>NC_056672.1:57222500-57822500 GCF_018350195.1 Panthera tigris
ACATTCTACTTCAAAGGATAATTGGGTTGCCTCCTAGTTGAATGCTGCTATAAATATTTTATATACTTCTTCTTGGTACACATACGTCCAATTGTCCTGCCTACATCTGTGACCCAGCCTTTCTCTAGTGATCTGTAATAGCCTCTCGGTTATACATCAAATGTCCAAACATGAAAGGGTTCATTTCTGGGATCTCTATTCTTTTCCAAATGGCTTACCTGTCTGTTCCTGTGTTGATGCCACACTGCCCTAATTAATATTGCTTTTTAGTATACTTTGATATCTTGTAGGGTGAGTCCCTTTATCCCCACCCAATACTTCTTCAAATGTGTGATGGCTGTTTTTAGTTCGTTGTTCTTCTATATAAATTATGGACCCAACTTCTTGAATTCTACAGTAATTGTTTTAGGAATGTATAAATTGGTTTTACATTTATTCTATAGATCAATTTGAGGGGAACTAATATCTCCATAATATTGAATTTTCCAACCCATTAAATGGAAATATTTCTCTGTTTTAATATTGTTCAAAACATGTTATAATTTATACTTTTATGCATGAAGGTCTTGGAGATCTTTTGTCAGATTTAACCCTGTATGAGGATATTTATATTTTAACATAAATATATTAATTTTTTATATTTAAATATATAAATACATATATATTTTTTTAATTTTTTAAAATGCTTATTTATTTTTGAGAGAGAGAGAGAGAGAGACAGAACATGAGTGGGGGAGGGGCAGAAAGAGAGGGAGACACAGAATCCGAAACAGTCTCCAAGCTCCAACCTGTCAGCACAGATCCCAAAACAGGGCTCGGACCCATGAACCATGAGGTCATGACCTGAGCTGAAGTTGGATGCTTAACTGACTGAGCCACCTAGGCACCCCAATACATATATTTATATTTCTTTATGTCTTTAAAAATATTTCATAATCTGTTGGTAGAATATAGAAATACAATATTTGTTTTTGTATATTGATTTAGTGTTGAGGAACCTTGCTAAACTCTTTTAAATATTTATAAAATTCTTTTTTTTTTTAACGTTTATTTATTTTTGAGACAGAGAGAGACAGAGCGTGAACAGGGGAGGGGCAGAGAGAGGGAGACACAGAATCTGAAACAGGCTCCAGGCTCTGAGCTGTCAGCACAGAGCCTGACGCGGGGCTCGAACTCACAGACCGTGAGATCATGACCTGAGCCAAAGTCAGACGCTTAACCGACTGAGCCACCCAGGCGCCCCTTCTTTTATATATATATATATATATATATATATATATATATATATATATATAATTCTTTTAATGGTTTTATTTATTTGCTAGAGAGAGACAGAGCCTGAGTGAGGGAGGGGCAGAGAGAGAGGGAGACACAGAATCTGAAGCAGGCTCCAGGCTCTGAGCTGTCAGCAGAGATCCCAGTGTGGGGCTCAAACTCGTAAACTGCGAGATCATGACCTGAGCTGAAGCCAGATGCTTAACTGACTGAGCCACCCAGGCGCCCCAACTCTTTTAAATATTTATAATATATCTTCAAGTTATTTTAGATTTTCTATATAGTAGGCAATAATAACACCAGTGAACAATGAAAGTTTTTTTCTTCCTTCAAAATTGTTAGACTTGTGTCTTGCCCTACTGCACTGGCTGGGACCTCCAATTCAATGCTGAAAGGTTTTGTTTGTTTGTTTGTTTGTTTGTTTGTTTTGTTTTTCACCATGAATGGGCATTGGTTTTTCAAATGCTTTTCCTGTTTCACTCATGTCAGTTTTTTTTTTTTTTTTTTAATTTAGCTTGTTAATACGATAGATTGCACGGACTGATCTTTGCTTATTGAACCAGCCTGTCCTTCCCTGGTGGAGGAGATCCCCCTTGCTGCTAGAGAGGATGAATTTCAGCTCCCCACTAGGGCTCTGCTGATTGATTCCTTCCTGGCTGGCAGGGGCAAGGGTATATAGTTACTACTCCCATGTCCTCCACTGACACCATAAAAAGGGTGGCCTCATTACCATAGGCACAAGTCCTGACTCTCCTTTAGACCCTCTCTGATACCACCCAAGTGGGAAGGAAAAGGGGCACCTCATTATGCAGGGTTGGGGATAAAAGTCTAGGCTTCCCACATGCTCTCCACTGATACTGCAAAGTGGAGATTTTTTTACAACTTAACGGAGATAAAAGTCCCATGTCTCTGGGGCGCCTGGGTGGCTCAGTTGGTTAAGCGTCCGACTTCGGCTCGGTCATGATCTTGCAGTTTGTGAGTTTGAGCCCCATGTCGGGCCTGTGCCGACAGCTCAGAGCTTGGAGCCTGCTTTGGATTCGGTGTCTGCCTCTCTCTCTGCCCTTCCTGTGCTCGTGCTCTCTCTCTGTCTCTCAAAAAGAAATGTTAAAAAAAAAAAGTCCCATGTCCTTGCTCAGCCTCCTCTAATGCCACATTCAATTTAGGATTTTGCATCTATGTTCATGGATAGTATAGGCCTGAAAGGAGTTTATTCCTTTTCTTTTATTTGAAAAAGAGCCTGGGATTTGACCAAGACTGGTTTGCAGTTTCTTGTATCTCAACCGAGAATGACCTACCATGTTATATAAATGTAGAATTGCAGGTGGAGAATGCAGTGGTCAGCCAGAGAGGGAGACCATATAAAGATGCTTTTCTCTGGGCTTTGTAATTGTTAAGACTTCCTAGGCTGCTAGATAGAAAACTTATTCCAACTGGCTTAATCCCTAAAAGAACTTTAATGTTCATACAACTGAGAAGTTCAAGGGTGGATTCAGTCTCAGGCATAGCTGGAATTAGGGACTCTACATGTCATTAGGACCCTGGGTCTCTCCATCTGTTTCTTATCTCTACTTGTTTTTCCTGGCTTCACTTTAAACGCTGGTGGACAGATTTCCTCATGTGATAGGGAAGAGAGTTGTCAAGAGCCTAATTCACATTCTTCTGTTTGAGTCTCCAGGTGAGAACTGAGCCCTGGCCAACACCTACACTGCAGTCTTGTGGAGGACTTGGTTGAACTCCTGACTTATAAAACTGCAAGATTATAAATGTGTGTTGTTTTAAGCCACTAAGTTAGTGATGATCCTCCATGCAGCATAGAAAGCTAATACAAGACCCTTTCTCTGCATGCTCCAATTAGAAATTTCCTGAGGAATGGCTCCGGTTAGTTTGACTTAGGTTACATGACTTCCATTCGACCCGATTGCTGTGCCAAGAGCTGGTGTACTATGATTGGCAGCCTCATTAGAATCACTAAGAGTGAGAGTGAGCAGTTCCCCCCAATACCCAAAATAATAGGTGCACAGTACAGGATATAGCTGACCTCTGTGATGGCATTCTTAGGGGGTTCAGGTGTGTCTTATGAGTGCTTATAGTGGACATTGCAAATTTGCAACCTTTAGCCAAATCTGGGTATGGATCAAATTTTGTTTGACCCTCATAATACTTACCTTGATACCATTAAAGAATTTTGAGGGACACTCAGTTCAACTCTGCAAACACCAAAGGTAAGCATGGAACCTGCAGCTGGGACAGCATCTCTGCAACCCCTCCCCCACTCCTACATTCCTTCCTGGCATTCTGTTGGAAGAAGCAGTCAGGTCCTGCTTCCACACCTGGTCCTTTCCTGCAGTCCAGCATCTGAAATGCTCTGATTTAAGCTATTTGGGTGATTACATTCTTGACCTGTTATCTGTGATTATCTGTGTTGCTTGATTTGATCATGTTTGTAATAACTTTCATTGGCTGCTGTAATCTCTTGAAGATTTAAGACATCATCCTAACCTGAGATAAATGGTCACTGGTTGTAATGAGGTGGAAATTAATCAGCACATAAGCAGAGCTCTGAAAACCTCCATTTGTCAGTGGTCTGTTCTAGAATCCTTGGTTATCTCCAAAAGCAGGGCTGAGTTGAGGCTGGTTTTCTTTGCTTCTGTAACCTTTAGGTCAGTGAGCCTTCACCTTTGCCTCCAAGCCCTGAGCTTGAACCTTCTTTCCCAACTAACAGCATGTGCTTGCTCTAGGGATGGGAAAGTGAATGGAGCATGGCTCATCCCAACCTGTTGGCAAGGGGGGAGAAAGGCTTTGAATGAGAGCACTTGGAGGATAGTTAAATGTCCTAAAGCTTACATTCAGGGCACTTCCTTCCTCCAAAATGAAAATGTTTCTTTATTTCTTCTGTTCGTGTGTGATTATAAACACATGATATTCATATAGTTCTTTCATATGTCTTTATATATTTTCCCAAGGTATTTAAAAATTTTTGTGACTGCTGTGAATTATGTACAACCACTCTAGTGTACTTTCTTACTACTTCTAGTAGCTTTGACATTTGATTAAGATTTTTGTAGCTGAACAATGTCTGTGAATAGTTTTCTTTTTCTTTTTTTTTTCTTCTTTTCATTATTTTTGTCCTTTATTTTTCTGGTCTCATCTAATTAGCTAGGCTCTGCAGAATGATGTAGACATTGAAAGCGGGTGTTCTAATCCAAGTTGTAGACATGGTACAGGCCGATGTTCTGATATTTTCTTTCATGTCAGGGGTGGTTTCCTCTATTCAAGTCTCTACTTTTAAAAAGTCAGAAATAAATATTAAATGTTATCAAATGACTTCTCAACATTTGTCAATGAGATCACTTTTTCTGCTTGAATCTATTAATAAAACGGTTGCAATAGATCTAACATTCCTAATGTTAGAAACCCTGAAACTCCTTTAAAAACTGGGTAATGTGTATCATTTGTTTAATATACAATGATTTTAATCTACTCAGATTCAATAAATGACTTTTTTTCATTTGATCAACTTTTTTTTGTTCATTCACAATCCTCTAATTCTTTCAAAAGTCTTCATCCTAATGCTTTTCTACTGGTCTTTCTTAAAATTTCAACAAGCATATTAAGACTTGTTGTATTTCAGTATCAATGCAGTGAATTATACTTATAAGATTCCCCTTCCTGATACATCCTTCATAAGATGAAACCTTAAATGGGTTGTACCTTTACTTCTCTTTCTTAATTTCTCAGCTTAATAAAGTCATCTAGAATTGTAACTGGAGTTATACCATTGCTTTGTTATCAGTGTTTCCCTCTATGTGTTTTCTAATAATTCATATATTTGTCTTGGCAAATTTGGTATCAAGAGTTCATTAGACTTTATTATTCTTAAGCATTTGATCATTAGCGTCTTACATACCATATCTGTCACATTCGTTCAATTATTTATTTTAAACCATTTGTTGGGAGAACTTTATAAATAAAACTTCTTTTTCAGAAAGAGATTATAGGGGTACGTGCTTTCTGTGTGTGCACGTGCCAAAAATGTCTTTTCAAGTCTTACATTTGTGCAATGGTCAGGGTGCATAGAATTCAGGACCCACAGCCCATTTCTGTGAGAACTCAGAAAACCTTGTTCCACTGGCATCTACATTTAGGGTGACGGAAAAGCAGGCCAATGGCAGCCAGATTCCTATCCCTTGTTAGAAAATATGCTTTTCTCCTGTGGAAAAGTCTATAGAATTATTTTAACATAGATGAGAATCAAAAATTATCCTTGTATCGACTGTATATAGGTGTGTCTTTTGCTACAATTCTTACCTGGTGATTCATGAAACTTTTATGAATGAAACTTTTATCTGTTCAGCAGAATGTTTTTTCTCCTCCTTAATTACTATTTACTTTTTATCTGCTCTGTTTTCTCCTCAAGAATTACATAATGGATCCCCTTGGTCTATCTTTTATGTCTCTCATCTTTTCTCGAATAACTGAACCCTCCCTTTTTTTTCCCTCTGAAGACTAGGAGAGAAATTTAAGTTATTTTTAATGTAAAAATTCATTTTAAGCATTGTTTTATCTACTTTTAAATACTTTCTACTGAATTTTATTTGATAAATAATGTGGATTTTTCCCCCTAGGGTCATGTTTTTATCTCCCAGTCACCTTTTCTTTTAGCTTCTCTTTGGCAAACTGCTTTTGTTTTATTGACTCCGTAGCCTCCCGAGTTCCACTGAGACTTTTCTTCACTGCGCTTAACTATCTTTTTGCAATAACTCTTTGTCAGCAAAGGCTGTTTGTTTTATGGTTAGTTTATTTCCTCCTTATTGGATTAAAAGTTCATGTGAGCTAACAGAAGTTTTCTATTCCACTCATTCTTTTAGCTGGACTTGTAGATTGATGACTATTGGGAACTGGCTTGGAATTCCTCACCAATCATGTGGATGACTCTTAGATGTCTCCTGGTGAACATCACCTTCTTCTCCATCTGGCTGCCATGTAGTGTCATGCCACGATGGTCACTTGGCTGCATGGTTGGTCAAGCTAGGTCAGGAAATTAATAGAATTCATTTGATTCTCCTAAATACATCTCTGTTTCCAAATCACTCTGATGACCTATGGGAGGCCACTGCTATCCAGGGACAGAAGCCAGGGGTGAATAACTTCTTCAAAAAGGGGAAAGAAAAAAGGCCAGAGCCTTTGACCCTGGTATCAGTTTTGCCACAACCTATTCATCCTCTTCTTTGCTCCAAAAGTGTGAATGATTTTCTGGTAGGGACTATGATTAAGGATAAGAGGTTAATTATGGAGACGTAGGAAGAGAACAATTCAGGAAACAATTTGAGGAATTAATATGAAAATAAGGAGAAAGAAACAATGAGGATAAAGATAAAAATATTACTTTTGTTTAATATAGAGTAAGATGTGTTGAAAGGTAACATGAATCAAGGACCCATCCAAATATGTTCAAAGAAAGAGGCCAAGGAGCAAATGAATTACAGATCTATTGATTAGAGCTTTTTTTTTTTAATGTTTGTTTATTTATTTTGAGAGAGAGAGCCCATAAGCTGGGGAGGGGCAGAGAGAGAGGGAGAGAGAATCCCAAGCAGGCTCCACACTGTCAGCAAAGAGCCTGACACAGGGCTCAAACCCACAGACTGTGAGATCATGACTTGAATTGAAATGAAATCAATCGACGAAGCCACCAGGTACCCCTAGACTAGAGCTTTTTGTCAGTTAAAAATAAAACTGGAAAAGTTACTTTCCTGGACATCAATAAGTTCAGTAATGCATCACAGAGATAGATAACTATAAGGCTTGACCAATGGCATATACTTTTGTAGAGTTGCTTATAGAATGGGGTAGAAAAGTCCTATTAAATGCTTCCTATTCATATAAAGCCTTCTGTGTCATTAGTTTTGTCTATGTACCCTTGATGAAATTGGCCCTTTTTCTTATCCCCTGAGACACTTAGGTGAGAGAAATTATATAACAGGGATCTATCATGACCCTTCCACCATCACTGGATGAAGTGTTTCTGAAATACCAGGTTCCTCACAGCGGCCTTCACGTCCTTGTTCCTCAGGCTGTAGATGATGGGGTTGAGCATGGGGGTCACCACCCCATAGAAGAGGGAGATGAGCTTATCTGAAAGGTCCTGCTTGTCTGCCCCCAGGGGGTCCTTGGATTTGGGCTTCCCATACATGAAAAGGATAGTCCCATAGAAGATGACCACGACAGTGAGGTGGGCAGAGCAGGTGGAGAAGGCCTTTTTCCTCCCCTCAGCTGAGGGGATCCTCAGGATAGTGGTGAGGATGAAGATGTAGGAGATAAAGATGAACAGAACTGGGACCCCCAGGAAGATCACATTGGCTACTGCCATACTGATCACATTGATGGAGATATCAGCACAGGCCAACTTCAGGACAGCCAAGATCTCACAGGTGAAGTGGTTAATGACGTTGTCACCACAGAAGGGCAATCGCATTGCTAAGGATGTTTGCACCATGGCGGTCGTGCTTCCAGCTGCCCAGGAGCTGGCAGCCATGGGCACATAGACAGCCTTGCTCATGACCACAGGGTACCTAAGAGGGTTACAAATGGCCACATAGCGATCAAATGCCATCATGCCCAGAAGCACACACTCTGTGGCTCCCATGGCGAAGGAAAGAAACATTTGCACAGCACAGGCTGAGAAGGGTACAGTTTTCCTGGGGGTCAGGAAGCTGTCGAGAATGAGGGGGACTGAGGAGGTTGTATAGCAGATGTCCAGGAAGGAGAGGTTCCCCAGGAAGAAGTACATGGGCGTGTGCAGGCGGGAGACAGACACAGTGACCAGGATGAGGACCCCATTACCCAGCAGGATCACCAGGTACATCAGTAAAATGAGCACAAAGAACGTTTTCTCCAGCTTTGGGTGGGCTGAGAGGCCCAGGAGAATGAACCCCATCACAGGAGAAGTCCAATTGGATCTCTCCATGGTGTATCTCCCCTCAGAAAGCCAACTTCATGATTCTCTGATGCCTAAAGTGGCCAGAAAGCCAGTGAGGAAACTTGCCTTGCTGAGCAGCTGGAGAACAGCCTTGGCAATCTGGGGGTCTCTTTACATTGTTCTAATAAAATGCAGAGAAATTAGTCAAAATCTACTTTGTGATATTTGGCTACCCATGGAGGTGTTTGACATTTCACAAAATTGGATTTAATTTTCTGAATCACATTTAAGATTAACATCACATGTTTACTTCAGGCTATACCATGTGTGGCTGATTCATTTTAATCAATTTTGTGAGAAGTGCTATACTCCATTTGTATGAATTTTTATTCTTTTGGGACATAAGTCTGGTGGAAATAACAGATCTTCATTCTCAATTGCTGATCCAAGCAATTTTAGATACGAATTTCCTCCTCTTTTTTAGTTCTCTCTCACAGTCCACAGGCCCCTGGGATATTTATTCATGCATTCCTTCACTCACCTGCCAAACTCTTTGGAGCACTTACCAAAGGAATTGTACTTCACCAGTCACTCAATGTATGGGGATTATCAACTCCCTTTTCCTCTCTGGGCCTCTGTTTTCCTAATATGCTCTTTGGAATGGGATATATTTAGAGATATTCTATCCAGGGACAAAATGATCTCATGAATTCCTCATTCTTCACTTTCTGTCCCACCACTAAGATGTCCTTCTCTCTTTCCTTCAAGTTCACCCCATGCCACTTAGTCACAAGGAATGAAGCCAGGAATTGGGCTGGGCTCACAAGAGTTTACATATTCTTTTACAAATTCTCTCTTACCTTTTCTGTAAACAGGTCAATAAAGAACACCACTTTTCTGAGGTCTTGGAATAGTCCAGAGGCTGAACATAGCCAATCTGATCTGAAAGTAGCAGACAGAGGAGTTAGCACCTGAAATGGATGAGAGCTAAGTTTTCTGGTCTTCGTTCTGGGTTTGGGTAAAATCCACAAAGGACCATGTATTACGTACATGAAGCCAGTTAAATTCCACCCCGCTATTGGGATTATTCTAGTCCCTGAAGTGATTTAAAGTTTAGAAACTGAAGTGACAAAGTTTAGAAACTTTATACATCTGGGATTATGTCCCCAAGATCCAATTATTTTGAAGTCCCTCCAGAAATACTTTCTTCCTCCTCCTTTCCTTTATACCCATCCTGCTGAGCTATTGGAAAACATTAGAGAGGACAGGTCATCCTGGTCCTGCCAGAATTAACATAAACGCCAGTCAGTGAGAGCTCTCAGTAGAACCCATGATAGTTCTAGGAGAGTGTGACACTCACTACACAGGACAGATCCTTGTAGCTCAATACCACTGGCATTTCCAAATTCAGGATCTTGGGGTTGGAAAGAATCAAGTGACCTAGAAAGTTTCTTCTTGTCTGTGTCCCACCACATAGAGTCCGAACTCCTAGCATGGGTTAGGCCTCTACAGGGCATTGGGAGAGTCCTAAATGAATCTGGTCCTAGCTCTTGCCATGAGAGTTTCATAGGTATAGCAGCTGTGTGCTTGAAAAAGTCCACTTGATTGCAGAAGTGATGTCCTGTTGTTTGAAGTCTTTCTTATGATCATGTGTTTTATCTTCTCCAGAGAAGAAATTTTTGTTGGGATCGGTAAGGGACAGTTGACCAATGTCATGGGATGAGGGAGGGGGTATAGGGACTCTGTTTCTTATACATTTTTTTTGCCTAACCCTCCTGTTTTAGTAGCACCCCTTCACCCCTGGACCTAGAGGATGTGGTGCAATGGCTGCTCAGTGCTGGAGATCTGGTTGCAGTGCAGTGCTCTCCTAGTTTCTGGCTCAGGATGTAGGTCTGTTAGATCTGCAGTGGAAATGACCACATCCACTTTCCAGCCTTCAGGATGTTATCACACTGCTGTCCCCCTTCTTCTTAATCTTGTGGGTTTTGTCACTTTAAAAAAAATGAAACAAAACCAAAAAAGTTAACTATAGTTTTTGTGGGTTGCAAGAGGGAGCAAAATTAGGTGCATGTGTTCAGTCCTCCTTTATGCCTCAGTCCTGATTCTGTGCGGTTTCCAGCATCCCCTATTATTTTCTTATTTATGTTAGTCATTTATCTTGTCTGTTTCCATCTGCTAGAGTGCAATTTTCACAGAGGCAGGGATTTTTTTCTACACTGTTTACAAACGTATCTGAAGTATAAAAACTGAACCTGGCTTACATTAGGCATTCAATGAATAGCTGCTGAATAAACTAGTAAATGAATTTGTGACCTACCCTTAATTTCTCCTTTGCTCCAGGTTAACCCTTCTTTTTATATTTTTATTTTTATCCCATCTTTTTCAATTTCTATTTTTGTAAACATTTAATAATGTATATAATATCTTGGTACAGGAGAACATTTATGTATTTTATAAATAAATAACAGTGTGAATTATAAGGAAGCATGATTTTAAAACCTAGAGCACCGCTGACCCCAGATACCTAGCTTCTGGCTATGGTTCCACCTTTTCAAATGTTTAACAAACCTGTCTTTTCTAAGTGGCTCTTAAATATTGGAAACATCTATCTTTTTTTTTTTTAATTTTTTTAACGTTTATTTATTTTTGAGCCAGAGAGAGACAGAGCATGATCAGGGAAGGGGCAGAGAGAGAGAAGGAGACACAGGATCTGAAACAGGCTCCAGGCTCTGAGCGGTCAGCCCAGAGCCCGACGCGGGGCTCGAACTCACGGACCGCGAGATCATGACCTGAGCCGAAGTCGGATGCTTAACCGACCGAGCCACCCAGGCGCCCCTGGAAACATCTATCTTGAGCAGAACCAGCTTGCAGAATTCAGAATTTCTGGCCCTATTCAGAGAGGGTCTGCCATCTTACTTGTCTGAACTACATACCTTCCTTTGTTGCGCTCTTCCTGTTTCAGATAGTCTGAGCTTTGAGATGCCTTGAGGGTCTTGTTTGGAGTCTCTCTCTCTCCCCAAGTTGGATTTCTCCTGCAACTCTTCCACAGACTGTCACCCCTCAGTACGACACGTGTGAGCTTGGGTCTCTTGGGGAAAGCTCAGGAACAAGTGGAAGGGCTCACACCATTGCCTCAGCTATTATGATTGGCCCCAATACTGACAGCCACACAGGAATCGGGAAACATATCGCAGGGACAGCCTGACTCACTTCTGCTGTTTACAGGAGCTGTGTCCACATTAGCTCTTAACAGTTTATTATGTTGGTATAACTTTGTTGGTGGGTGGACTAGGGATACGTCAGGCTCTGACATAGCCCATCCAAAAGATATTGCTGAGGCCTGTTGGTCTCATCATGAGAAAGAATTCAAGGACAAACAACACGGCAGATGAGCAGCACAAACAAGAGGGTTTATCAAGGTAAAAGTACACTCTTTAGTTGCGAGAGTGGGTGAGCTTAAAGGGGAACTATGCCCACTGGAGTTTGGATTTCTATCTTTAATTGACAGTTGTTAACAAAGGGGTGGAATATTCATTACTTGAAGGTGGAGATTTTCTTGGAAGCAGGGTGGTCTCTTCCAGGAATGTGGGTTATATACCTTTTCTTCCTTATTTGATCAGGGGTTTTCTGTCATGGCACCCTTAGGGAGGAGACTTCGTCAACCATCTTGGGCCTGTCTGGTTTGATCTGGTTTCTTATGGCTTTGTTTTGCTGTGCTGCCAGGATAGGCCTTTGACTTTAGCCATGACTTCCTGTTTGGTGGCTTCCAGGCATCCTGTTAGAACCTAACTAATTGCTTTAGCATGCCTGCGTGGCTCAGTCGGTGAAGCATCCAACTTCAGCTCAGGTCATGATCTCACGGTTTTTGAGTTTCAGCCCTGGTTCCGGCTTTCTGTTGTCAGCATAGAACCGACTCACTTTGGATCCTCTGTCTCCCTCTCCCACTTACACACCCCTACTCTTGTGCGTGCTCCCTCTCTCTCAAAAATAAATAAAACATTAAAAAAAATAAGAACCTAACTAACTGCTTCTAACAACTTTAAGCCCTCTCCATACTTTGGATATTAGCTCCATAGTCATTTTCTTTAAGAAATTCTTATTTCTTTCAGTGGGGAATGGTATTTAGAAACTCAATCTGGGTGCCAAGCGTGCTTTTGAGTTTCTCATAGTTTCTAGGCCTTTCAATGGAAACAGAAAATATGTGTAAATATAAAATATTTATATGTATATAAAATTCATACTTATAATTTCTACAGAATTTTTGCTTAACCTCATTGATTAAGATTGTCTCCTCATTCCTTCCCATATACATCACCTATGTAATGAATCCTCCAAAAAAACCCTCAAAGGTTGGGGTTCAGAGCACTTCTGTGTTGGTAAACATGTGAAGATGGGAGAGAATGGGGAGGGAGTGGAGTCTCTGAACGCTTTCTCATGTCTTTCCCTATGCATCTCTTCCATCTGGCTATTCTTGAATTATATCCTTTTATAACATATCAGTGGTCCAGTAAGTAAAATGTTTCTCTGAGTTCTGTGAGCTGGATCTAGCAAATTAAGAGGAAATTAAGAGGCAGAGGGGGAGGGGGAAGCAAGAGGGGCATTGGAGAGGGGAGAGGGAACCAAAGAGTAAAACAAACTAATCATAATGTGTAGTCTTATTTGGATTTTAGTTTAAGTACACACACTGAAATAATTACAGCATTTATAAGACATTTGGAGAAATATATAATCCTAGATAATTGATGATATCAAGGAATTAGGATTGATTTATATTTTATCAGAGTATTAGTCATTTTTAGAGGTAAATACAGAAATACTTAAGGATGATATGCTATGGGTATCTGTGATTTGTTTCAAAATAATTCAAGAAAGGGAGAAATAATTCATGGGCATATAGATGAACAAGATTGGTCATGAATGGATCATTGTTGGATCTGGATATGAATACCTAAGGATTTGTTTTATTATCTTCTCTACTTTTCTCTAGATTTAAATTTTTCCATAAAATGAAAGAGAGAGGAATTCTCTAAGTCTTAGGTCATGTATTATATGATGCTCTTTGAGCATTTTATTTGTCACTTCTCTGCAGACCAGCTTTCTCTTTCTTGCAAGACACATGGCCACGTTAGTCCTATGGTATGTGGTCTCTCAGCTCAAGAGCCCTATGCCAACTAACAAGGGTCTCTATATTCACATTCATATTCCTTGGAGAGAAAATATGATTAGCTTTGTTTTGGTCAAGAATGCAATCATCTGTGCCCAGGAGAAGGGGCATGACTGTCCTCTCATCATATGCTAAGGAAGAAACGTGTCTGCCTCTGGCAGAGCTTTCTAGTTAGTATGCCATAGGCTCCAGATATGCCAAGCTGAGTCCCCCTGGGGTCACTAAGCAGGACATGTTGTGACCTAAGTCCCCAGGTTAATTTCCTTCATCATGAATAGACCCATCCACTTATCCCAGGGTGCCATACAAATTCATTATTTTCTATGTGGTTCATGGCAAATAAAATGGGAATGGGAAACACTGAACTAGGGAGGTGGGCAGGACAGGGGTAGTAAGCCAATTTCAGAGAGGTTAACTACAATATAAAACAAACTTCAGGGGCGCCTGGGTGGCTCAGTCAGTTAGGCGGCCGACTTCGGCTCAGGTCATGATCTCGCGGTCCGTGAGTTCTAGCCCCGCGTCGGGCTCTGTGCTGACAGCTCAGAGCCTGGAGCCTGCTTCATATTCTGTGTTTTCCTCTCTCTGACCCTCCCTTGTTCATGCTCTGTCTCTCCCTGTCTCAAAAATAAATAAACGTTAAAAAAAATTAAAAAAAAATAAAACAAACTTCAAAGTAAGTTGATAAATAGAGGAATTGGAAACTAAGATCTGGTTCTAAAGCTTCTGATGCTAACACAACTGATGCAGTTTGAAGGGGTTCAGAGCTGATGGCCAAGAGAGAATTCTTGAGATGTCTTCGGTGCAAAAAATGTGGTTTTATTAAAACGTGGGGAGGACCCATGGGCAGAAAGAGCTGCACTGGGGTTGTGATGGGTGACTGATTATATACCTTCAAGTTTGGGGGGGGGGTGGTTAGGAATAGCGTAAGTCTCTAAGGAATTTGGCAGCAAAGTTTCCAGGACCTTGAGGGGCTAGCTGTTGTTAGGATAAGATCGTTTACTACTCTCTAGTAAAACCTTAGTCATGAGACCCTTTAGATGTGTATCAGTGGCCCATATGTTTGGAGAATGATTGCTAACATATATCTTAGGGGGAGTAGAGATAAAGGAAGTTTCCAAAGGAATTTTCATATGCTAAAGAAGACTCACAGGATCCTGAGGGGTTGAGCTAAGATTGCCTTTTGTTCCTCAGCAAAGTGTCAACATGGAGGCAACTGAGCTCCTTGAGGAAGGTCACTCTGTTTCAAGGACTTGTCAATGGGCTATTAGCTGTAGGAAAATTTAATTTTATCCACATTTCTCTCTGCCTTTGTTTCCCACATCACAACTATTCTACATGAGTTTTGTAATGATTGCCAGTGGGGTAGAGGGGAGGTGGTTGGTCCATAGATTGTGAAGAGAGAATATATGTATTACATAAACAATGGAGTTTGCATGATGACACGGTTTGGGTTTGCCAGGAAACAGACTCTGGTATGGAGATTGAGGTGCATAATGTTTATTAAGGAGTGCTCTTGGGATCAATACTGGTGGAAGGGAGGATAGAAAGCCAGATTGGGCAGAGGGAGGAGTTGGCCTGTGATGTAGTCTCAACAAAGGCCTCAGTCAACCCTGTGGGGAACTCTGGCAGTAAGGCCACCTTTCAGAGTTATCCTGAGTGGGGGGGGGGGGGTAAGACATTTATATCTCTTCATCAGTCAATCATTAGATATGGGCTGACTTGAGGAAGGGGGCATGACCTTATGTGAGTCCACTCTTCAGCTAAGAGCACTCTTTAGCTAATTCCTGAAGAAGACTGCCAGCTGAAAGCTCTCTGATTGCAGCACTTTGGGCAGCTGAAGGAGTCCTGTAGAGTCCTATGGAAAGATCTGGGTAGAACCTAGTTACAGTTCTCTTAGTCAAAACTAGTGATATTGAAAAGGAATTTTGCTCTACAAGTATGTTTCATTTTTAGGTCAATTCTTGACTTACGAAGGTTGGAGTTGATCCCAAGTTGATGTCATCCTCTCTGTAGTGAGCTAAGATGGACATAGATAGGCTCTGTGCTCAATGAAGAAAGGCAAACTCACACCAGAATGAGACAAATAATACCAGGTTTGAAATGGTGAGACAGGAGCAGCCTGAGAGGCTAAGGACTCACATAGGCAGTGACCAGTGTCCACGTTTCTGACCAGTGTGGCCAGGAGAGCACTGTGGGGCCAAAGAGGGTGGCTGGCCACATCCCGGACAGGAGAAGCCCAGGACACCCAAGGAAGGCAAGCAGGGAGAATTTGTTTTCATCAGAAAATTTTGATTCTCAGGAAAAAAAAAAAGAGACATCCAGTTACCTCAAGGAAAAAGAGACATTCAAAGTTCACTTCCTTTTAGTAGCTTTGCTCCTTTTTGTGTCTCTAGTGACTGAGATCATCACGCATTACACCTCTGGACCCCTTCTTAGGTGCATGGTAAACTGGCTCTGCCTTTCAGTTTTATCATTCCACTTCTCCTCAGTCAGCCACCTTGCTCCATCTTCTGCTGGTCACATGATGCTCCTGCTCTGCTCTCCCCCATAGGTCCATCTTCTAACTCTCTGGACTGTAGGGCCAGACTGTGTACTTAAATACATAAGACTTACTGACAGCAGGAAAATTAAGCTTAAAACCAGATACCAGCTATTAGTACTCCTGGGCTAAGAACTTCCACATGCATTTGCAGGATCCAGCTTACTTGCTGTCAGTGGAAATACTCTACATGGAATCTACATGATCCCAACTCATCTGAGCCTCAGGGGAAAGAAAGAGCCAACTTCATTCTCATCTCCAGTCTCAATCCTGCCACTAAGAAAAACAAAATTGAAAGAGTACCATTTTATCTCTAATGCTGATAATTTTTTATACTATTCTGCCATGGAGTTTTGCCCCACACTGTCTTCCTTGCCTCCTTTCCAGAGAAGGATCTTGGATATTTATGTAACTCAAAGGTACACTAAGCTGTTTTTCCCAAAACAAATGGGCAAACTTCTCACAAGGGTGAATTCACACGTGCGCAAAAGGGAACCAGCAAAATCATTTGTGTTTTCAGCAGCACCCACTTCCGACCCTTCAAGTCCCACCCCATCAGGTTTTAGGTTTTATTGTTTTTAGAACTTGGGTCCAGTAACAGCCAAAGTTCTCCATTGCATATGGAATTCTGTTTTCTGGTAATCATTCTTCACATTTATCTTCCTTGGAGGACACATTCTTCTGCGATGCATGGGTGCAGGCAGCCAAGAGCACAGAACTACAGGGACATTTGTCCTCCAGACCTCACTGGGTGAAGCATTTCTGACTCACCAAGTTTCTCACAGCAGCCTTCACGTCCTTGTTCCTCAGGCTGTAGATGATGGGGTTGAGCATGGGGGTCACCACCCCATAGAAGAGGGAGACGAGCTTATCTGAAAGGTCCTGCTTGTCTGCCCCCAGGGGGTCCTTGGATTTGGGCTTCCCATACATGAAAAGGATAGTCCCATAGAAGACGACCACGACAGTGAGGTGGGCAGAGCAGGTGGAGAAGGCCTTTTTCCTCCCCTCAGCTGAAGGGATCCTCAGGATAGTGGTGAGGATGAAGACGTAGGAAACAAAGATGAACAGAACTGGGACCCCCAGGAAGATCACATTTGTCACTCCCATACTGATCACATTGATGGAGATGTCAGCACAGGCCAACTTCAGGACAGCCAGGATCTCACAGGTAAAGTGGTTGATGATGTTGTTCCCACAGAAGGGAAGTCTCATTGCAAGGGACGTTTGAACCATGGAGGCAGCACTTCCAGCTGCCCAGGAGCTGGCAGCCATGGGCACATAGGCCGCCTTGCTCATGACCACAGGGTACCTAAGGGGGTTACAAATGGCCACATAGCGATCAAATGCCATCATGCCCAGAAGCACACACTCTGTGGCTCCCATGGCGAAGGAAAGAAACATTTGCACAGCACAGGCTGAGAAGGGTACAGTTTTCCTGGGGGTCAGGAAGCTGTCGAGAATGAGGGGAACTGAGGAGGTTGTATAGCAGATGTCCAGGAAGGAGAGGTTCCCCAGGAAGAAGTACATGGGCGTGTGCAGGCGGGAGACAGACACGGTGACCAGGATGAGGACCCCATTACCCAGCAGGATCACCAAGTACATCAGGAGGATGAGGACAAAGAACGTCTTCTCTAGCTTTGGGTGGGCCGAGAGTCCCAGGAGAATAAACTCTGTCACAGAGGCAGTCTGGTTGACACTTTCCATGGTATGTCTCCTCCTTCAACAGAGGAAAACACCCAGGTATCCAAACTCAGTGTTCTTTGCCCTGCATAGGCCGAGGGCATATGATCTAAAGTTCCAGTTAGGCTGAGTGATTGGATAATAGTCTTAAAAGCCCACAGTCTCTATTTATTTCCAAGAAAAAGAAGCAATAAAATCAGAAATTACTTTGGGACCATAGGACATCAAGTTTACAATGTTTAAAATGGTGATTCTAATAATTTAATGAATTTGATCAGAGATAAGACACATAACACATTCAGTTTTTTTTGGTTCTGTGTCCATATGGCAGTTCATCTCATTAAACTTTGATCAGAAAAGTGACATTAAGTTTGCTCCATGCTCTCCAACTTTGTGCCCGTTACTAGTGAAATGATTAGTTGTGAATCCACAACTAATTTCCTCTCCAGGTCATTCTCACAGAAAACATACTCTTGTTCCCAAGATCTCCTTTCTCATGGGCAACACTGGCTCCAGGGCTTTCCATCCATCCATCTGTGTCTGAACATCCTTCCACCTACTTTTTGAGCACCCAGTAAGTGGGTATGACAGTTCCTATGAGGAACAGGGGTGCTTCATAACCAAGGCTTAAGTGAGCTCACAACTTAACAGGAAAGGGAAGCAAAAGATTCAGAAGAGACTAGAGTATCCATAAGGGCACCCAGGGTATTGATGGAAATAGGGTCACAGAAAGCTCTTTGGTAATATAAAATCCAGCTGGACTTTTAAGGACAAAAAGAGATGGAAAGACAAGTGTGTGTTGGGTGGGAGGGAGTCTCAAAGTAACTTTGTGCTCTGGAAATGCTAATACATCCCAAATAGTTTGAATCTGATGTTCCACGAAGCTACAGGACTGGCTCTAAAGATGCAGAGTGAAATCACAGTTTATGGAAATCTAGTTCTCTTAGATAAGTAGAGCAGTGATTTTTTTCTTATCATTCTACTGGGTCACCTTTCCTCTAGGTGAGCATCCATACAGGAATCAGTGAGCATTAGTAGTCCTTGAGCCTTTTGACTTATCTGCTAGATACGTCACTCAGACTAATATTCTGTCACTGATTCTGTTCCCCAAGTAATCTAGTCCAACCCTCTCTCCCATTCGAGATCATTTTCTATGCCCCACAGATGCATGGCTTTTTAGTTTCAGCTTGATATCTTCTAAGAATGAAGAGCTCATTACATTCCTAAATGGTGTACTCCATTATTTGCAGAGCTCTAGAGTATTAGAAAATTTTTCTTCACATTGAACCAAGAAGACAGCTTCCTAAGAGTTCCTTATTCATATGGTGGTACTCAGCTTCCTTCTGGAATTGCAGTGAATTTGTGGAAAGTCATCAGGTCTGTAAGCCAGAGATTTGGGCTATATTCTTCTTAACCTTCTAACTTGTTGTTTAGACTTCAGTACTTCCTTCCCTCTCTTACATCCTTAGGTTACCCTATTCTGTGTTGGGATTAAAAGAGATCAATGGTGTTCAAACTTTTTAGTAAAGATAATTTCTTTTTTTAAGGAAAGGGAACTTTTTGCTTTCTTAAATTCAGAGCCCTAAAATATAAAGCAGAACTGCTTTTGTTGAAGTGGGGAAGGAGGGCTCAGGAAGTCCGGGCTGCTGAGCCAGTGAGGCTCCTTCAAGGCCAGGCTACAATGATGACAGCTCCAGATCCCATTTACATTGCAGGCAATATAAATGGTCCCCTCTGGAGCCTAACTCTGGGACAACTCCAGCCATTTCCATGGCTACTATGTGGATAATGCTCCATGGAGATACAGAAGAGGCTCTGAAACCATGGAACCATCTCATTTCCAGGGGTGTCTCTAAAATTAGATGATCACATTAAATGAGACTGAAAAGTTTCAGAGGCTTCCTGCCATCTAGGTTTTTCTAATCCAGGAAGAAGATATTTGTGTGGCCCTCAGTTTTGCAATACCACTGAAACTACTTCATGTCTTCCCTTTTCAAGTCCCAACCTTTTTGAAAAATCAAGTGAGAAGCTGGAAATGTTACTGTGCTAACGAAAGGTTGAGTATTACTCTGATAAGAACTCTCACTTACCTTTATCAGGAACCTACTGAAAAAGGGTCCCTACAGCTTGGGAATAGTGCATGGGCCAGAAATAGCAACACTATTTTGAAAGGCTCAGGCTGAGATGTCCACCTCTGATTTGAAGAAGGGATGAAAACCATTCATCCTATCTGTCTTGATTCTGTGCTTTAGGCACAATCTCCAAAGGAACAACCAGTACATGCAGAAGGCGATTTGAAATCAGTGCTGTAATTGGGACTATTGTGTTCCCTGAAGTGATTAAAAGTTTGGAAATGGAATCATACAAAGTCAGAAAACTTTTTATACTTCTGGGAAAATGTCCCCAGGATCTAATTATGCTGAAAGCACTCTAGGAAAACTTCTTTTTCTCTTCCCTTTGTTCCTGCTAGAACTTTCCATTCTTAGGCCAGTGAAGAATATCGAGGGAACCATTTCCATGTCCTACTTGAATGTCTACAAACTTCAAAATGCTTAAAATTCTTGAAAAGAGCAGCTGGAGAGGTATGAATTATTTATAAACAGCCTATGTTTGGGGCATTAAGGAACCAGCAGCTGCAGGCATAATGCATCTGTATCAAGTGCTCAAGGGCATGGCTTTGGACACTTGGGGGGAACTTCCACTGAGAACCCTAAGGAGACTTCAGGAAAGAGGAGGTTTCTGGCCAGGCCTTGAACAATGAGGGAGAATTTACACATGAAGAGATAGGAAAGGGGTGGTGGGAAAAGGAAAACCATCTTGGGGACAGAGCTTGGCACAGGTCTTGGGCTTGAGTATTTCTTCCATAGCTTCAAAAAGTCATTTGTTTGGAAAGCATCATGGAACAAGAGATATGGAACAAAGTCCAGGGAAGTTGTGCCTGGGTGGTTCAGTTAGTTAAGCATCCAATTCTTGATTTTGGCTCAAGTCACAATCTCACAGTTCATGAGTTTTAGCCCTGTGTAGGGCTCTGTGCTGACAGCCCAGAGCCTGCTTGGGATTCTCTCTCCCTCTCTCTCTGCCCCTCCCCCAACTTCTCTCTCTCTTTCTCTCTCACTCTCAAAATAAATAAATAAACTTAAAAAAAAAAAAGAAAACAAAGTCCAGGGAAAACATTCTATGTCTTCTATGTGGGTAGAGTCTGGCTGCAGCCTCTAAGATGGCCCTCAATTTTCTTGCCTACTGATATTCATGGCATTGTGTAATTCCCTTCTCTTAGTGACTTGATTCTAACCAAAAGACTACACTGTCTTTCTGGGTTTAATGAAGCAAAATGTCAGATTGGAGAGGCCTGTGTGGCAACGAACTGAGGGCAGGAACTGAGGCAAGGAACTGTGTGGCAGACAGTGTAGAACTGAGATCCTCAGACCAACTACCTTCAAGTTACATGGCCAACAATCACGTAGGTGAGCTTGTAAATAAAACTCTTCCCTCTTCCCCAATGAAACCACCAGAAGAGATCCCAGCCATTGTCAACATCTTCATTATAGTTTTGTGAAAGACCCTGAAACGAAAGACCCAGCTAATCAGTGCTCAGATTCTTGACTTACAAAAACTATGAAACAATACATGTGTGTTCCTCTAAACTAGTAAGTTTTGTAGTAATTTGTTTTGCAACAATAAATAAATAACAATAAATAAATAAATGGATTCATGGAGTGAGCTGTGAGGAAGAAGCTAGGGAAAGGAAGAGGTGACACATCTAGAAGAGGTGACACATCCCAGTGAAAGGGAACCTTCTGTTTTCCCAAAAGGCTATCTCATTGCCAGAGGACATTAGTGATCGGAAGGATTTTCCTCATTCTGGACCAAAGCTTGCCTATCACCCTCCTTCTCACTTAGCTCTTGGGGGTTACACGTGACATGGTTGCTTCCTCTTGTGTATCATCCTTTCAGAAGTAAGAAGACAATAAATCATTGTAGACATGTTCAGTAGCACTGAAGACATGAGCCTGAAGTAAGCACAGCATTCCTTCCACAGTGATTTTACAAATAGCATACAGTAACTAAACAGTAACTAAATAAATATATGGTGAAACCATGACTCAAAGCCATCCTGCAAACCAGTCCCTATCATCAGATCACATGGCACAAGGAATCTCGGGCCCTCAAATGACCTTGTGACAGGGGCTTTTCACTATGATTTAGAGCAAAGTAACAGTAATAAATGCAATAACAAGCCACCAATAGAATACACCTTCCTGTTGTGTTGAAGGTTCTAGGAAATTCTTTACACAAATTTGTGCCTTGTCAATAGCAGTCGTGATAACAAATCCATACATTTACGCAGACTGATAGAAAGCTGTTCACTTTTGGGGAGTAAATTTTACTTACAGTGAGATATATACACCTTGAGTGTATGATCCAGTGAGTTTTGACAGATGTGCACACTATGTAGCCCAAATCCAATCAAATTAGAGAATATTTCCACCACTGTGATGAGTTTTCTTATGCCCCTTCCCAGTCAGTCCCCAATACCACCATGCCCAGAGCAATTTCCATTGTTTTAATACTTTTCACCTTTTTAGAAACATCATATTAATAGAATCATGCAGTAACTATTCTTTGCCTAAGTCTTTATTCAGAATGTTTTTAAGATTTATCCATGTTGTTAAATGATTTAGTGGTTTGTCTTTTTTTTTTTTTTTTTTTTTTTTTTTTTTTTTTGCTGAGTAGTACTCCATTATATGGATATCCCAGTTTGTTTACCCATTCTCCTTGCTGATGAACATCTGGGCTGTTTTCCAGTTTTGGCTGTTATGAATGAAGTCATTATTAACATTCTCATACAAGTCTTTTTGTAGACATGTGTTTCAACTTCTCTTGACTAAATACCTGAGAATGGGATTGCTGGGTCATAGCATAGGTATATACACTTAGTTTTATAAGAAACAGACAGATCTTTTGCCAAAGTACACCATTTTACACTCCTATCAGTAATGTACAAGAGTTCTCACTGCATCACATTCCCATCAGTGTTCGATGTTGTCAATCTTTAAAATTTTAGCCAACCTCTCAGTCAGTTAAGTGTCTGGCTTCCGCTCAGGTCATAATCTTGCGGTTCATGGGTTTGAGCCCTGTGTCAGTCTCTGAGCTGTCAGCACAGCACAGCACAGCACAGCTTGTTAATAAATGTACATTAAAAAATTAAAAATTTTAGCCAAATTGATTGATGTGTAGCGGTCTCATTGTGATTTTCTTTGCATTTTCCTGATAACTAATGATATCGAGCACTTGATCACTTGCCCATTGGTCCTTCATATAGCTTTGTCAATTATCTGTTCAAGTATTTTGCTCATTATATACTTTGTTGTTGTGTTTAAAAATAATGGTTTGTAGGAGTCCTTATGTATGTTATTTTTTAATTATTTTTTAATGTTTATTTTTGAGAGAGAGAGAGAGAGACAGAATGTGAGCAGGGGAGGGACAGAGAGAGATGAAGACACAGAATCTGAAGCAGACTCCAGGCTCCGAGCTGTCAGCACAGAACCCAACGCAGGGCTCAAACTCACAGACTGTGAGATCATGACCTGAGCTGAAGTCAGATGTTTAACCTACTAGGCCACCCAGGTGCTCCCCTTATATATTTTAGATACGAGTCTTTGTCAGATGTGTGTATTGTGAATATTCTCTCAGTGTGTGTGGCTTCCATATTCATTTTCTTAATAGTGTCTTCTGCTGAGCACATGTTTCAAATTTTGATGAATTCTATAATTTTTCTTTTTTGGTTACTCTTTTCCATATCTTATCAAAGAAAATTTTGCTTACCCCCAGTCACAAAGATATTTTTCAATGTTTTATATAAAAAGGTTTATAGTTTTAGCTTTTATGTTTAGGTCTATATTCCATAGTGAATTAATTTTTTATTTTTGTGTCTAGTTCTATCAATTACTGAGAAACAGATATGAAAATCTCCCATTCTGACTATGGACCTATCTATCCCTTTAATTATGTCCATATTTTGTTTTATATTATTTTGAGGTTTTGTTACTAGGTGAAATACATTTATGATTTTTATGTTTTCCTGATTTATACCTTGTCATGATGAAATGTCTCTTTTTATGGTAATATACTTTATTCAAGTCTACCTTATCTGATACTTATATATCCTCCAGCTAACTGTTTGATATATTTTTCCATCCTTTTCTTTTCAACCTAGATGTGTCTGTATATTTAAAATGCTTCTTTTAGACAGAATTAAGTTGTCTTTCTTTTTTACCCAGTCTGATAGTCTCTGTATTTTAATTAGTATGTTTAATCTATTTCAATTTAATGTAATCATTGATTAGTTTAGATTTACTATTTTGTTATTGTTTTCCATTTATCTCATCTATTTTTTGTTCCTCTTTTATTCCTTTCCTGAAATCTCTTGGGTTAATTGAATAGTTCTTAGAACTAATTCCATTTTAATTCATCTATTGAATTTTTGGCTTTATCTCTTTTCTAGTGGTTGCTTTAGGGATTACTGTATACATCTGAATATTTTAGTTGTCTCAAAATTATTACTCAAACAAGAATACATAAATCAGTCAGAAAAGCAAATTAATAAATCAACCGCAGTGCCAGACTACTTCTGCCAGCATATTCTAGGTACTTGCTACTCAAGGTGTAGTCTAAGACCAGTAGTGACATCACTTGAGATCTTGTTAGAACTACAAAATCTCTAGTCCCACTCTGGATTTACTGAACCATAATCTGCATTTTAACAAAATCCCCAGATGATTCATATTAACATCAAAATTTGGGAAGCACTGTCATCATCAATTAACTGACATTCTGGGGTAACACAGAGCACATATTAGACCCATCAGACTCCTTATTTGATGATGTCCATCACTTCTTGGAACCCATCACACCATGATCATCTTTGGTCAACTTGGGTAGTTTTGTTTGCTCCTTTTGTGAGAACAACTCCCCGATTGGCCACAACCACACAACCAGTCTTTTGTTGTACTATCAGCTGCTTGGCTTTCTGCATTATTCTAAAACCTGATACTTACCTAGCCCCCTCTAAATGGAAAATGCACAATGCCTTTGCTCCATCCAATGCCACATTTATTTTATTTATTTATTTATTTATTTATTTATTTTCTGTTAAATTCTTTCTTCTAACTCCACAGCTATGTTGTGTTTGCATTGGAATACCTTCTGGACTGAAATGATTGCTCTCTTGAAAGCCAGACAACCTGATTCAGAATCTCTGTGATATATGGTCCTACTGTTGGATACATAGTAGTCAGAGGTTGAATTTCCTAGTTAATAGATTATGGATTCAAAGTATGAATTTTAGTGGGACACAGATATTTAGTCCATAGCAGCCCTCATTGGGTAAAAGCAGCCCTATCTCCTCCTGATTACTAGGATTAGTTATATGTAACTAGGAGTGACTCTTTGCCTTGCCTTCTTGTCTCTTGGCGTAAGAAGCCCAACATGACTGGGGGATAGCCATAGCTTTAAGTTTAGTAGATATAACAGAATAGAAAGTCCAGATATTAATCCTTACATTTATGGTCAATTGATTTTCAACAAAGGTGCCAAGGCAATCCAATGGGGGGAAAGATAGTCTTTTCAATAAATGGTCTGCAACAATTAGATATTCACATGTAAAAAATAAATGAAACCTTTTCTTCACACCATACAAAAAGTTAACTCAAAATGGATCACAGACCTGAATGTAAAACTTAAAAGTATACAACCTGTGGGGTGCCTGGGTGGCTCAGTCGATTGAGCATCCGACTTTTGATTTCATCTCAGGTCATGATCCCAGGGTTGTGAGATTGAGCCTTGCATCAGGCTCCATGCTGAGTGTGGAGCTGGCTTAGGATTCCCTCTCCTTCCATCTGTCCCTCTCTCCCACTCGTGCATTCTTTCTCTTAAAAAAAAAAAGCTATACAACTTCCAGGAGGAAACATGGAATAAAATCTTTGTAACCTTGGATTAAGTAAAGAGTTCTTAAATAAGACATCAAAATTTATTTTTAAAAATTGATTATTGTACTACAGAATTAAAAACTTTTGGTTTTCAAATGACACCATAAAAATGAAAAGACAAAAAAGACTGAAATATTTGTAATTTGTATATATGATAAAGTACTTATATCCAGGTTACATAAAAAACTCTTATGTATGGCTCAATAATGAGAAGATAAACTGCCCAATTTAAAATATCTTCACTAAAGAGGTACGTGAATGGCTAATAAGCACATGAAAAGATGTGCAACATTAGTAGCCACCAGGGAAATGCAAATTAAAACTACAGTGAGCTACTACTACACATCTATAAGAGCTACGTTGAAAATACTAATAACACCAAGTGTTGGTGAGGATGTAGAGAAACTGGCAATGTTGTACACTGTGGGAATTTAAAATGATACAGCCACTTTGGAAAACAAGCTAGCAGTTTCTTAGAGTTAAACTTATTTGTACCATTCAACCCACCAATTCCACACCAAGTTGTGTACGTGAATGTTCATAGTAGCATTATTCATGATAGCCCCAAACTGGAAAAATCCAAATGTCCATCAATGAATGAATAGATAAACACAAGATGTCAGATCCATGTAATTCTAGTCTGTGATACAAAGGAGACTACTAATGCATGTTATAACTAGATGAGCCTCAAAAACATGCTAAATGAAAGATGCCAGACACAAAAGACTATATGTTGTATTGCTCCATTTATCTGAAATTTCTAGAAAAGGCAAATCTTTCTAGAAATGAGTAGATTAGTAGTTACTGGGACTGGAGTTGGGGACTGATTGACTACAAATGGGCATGAGAGAACTTTTTGAAATGATGTAAATGTTCTAAAATTGGTTTGTAGTGATAATTGCACAATTGTATAGATTTATCAAAAATCATTGAACATGACTTATAATGGGTGAATCTTATGGTAGGGAAGTTACACCTCAATTAAGTGCTACAAATGTTTAATGAGACTCTTTCTGTGTCCCCTGGTAGAAACAACACTTCTCTGGGAACTAGGACACTTATACCTACAAAGCGTAATGTTACAGTGACTGAAAGTAAAAATTCCCCCAGTAGCTAACTGGAGGTGATGTCATCAGGGATACTCTTGCTACCACCCATGATTCCTAGACCATGTATTTTGCCTTTTGGGGGCACAGAACCATAAAACAGCCATTAATTTAGGATCCATATACCCCATTCTTGAAGAATATTATCACCAGGCTGGTGCCTTAGCAGTGCTTTCAAAAGGCCATTATGTCATTCCCTCAGACAAGTTATTTCTGGATGGTGCAGTATATGGAAGGATCAGTAGATCTCATAATCACGATCTCACAATGACACCAACTTTGCTAAATGAGCCTTGGACCAATGAAATATTACACGGGATAAGTCAAACCCTCTGTGAGTTGTCAGATGGTGATGTTAGCTAATGCCCTTCAGAGAGAAAAGGTAGCCCATACTCAGAAGAGGTGTTGATTTTAATCAAGATGGATCACTGCACTTTCAGAATGGAAATGGCCTAATGTAATCAGCTTACTGCCAAGTGGCTGAATAGTCTCTTCGAATGAGGGTTGGTCTCTGTTGCTGAGAGTTTGAACAATTAGCTGCTGAAGTAGCTACATACTCACTTTGTGAGTGAGTCCCTGTTTAGCAAATAACCTCCTGCAATCATGGCTACTCTGTTCATTGTACCAATGATAGAGGTGGAATGACATCAGTTCCCTGAGTCATTCTGTTTGGTTGTTGAGCCTAGTGGAGAAGAAGGAGGCTCTGAAGGTGCTCCTAGTACATGAGCAGCTAAGGAGATGAGAGGAACCAGACTCAGATTCAAATACTGAAATAAAAACTGCTGTAAGACAGAGTGGGACTTTCCCACCAGTGGATGGAAACACAGATCCCAGGAAATTCACAGGTGGAGATCACTTGAGATTTAGTACTCCCCCTTCATTGTGTGGAAGAATATACCTGAGATTCTTCAAGAGCAGAGAATACACTCTCGGTCTCTCAGCTCTATGTGGCTGGTCAGGGATTTAAACCTAAACATTTTATATTACATCAACCTCTGGACATGTTCCACATTTACAGGTGATGGGATCCACAGAGAGCAAAGCCACTGTAGCAGAGAGGGAGTACTGATTACAAGAAGCACTGCATATTGAGTTCACAACAGTTGTTTCAAAACTGAATTCTTTAAGACTTCTGTGCATTATAGCCTAGCACTCCATTTGCACAAGGCACATGATAGAGAATATCTACTTTATACATTAGTAATCATATTAGATATGACTTTTATTGCCCTCTTTCAAAGAAAGTAACTTAATCTAGATTATTCAAAAATACAATCTAATATAAAGGAGTGTCCTTTAGAAACAAAAGGGCAGGAATACAGGCTAGGCCTAGGAAAAATTGGAAACTGAGAACTGGGAACATATGAGGAAGCCCTCAATCATCGGTTCTTTGGCTGTTCTTTCTTTTCTCTTTGCAGACTTGTTTTCTCTTTACCACCCCAGTACACGTGGGTGAACACAATTACCCCAAAACTCCCAAGTTTGTATGTTATGAATGTAGTGACTCATTTCTTGGGTATTAACAACAATCCCCAAAATCTGGCAGAAAGAATCTGGTTGGTCGAGGTAGGGTCAGTGTTGCACAGCTCAGACATGCATAACTTAACCTGTGTGGATAAGGAAGAAAGGTGACAGAGGAAATGCCCAGAGAAATGAGATTATTGACTCCTAAGCTAGAAAGCCAAACAAAAAGACACTATAATAATATATCAGAAGTGATTCAGTTAACTGTGGAATTGAACTGTCTTCGTGTCATAAGCCTTCCTCAGAGGAGTTATTTAACATATTTCATTAATAACAAAAATGTTCATTTATTGAGAGGATATTCTTTGTTAGCCCTTGTGTATCACATATGTATATATATTAAATTAAAATGAAATATATTTATTTTTTATTAATATAATTTATTGTCAAATTGGCTTACACACAACACTCAGTGCTCATCCCAACAAGTGCCCTCCTCAATGCCCATCACCCATTCTCCCTCTCCCCACCCCCTCCTAAGTGAAATATATTTAATCCCCACAACAATTCCATGGGGTTGGCTTCATTATGTCCATTTTACAAATTAAAAAACTAAGAGTCTATAAGATTAAGTAGCTTTTTAAAAATGTATCTGAAGTTACACAGGCAGGGGCACCTCCACATCAGTCAGGCTCCAAAGTCCATGCTCTTAACCACAAGAGTAATTACCAGTGGATTTGTAGCATTGGTGCCAGTGTCCAGTCCAAATCCTGAAGAGACAGAGGAAATTGAGTTTGACCATTAGAGTCTGGATGGTTGCAAACATTAATTCCAGGGAAATAAAGGGACTCAGAATATAAACTTTGCATTGCAGTAATAATGAACTGAAGAGTGCTAGAAATTTTATTCTTGGCCTACAGTATCTGGAGTTTGATTAGTGTTGACACAAAATCCTCCTTCACAAATCTGGGTAGGAATAGATGTGCTTTATGTACAATAAAAGAAGATGGAGCCAAAATAAGCTCTAGGATATTAAGCAGGAAATAAACAGGAAGCACTCTGGGTCCCCTGCAGGGTTAAATGGTATCATTTGGGATGTCTTGGTGTTGGTAATTTTGCAAAATGGCAGGTTGGTTTTCAGTTTGGACACCAATTAAGAAGTGACTTTTCCTCACTGCCATACCCCCCCCCCCCTTGCATAGTAGAGCAGAAAACAACATAATGGGCACAAATTGCAGCTGGTCAGCACATGAACAAGGAAAGTATGTTTTTCTTACAAAGTTTTCCATTTTTATTTATTTTTTTCATAACAAAAATAAAATATAAGAGTCACTTATCCTTGTTTCTAGGTGATGTAGCACAGTCCTCTCCCCTCTTCATTCCAAAGATTTGATGTTCATTGTCAATCACTCAGGAAAGTCCCATCCTGATGCGCATTGTTTGGGCAGTTTTGTGATGAGACTGGTGTGTAGGACCATCGAACAAATCTATGATTATGAAGCAGTCATTTCCTAGGAGATCTGTGTGCACAGAGCCACAAGGTATGCTGCTTCCCCCTACTCTCACTAGGCAAAGCATTTCTGACTCACCAGAGTCTTCACAGCGACCTTCACATGCTTGTTTCTGAGACTGTAGATGATGGGGTTGAGCATGGGAGTCAGCACTCCATAGAAGAGGGATATAAGCTTGTCTGAAAGGTCCTGCTTATCTGCCCCCAGGGGGTCCTTGGATTTGGGCTTTGCGTACATGAAAAGAATGGTCCCATAGAAGATGACCACCACAGTGAGGTGGGCAGAGCAGGTAGAAAAGGCCTTTTTCCTCCCCTCAGCTGAAGGGATCCTCAGGATGGTAACAATGATGAAGACATAAGAGACGGAGATGAACAGAACTGGGACCCCCAGGAAGATCACATTGGCCACCCCCATACTGATCACATTGATGGAGATGTCAGCACAGGCCAACTTCAGGACAGCCAGGATCTCACAGGTGAAGTGGTTGATGACATTGTCCCCACAGAAGGGTAATTGTACTGCAAGAGAGATCTGCACCAAGGAGTTGGCTCCACCAGCCACCCAGGAGCTGATAGCCATGGGCACATAGACAGCCTTGCTCATGACCACAGGGTACCTAAGGGGGTTACAGATGGCCACATAGCGATCAAATGCCATCATGCCCAGAAGCACGCACTCTGTGGCTCCCATGGCAAAGGAGAGGAACATCTGCATGGCACAGCCTGAGAAGGAGATGGTTTTCCTGGGAGTGAGGAAGCCATCCAAGACGAGAGGGATGGATGAGGTTGTGTAGCAGATGTCTAGGAAGGAGAGGTTCCCCAGGAAGAAGTACATGGGCGTGTGCAGGTGGGAGTCAAGGATGGTCACCAGGATGAGGACCCCATTGCCCAGCAGGATCACCAGGTACATCAACAGGATGAACACAAAAAACGTTTTCTCAAGCTTTGGCTGATCTGACAGCCCCAGCAAGACAAATCCCACTACAACAGATTGGTTGCCCACTTCCATTTTAAGTTCTCTCTTCTACCCTCAGGAAAACTGAGGACAGCAAGCACATGTTTATAGGGATCAATATGTGGGGATTTAAATGACAACTTATAATTAAATTTATCCTTTGGCATGCCAACTTATAATACTAACATTTAAATTACAAAAATCATTGTCCACTGAAGTTACCTTAAAAGTCAGGATATGTCAAATCAAAAGCAGGAAGAGCAGACCCTGGAAACTTAATCAAATCATGATATATGATAGAATTTTAGACAGATGAATAGTGTTGACATACTTGAAGGAAGGGTCTACATGGGAACCATAAAAGAGGAACCCTGAAGTTGTACTGTAATGCATGGGTCCAGACCACTGATTGGCTCTTCTGGCCAGCCCTGCCTGCCTGTAATTGTCCCTGCAGTGTCCTTAGGGGCTTCTGGCTGTCATACTCAGTGGTGATAATCACTGACATCACTTCACTTACTCTAATCCTGTGCTTATACAATAATTTTCTGACAATAATTTGATGCCACATGGAGTCCTACACGGAGAGGATGTGATGAGCAGAGGCCAGGAACATTAGAATCTGCGTAGCATTTATATTTGTTACTTGATGCCTAGTTTATACTTCATTTCTCATGAGTTTGGTTGATCTTCCTTCATTGCACCGTCAATAGGGATTCTCTGGCTAATAGTTCATGGAGACCCTAACAAAAGCACTTCTACATCCCCCCTCTCTAACCATGGCCTTTGTCCACAGCATTGCAGTTTCCCTTAGTCTGTTCCAGCCCCCAGTGCTAGGGAGCAGGGGTAGAATCCAAGGACAAATGTCCTTCATGCCTCCCAGTGTGAGCATTTGTGACTCTATAAGCAAGCTCTATGCTTTTGGAGCTGTTTTATAAGTCACAGCTCCTCACTCAGACCCTTTTATATCTGAGTTGACCATTAAAACCACTGCAATACCACAATAATGCTTTCTCTCCCATAGAAGAGCCGACAGTTCTACCCAGCCTTGCAGAGGGGTCACCCCAAAGAGGCATTGCACGTAGGATGTGCTCCAGTCATGTAGACCAGTTAATCCAATATATTAGAGAAAACCTCAAACCTTGGCTTCTCATGTTAAACATGAAGAAACAGAAGCTCACAAGTGCTCCGTCATTTGTGCTAGAGCAGGTCTACTGAGGAGCCAAAGACCCACTATGAAATCCTGATCATCCTCGCTCTCCCTAGGACACTCATGAAAAATAGAGATGTCACACCTTTCTCTAAGATATCTGCCTTGTAACAGAGCTTGGGTAGGGGGCTGTCCCTGGGCTTCACATGTTGCATCTGTGACTATTACCCTGTTGCTGCTAGTCTGAAGCTGTCCTCATGCAATTATCAGAGGACATTAACTATGGGCACTGAAAATACTTGGAAAAAAGAGATCTGTTTTTAGAGATATTAGTACTATTGGCTGCAGAATCTCAAGCTTGGCAGAAATGTCAAAAACTAACTGGTTTGCCTCTTTCCCCTCAATTGTATGAATGTCTATGAAATGCAATTTTCCCATTTCTGCTTTGAACACCTTGAGCTATGTGAGTGCATGGCTCCCATTCCTTTGTGAAACAGCCTTGATTGCTGGAAAGTTTTCCCTTACATTGAACAGAACTTCCTTCTTCTAATGTTGTCCCCATACCTTACCTCCTACTGCCCCCCACTGGCCTAAACTCCCAGGACATGCCTGCTCCCTTCCCCTATAAAAGCCCTTCAGAGACATGGGAGCTGTGAGCTGGTCCCTACTCACAACTATCTTTTCTCTTCTCCCACCTACTTGGAGAAGTTTTGGCTACAGAGAGAGCTCAGTATACATCCAGTATGAGGATGAGGCCATGGTAGGGTCAGGAGCTTACCTAGACAGGAGGTTTCATGGCAGGGAGGATGCTGGAAGGCTCCTGGCTTTGGAGGTGATAGCTTCAACTGCCCACCTTGACCATCCCCTGTCTAGCTCTATCTGTTGAGGCTGTGCCTGGAAATGTGCAGCAAATTCTGTTTAGCTATCTTGGAGCTAAGCAGTCCCTTCAAATTTCACAGAAGGTAAAGAAAATTCGGGGTTGGCCATAGCCAAAGGGGCTCTAGCTGCTCTCTTTGCTGGCCTTCTCCATGCCTGGTGAGATAATAGCAGGAAGGACACCTCAAGTTGCTGCTTCCCAGTGGCCCTGCAGTCATGCCCAACCTGCGTGATCGGGGCAGACACACTCTGCTCTCTGCCCCTTGCCCTCTCTCTATAGGTTCCGTCAAAGAACCACGGAGGAGTTTAGAGTTCTGGTTGTTTGGGGGAAGTTTTAATCCCAGAAGCAATTTAAAGTTTGGTGGAGGCCTCACAGGAGTTTAGAGCCTGTGTCCCATGAACTCAATTATATACATTGTAGACAACACTATGTAAATCTTAACTCTCACTACAAAGAAATGTTCCTTAGATTAGAAATTCCCGTCCTGTCCTTGCTGACCTTCCTGGAAGTAGAGGAGATAACTAAGGTCTGACTATGCTTTTACCACAATGGTATCTGTTAGAGGGGGCTCTGCACTTGTCTTTGCAGGACTAAGTGTCCAAACAAGAGATGAAAGCTTGCCTAGACCCTCGCAGACACACTGGGCATCCACATGCTCCAGTAGCTGACCTTCGCTGCGGTCACCCAGCACTCATCCTGGGCTGATCAGCTCTAGCCCTTGCCCTCAAAGACAGGAAACATGTACCACAAGCCAGCACCAGGTGCTAGAAATGACAAGGATGGCACCTCTGATCTCCAGAAACTCCCAGTGACAGCTACAGTTTGAGAGATGATTGCCAAGTGCCCCTAAGCTGTATGGGAGCCCAGAACAGGCAAACGTCAGAAGAAGGAGGTCAGAGCAGCTTAGGTCCCAACTAGGAAGCAATTCTTCCTGCCCCCCTGCCATACTATAGTATAGCAGGGAATAAGGATTGTGGATTGAAGCAGAGGACATGAGGGCAGAAGAGAGCTCTAGGGTTGGTGAGAAAACAGCAGAGTCTACCCTTAGAAGCAGCTCTGGAGTCACAGGCCAGGCAGCTAACTAGCATTTTGCTAAGAGCTCCTGTTTAGTTGGAAATCTTTGGTGACAAGAAACAAGAGAACCCTTCAGGTCACCTCAACTGGAGTCCAGGAGGTGAGAATCAGGCAGTATGGAACGTGGCCATGCCTGCTCGGCAGGGCCTGAGAACAGGAATTTTCCCATATAAGTGGATAAGAGGGAAGGCAGGGAGGAGGTAAGGAGCCTTGGATTAAAGCCTAATCTCTATCAAAAGCAACTGACAAAGACTGGTCTTAAAAGAGAAGGAGGGTGATTTGCTAATAAGAGACGCTGGGAACTAATTTTTCCTTGAGAAGAAGATGGAAGTTGGTATCAGTTTGTTGTATACTTTTGTCACCCACGTGGGCATCATGTAGTCATCACGGTCCACGTTATCACAGGGGAAATGCACAAAGATCTCATTATAGAGTGTGGGTTCGGCTCCTCTCCACCAATGCTTTTGTCATTTTCATAAAGACTGAAGAAAAGAAGTCCTGGAGCCCCCTGGTTGGGGACCTCTACGACCCACAGACCACTGCAGGCTTCTGGCTGGAGACTAGCATGTTGGGACTTTCTCTTAAGGAAAGGTTTCAGCCCTCTGAGCCCTCACTTGAGACCCTCTATAGAAGCCTACCAGCCACATGGCACATCTCTGAGTCCAAGGAGTGCAGGGGGACAAGAGAAAGTTAAAAGGTAGGTGGGGAGAGACATCTGTGTATCTTCTTTAGTACCTGCATGCCGATTACATTTTTAGGCACTGCAGACAAATACATTGGGAACTAGAGGGTCCACCTCGAGACTGCTCCCAACCTTGGCACTCTCACTTTTGGAGGTGTCGACCCACATCATGTCAAAATGCACCTGTATCCCACTTTATGTGTAATTTTGTGGTAAATTTGAAGTTATTTTTCTACTTCTGTTATTAGAATTACTTGGCATACAAGTGACTCAATTTACAATTCTATGGTTTCTCAACAGTAAGCATAAAAACTCTGGAGTGTTTGCAAAACTAAGGTAACTAACTGCATACACATTGTTTTAAAATAAGATTCATGAATACAGTACATTCATTTATCCATTACTGAGGTTAACATAATATTCCCTTTTTTGGGCACACAAATAAACAACTATTAAGTTTTTAAAGGATTTCTGTTTGTTTGTCTTGTAGTTAAGAGCCAACAGGTTTTCCAGCCCTCAAACATCTTTGTACTTAGAAAACACCCCATAGGCCCGACTACTGCACCCTCATGCCCGGCGGGGGGTGGGGGGGGCGTAAAACAGCCCTGCTGACTCTCTGCTTAGGAGTAAAGACATTTGGGGGCGCCTGGGTGGCTCAGTCAGTTGAGTGACTGACTTCAGCTGAGGTCATGATCTCACGGTTTGGGAGTTCAAGCCCCGCGTCGGGCTCTGTGCTGACAGCTCAGAGCCTGGAGCCTGCTTTGGATTCTGTGTCTCCCTCTCTCTCTCTCTCTCTGCCCCTCCCCCACTCATGCTCTGTCTCTCTCTGTCTCGGAAATAAATAAACATAAAAAAAATTTTAAAAAAAGGAGTAAAGACATTTGTACAGTAAGTACAAATTAAGATCTGTTTATAGAAGTAAAAAGTAAGGAATTTAACTTAGCAAATCATTGAACAAATGGAATTTCCCAGTTACTTTCCTCGGGAGCCAGGGTGCAGGAGACACCTGGGAACACAGGCCCATCACACACAACTCATGCACCAGTACTGAGATTTGATAATTGTTTTCTGTTGTGGGTAAGCTTTCCCAGGAAGTTGACTCTGGTGGGGAGATTTTCATGCAGGATGTTGACTGGAGAGTGCTCTTAAGATCAATACCTGTGAGGTGGAGGTGAAGGAAGCAGGACAGTGCAGAGGAAGAACTTGAACTGCCACGTAGCTCTCATGGGCCAAGGGCAAGCCAGTGCAGCGACTAACTGAATGTTGTTTGCCACCAGTACTCCCCGTGGCTAGGGTAACAGGAGCCAAAGCCCCTAAGGGAGAGAGAGGAGGGGTCTGGGCAGTACACTCGCCACACCACCCACTGTACGCTCTTAACCAGTACTTCTCACGGCTTAACACGCACATGAATCTCCTGAGGGATCTTGTTAACATGTAGATTCCAATTCAGTTAAGTCTGGAATGGGCCCCTTCCGCATGTCTAATAAGCTCCCAGGTGCTGCTAACACTGCTGCTCCGTGGACCACACTATGAGAAGCATGGCTCTGAATTCAATTTGCCCCTCACCTAGCATCACTTTGCATTGACTTTCTCAAGTGAATCAGAGTGTGTGGGTCACAACATATCCCAGCATCACTGGGTGAAGCGTTTCTGAGCCACCAGGTACCTCACCGCGGTCTTAACATCCTTGTTCCTCAGACTATAGATGATGGGGTTGAGCATAGGAGTTAAAAGTCCATAGAAGAGGGAGATGAGCTTGTCTGAAAGGTCCTGCTTGTCTGCCCCCAGGGGGTCCTTGGATTTGGGCTTCCCATACATGAAGAGGATGGTTCCGTAGAAGACGACCACGACTGTGAGGTGGGCAGAGCAGGTGGAGAAGGCCTTTTTCCTCCCTTCAGCTGAGGGGATCCTCAGGATGGTGGTGAGGATGAAGATGTAGGAGACAAAGATGAACAGAACTGGGACCCCCAGGAAGATCACATTGGCCACCCCCATACTGATCACATTGATGGAGATGTCAGCACAGGCCAACTTCAGGACAGCCAGGATCTCACAGATGAAGTGGTTGATGACATTGTCCCCACAGAAGGGTAATTGTACTGCAAGAGAGATCTGCACCAAGGAGTTGGCTCCACCAGCCACCCAGGAGCTGATAGCCATGGGCACATAGACAGCCTTGCTCATGACCACAGGGTACCTAAGGGGGTTACAGATGGCCACATAGCGATCAAATGCCATCATGCCCAGAAGCACACACTCTGTGGCTCCCATGGCAAAGGAGAGGAACATCTGCATGGCACAGCCTGAGAAGGAGATGGTTTTCCTGGGAGTGAGGAAACCATCCAGGACTAGAGGAACTGAAGAGGTTGTGTAGCAGATGTCCAGGAAGGAGAGGTTCCCCAGGAAGAAGTACATGGGCGTGTGCAGGCGGGAGTCAAGGATGGTCACCAGGATGAGGACCCCATTGCCCAGCAGGATCACCAGATACATAGACAGGATGAGTACAAAGAACGTTTTCTCTAGTTTTGGATGGGCAGAGAGGCCAAGCAAAACAAATTCTGTCACAGCAGATTGGTTGGATGCTTCCATTTCAAACTCTCTCCTTTATCCCTAAAAATACTGAAGGCAGAAATTCTTGTTGGTTTTTTGATGGCTTGCTTGAGTCAGTACATGGGGATCACAGCATCATGTCCCTAAAATTATAAACAAACTTAATCTATATATGGGATTCAACTACAAAACCAAGTAATCTCAAGTAAGTCTGTGTAGCAGTCAAAAGCATCTAGAGCAGAACTTGGAAATCTAATGAAATTTAATGAAATAAAAAAGACATTTTGATATTAACATACCTAAAGCAAAAATTGTGTGTCTGCATATGCTGTGTGTCTTCCACACTTTCCAGGGAAACAGGAGCCTCTGACTAATTCTGTCTCTCTCATACAATTGGGACCACAAGCTATCCCAGCTCAGCGACAGAGGCCATTGAGTCATGTTGCCCATTTCTCTGGCTCTAGTTCTTCTTTGCCCAGGAAATTTCTAATATAATTGGACTCCCCATACAAACAGTTTTATAGGAAGAGAATGTGCTGGCTTGCAAACATAAAGTTACTTATATTTGTAACCGTTTTATTTCTTATACAGTATGTGGTTTACACTTCAGTATCTTCTGAGTTTAGTTGGTATGAATCAATTTATCTGATCCTGGCCCTCTTCTCTGAATAATCTGACCCAATTGAATTTCTGGAACCTATAACATGGAGCACTCACCAAAATCTCCCGTAACCACAGCTCACCTGTCTGCACCTCCGTGGCTCTGGACCTTGGGCCCAAGGAATATAATCATAGCTGACAGTCAGAGCCCATTCATAATACACACCCCCAGCCTAGGTTGAGTGGGGTCTTGAGTCATGTGCCATCCAGTGCCATTGAGATGCTTTGGAGACATCATCACATGTAAATCTACTCAGCTTGCCAGAATATTCAGTGCCACACTGTAGATCATCAGTTTTTCTGCCAAAGAGATTAGGAACACCAGATGTGATCAGGCCCTGTAGCAGAGTGCCTAAAACAGCATGGAGTGACCTGACTGCTGGTTAAAAATACAGATTGCTGAGTCCTACATTTGCAGATGATCTTGGAGATCAATTTTTTGTTTGCATAGTTTTTAAATAAATGTTTCTCATATATTTCTGATCCACACCAGTCTTGGGAATCACTGACCTCTAAAGGTGGGGAGGGGTGCCTGAGGGGCTCAGTCAGTTAAGCGCCCGACTCACAGTTTGTGAGTTCAAGCCTTGCGTCAGGCTCTGTGCTGACAGTTCAAAGCCTGGAGCCTGCTTCAGATTCTGTGTGTGTCTCTCTCTCTGCCCCTCCTCCTCTCACACTCTGGCTTTCTCTCAAAAATAAACAGATATTAAAAAAAATTTTTTAAGGTGGGGAAACTGAGGTCTGGAGAGAGGTTTGTGACTTGCACATGGCCCCAAAGAAAGGGCACTTTCTTCTAATTGGTAATGATACAGTGCCCAAAAGAAGTTATCTCGGGATATGTGGAATGAAGAGAGAGAGAATCACTTTTAGAGAAAAGCTCTTTTAGTACCAGGAAGTGCAGAATTTGAAGCTTGGCAGAACCTTCAGATATTAAACCAATCCAGTCCCCTTCCCTAACCCACCTGTTACAGTGATCCTCTCCTCAGGAAGTAATTTCTCTGCCTCTGCAGAACATTTGAACAACATGAGGGCTCGCATCCTCCCATATTATTGTCAATATATATCAATATATTGTTGATTGCTTTTTTTCTAACTTCTTCCTTCCTCCACGGGCCCAAAGACTCCTCTGGGCTCATGCAAAACAGACCTGCTCCCTTGTCATAGCAGCAGGCTTCAGAGCTTTAGAAATAGTTGTCTTGTCCCCCAGCCCAGTTTTTCCCTCCCTGCCTCACCCTGCACTCTCTTTTCAGCCTCTTTTCTTCCCTCCCAACTGGTGAAGAGCTGGCCATAAACATCACCTGGAACTTACCCAGCGTGGGGTGACATCTAGGCTGGGCCTGTTGCTCACAGGAAGGGAAGCCACTGGAGGGGGGAGGCTGCCAGTTTACAGGAGCAAGGCGAAATGACTGTTTCTGTTGTCATCTGTCCATCTGGATGCTACCAAGCCATAACCAAGCAGGCCATACAGGCCTTATCTCTCAGAGCTGCTCCAGCAACAGGTAGATGCACATTTGTAATATGGGCACATACTCTTTAACTATTGTCTGACTTCCTGGTGTCTCTAAATGACCCTAGGTATAGAGGGGTCCAAAGTACAGCCACAGGTCAAAGCCCATAGAAGCTACAGCTACTCATGGTGCCTTTGCCAGACCTTGGGGCTTAGTAAGATGAGACAAAGGTTAACTGTCGAGGATGAGGATTGGCCAGGAACCTCAGCCCAGGCAAGGCTGCACCCCAGGGTGAGTTGGTGAGCCATGCAGCTATTAGACCCAACATCCTCTTCTCTGGGCTCCAACTTTCTCCAGGGGGCCCCTTGATGACTCTCTCAGGAATTAATGCTGGGTTGCTTTGGGGCCAGGCCCTATCCCAGAAGCAATTTAAAGTTTGGTGAGAGGCTCAGAATTTAGACTTCAATCCCATAGACCCAATTAGGCAATGTTGTGAAGTCTACCCAATGCTGCCCTCTCACTACAAGGAAGTCTCAGCTTAAAACATCCTCTGGCCAGGTAATCAGAGTTCCCCTGGGTTTTGATCATGATAATCGGTTCAAGATGGTTCTGACATTGTCCCCAGAGAGCTTAGAAGGAAAAAGAACTGGGCCTCAGTGACTCAAATATTCCTAGGAACTTTGGGCCAGATAGATTCCCTGCCCGTCAGCCATCTCCTCCCCTCCATTTCATGACCCAGCGTTCTCTCTCTCTCTCTCTCTCTCTCTCTCTCACTTGTTCTCACTAACCTGCCCACCACTCTGAACAATCGCTATGACCATGTCAAGTACCAAAATGCCAAGTACCAGAGAGCAGGAGCGGGGGACATGATGACCAGAAATGGGCCTTTGCCTTCAGAGAATGGCAGGCACCGCAGGAATATCTAGAGAGCAAGGCATGGCTGACAGGGCCACAGAGTTTTCCAGGAGGCTGTGCACAGGAGGAGCGCGTAGAACTAGCCCAGGATGAAGATAGCAGGGATGGGGGAGAGAGGGACAGAAGGGGACATTTAGAAGGAAGAAATGGTGGGATTTAGAGACAGATCTGGGGTGAGAGGTGCAGGAGAGAGAAGAACCAACAGTGGCTAAAATACCGGATGATTACGGAGGAGAGGCTGTCTGGGCTGGTAGGGGTAGGGTGGCTGCAGGGTTGTTTCTGACGTTTCACGCTACGGTTTTGGTATATCTTTAGTGCCCAGCTCATTGGTTACTAGCAATAAGGATATGACTAAGAAATCGTGTCTGTGACTGAGGAGTTTATGGTCTGTGGGATTTGTTATATTTGAGATAATGGTGAGATGTCGATATTAATGAGTTACCGTTAATTTATAACTTTTCTAAATCTCGTCTTACCTAAGGTTCCCCAGGATCCCTTGAGGTAGGTATGAGGGATACTTGGATGTGAGCAGGTAGAGGAACCCTCCATCTCTGGGCCAGAGCACCTTGCATTCGTGATGTCTGACATCTTTGCCCTCTGCTCTCTAAGTGCTAGGAGCCTTTCCTCCTTCACTCTTGGCTTCCTCAGGGTGAGGGGATGTTTCAGAGTTTGTGGGGGAACAGCGGTGCAGGCAAGCCTCGTGGTCGGACAGGTGTTGGAATGTCAACCTGAGTGGCTCCCGCTGGCCCCTCTGTGGCAGAGCTCTGTGTCCCCCAACTCCAGGGCTCTGCCACACTGGGGACTCCGATGTGCCTCACGGACTCCAGCTGGGACTAAATACCCCCTACTCTCTTCCCTCTGACTCAACTTGAGCTACCACAAGCCTAGCTTCCCACAGCCTTCTCTGTGTTACTGTGGTTTCTCCTTCCTCTCTTTCCTTCCTTATACCAGCTGCTATGTCCTGGTGTTTGAGTTCAAGCTCCTGAGAGACAGATCTAAGGGGTTTGGTTAGTCATCAGGCAGTATAGGCTATCACGGAGTTCACACGTTAACTGCCCCTAAGACAGGTGTCTGCCTGGTCTAGTCAGGTGAGTCCTGGGGCCATGGTGTTTCACGGTACAAAGCATGGAAACAACATAAGAGGAAAGAGAACATAGGTATAACCAGTAAGTGAGGCTTCCTGGAATGAAGCAGCGAATCAGGCAAATGCTGTTTGGATAATCCAGCATTCAGACTTCAGAAATTACACACTTGTGTCTGTCTCCACTTAGTGCTCGCTGCCTGGAGTGGTCTCCTCTCCATGAAGAGGCAAAGCTTTGGTCCTCTCATGGAGACAGGTTCTCCCTCCGCCTCCTCCCTTTACCATCTTCAGAGAAGTTCTGTTTCTCCGACCTTATACCACTCGACTCCAATCCCAGTTTTTATCTCAAAACGGTGGTGGTTCTTTTCTGCCTTCACAGAGAATGTGCTAGAATGATTCCTGACAATCTCAAAGTGTTTTGGGCAAGGTTGAAAAGTTTTGGCTGGGGATCTGGTCACAGATCTAGTGAATTCCATGGGATGTCGTGTCCACATTTGTCCTCAGGAAGCCACAATTAACAGATGCCTCTCTAGGAGATGCTGGGGCTACTGGGGTTCAGTCTACCCCTTCGGTCAGCTCCACTCATTTTTGGCAAGCTCATGTTTACACACACACACAAACGCATGGAATAAGGATATTTCTGACACACAAAGCTTTGTCTTGGCCAGCTAAAACTCAAATATCCCCTGGCTGGTCTGTCTGGGGCTTCCCTAGGCAGTGAGGAGAAATGAAGAGCAACATTTTCAGAACCACTTCAAATCTCAATCACACACTGAGTTAGTAAGATCTAGCCCAGTGCTACTCAAGTGTGACTACAGGCAGCACTGGCATCACCTGGGAACTTGTTAATAATGCAGATTCCTGGGCACCTCCTTGGACCTACAGAATCAATCTCTGGTGGTGGGTCCACATGTGTGCCTCTGTTTGTGTATGTGTATGTGTTTTCCTAATCTCTCTTTTTTTTAATTTTTTAATATTCATTTATTTTTGAGAGAGAGAGAGAGAGAGAGAGAGAGAGTGGGGGAGGGGCAGGGGGGGTGTGGGGTGTGGCGTCGGGGGGGGGGCACAGAATTGGAAGCAGGCTCCAGGCTGTCAGCACAGAGCCTGACGCGGGGCTCGAACTCACAAACAGTGAGACCATGACCTGAGCAAAAGTCAGATGCCCAACTGGCTGAGCCACCCAGGTGCCCCTTCTAATCTCTTTTTTTACATTTTTTTTTTTTTTTTTTGGGACAGAGAGAGACAGAGCATGAACGGGGGAGGGGCAGAGAGAGAGGGAGACACAGAATCGGAAACAGGCTCCAGGCTCCGAGCCATCAGCCCAGAGCCTGACGCGGGGCTCGAACTCACAGACCGCGAGATCGTGACCTGGCTGAAGGACGCTTAACCGACTGCGCCACCCAGGCGCCCCTCTTTTTTTACATTTTTAAAAAATGTTTATTTAGTTTTGAGAGAGAGAGACTGAGAGTGCAAGTAGGGGTGGGGCAGAGAAACAGGGAGACACAGAATTCCAACTAGGCTCCAGGCTCTGAGCTGTTGGTTGCAGAGCCCGATGTGGGGCTTGAACTCATGGACCACAAGATCATGACCAGAGCCAGAAGCCAGAAGTCAGAAACTTAACTGACTGAGTCACCCAGGTGCCCCCTTTTTAACATTTATTTTTGAGAGAGAGAGAGAGAGAGCGTGAGCGGGTCAGAGGGGAGGGGCAGAGACTTAACCAACTGAGTCACCCAGGCGTCCCTCTGATTTCTGTTTTAACAGGTCCTCTGGATTCTCCTGCATACTAATGTCTGAGAAGCACCCGTCTATCTAGACTTTTCCTAGGATTGGAATTCTGGTTATTCCTTTTAAGCAATCGAACAGGAGGGAGGTATTTTTTATGAATGGTCAGAGCAGCTGCTGCAATTCCTCTGCCCTGGAGTCAGCTGTGCTTTCGGTCTCCTTGGCCCTTAACTCCTGACCCTTGACCCTTGACTGTTCACACCCCTGCTGCCCTCCTCTGGGTCACTTTCTCTGGGATCTTTCTGTCCTCAGGATCCACTTTCTCAGAGCGTCTGCGCACTAGAGTGAGTGGGACCCTCGCGGCCCAGAGGTCAGGGAGGTCCTGGAGATACCATGAACTCATGTCGCAGAGACTGCAGCAGTCTCTTACGGTAGTACGGCTGGAATTGGATCCAGACACGGCAGAGCAATGCCAGCCACTCTAGGTATTTAGTCCACGAGTGTCCTGCACACACGTCTCCCTCATCTCTCCCAAACACACTATACCCCCAAATGAATTCGTCTTCTCCCCTAAAACCAGCAACTTGGTCAGTGAACTTCAGTGGTGCTGCCATCATCCACCCATTATCTGAGCGACAGATGTTGACTCTGCCCTCTTTCCTGCCTGCTCTATGCAACCAAACTCTAGTATTGTATTTTGCAAACATTCCTTGAATCTCCATGTTCACCGCCCCTCAATCCCTTCCTAGTTAATGTCCTTATCTTCACTTGCCTTCAGTGTTTCCCTCTCTTTTTCATTCTGTCCTCCTGCGCCCTGTATCCCTCCACATTGTGCTCAGAAGGATCAACCTCAAATGCAAATCTGACCCTGCCAGACCTTCACTTAAAATCCCTAAGTGCCTCGGGACGCCTGGGTAGCTCAGTTGGTAAAGCGGTGGACTCTTGATCTCTGCTCTGATCTTGATCTCAGGGTTGTGAGTTCAAGCCCCGTGTTGGGCTCCACACTGGGCATGAAATCTACTTTAAAAAAAGAGCCCTAAGTGCCTCAGTAGCCCCTACGGGAGAAAGTTAGGACTTTCGTCAGCATGCCCCCAAAGACAAACCAGAGTCCAGTCCTGCCTTCCTCCCCATCAGCAGCACCTGCCTCGTATGTGCCTACAATACTGCATGGCTGGTCGCTCCCCACTCTGGGGGCTCTTTCTCGTTTCTGTGTCTTTGTTTATGCAGCTTCTTCTGCCTGGGACGATTCCCACTCCCTTTTGTCAGGTCAACTGTCACTCACTCATTCCAGTGGTTTGCTGGTAAATGTTTAACAACCAGATCTCCAGGTCAAAAAGCCCTGGTCTGGAGCATTTGCTGATTTCTGTGTTGTAAACACTCCCACGATGGCCAATTTCAGGCAACCAACAAAGTCACTGAATGGGAGTTGGGAGGAGATGCACACATTTGGCGAGTCAGTTCCAGCACACGATGGGCTTTGGATCATCTGCTCCAGGAAGTCTGGCCCCTGCCTCCCTCTGGACTCTCACCAGGAGCTGGGCATTCTCCCTCTCCCGCGCCACCTACCTCGTTTGGTCATTTTCTTTTCATGTTCCTCTCTTGCCACTAGAGGGCGCAATCCAGAAGGCAGAGACCGCGGTTACTCTACATTTCTGCTTCCAGGCAGGGCACACTCAACGATTGTTGGCTGAGTAAAGGAATGTACCCATTCTCTGGACCCATCCCTGTTGTTGGCCACATTCTGTCAGTGACTTTCAAGAGGTTTTAGAGCACATGCACAAATGAAAGAAAGCTGAAAGGACGGTGATTTAAATGGATGCTGGGTGAGGACTGAGGAAGAACACAGCAGGTTGCTTAATCCTATGAGTTGAAAATTTAGAGGGAAAGTATAAGTCTTCCAGTCAGGCTCCTAAAAACCACTGCCAAAGCACAGACTTAGGGTGATGGTGCTTGGCCACCGCACAGCAGAAGAGACTTGGGGATCTGAATGAGTCCTGGAATCACTGCCCAGTAGGCTGTTGGACCCTATTAATGGAGTTATGATGTTCAGGGGAAAGAAGGGAGACAGGAAAGAAGGGAGGAGGGGTGGGAAGGAAAAAGGAAGCAGGCAGCAAACTTCCTTCTGTGCCTTCAGCATAATTGGATCTTGGGGATGTTATCCCAGAAGAATACAAAGTTTCTAGACTGAGTATAACTCACTTTCCAAACTTTAAATGACTTCAGGGACTAAAATGATCCCAAAGAACAGACTGTAATTTAAATTATCTTCTAAAGGCGATGGCCAGTCCTTTGGAAATTGTGCCCTGAGTGCACGAGGCAGGTGGAGGGGAAAGGACTGACTGGACATTTCACCTGCCTTGTCACATGTTCTGAACTCACCCTGGTACTTCAGACCCAGTGTTGCTATTTCTGACATGTGGCCTCTTCCCAACCCTCAGGAAACAAACGCATCATTTGTGTTCACCATGTTTCTGATCCAGGTAAGTGCAGGTTTTGATCATACCAAAATTTTCATTAGCAAGCTTCATTTCTGCCCTCAGACTTGATTGTAACAGAATAGAGGCTCAAGAGGGAGAGAAGCCCCTTCGTTGGTATGGTGTTATTCCCATGAAGTCAAATAGACCCCACAAGTTGCAAAATTTTGTAAGAGAGATCATCTGTTCTCACCCCACTTTGTGCGGAGGGAATAGGGTTTGCCCAGGACCTCACAGCTCATAGTCTTGTGTCCACATTCAGGTGTCCCTTCTTGATTAAAACCAGGGTGGGGGAGGACTCTTCTTCTTCTGTAGTTAATGATTCAAAGGACAGTAATAATCACGAGCCATGTTTCTGGATCTGGTGATGATGGCATGAAGGGAATATTTTCTTCACACAATCCGGGTTCTTGGGAGAGGACTGGTCAACTCAGGCTGGGACTGATTTACTGCCCCAGCACATATGTCACAAGTAGTAGTGTGTCCTGGGCATCCGAGCCATCCCCATGCTGGGAGCCATTCTCAGTACTGAGTGGCCTTGTAGTCAATTCCTGGATGGTACCTTTGCTTCAAAGAGATATATCAGTGTTTTTAAGATGCTGGCAGAAAAAGGGAGATTGTTGTTTATCTTCATGCTAAAGCTAAGGGATTTGTAGATATTTGGAGGGCTGGCACATGGAAGAGGGATTAAGGTTGCAAAGGAGCAGATTTCAGCTCAGTATCCAAGGAGAAACTTCAAAGGGAACAATCCTCATCAGGAAGCACAGAGTCCCACATCACTCAGGCCATCAAGCACAGGCTGGAGGACCAGGAAGAAGGTGGTAGGGCTATCTGCACTGGAAAGGGAGCACATTGCTAAATAGATCCTAAAGCCCATCGTCAGTAGCGTTGGCGTGATTATTGTGGTTGCTGCTGCTGTAATTACTTGTTTGCATGACTATTTGCATATCTACTTCCCCCGCTAGATTTTGAGCTCTTTCTTTGAGGTCATGGGCTCTGCCTTTCATTGCTGTGTTCCCACCACCTAGGATTATGCCTGCCCCCAAAGCAGGTGCTCAGTAAATGTGTCAGCCTGAACTGAATTTTGATGGCACTTATTCGGTCACAGCTACAATGTTAAGAACCACTGGAGGAGTGTCTCTGAGCTCCCCAGGTAGATGTGCCCCTGCATAATCAAGGAAGGGCCTCGATTGCTGAGAGAACTTGGCAAGATGGATGCCTGGGAAGTTCATGAATATTTTAGATATGGGGCACATAGAATTGAATGCCCAACACCCTCAGTGTTGCCTACAAGTAGGGTTTTTTTTTTAATTGGTTCAGAATAAATCCCAGCTTGGGGAGCTCTCAGAAGTCCGAGGAGAGAGTCAAGCTTTCCAGAAAGAAGAGCTGACAGAGTGGGATGTGGGGCTTTGTGAACAGTCTCGGGGAGAAGCCAGTGCCTCTGGTGCAGGCAGCTGGAGAATGAAGAAAAGAAGGGATATGCAGTCTGAACTCTCCGTCAGTGTGGCCACTGCGTGCAAGGGGCCCATTTGCTGCCCCAAATGTACAAAAGGATCGACAAGATGTTAAGACCATGGCACTGTGGTCTGAGCTAATTCTCTCAAAAGGTGACAGCAGGGCAGAGGAGCCGGTGGCTCTCATTTGCCCCAGGAAGAGGGATGCTCGATTTCCTGGTTTTTTCCTATTGGTTTTAATTTATGTTGTCTTGTCTCCTGCATGCCTTCTTCTTCTTCTTCTTCTTTTTTTTTTTAATGTGTGCCAGATGTTGTATTTGCAAAATTCTTTGTGGGAGTGATTCAGAAGACTGGGGTGACGTTACTTCCCTTCAGCCTGCATTTATATTTGCTTCTGATATTTGGAAGCACCAAAAATCTGGGACCACCTCGATCCAATTTCAGGGAAGATCCAATTTTGGGGGAAGATTTGAAGGTGAGCTACAGCACCTGTAAACAAATGCTTTCCTCTGATTTACTCCTGTGGTCCTGCCCTTTGGGATCCCCTGCCAAAGGGAGGAGGTTTCGGTAGAGGCCCTTCACGGTGAGCCGTGGACTTCAAAACCTGGTCCCCTCCTTCAGGAGGCTGGAAGTAGTGCTTCTTAGCCTCTCAGTAGCCACCTCCAGACGCTGCACATGCCTCGGCTGAAACATAGCCTCAAATGCTGGACTTCTCTGAATCCCTGTTCTTTCCCAGAATCATGACCCTGTGGCTCTTTGTTGTTTTACAACCTCGCTCATGCTTAACACAGTGTTTTATATAGTTGTCTAGGTTTTTTTTTTTAAGTTTATTTATTTATTTTGAGAGAGAGCACGTGTGTGTGAGCTGGAGAGGGGCAGAGAGAGAATCCCAAGCAGGCTCGGCACTGTCAGTGCAGAGCCCGATGAAGGGCTTGATCCTATGAATTAAATTTGAGATCACGACCTGAGCCAAAATCAAGAGTTGGATGCTTAACTGACTGAGTCACCAGGTGCCCTTAGCTTTTTTTTTTTTTTTAATTGTCATATGCAGGAGAGTTAGTCCAAATTATCTCTTCATTCTTACTAGAAGCAGAAGTTAAATACTCTTCTCTACTACGTTTTCCCTAGAATTCTATAAAGATGACCAAATTGTCAGAGCTATTTTCCAGTTGATCAGTGGGGTTGGGATTTTTGCCCTGCTGCCCAGACGCTTTTGGAGTCAGAGCTGAAATTGACTTCAGAGAGTTCCTGCAGGTGACAGAGGAGATGTACGATGGACAGGTTCAATCAGACCTCCCCTGTGGTGGGGTTCATTCTCCTGGGACTCTCAGCCCATCCAAGGCTGGAGAAAACATTCTTTGTGCTCATTCTACTGATGTACCTGGTGATCCTGCTGGGCAATGGGGTCCTCATCCTGGTGACCATCCTTGACTCCCGCCTGCACACGCCCATGTACTTCTTCCTGGGGAACCTCTCCTTCCTGGACATCTGCTACACAACCTCCTCTGTCCCCCTCATTCTCGACAGCTTCCTGACCCCCAGGAAAACCATCTCTTTCTCAGCCTGTTTTGGGCAGATGTTTCTCTCTTTTGCCATGGGAGCTACAGAGTGTGTCCTTCTGGGCATGATGGCATTTGATCGCTATGTGGCCATCTGTAACCCCCTGAGATACTCTATGGTCATGAACAAGGCTATATACATACCCATGGCTGCTGGCTCCTGGGCAGCTGGTATCACCAACTCTGTAGTTCAGACATCCCAGGCTATGAGGCTGCCCTTCTGTGGGGACAAAGTCATCAATCACTTCACCTGTGAGATCCTGGCTGTCCTGAAGTTGGCCTGTGCTGACATTTCTATGAATGTGATCAGCATGGTTGTGGCTAATGTGATCTTCCTGGGGGTCCCAGTTCTGTTCATTTTTGTCTCCTATGTATTCATCATTGCTACCATCCTGAGGATCCCCTCAGCTGAGGGGAAGAAAAAGGCTTTCTCCACCTGCTCTGCCCACCTCACAGTTGTGGTCATCTTCTATGGAACCATCCTCTTCATGTATGGGAAGCCCAAATCCAGGGACCCCCTGGGGGAAGATAAGCAAGATCTTTCAGATAAGCTCACCTCCCTTTTCTATGGGGTGGTGACCCCCATGCTCAACCCCATCATCTACAGCCTAAGGAACAAGGATGTGAAGGCTGCCGTGAAGAACCTGGTACATCAATAATACCTGATTGAGTGACTATCAAAGAATTCCAGACTGCCAGAATGCAAGACCTCCAAACTCCTCATTGTGTTCATGGGAAAATGGTAACCCAAAGTAGAGAAGGGAGTTTTGTAAGGTCCATGTTGTAGACCATGTGACTAAGGCTAAAAAGTAAACTGGTTCTCTATCTACTCACCCACCCACCCATTGTTCCATTGACTAATGGAAGCTTCTATCTATGAACCTAGAAGGAAAGAACCTTCACAGTTCTAGAAATGTTGGCTAGTTTTTGGCTTTGTGCACAACCACAGTGACATGTCAGAGCTGTTTTATGCTAGTGAAATCTTAGATTCTCTGCCACCAGAAGCTGGTGCATATCTGTGAAGCCTCATTGGTGTGTGCAAAATTAAGAGATAGACACAGAATCTGGTTTTAGTAGAACTGGGCTCTTGGAATATGCTGTGAGGCCCTATGTAGAATTGTTCATCACTGTACATGTTTTGATATTATCCTAGAGGCCTGTGTTCAGTAAGAATAACATGAAAAATAAAATTTGTACCATTGGCTGATAGCACCATTGACAAGAATTCACCATAAGTCTTGGCCCCCGTAAAAAAGGGCTCTTACCTTCAGTATGGAACACTCCGAGGAAGCACAGAGAGATGTCTGCACTCCGCTACCCATACCCCAGGTCTAATCACACACTGGTACAGTCCTACATGGCTGGGAGTCAGCAGGTCTCAATCTCTTGTTGCCCACACAAACTATATGACTCACAGCATCAAACACCATGGGGGTGCCCAGACAATAAGGAGGTCCAAAAAATGTTTTGGGGAAAGCAAAGGGTTATAATAATCCTCAGTTGCATGGCTATCATCAGCCATTAGTAAGAGTTGCTCTACATTGGTTATGGCACAGGTATGACGGGCTGTGGAGCTACAGGTTTGGACTCTTTGGGTTGCAGCCCTAACAGCATGGAGGTTGGAGGTCATTTTAGGTGGGAGATCTTCAACTGTACAGAAGACAGAATTCTACTCACCCTGGTTTAAGACTACTGTGGATTTATCCAAAAGTAGGGCCAACCTCAGGCAAAGTTAATCAGGCTCTAGCTCCTTTGCTCTGCGATTCTCTTGACTCTTCACTCTTCCATGTGTCAGCTTTGTTCTCAGGCTGACTCTTCTCATGGTCACAAGATGGCTGCTGTAGTCCTGGACCTGCATTTTCCACATTCATTTATGGGATAGAAACCACTGGTGCCTACAACCCGAGAACGAGTGTCCTGAAGTTTGCTCTGACCCAACCAATGGATGCAAACTGCAAACCAATCACAGTGGCAGGTGAGATAAGATTATGCAGATTATCTTAGACCAGCAGCCCCTGCTCTGAAACAGAACAGTGGGGTCAGTCTAACCTAAGTCTATGGCTGCTACACAAAGGAAAATCTGGAGTTGTTAAGAAAGTGGTAGAGGGGCCATGGACCCTGGAAGAGCAGCTGACAAATGTCCACCATTTTCTGGGCCCTACGTGAGGCTTATTCTGGGAAACCCCTAGGAGGGTAGAATGCCTCTTATTGAATGTTGAAGCAGAATATTCCCAGCCTGGCCAAGTGTATGCTCAATGTCAGACTAAATCTGATTAAAGAAAATGAATACAAGAATATTCCTGTACATCTGAGTTTTTGTCCTAGATTCACATCTGTCCCTGATATGTTTGTGTCATGTCTTAACTCTGCACCTGAGAAGTCCTCCTGATGGTCTGCCCTTTGAGGTGAATCTTACTCCTCCTTGGCTTTGCAATCTTATAATTTTTCTACTTTTAGGTTTCCTTTGCCCCATTTTCTCACCTGTTTGGCCTTGGGTGTAGTTTGGGGCTATCTCAGTCCTTTGTGGGATGATGCCAGGCATATATTGAAAGACCAACAAGCAAACAAAACAACAAATAGGCAAGCAAACAAGTAAACAAACAAAACCCAGATGAACTAATGACAAAACATGACAGTGGGAGGGACAGTGGTCTGGCTGTTGGAGAAGCAGCCCCTCCCAGCTCTTTTCTCTGGGCCTTGCTGTCTCTCTCCCCAGCTGTGCGTTAATTTGGGACTGGATGGCCTTGAGGTCCTTCCAAAGCTGACCTTCCAAGGTAGTGATTTTAACCCCAGGCTACAAGCATGAGACTAGGGATGGTGAAATGCCATTTTGTGAAAGTCACCTTCCAGTATCATGGCCCCTAGGGCATACTTGCCCTGTGCTGCTTCCTCAACCCCTAGTCCCCTGTGTTTATTATATGTGGCACACGACACATACAGGAGATGGTGATTATCAGTATTTCCACATATGTACTTAGATTTCCCTGAACATAAGCCCCTGTGATCAGATCTCAGGTCCTTTGTCATGGACACTCCCAAAGGTACATCTGTGCTATTTGCAATTGCACTTGAAAGAGTCTGCTCTTTCCCAGATTCTGGGTGGTGGCAGAGGTTCCTTTCATGGAGTATTGCATATAAAATACCAACACTGCCTGCAGAGATTAGGACTTCTGGTGGGCTTTCTCACAGGAGAGAGGAAAGAGAACAGCAGTCTCTACTGAACTTCTCTTTGGGGTTGGGGACAGTGAGCGGGGATACTGTGGAACCTCTCTCCTTGGAAATCTGTAAAATGAGGATCCTACTCTCGTTGAATGGACCACAGTCCTACCCTCCTCACCACCAGAGGTGAGCAGGGATGCCAGCAAGTAGAGGAAAGTGGTTGCACCCCAGGAGAGGATGGGCAAGGGGACGCAGGGAGAGTCCGGGGCCCTGTGTTGGTGTCTCTGTTGATCTCTCATTCTCCATGCTGTCCGCCTCTGCATTTTCCTTTGTTTCGTGATCTCTACTTCATCTGACTCACTGCGTTAACAATGTGGTTAGAGCAAGTCTTACTAACAGTTAATAAGAGGGATGGAATTGAGCATTATTATAACCCTTTGTTCCCCCACCCCATTTAAAACATTTTCCTTATAGTCTGGGAACACAATGTTCTGGCTCAGTCAGCCCCAACTCTATAAAAACTTCTGCTCATGAATTCTAGGTGATTTCCCTAATCAACTCAAATACATTCTTAGGGGGAAAAATGAGAAAAAATTTACTGGAGCCTACGCAAGTGAATATTTGTTTGTATAACTAAAAGAGCAAAACTAAACAGATGGAGATGAAAGTTCACTGAAGAGTCAGTGGCTCACAGCTGGTACTGGCTGTAGACTCAGGAACCATTAAGATTCCCAAGGGACCCTCTGAGGCCCAGGGCTGGTTCTGTTTGCTCCCAATTAAGGCTGATGCTTTGTTCCCCTGGGGCTTAACTCCAGGAACCTGAGTATTGTGGAAAGTCCATTAGTATCCCAAATGGAATCATTACAACAGCTGCTGCTAGCACTCCCAAAGAAAATGAGAGAGCAGTTGAAAGAGCAACCGGGTAGGAAGGCTGGAGAGGTGGGCATGGAGGCTGTTCAGGTCAGCACACCCTGGGGCTGAGCCATCCTGCCAGGCCCCTCCAGAGGTGCTGTGAGCCCAGGCCAGGGAGCCTGAGACCTGCCTTCCAATTCTGCTTCCATTCGCCACTGGTGAGTTTCTTTCCCTCTCTGGGCCTCAGTTTCTTTGCCTGTTAAATGCGAGTGTATCCTCCCATCCCTCTCACTAGACAATGCATGAGAAAACACCTAGGGAGAGCCCAGAGGGCTCACAACCTGTCACTCATGGATTACGGGTCCCCTCTGGGTTCCCCCCTCCACAGTTCATGGGCTATGGCTCCCAATTCCCAAGGCGGCTTCGGGCACTATTTGAAGGAGGCTTGGGTGGCTGATGTGTGGCCCTGGCTACCTGTGCCTGCTGCAAACCTGCCATCTGGTGGACATTCCTGCAAGCCTCGGGGATCAGTGCTTCTGGAATCTTAACGTGCTCAAGAGTCACCTAGGGCTGTTGTGAAGATGCAGATTTGGATTCAGTGAGTCTGAGGTGGGACCCAAGACTCTACATCTCTGAAACGTTCCTGGGTGCCTATGCTGCTGCTCTGCGGGCCACACTTTGAGTAGCGGCCCTCGAAGACGTGGGACCGGGACCAAGGGAGTGAAGGAAGAGGCAGGGAAGCAGCTCCCTCATAGAGGTCTCCTGACATGCGCCAAGTCCTTTGGCCTCAGCCACCGACTCTGGTCTCTCCAGTGCCAAGGGCAGCAGTTGCCCTGTGACCTCACTTCTCTTATGGATCTAAGAATTGGTGATATATCAGTTTGTTCAGCTTTTTACTTGTCAACAGAGTGTTGACGGCCAAGCTTCTTACACGTGAGACCAGAAACTAGCCATTCCCCATTTCAAATAGCTCCAAAGTGCAGTCAAGCGCAAACAGATATACAACGTGGTCAAGGGCAGAACAAGAGGCATAAATACAGCAGAGGAAGAAATACCAACTTTTGCAGAAGACACAGTTATTATATTTCTAAAAATTAACCAGAAAGCTATTAGCAGTAATATGAGTTCAGAAAAGGTAAGGAGATAGAAATAGCTTCTCAAAAATCAATTGTATTCCTACATACCATCAATATACAAAAGGGAAAAAAAACAAGAATGTGCTATTTGCAATAGTAACAAATATCAAATGATTGGAAACAAACATAATTCCAAACATGACAGAGTTAAGAAAAAAAAAAATGATGAGTGTTTTGGGAGTACAGAGGAAGACAAGGTGATTGACCAGGAATAACTCTAGGGAGAAGCAAGAGAGAAGAAATACATTAAAAATGACCTTAATTTTGAGGGTGGAAGCTCTCAAATTGTATCAACAGGAGACTCTCTTTAATATGTATACCCTGGGCTCTACCTCCAAATATTTCCATTTCTCTACATGTGGGTAAGGCCAATCGGAAAGCTGGGCTCAGAAATGTAGTTATTTAGTGTTTTTAAGTCCCTCAAAGACTCCACTGAGCTACATAAATTGTTAGCGAAGAACAACTGAACAATACAAAGATGTTTTGAAGGAAACAATGTTAGATTCTTCCTACCAGATTTGAACTTCTTACAAAGTAACAATTACTGAACTATATACCATTGTGCTTTTTTAAAGTTTATTTATTTATTTATTATTTATTTATTTTGAGAGAGAGTGTGTGCACGTGTACCAGTGTGCACATGCGAGATTGAGTGGGGGGAGTAGCAAGAGAGGGAGAGAGAGAATCTCAAGCAGGCTTCACGCTCAGCATGGCGCCCCACACGGGGCTCCATCCCACTACCCTGGGATCATGACCTGAGCCGGTATCAAGAGTTGAACACCTAACCGGTTGAACTTCCCAGGCACCCCAATACCATTGCTTTTTAAAGGTTTATAAAACCAGTGGTGTCTGAGACACCAGAAAGTTCCAACTATAAGAACTAAATACTGGGAATGCAAGCTGGTGCAGCCACTCTGGAAAACAGTATGGAGGTTCCTCAAAAAACTAAAAATAGAACTACCCTACGACCCAGCAGTTGCACTACTAGGCATTTATCCAAGGGATACAGGTGTGCTGTTTCGAAGGGACACATGCACCCCCATGTTTATAGCAGCACTATCGACAATAGCCAAAGTATGGAAAGAGCCCAAATGTCCATTGATGGATGAATGGATAAAGAAGTGGTATATATATATATATATATATATATATACACACACACAGTGAGTATTACTCGGCAATCAAAAAGAATGACGTCTTGCCATTGGCAACTATGTGGATGGAACTGGAGGGTATTATGCTAAGCAAAATTAGTCAGAGACATACAAAAATCATATGACTTCACTCATATGAGAACTTTAAGAGACAAAACAGAGGAACATAAGGGAAAGGAAACAAAAATAATATAAAAACAGGGAGGGGGACAAAACAGAAGAGACTCTTAAATATGGAGAACAAACTGAGGGTTACTGGAGGGGTTTGGGGAGGAGGGATGGGCTAAATGGGTAAGGGGCATTAAGGAATCTACTCTTGAAATCATTGTTGCACTATACGCTAATTTCGACGTAAATTTTAAAAAATAAAATTAAAAAAAAGAATTAAATACATATATTTCAGATCAAAATTCACAGCGTGAAGAAAAAAAAAATCACTCTTTAGTAGTGGGCAGCAACAACATTCAACTGGATGAAGGTTTGCCTCCGATCCACACATCACACCATTTGTTGGATCCTGATGCATTCGAATTAAACATCAAATACCATTGTGATTACAAAAATCTAAAAAAGAACAGAATAGCATATTTATTCCAGCTGTGGAAAGGACTGTGATTCATTATTTTGGAAGAGAGAAGGTATCAGAATGAAAATAGACAAGTTCAAACATACATCGTGCAAAACTCCTGAATAATATAGACTGATCAAGCAAGTATCAAACTACAACCAAATGGAAGTTTGTCAGACTCTACAAGTATTTCTTTAAAATATTTATATTCCAAATAACTTTTAATAGGTAGTAAGACAGTGGACACATGCAAACTTGAGACGTTTTGACTTTTTTTACACACTGGGCCCCCCTATCATGTTAGCATGGGTGCCATTGAGTTGATTTCCTTTTGTATAGACAGAATATGTCTTTTCCTGTCTTCTCTGTGTGTTTATTGTATCTTCTTTAAATGTGTCCTTGATTAGAAAAAGTGTAGTTCTGCACTGATCTTTTCTTTAATCTGGGTTGATGCACATCCGCTCATGTATATATAATTGTACCAGAGAGTACACATTAAGAACTGTTCTCAATTAAGTGCCGGGCAAGGCTCAGAATCATCTGCTCCTTGCGTGTTCTCATCATGGTGTCCTAGCTGAACGCACAATAACAAATGAACACGCAACTTGTTACACAGTAATAACATCACATCATAAATAGTTTGGGGATGAACCATAAATGTGAGGTGCTATTTTTCTGACCACATTTCTTTTCATTTTTAATATAATTTATTGTCAAGTTAACTAACATACAGTGTATACACTGCACTCTTGGCTTGAAGGAGTAGATTCCCATGATTCGTCACTTACATACAACACCCAGTGCTCATCCCAACAAGTGCCCTCCTCAATGCCCATCACCCATTTTCCCCTCTTTCCCATAACCCCCGCCCCATCAACCCTCAGTTTGTTCTCTGTATTTAAGATTCTCTTAGGGTTTGCCTCCCTCTCTGTTTGAAACTATTTTTTACCCTTCCCTTCCCCCATGTCTGGCCACATTTCTGATAAGGAATTGAACAGATATCCAACCTTATTGGTGAACCACTATTTTTTTCTGAATTTTAATGTCAAACTAGCATTTTTAAAATTAATAAACTTTGTCTTTTAGAGCAGTTTCAGGTTCACAGCAAAACTGAACAGAAAGTACAGAGTTCCCATATCCCCCATCGGCCCCCCCCCCATTAGCAACATCTCCCACCAGAGCGATTATCTTTGTTACAACCGATGAACCTACATGGACAATCAGCACCCAGAGTTATAATTTACATTAGGATTCATTCTTGGTGTTGTACAGTCTGTGGGGTTGGACAAATGTATAATGGCATGTGTTCAGCACTATAGTTTTGTACAAAATAGCTTCACTGCCCTGCAAATCCTCTGTGCTCTGCCTCTTCATCTCTCTCCCTCCCCTCTAATCCCTAGAAATCCCTAATCTTTTGTTTTTTAATGTTTATCTTTGATAGAAAGAGAGAGTGGGGGAGGGTCAGAGAGAGAGGGAGACAGTGGTTCTGAAACAAGCTCTGTGGTGACAGCAGAGAGCCCAATGTGGGGCGAGACCATGTGAGGTCATGACCATAGCCAAAGTCGAAGGCTTAACAGACTGAGCCACCCAGGCGCCTGAATCTTTTTACCGTCTCCATAATTTTGCCTTTTCCAGAATGTTATATAGTTGGAACCATGCAGTATATAACTTTTTCAGATTGGCTTATTTCACTTAATAATATGCTTTTAAATTTCCTCCATGTCTTTTCATAGCTTGATAGCTCATTTCTTTGTAGTGCTGAATAGTATTCCACAGTCTGGATGGACCACAGTTTATTTATCCATTCTTCTACTGAAGGGTATCTTGGTTGCTTCCACGTTTTTGACAACTATGAATAAAGTGGCTCTAAACAGCCATGTGCAGATTTAAGTGTGCACATAAATTTTCACGAATCAATACTGAAACAAAAAAATTTTCAAGGAACCAACCTAATGTAAATACAGAGTACTTTGAGATTGCAAGGCGAGCTATTTCAAAAACCATGATCCTTTGCAAACTACTCATCTGCATGAATGAGAATTTTCTCCACAGCAAACAACCAAAACAAAACATAAATTGGAGGCTGAAACTGGTACGAAGGCACTTATCGTCCATAATTCCAGATTTCAGGTTTTTTGTGTTCATCATAATCTCATTATCTTTGAATTTTCGTACATTATCTTTGAACCAAGCAATTGTTACAAATTTAAACTGATAAAAGAAATGTAACAATAAAACAGCACTTTTTTTTTTTTCTATTTTACATAGCGGGACTCTATAAGATTTTGTTGGAAAAAGATTCCAGTGCTGAAAAATAAAAATAATATTTCTTAACTTTGGAAATTACTGAAATAAGCTAGAAAATAAAAATAATATTTCTAAGTTTGGAAATTACTGAAATAAACAGACAAGGTGAGTGGGGAATGGGGACAATTTCATGCTCACAGTCTCCTATCTTTAGAGGATGTATCGGAGCCTGGCACGTATTTTATGAGACACAGATTGAGGGTCACAATGCTGAATTTTATAGTGTTGGTGTTGGATGCCCTGGGGTAGGGCTTCTCTTCCTCCTGTGACATCTCAAGATAGGGACCAATGGAGATGTCAGATACACAGATTCTCCTTTAAGGCACAGGCGTCTCCTTTGATCTCTAAAGCCATATTCCCAGTTACTAAATTAGCAGTGAACATGGCAACAGAAAATGTTTTCTCTGACTGAAAAGTTGCTTGTAAGCAACAACTTCTAAAAGGGCTGATGGACAGGTAGCTGTCTCTCCAAGTCCCCTTTCTGCTAAGTGACTAAAACTTAATCTTAGTCAATTCGGTGGGATCTCGGCTCAGTCAAGGCTTCTCAACACCCTTCCTAGTTTTCAGAAGCATGTATAGAGCCGAACCCACCAGCTGGGACTGGGAAAGAAGGCAGGACATCTGGTCCTCAGTTGTCATCATCCGTTCCTGCTGACACCTGCACTCCCATCTGGCATCCAATTATATAGATCACTCAAAACAACAGCCACAGCCTTTCGGCTCCGATCTTGAGGCCTCTTCAGGCTCTCGGTGTGCTCTCCACTCCTGCTTGCTCCTCTCAGAGGGCACAGAAAACATTCAGCCACTCTTCTGTGGCACTCTAACTGGAGAGCAGGGAACAAGACATACTTGCCTCCGTTTCCCGTCCACATTCCCATGATGCAGCGTGCAGGGGAATTCAGTGAAGTGTGCCATTTCCCTGAGCTCCATGGGAAGTGAGGAGTGAGGCTTGGATCCTCTCTTATCCCATATTCTCAAGCCTTTCTGGGGCTTTAGGTCCCACCCCAGTGCATCTCTCCCCACCCCCTCAGAGTGAGTTGTTGGGGGCTGATAGGGGTGGGGGGAGTCGGGACTGTGTCTATCAGAATATTCTTCCAAGTCTGTGTTCATATAAATATTTTATGCCCTCAGCCTTTGGGGCCAGGTTCTAACATCTCAAAAGCTTTTACTCTAATGACCACTGTCTCTGCCTGGAATTTCAAAGGTCTATTTTTAAAACCAAAAAGTTAGGAATTGTCCTGTCTACTTTTCTACTCTAATAATCATCTCTGATGAGGTGAATGCCTTACCCGCATGTTTTAGTTCTAGAGAAGGCATTACCAGAAATAAAAATATGTTAATATTTTTAAAATTGGTGCACTATATACGTATAAAGCCAGATATCATCAAGTCTTAAAGAATGCAAAACAGACCTCTTCCTTATCAAGATAGATCAGTTCATGGTTGTAAAATGTATTTAGGTTAAACAAACCCAGAAAAATTATTTTCATTAAGGAGTAACTTCAGAAATTTACTGGGCATAAATTCCTAAAAACAAAGTATGGGATCCTAGCTAATTAAAACCAACAGAACCTGCCCTGTTCTTTGTTTTTTGTCTGTTTTTTTAAACCTGTTGTGTTCTTAATTAAAAAGTTTCTTTCCTCCAGATACCAGAGAAAATTTTGGATCTAAAATTTGAAAGAAGAGCATCAGAAATGCTTAATATGTAAGTAAATATAAAAGACATTGTTTCTTATTTTAAAATCTCATGTTTATGTAACCGGCTATTTATTTATTTATTTTTTTTGGGGGGGGGGGACAGAGAGAGACAGAGCATGAACGGGGGAGGGGCAGAGAGAGAGAGAGACACAGAATCGGAAACAGGCTCCAGGCTCCGAGCCATCAGCCCAGAGCCTGACGCGGGGCTCGAACTCAGGGACCGTGAGATCGTGACCTGGTTGAAGTCGGACGCTTAACCGACTGCGCCACCCAGGCGCCCCGTAACCGGCTATTTAAAGCAAAATAGGGGTGTCTGGATGGCTCAGTCGGTTGAGCATCTGACTCTTGATTTCGGCTCAGGTCCTGATCTCGAGGTTCGGTTCGTGGGTTCAAGCCCTGCATTGGGCTTCATGCTGACAGTGTAGAGCCTGTTTGGAATTCTCTCTCTCTCCTTCTCTCTGCTGCTTCCCTGACTGTTCTTTCTCTCTCTCTCTCTCTCTCTCTCAAAATAAATAAATAAATAAAACTTTTTAAAAAGGCAAAAATAATAACAGCGTGTGGAAACAAAATGTATGACAACTTTAGCACAAAAGATAAGGGGGAAATGGAATCATATTGCTGTCATGTTCATACATTTTACGTGAAGTGATAATTATTATTTGAAGATAGACTGTAATAAGGGCGTCTGGGCAGCTCAGTCATTTAAGTGTTTGACTTTGGCTTAGGTCATGATCTCGTGGTTCGTGAGTTCAAGCCCTGCATCCAGCTCTGTGCTGACAGCTCAGAGCCTGGAACCTGCTTATGATTCTGTGTCTCCCTCTCTCTCTGCCCCTCCCACGCTTGTGCTCTGTATAGGATATAGTGGCCAGTCAGCTATCTTTTGGTGTGGGAGGACCTCAGCTTTGCTGCCATATCTCATGGGTACTACCTGGAAATAAAGTCATTTCTGATTCTATAGCTAAGAGATCTCCAAGTATTCAAGCCTTCTTTTTGAGCATAGACTCCAGGTATCACCTCTGTGAGTCAACAGAGGTGCGCCCAACCACTCCTATTCTTGGGAGACTTAGGATCTTTGAACGGCAACTGACTAGTTCTTTATCCTTTTCCCCCTTCTTCAGCCTCTCCTTCAGAGTCAATGATTTCTGATAGGACGAGTAGATGGTCTTTCCTTTAGGAAGTGCTATGGGTTGAACTGTGTGTCCCTGCCTCCCCTCAAATTTGTATGTTGCAGTCCTAACCCCTAGTACCTCAAAATGTGATCTTATTTAGAAATAGGGATTATTGCAGATGTTATTAGCTAAGATGAGGTCATACTGGAGTGGGGTGGGCCCCTAAATCAATACGACTGCTTTCCTTATAAAAAGGATAAATTTGGACACACACCCAAGGAAAATTCCATGTGAAGATGAAGGCAGAGATGAAGGTGATGCGTCTGTTAGCCTAGGAGTGCCAAAGACTGCCAGTAACATAGCAGAAGCTAGGAGAGAAGCATGAGTCAGATTCTCCCTCACAGCTCCCAAAAGGAACCAACTCTGCCAACACTTTGATCTCAGACTTCTAGCCTCAAGAACTCTGAGACAATAAATTTCTGTTGCTTAAGCCACCCAGTTCATAGTACTCTGTTATGGCAGCCTAGGACTCTAATACAGGGACCCAGGGGTCTAATGACCCATCTGCATGGCTTATGACAGTCTACCTATTGAATTATCTTGGGAGTGGTGTCTATTACCTAAATGACTCCATCTTCCCATATGGAAACCTCCTTACAGGTCTTTCTATTACATTTTTTGAGGCGCACAGAACTACGGAGATCAATTGTCCCGTTTTGCCTGGGACTAAGGAGGTTCCTGGGATATGAGACTTTCAGTTTTAAAATCAGGACAGTCCCAAGCAAAGCAAGATGTGTTGCTCACCTTATACAGAGCCCACTACCTGCTCAGGTCCTTCCAGGGCACAGCTGGGCCTAGAGCAACCATCTCAGTTCCCTCAGCTGAGAGGGTTACCACAGGAACTGGGGAATTGTGTGCAGAGGAGGTAGGTGTTGTGACAGAGCCGTGAAAGCACCTCAAAGGTCTTGAACTAAAGGTAAGAGGTTCTGAAAGCATGGTGGCAGAAGTGCAGGGAAGGTGTGGAGATGCAGCTGGAAAAGGTGATTGGGTCCAATTACTAAGACCCTCTGACACCATGTTAAATAACTGTACATCATTCTATCCTGTAAGAAAGACATGGCCTCTCAGGGTTTGAAGCCAGGGAGTTGTCATCAGAACAAATGTTTTAGAAAGATTATCATGATTTATTTATATTTTCCCTTTGCAAACTTAGAGAGAGTAGATATAAAGGGACTTAAAACACGTATAAACTAATTTCAATATATAGGTTTTGTTTGGAGCTTGAAAAACTGTAAAAGGAAATGATAAGACAACAGGGGAATCTAAATACTTACTGGATATTTGATAATATTAAGGAATTTTACATTCATACCTGTGGTTATGCTTTTTTTAAAAAAAGGGGGGGGAGGGAGAACAGAAGGTATTATTTCAGTAACAGAGACAGGGGAAAAGGTGAGGGAAAGAAAGAGAAAGAGAGGCACTTTGAAAACCAGTGGACCCTCTCAAACATTCCCCAAAATAGCTGTGGGGGTAAGGGGTGGAGTGGGGACCCACCTCCAAATTATATCTCAAACGAAATCTAAACTCAACCTGAGATTCAAGGCTCTCCGTATATAGATACACAAGCATTCCAACCCTCACCTTTTCCTAATAGGAATTGGTACTTAAACTGCACATCAAAGACATATAGGGGCTACATGTGCTACATGAGCTTTGGTGGCGAATCTGTCCCTCGGTCCCCTGTTAGGGGACCATGTCTTGGTCAGTGCCCCTCAGATTTTAAGGGAGGTCGGGTTGACCCGGGTGCCTTCTTTGGATGTGAGGCAGAAAGGATATTAAGAAGCTCATTCAGGGTAAAGAGAAGTGAAAGGGAGAGGTCCCTTTGGTTCAGGCTTGGACTTGCAAGTCTTGGAAAGGTCTGTCTCCTTTCTGAGCCTCAGTGACCCCCAGCCGCAAAGTTCGGGTGGTGTTAGAGGCGTTGTAAGAGCCCTTCCAGCTCTGACATCGTCTGATTGGGGAACGCTGGCTGCGGGACTCCGCTACACAAGCCGTCACACAGCTGTGTCCTAACAAAGAGCTGGGGTCTCGGGAATGTTCCCGCCCCCAGCAGGTTTTGGAACCTCCCAGAGGCCGAGGGGCGGGGCCTGAGCGAGCCGCAGCCAATCACTAAAGGTCCAGGGCGCCGGGGCGGGGCCTCCGCGAGCAGCCGCGGCGGCCAGGCTGGGTCCGAGCATCCCGTGGCTCCGGACCCCCTGGCCCGGACATGGCGGTCGTCCCGGCCTCCCGGCGAGGCGCGCTGCTGCTTCTCCTGGCCGTGGCGGAGGTCGCGGAGGTGGCAGGGGGCCTGGCCCCGGGCAGTGCGGGTGAGTAACTGCTGGAGCAACGGTTCGGGGCGGTCCGGGGTGGCCGCCCAGCTCTCCAAGATGGCGCGGAGCAGGGGGCGGGGGTGCGCGCGACCCCCAGACCTGGACCTAGTGCGGTGACCCAGGGTCCGGAGGTCCCAGTGGGCGGGAGGGGGCGTCGAGACGGGACGAGCGAGGAGCCCTCCCCACTCCCGCTCTGTCCGCCGCGGTCATCTGCTGCCCTGGGAACAGTGACCCGGGTTCGAGGCCTTGCTCTGTCACCCACAGGGCAGGGGGCCCCCGTCTCGGCCCTCAACCCCACACCAGGCTCAGGTCTGTGTCAGAAGAGGGTGAAATGCCTTCGCCCGGAACGGTGGCGAGGGTTGGATGGGATTTCCGAGGTGCAGGCGCCTTACCGCCGCCCTGGCCAGTTGTAACTTGACCCTCGGTTCAGTAGGGCAGACCTCGGGCGGCGAGCGTTGATGGGGCCCACAGCCTGCCAGGTTCAAGTCTCTGAAGAGAATCGGCCCAAGCCTGCTAAATCCACTTCTGCTGCCACCCGCGGTGGTGCACTGTGTGTCCAAGGCAGCGCTGGGCTCTGGCGGGAGACAGACTAAAAATCAGTAAACTCTGCTTTTGGGGGGGGGGGGGGCGGCTAGCAGGCTTAAGGAGAGCTGTGTTCTTGCTCTTGAGGAATTAAACCAAGAATGGATAAGAAATTGTTCAGTGCTGGTAGAGTATCTCCCACGTGCCGGGCTTTAGGAGTTGATGCCAACTCCTGCCCTCTGCGAGCTCTCTGGCCAGGAGGTGGGGTACCGCCGGACACAAGCTGCTGGAATTCAAGGCCAGAGTGTCCAGAGGAGATGGAAGGCTGTGGGTGCACAGAGGGAGAGAGATGACATCCATCGAGGGTAGGAGGAAAATTGAGAGATCCTCCAACTGCGCACACATTGAAAGATGGCTGGGATTTATACATGCAGAGTGGTGGGGATGTACATTGCCTACAGGCAGAGACACGTAGAAAGAGCAAAATCAATCCCAACAAGGTTTTAAGGCAGTTTACAATGTTAAAAGTTTTTTTTTTTTGTTTTTGTTTTAAGAAAATAAAGTATTTAAAGGTGGGCGAAAATTGTGTCAGGAACTTGGGATTAGATAGTTAATTGTAATGGGGTTCTAAATTTAGCTGTCAGTTAGAAATCAAAGGAGAGGAAGAGAGAAAATAGGAATATGCTGTGTATTCTTGGCTAAGTCAGCTTACCTTTCTGGGCCCCATTTTTTCTCATTAAGTTGATCTAAAGCATTTCAAAGTTATGGCCCATAGAATACTAGTTGTCCATTCTCATCCCACAACCAGTTGATTCTGTGGGAAATATTAGAGTGGAGTAATTAAGAATATCTGAACAAGTTACTTAGCCTTAATCTTTCTGTGTGTTAATATCCACAGTTACTATATATGGTACCTTTTGGATTTTATTGTGAGAATTAATTGAAGTAATACATGTATAGAATTTAGAATAGCGTATAGTAAGCACTGAAATGTTACCTATTACATATGTTTGGGAAACACTGCACATTGTACCCTTCTCTTATAAATTCACAAAACATGTTAGAGTCACGATAAAGGGTCCAAGGATGCTATAGTAAAGAAACTTGTTTGCTGAGGGAATGGGAAAAAGACTGCTAATAGGTATGAAGTTTCTTTTAACAAAAATGAAAATGTTCTGAAATTAAGTAGTAGTGATGGTTGCACAACTCCATGAATATACTAAAAACAACTGAATTGTACACTTTACTTTTTTAAGTTTGCTTATTTATTTAAATTTTTTAAATGTTTATTTATTTTTGACAGAGATAGAGAGAGCATGAGTGCGGGAAGGGCAGGGAGAGAGGGAGACACAGCATCTGAAGCAGGCTCTAGGCTCTGAGCTGTCAGCACACAGCCCGACCCAGGGCTCGAACTCACAGACCACGAGATCATGACCTGAGCTGAAGTCGGACGCTCAACCGACTGAGCCACCCAGGCGCCCCTAGTTTGTTTATTTATTTTGAGAAAGACAGAGATAGAGTAAGCCAAGAGTGGCAGAGAGAGAGAGGGAGAGAGAGAATCCAAAGCAGGCTTCGAGCTGCCAGCTGTGGAACCTGATGTGGGGCTCGAACCCACGAACCATGAGATTATGACCTGAGTGGAAACCAAGAGACTTAACCGATTGAGCCGCTCAGGCGCCCTGAATTGTACGCTTTAAAAGGGTGAGTTTAGGGGCGCCTGGGTGGCTCAGTCGGTTAAGCGGCCAACTTCGGCTCAGGTCATGATCTCGCGGTCCGTGAGTTCAAGTCCCGCGTCGGGCTCTATGCTGACAGCTCAGAGCCTGGAGCCTGTTTCAGATTCTGTGTCTCCCTCTCTCTGACCCTCCCCCGTTCATGCTCTGTCTCTCTCTGTCTCAAAAATAAATAAACGTTAAAAAAATTTTTTTTAAATAAAAAAATTAAAAAAAAAATAAAAGGGTGAGTTTAGGGGGAGCCTGGCTGGCTCAGCTAGTAGAGCATGTGACTCTCGATCTCCAGTTGTAAGTTCAAGACCCAGGTTGGGTGTAGAGATTACTTAAAAGGATATCTTTAAAAAATAAATAAAAGTCAAAAGGTGAATTTAGTGGTCATGATTGTTAATGTATAAACTAAGGCATATTAAAATTTTTAAGAGTTTATTTGAGCAAAAATTGATTTGAATCCAATAGCACTGAATGGGAAGTGACAGGAGCTGGAGGAAAGATTTTCATAGAGAAGATGTGGAAGCAAAGCAAGGAAATTATTTGATTGGCTATAGGTTAAGAAGTTGCCTTATCCAGAAAGCCCAGGTGGCTGTTTGTGATTGGTTGACCTTAGGTTTCGATTTCTTAATCTTGAGGTATTATAAACTTAGGTTTTGGCCTGTATAAATAGGCTACTGAGGCATTAAAACCGCCTCAGTCTAATGGCCTTCTTGTTTAATTAATGTAACCTGATTTGTATCTCAACAATTATAGAAAAAAAAGAGATTCGTTTGCTTATAGAGCTCTTTTTTTGTTCATGACACCTAAAGGATGCTTTAGAAAATGCTGGGCTAGATAATTTCTAAAGACCCTTCCAGCTCTAAAAGTCCATGACAGCATAGAGTTTGCATTGTTTGATAAAAAAAAAAAAAATTTTTTTTCAACTTTGAGCTAAAAGTGAGATTTGTCCCTTGTACTAAATTCTAGGAAGCATGTATTGCCTGGTCCTTACATAAAAGATACTGAATAATACAATGGACAAAAGCTTCCACTGTGGATTTCAATCCTAAATAAAAACTGAGAACAAAATATTAAATTGTATTTCACTGAAGGCCTGCCTGGCTTTTATTCCTGATCAGTCTTCTTTTTCCTCTCCAAGACTGGGTGTACTCGTGTATCCTCTGGTATAAGGCTTTACAAGTCTTATTTGTTCTTAGAGATATTTATTGCTATTCCTGGGGGTGGGGGTGAAGGAATGATATTACTTACTCAGTGATTATTTTGTCTTGTGAAGTTTGGCCACACCTCTACATTGGAGTAGTGCCACTCTTCCTATCCCAGTGTACTTTCCAATCTCAGCCCCACACGCTGCCCCCCTACCCCTGCCCATTTCTAATGTTCTCTTTGAAGGATGGGATGGGACCCTATGCTCAGATCTCAGGCTTTGTGTGTCATGGCACCTAATGGTAGCTCTGTTTCTATTTAAGATGTTTTGTAATGGTATGAAAGAAGGAAAGATGTACCATTAAGGGCTAAATTTCAGTAAGTTGACATTTAAGGAATTATGTAATAGCCTAGAATCCTGAAAAAGAATGTAATGAATTTTAAGTTAGAAAAAAGCAAACACTATCTAGAGGAAAGTAATAAAAAACAGATTCTCTTCACAAAGACATATCTTGGCCCACATTGTGGAAAGAGCTAGGCTTGGTGATAGACCAGATATAACAGTTTATTCTGGTGTGCTGAAAAAAGTTCCTGTCTCATATCCCTAGATTTAAGCAGTTTCAATAATCATACTTTTCACCAAAAGTGTGCCTCTTCTAGACAAAAAGTGGGACAATGTCAAGGAGGTGGTTATTATATACTTGAAATGTAGTTTTTAAAAGAACAAAGCATACTGCACGAGTTTGTCCATTTGAAAAATACTTATTGAGTGTTTGCTACATGTCAGGTGCTGCTCTAGATACAGGTTTGCTGCTCTCAAGGAGTTTCCATTCTACCAGAAGAGAGATAGACAATCAACAGATAAATAAAATGATTTTTGATAGTGATAAGTATGCTATGAAGGAAACCAGCTGATAACAGAATTGTGTGAGTAGAGGGGGGAGTTCTTTACATAGTGATGAGAAGAGAGGCCTCTTTGAAAAGGTAAAGTTCAGCAGCAAAATCTGAAGACTAAAGGTGTTAAGAAAGACAGAGATAGAGACCAGAAAGTGCAGAGGCCCTAAGGCAAGAAGGAACTGTTTGGTTGCAGCATAGGGCGCAGGAGAGTAGGCTAGAGCTAATGATGCTGAGCCTTGCAAAAAGCCACATAAGGATTATTGTGCATTATTTTATTGTGCAGAAAGAAACTGGTAGACTACTATGTAAGAGATATAAGCTTTGATTTATATTTTAGATCACTCTAGCTGCTGAATGAAAAAAAATGTGATTATGGTAGGGTAGGAGTAAAAGCAGGTTGACTAGAAGACCTCTGTAGTAGTTGAAGCAGGAGATAATGGTGACTTAGAGTGAAGTGATGGTGGAGATAGAAGAGGAGAGGTTCAAGATATATTGCTGATGGATTGGATGTGGGAAGTGAGGGAAGGAAAAATTAAAGATTATTTGTAGATTTTTTACCTTGAGCAATTTTGTAAAACATGATGCCATTTACTGAAGTTGGGAAGATGGGGAGGAGCGGATTAGAGGAGAGTTGGCAGGTGAGCCAAGAGCATCAAAAGTTCTGTTTTTGTATATGTTTAAGATAGATATTAGGAATAACTGCCCTAGGTCTATTGCTCATTAAGCTAAATTTCATACTTGTCAGTAATCCATTAAGCAAATATTTGTTAAGCTGTTAATAGTGCCAGACACCGTGATAGGCACCAGATACAAAGTGATATGCAAAAACATAGTCTCTGCTTTCATGGGGTTTATTGTTTAGTAGGAAATTCAGACATTAAATATCACCAATATATGTATATCTACACTGCTAACATTGTGTGATTATAGTAGTATGTATCAGTTTATATTCTAAATCTGGAGAGTATTTCTGAGGAAAAATGTGATTTAGTCAAGTATATAGCACATAATGTGATGGGTGCTGTAAAGCACACAGATAACATGAAGACATCAAGAAAAGTATAGTATTAAGAGAAACTTTCTCATTATGGAATATACCACTGGGAGCCAGACTTTATACTTTTAGGTTCTTTGTTTTATAGATGGGAGGCCTGCAGCATAGAATGAGCAAAGGAGTTATCCAAGAATACTGGCTTTAGCATCCGTGAGGAGGACCTTAGGAGAGTCATTTGCTTTAGTTGTTTCTTTCTTTTTTTTTTTTTTTAATTTTTTTTTAACGTTTATTTTTGAGACAGAGAGAGAGACAGAGCATGAACAGGGGAGGAGCAGAGATAGGGAGACACAGGATCTGAAACAGGCTCCAGGCTCTGAGCTGTCAGCACAGAGCCCGACGCGGGGCTCAAACTCACGGACCGTGAGATCATGACCTGAGCCGAAGTCGGACGCTTAACTGACCGAGCCACCCAGGCGCCCCCGCTTTAGTTGTTTCTTAATGATGAATGTCTAGGTTAAGGTTTTTTTGACCCCCTAAGGGAACAGAAACCAAGGTAGCTCAGGATTGGGGGCTAGTTGTGTAGCATCTAACAGGGAGACACATGGAAATCCAAAGGTAGGAAATTCAGCAGAGCAGCCCTGAGGGCTGCTGTGGGAACTGGAAAGCTGCCAGGAGCTAAGACTGCTGTTAGGGACAGCCTCTCTCTACCTTTCATAGCTTCTCTGTGCATCTCTTGCATTTCCCACTCACTCTCCACCAACCAGCTTCTTCTTTTTACTCATCGTTTCTGTACTACCATAAAATTTCAGCTTCCCCTGCCCCAACTCTTCTTGACCTATGGCTGCAGGGCCCATCCCCAGCTGGCTGCATACTTCTGTGCCTGCGTATGTGATTGTCCAATTTATCTTCTGTTTTAGGCCAAAACCTCTTATGATATTGCTAAATTATGGGTTAGTCACCATATGAAATGTGGTACTAAAGTGTTATGGTGGGAGAAATAAAACTTTTTGTACCTTTTGCTGATAAAAGCCTTTGTATAACTAGGAAATTGTTACTTATTAACCAATGAATAACATTTTTTGAGCTGAACATTATGCTAAATGGATACAAGAAGTTTACAGTCAAACTGGGGATACCTTAAGTACACACATGATATGGTTAGAGAAGATTGCAATGTTAAGGTTGCCAGTTCTGACTAGAATATCAGGGCCAAAAAATCAAACAGAGCTTGGAGTTATTGGTACTAAGAGTTGAGGTAGGATTTAAAAGTTGAAAGTATTTGGGATTTAGGTCAGCAGGGAAAGGGCACTAAGCATTTCAGTCAGAAGGCAGTGTTCAAGGTAACTATAGGCTTTCCTTGTTGAAAAATAATAGAAGGTCAGGGAAGGTAAGGTTAAAGGAAGATTTGCAAAGTTTAGAATTGGAATCGCAAGAGGCCATTGTGGGCCCTTTATTAGAAGAGTGACATTATGAAAGGTCTATGTGGCAGTCATATTGGTAATTGGGAGGGGGAAGGGAGTTATTACCAGAAGACTTTGGGCTGCCCTCTGTAATCCCATATTGTCAGAATTATCAGAAGGCTTTTGAAAAGACTAGAAAGAAATATGTCAAAATGTCAACATAGGTTCTGGCAAGACAGTGGGACTATAGATCATTGTTCTTTTTATTTTCCAAAGCTTGGAGTTTCTTAGTGAAAAAAAAAAAGAATTATTTTAAAAATTTAAATGAGGGGCGCCTGGGTGGCGCAGTCGGTTGGGCGTCCGACTTCAGCCAGGTCACGATCTCGCGGTCCGTGAGTTCGAGCCCCGCGTCAGGCTCTGGGCTGATGGCTCGGAGCCTGGAGCCTGTTTCCGATTCTGTGTCTCCCTCTCTCTCTGCCCCTCCCCCGTTCATGCTCTGTCTCTCTCTGTCCCAAAAATAAATAAATAAACGTTGAAAAAAAAATTTAAATGAATATAATTGGCTGTTTGGCAGGCAATGGAGAAGGATATCTGTAACTTGCCAATAATTCAGAAAAAAATACATATATCTTTCTAGATAAATAAAGTAGTATGACAAAATGTTAGCAATGTTGAATGCAGATAGTGCGTATATGGGTAATCACTTTACTGTTTGGCTCTTCCTTAGGTGATAATATATTTTGTATATAAACCCAAACATACACATATCTTTAAAGGAATAAGTATAATGATTGCAAGAATGTACTTATAAGTTGAAGATGTAGTTGTCATTTAAATGCTTTAAAAGTGTCAATTTCCAGGCTGTTTTGAAAATAAAAATATGATTAAAAGTAAGATCAGAGGCACCTGGGTGGCTCAGTCGGTGGAGTGTCCAACTCGATTTCTGCTCAGGTCAAGATTCCAGGGTTGTAAGAATGAGCCTTACATCAGGCTCTGGCCTGAGCTTGGAGCCTACTTGAGATTCTCTCTCTCCCTCTGCCCCTTGCCCCAGCTTACGCACATATGCACTCTCTCTGTCTCAAATTTTTTAAAAAAATGTTAAAAAAGAAAGTAAGATCAGCTTTTAAATGTTTTATTTATTTATTGCTTTAAATGTTTATTTATTTATTTTGAGAGAGAGAATGAAAGAGTGCACATGCAGGCGAGTGAGTGCGAGCAGGGGAGGGGCAGAGAGAGAATCCCAAGCAGGCTTCAGGCTGTCAGCACTGAGCCCAAGGTGGGGCTCTGTCCCACCAACCCAACCATGAGATCATGACCTGAGCCTAAATCAAAAGTTGGTTGCTCAAACAACTCAGCCACCCAGGCGCCCCAAGATCAGTTTTTTGTTAACATGTCTTTTTTATTTAGAATGACCTTTTCTAGTATCAGCTCAGATTTAGTTTTTTTCTCAACAGTGCGGGATATATATGTGTGTGTGTGTGTGTGTGTGTGTGTGTGTATTCTGTTTTAGTAATTCTTTAGGAAGACATTAATTAGGAGGAATCTTTATTTTCTTTAGAAAAGAAAACAAGAATAGCTTTTAATTAACTAAATTGAATTATAGCTTTTAGGAGGTTTTTGTGGCAAAATTCCTTTTAACTTCAAAAATCCTATAATTCTATGAATATTTTAGTTTTAGATTAGGGTGTGTATTTGTTGTTTTAAGTGCTGGTTGGTCTTAGAAGTTGCATTTTTCCCTTGTGGCTGGAGCATGTGCTTCCTGCTTACTTGCCTATCTTTAGTACACATGTGACCCAAACTATTAGCCAAACCTTGATGTTTCTAATTATTAGGTAATTCTGCTTGCATATTTCTAGATTGTACCTCCTTAAAGCCAATATACATGTCTTTTAGCAATCTGTTTGGGTTTTTGTTTTATTAATTTTATAATTACAGACTCTTGGAATAAGAGTGCAAAATATGACACTTGTCCTTATGTGTCGTTAATGAGGATAACACCTGAGCTTTGTATTTTCATAATGTGAATATCAAATTTTATTTTGAACTAATTTACCTTTATCTGTTCCATTCCATTTCATGCAAATAAGCAGGTTTTAAACTATTTTTCTTGAAGAATAAGAAATTAGTTTAAAAACAAATTATAAATACAAAGTATTTTTAGAATCCATTGCCATATAAAAACATAAGGCTTTGGAGAGTTTTTTTTGGATTCTAATTGTTAAATGACCCAATTAACCCATTTTAATAGCTCTAAAAAAGACAAAGACCTTTAATTACCACGTTAATTGCATTTGAATCCCTTCTCCCCATTCTTAATGAAGGCATATGAATTGATGTCTATTTGAAGACATTTATTTCTTGAAAAATATGCAGTGTTAAAGATTCTAACAAGTTTCAAAGGAAGGAAAATGTGTGCCAATGTAATAATGGCTAAGGTTAAGAAGAGGGTACGGAAAATGTGATGGAGTTTAGGTCCCCTGAGCCTGTTCATGGAGGGTGGCAGCCCTCTCAAGGGAGGAAATGCACTATTACAGAGGAATGCTCCATTGGGAGGGGGAAGGGAGTTATTACCAGAAGACTTTGGGCTGCCCTCTGTAATCCCATATTGTCAGAATTATCAGAAGGCTTTTGAAAAGACTAGAAAGAAATATGTCAAAATGTCAACATAGGTTCTGGCAAGACAGTGGGACTATAGATCATTGTTCTTTTTATTTTCCAAAGCTTGGAGTTTCTTAGTGAAAAAAAAAAGAATTATTTTAAAAATTTAACTTTGGGGGTCACTACATTGTAAATTGGACCTTAACTATTAAATAGGAAAAAAATAGGCTTTTATATTTATGTTTTTAATAAAACTTTCCATTGTTATTGGACTTTTAATTATAACACATTTTGTTTCTGTTCTGAAATAGACCTTTGCTCCAAGAAACTGTTTTTCAAAAATCCCCAGGCCCAAATCAGACTCTTGTCTGCCTGATTGTTTACTTTTTGCTAAGCTTGTGCTTATTGGGACCATATGTTATCCTGAGTTATCTTTGCTCACGATCAGCTGGATTTTTTGCCCTCAAATGACCTTTGTGTTGGAGGCTAGTAGAAAGTGGCAATTTCTACAGGACTTCAAAAGAGTACATCATTATCACACAGGAGAGCCTCTTTTGTGTTTTGTTTTTCTTTTTCCTACCTGCCCTCCCCATTCTAATGAGTAATGAGGCTGGGGACATAACTAAATCTTAGAAGATGGGGGTGGGGGGAAGCTTAGCATGGCATGGCAGGGAAGAAAGGGTGTTTTGAGAAAGCCTCATGAGTGATTGCCCCCCTCTCCCCTCGAATTAAAGTTTCTAAGAAAGTAACTATAGCTTTACAAACAAGGGACTTTTTCTTCTTCTGATTTAGTGACGTTTTTATATTCTTCAGAATTTGTAAGTCAAGCGTTTAGAACTTGAAGCCACTTTTTTTTTCATAGAAATAATATTGGAAAGCCAGCCCCACAATTGTCTTCTATGGAACAAAACTATAGTAATATGCCAGTAGTATCATATACTCTGACACTGTTTTATAGAGAACAATTTCCAGTTTTGAATGTAGAAGGCTTTCCTTGTAAGATCTAAAGAGGACTTATTTTATTCATCTATTTATTCTTTCCTTCACCCCCATACAAATCCTACCTTCACTAAAAAAGCTCTTCTTTCATCTATTTTGTGTAATGAAATTGTATAGATTGCATTTGAAGAGATTATGTTGCAAATTTCTGTTTTAAACTATTGTATCAGATCCAGCTGTCTGAAATATTTTCATCTTCTTGTCTCTTTTGACAGCTCCTGATCAATCCAGCTAGCTGTATCTTTTTTCCAGTCAGGTCCACTCTAGAATAATAACATGTCCCTGCTGATTATCTTTATAGCCAATTTATGCATTTCCTTAGGCTTGTAATGCTGCTTGGCAACATTTCTCCTTTCCTCTAATTTCATGTTTCTCAAATTGGTATTCTGAAATTTAGTAAGTGGCATGAAAAAAATGTTCTGTGCTCTGAGAAGTCTGTCTACTTGGATCCCTTTTTGGGAGATTAATAATATATAAACATATTAAAGGCTTTGGTCCTGCAGTAAGGAATTCTCTGTAACTTTTTTTAGTCCTTATTTCCCAGTTTATTTGAACATGAAATTTTTCTCCTGAGGGATAGATACTAAAAGTCATGAGTAGAATACAAGTTTGAGGGACCTATTTATAGTTGCCTTTCTCTATTCTCTGAAGTGACTGTTCCACACTTCTACAATTTCACCTCAAGCCCCCAACCCCATCTCAACCCTTTTTGTTTTCAAACCTAATCTGTGTTTCACTAAAGAAAAATGGAGGCTGTCAGCTTTCCTCTTAATTTATTAGTGAGTGACCTTATATCCTATCCTCTTGTCTAGACTTTGTTCTACCATCAGACCGGATAAAGTCAGAGAACATAACATTTATTCACTGTTGTATCCCTAGCCCCAAACTCAGTGCCTTTTCTTTAACCCACATCCCTTTCCAGCAATCACCTCATTTCTCGAATCTCCTATTTCTTCCACAACTGTGTGTATGACAGTTCAGTTCTGACACTAACCACCCAGAGTTAGAACAGACTCTACAGGTTAAAGGGCATGATGCCGAACAACACAACACTTACCCCAGATACGAGCCACACTTAGGAGTCCCCAGGCCACCCACACTTCTGAACAACTGGCTATAAATCCGGGCTTCCCGCAACCACCCCAGAATCAGTAATTCACTAGAATGATGCATAGAGCTCAGGGAAGCGTGATAGTTATGATCACAGTTTTATTATCAAGGATACAAATCAGGAAGACCAGCCAAATGAAGAGACATACACAGAATGAGGTCTGGGAGGAAATGCAGAGCTTCTGTGCCTTCTCCTCATAGAATCACCCTCCTGGCACACTAGCATCTTCACCAACTAGAAAAGGTCCCCTGAGCTTTGATATCTAGTATTCATTAGAATTCCATCATATAGATAGACATGATTGATTGGATTATTGGCCATATGGTTGAACTTGATGTCCATTTCCCTGTCCTGCTGGAGGTTGGGCTGATGTCCTGTGGCTCAAAGCCCCAGCCTTCTAAACATAAGGCTAGTCTTTCTGGCTAGGCCAGTCCCCATCCTGAAGCTATCTGAGGGGGGAGTCCACCTCACTGGCATAACAAAGATACAGCTATTACTCTAGAAATTCCCAGGATTTAGAGTCTTTCTCCAAGGAATCAGGGACAAAGGCCAACTAAAAAGGGGGAGGGAGAGTTTTCTTAACTTGATCCTGCTTCCTCCTGTAACTGCTACTCTCTTTTTCCCTCCCATTTCTGCCAGACTTCTTGAGAGCCTATATTTGTTGTCTATACTTCCACACCTCTGGTTTACTCCTTAGTATCATTCACTTCTACTCCACAGAATACCTTTTGAGGATTACTAAGTGGCCATTTCCTTTTTTGATTCTTTCCTTTTTTGTTTCTTCAATCTAACTTGTATGTTTGGGTGCATGACACTCCTCCCTCTTCTTAATGCTACTCTCTCGAGGCTGACCTACCCCTCTGACTGTTGCATCTCTGTCTCTTTCCTTGTTCCTTCCCATGTCTCAGATTCTGTGTTTTTTGAATTTGGTGCTGTGGTCACTTCTCACTAGAACTCTCCCTAGACAATGTCACTCGTTTCCATGTACTATACCTCCTTTATACTGATGACTTCCAAATTGGATCTTTAGGCTTGACTTTACCTGCAATCCAGGCTTGAATTTTCTGATTTTACTGGAATTTCCATCTGGGTGTCCAATAGGAACCTTATATTTAACATGTCCAAAACAAAATTCACTTCCTTTTTATCGCTTAGTCTTACATTATAGGCACAATAATAGAATCTAGCCTATAGAGTAATTATAAGGATTGAATGAGGTGTAATGCATAAAGCAAATTTAGTAAAATTCTGGCACACAGAAAGTATGTATGACCATCTCCCCTGTTAGTCTGCAAGCTTCTTTAGGGCAGGGACGATGTCCTCAAACCCAGCACTGGCCTTGGCTTGTGATAGGTATGTGGTAAAAGTTTGTTGAGTTAAAATGAATAATAATCTGTTGAATAAGTGTTTTGTGTAGCCATCTGATTTAGTTTAATCATCTTTTTAAATTAACAGTGGGCAACATCTGGTGTTTATTTTTTCTCCTAGGTGCACTGTGTTGTAATCATTCAAAGGATAACCAAATGTGCCATGACGTATGTGAACAGGTAAGCTTATGTAATAATTGTTAAGGCTATTGGTTATGTAACTGTTTATGTGAAGTATAATTGTTTCGGAGAAATCTGTTGGACAGCACCTTAACCAAGTGATCACAGTTCACATCACCAGTAATGGAACAAATTAATGTGTGTCTGCTGACATGATGCACTGAAAAGGAGCGCAGCATCTTTAGTAGGATTCCTGCCAAAAATGCATAACCTGAATCATTGAGGAAACAATAGGGCAAACCAAGATTGAGGGATATTCCTCAAAACAACAGCCTGAAGTCTTCAAAGTTATCAGTGTTAAGAAACTTCAAGATTAAAGGGAACTACAGAGATATGACACTAAATGCAATATGTGATCCTGGAATTTTAAAAAAAATGCTATAAATAACGTTATTGGGATAAATTGGTGAAATTTGAATATGGGCTCTAGTAATAATGTATCAGTGCTGTGATCCTAAATTTGGTGATTGTATTGCAGTGACATAGGACAGTGTCCTTGGTCTTGGGAGATAACATGCTGGGATTTAGGAATAAATGATCATGTCTGTAATGAATTATAAAATGTTCCAAAATAGCAATAATATCTGTGTATGTAGAGAGAGTTAAAGCAAATGTTGCAAAATGTTAATAATGAGTAATCTACATGAAGACTATGTGGGTGTTGTACTGCTCTTCAAACTTTACTGTGAATTTGAATTTTTCTGGTTGAACCTTTTAAGTAAAATTCCACTGAGACAATACCTGGTCATAAAGTCTGCCTTTCTTTCATCCCCTTGGTTGTGTAGTGCTGGCCTTGGCACTTGAGAATGAATGGCCTCAATTGCCTTTTAAAGAGTTTTCAATAATGTAGATTTTGTCACTGCCTAAAATTTAGAGAGCTACCTAACTGGGATTAAAACTTCTCTCAAACAATATTGTGAATTTAGAAAGATTTTGCAAGATACTCTCTAATTATAAAACAAGACAGTGACTCAGCTCATCTAGGTAACTGCTAGAGACTTCATGTCAAAACAATATAGCAAATTAAGTTTTCTGCAAATTTACTGCCAGAACAGTAGCTTTTAAAAGCAGAAATGTTCCCTAGATAGTGTCACCATAAGGGAGCTTTTAAAAGAGTTCTGCTGCTTTTGGAAACACTGCTTTCCTAACTTTGCTTATTTAATGAATAATTCTGGTCATTTATCCTGTAGAGTTTCTCACAATCTGAATTATGCTGTTTGTAACCCATGATATCATTTAATGTGTTCCTCTTTCCTCTGTATGTCTTAGTAAGTGGTAGGTAGATTTAAAGCAGGGCTATCCAGAGAGCTTTCTGCAGTGATGAAAATATTCTGTATCTGTGTGATCCAATATAGTAGCCACAGCTATATGTGCCAGGTAAACATTTGAAATGTGTTTAAAGAAGTTGAGGAAAGGTGTGCCTAGGTGGCTCAGCCAGTTAAGCATCACTTTTGGTTTGGGCTCAGATCATGATCTCATCGTGGGTTCAAGCTCTGAGTCAGGCTCCTCACTGACAGTGTGGGGCCTGCTTGAGATTCTCTCTCTCCCTCCCTCTCTCTCTGCCCTTCCCCACTTGTTTGCACTTACTCCCTCTCTCTGTCTCTCAAAATAAATAAATAAACTTAAAAAAAAAAGAGATTGAAGAGAAAGAGAAGTTTGAGGAACTGAGTTTAAATTTTATTTGATTTTAACTGATTTGAGTTTGAATTTAGATGGTCACACATGGCTAGCAGTTACCTAATGAGACAAGTCCAGATGCTTGATAAGATTCAGGTTAGGTTTTTGTTTTGTTTTGTTTGTTCAGCAGATCTTACTTATAATGTTTGTGTCTGGTTGTCTCTTTTTGTAATTAACATTACAGCCATTCTTGATAATTGCCTAAATGCATTAATTCACTAGGGGTTGCAAAATGGTGATATTCTAGCTCTTGTCACTTATTAATTATAGTTGATAGTTTGGGAGAAAAATGGCTATTAAAACTAACTGGAGATAAATCCTTTTTCATTGTCCTTAGCATTCATGGATTTCACAGTCTTGACTATTTGCAGGTAACCATGAAGTTCTGTCTGATACATGTAATGGTTTATAATTTACTGAGACATCAAATTGTAATCACATTAATTAAAGTTCTATTTTGGAAGAGAGCCAGTTAGCCTGGTAAACAAACTTGTCAGCTCCTCAGCATCTTTATTAAAAATGACTTTGTGCCTCCTGAAATCACTGCTGCACTATATGATAACTAACTTGGATGTAAATTAAAAAAATAAATTAAATAAAAATGAAAAATAAAATAAAAGCCCCTACCCCCCCCACCATGACTTTGTCTCTATTTAATGCCATTTTATGGAAGTTTGTGCCATAATGCTATTCACAAATTTGTTCGTCACTGATATCAAGGATATGACGTAATCTGTTTTACATTGTCATCAGTTAACTAAAAGCAGTTTATAGAACAGTTTAGAATGAACTTTTTTTTTCTTTTCTGTTTTCTTCTTTCTTTTTCTCCTTTGTTCTCCAACAGATTTGGTAGCCCGGTTTTCTCCATTTTTGGTCATTACAAAAGGGTCTAGACTTGCATATATGGACTTTCTTGATTATTTGCCAAACTAACCAACCTTTTAAGAGATGTTAGCTCAGCTTAATTTAGATCTTTCAAAAGGTTTTCCATTTATAAAAGGAAGTTGGAAAATATTCTAGACAACTGATAAGTATAGAGGACAATAAATTTTGCCCATTCTTATTTCTTACCAAAAAAAATGCCACAAAAACCTTCTGTTTTGTTTTGTTTTGTCAAATAGATATTCTCCTCAAAAAGTGAATCCCGACTAAAGCATCTGTTACAGCGAGCCCCAGATTATTGCCCTGAAACAATGGTAGGTCTTGTTTAACTTAACTATGGAAGCTTTTGTCTAAATGAAGCCATCTAATGAGTTAACTCCTTGATTCAGGAAATTTTTCAAAATGGTTTGAGGTTGTGATCAGATTAAAATGTTCGATTTAGCAAGGTACTTTAAAAAGATCATCACACAGATTGCTCGGTAGATACTATCTTTCATCTTTTATCATTTATCCTATGATGTAGGTATAAAAATAATATTAAATGTACATGTATTGCAGTCTTTAAATTTCATTATAAAGTTTATCTGGAATTTGGAATTTTACTCATTATTTTGACAATTTTATGAAAACCATAGTAACTAAATCTTATTTTGATTTTCAAAAGTTAAATTTGGGGTAAGGGGAAATGTGTGACTTCTCATTATTCCTATCTTCCCATTTTTTGGTGTACTATAGATATATTGGCTTGCCTGTCTGAATCATGTAACTTAACATGTCTCCAGTGCTGGGGCCATTCTCAGTGTTCGGGATATTCATGGGCTAGGCTCAGGAAGTCTGAGCTTACATGAGACAGCCTTTTTAGATACGGTAGCTTGCATTATGTGAGGCGGGAAATGTTGATCAAACAATTCTGACTGACACATTTGCCTTTACTCGCTCTACAGACACTTTGTCTTTTGCTTAGAAACAGTGATTCCAGTAAGCATCCTGAGAACCCAGACTCCTCATTAGTGCTCTTAGATGGGAAGATGGGAAAAGAGCAAGCAATATTTTTGCATCTCAGTTTTATTTTTTCCCCTGAATAGCTGCTTGATACTCATGTAGTCTTAGAACATTGATTAAATAGAGACAAACATAATCAAATTAGCTGTACATAATTTCTGTATGAATTGTCATATTTAGGAACTGGTTATATAAAAGCCTTTTGGTGATTACAATTTTAGGTTGAAATTTGGAGTTGTATGAATTCATCTTTGCCAGGTAAGCAATAGCTAAATAACATTTGGCATTTTATCTTTAAAAACTTATTTTGTGATTGTAAAATCTGTGTCTTAGTCCTGTAACCTAATGTATCCCCTTGAGTTCCTATCTTCTCTTTTTGGTAGGCACTCAAATTTTCAAATGTATAATTTATTCTCATTCACTCAGTAATTAATTGTGCTCTTGTCTCTACTTCTACCATTCTAGTGAAACTGGTCTTTGCAAGTTCACCGGGATCTCATGGTACCTAAATCTTTTGGCCTTTTCTCAGTACTTACCACCTTTGACTGCCTTGCAGCACTGTTGACCATTACCTCCTTATGACTCCACCTTGGCCTCATGCCCTTATCCTCTCTTACCTCCCCTCTCCCCCCATAAGGACTTGGGTCATTCCTTCCCTTTTCTGTCCACACTTACCCTGATAATTGCTTTCCTTCCCAGAACTGTTAACTAATCAGCCCTGGGAAGACAACCTTCAAATCCAAGTTATAGCTCATGACTTCTAGACATGTCTACCTGGATCTCTGCATCCTGGTGACAACTGAAGTGCAAACCTAAAACCAGACTCATAACGGCCTGTCTTGTGAATGACACTAGACTGGAATCCCTCAAGTTACCTTTGATTGCTTTTTCTTTTTAGCTCTATTGACTCTCCCCTTGGAAAATCTTGCATCTGTCCTTTCTACTCCTACCAGTATTGTTATGCTCTTGGGGTAGACTGTTGTAACAACCTTGTAGGTGGTATTTCAACGTATCATAGCTGTCCTCCCCGGCTCCTTCAAAAAGAAGAAAATCTCTCTGGGGATATCCACTTCCATCAAAATAAAGCTCAGACTCCCTAGCCTGGCATTCACAGTCTTACAGTTCTGATTAAAGCCAGTGCCTTAAAAGGAAAAAAGGAAGTGTATTTTATGTATCTCTGAACTCTAAAGGCTTTCACACTGTTTGAAGTTTGTATTTCAAACAAGTTGGACTATTTGCCTTCTTGGAATCGGCCATATCCTTGCTTGTTCTCTCAATTATCCCTCTACCTAATGTTCTGGAATTATTCGTATATAATATATATCTAAGATAGTATACCTCCATGTGTAATCTCCATAATTGGGTAAATCATATATTTTATCTATTTCATAGCCCATACAATACCTAATGGAGTCCTTTGTACATAATATTATAAATGCTTATTGGACAATTTAATAGTTTCTAAGAGGCTACTAGGTGTATGGAAGCAGCAGTATACTGCAGTAGGGTATAAAAGTTCACAGAATTTATGACCTACATTGGTTCCATTCAAAATAATGAAAATGTGAGTGATTCTGAAAGTAAGCACCAGAGATTTAGAGGAAACTGTACTAAGCAATGGGGCTAGATGCAAGTCTCTTGCCCTTTGTACCATTAAAACATGTAGGGATACAGAAGCTTATGATACTCAGTATTTCTAGCCAATTTTAAAAATTGGGGTGGTTTATAATTTTGAGAGCTTTGTCCATCTGCAGGCCATTTGTTTACTTTTGTTTTTTAGCAGAATGTTTCTATTTGTTGTGTTAAGTCCTAATTTCATTTGGAGAACTATGTTAGCTATTGCATTGAATTCTTTATACCTTCAATTTAATATATTATTATATTAAATAATAATATAACTTAGATGTGAATTTGCAGACATATGTATTACATGGAAGCAGTGTAAAATATTTCTGAAAATAGATAAGGTGAAATTTGCCACATGCCTATGAGCATATGTCTTTTCTCTTTTCATAATTACTACTTGTGTCTCCTAATTTTATCCTAGGAGTCATTCGTTGACATTTATACTTGCAAAAGTGGATGTAAAAAATTCATTAGAACACTTTTTATAATTGCATCACCTTTCAATATCACAGTAATTTGGTTGGAGAACAGCTGCTGAGTATAAACTGCAACAGAGTAGTCATTTTGCCCCATAATTAAGTGTACCCACCAAAGTCCATTCTTACCCACAGAAGATGTATTTTTCTGTTCAATAAGTATCAATTTCTAAACAGCATCGTAGGTTTTACACCATTCTAGTTACTTAATATTTTGAGTACAATAATCCTTATGCCCTTTTTGTTTGTTTGCATGTTAAGTTAAATTGGAATCTTTGCCTCTGATTCACAGTCTTTGCCTCTGATTCACTCTCCTTATTTTCCTTAACCTGTGTGTCCTGTAGAGATGCTGTTTACCCAAGAGGGAGAGTGGTCTAAAGAGAGTTTAGGGTGGGCAGAGGGAAGAGAGAAAAAAAACAGAGCACCTGGTAATTATGCTGTAAGGGCCTCTGAGAAGACTGGCAGCATTGGGAGTATGCAGGGGAGGAGGGCCTTAATAATTTCGAGGCCTTGTTATCTGAGCTAGTTTTCCTGTAGACACCTGCTTTGACTTTTACTGGTATCCACGAACCAATTGGGCATGCCATTTGTGTTTCTTACTCCTTATGACCGAAACATTTGAACTTTTTGTTTTTAAGGTGTGTTTAAGAAGTCTGATGGCTGGGTTGGCTTAGGCTGCTGTGAACTGGCTATTACCTTGGAGTGTCGACAGGCATGCAAGCAGGTAACATGGCAATCAGGCTCGTGAGCAGCATGGGATACAGTTTGAGTATTAGCTGCGTCTGTGTCTTGGACCTTGCCTACCTCATACCTTTGGAGGGGTGACCCATAAAAACTACAAATTTAGCATTTCTTACATAGACCACTTCCTTTTAGACTTGCTGCTTTCTCATTTGTGGCTGCTGCATGTAAGACACTCAACCTTCTCTTATTCTTTCTTAACTTTTCTCTGCCCTGCAAAGAAAGAACATTACAGGAGCCGAGGCCTTTTGTACTTTCCTGTGGTCATGCTTAGTCAGTGCGGAGTGACTCCGAATGGTTGTGTAAATTTAGAGTATGCTTGGATGAGAGCAGATGACACAGCTGGCTTATTTCGCTTTCATCTTCCGTTCTCTCTTTCATCATGGGTTTACCCTGGGCATGTTCTTTTATCCCTTCTCTGCTCCTGAGGTGAGCATGACTCCTACGGTGAACTGTGACTTCTCTTTGATCTGATAGATCTCTGGTCCAATTCAAGTTGAGTTCTTCCTCACTGTGTATATTTTCATAGTGGCTCCTCAGAGTGCTGTGGGAGAACTGGTCTCCTAGCTCCTCATACTCCCAAGCAGTGAGAGTAGATTTAAGTGGGAAATTTAGATGGACCTGAAATCACAGCTGGAGAGCCTTCTCTTACTTTCTTCTTCTAGTGACTGGTTTCTGGACCAGAGTACATGAGACATGGTGTCACCTTTACTTTCATACAGACCACTGTGCTGTTTAGCCTGAGCAACACTCTTTGAGCAGTGTACAGTCTAGTGATCTGCTGCTGTCCTCCAGCCATTGAGGTGAAGCTGAGTTGCAGAGGCTTGAACTGTAATGGATGGGGGGTGGGAGGGTGCATAAAGAGAATTACATAAAAATTACTTTTGTTAATTGCCTGACAAAGCCTTTTCCTCTTTAGTTGCCCCCTCCATTGCATATGGATCTTTGCTGAGGAAATTGGCTCGTAAGTCAGTAGGAGAATTTAGAATATGAAGGGTTAAAGAAAAAGCAAAATATAAATGCCCTGGCAGAGCTTCACAAGAAAATTTGCTACAGAGTGGATTTCAACTAAGAAAAAAAATTCTCTGATTTACATTTTCTTCAAAGTCATCTAGTTTCTGAAATAACAAAAGGACCCTGTTATTATGTGAGATTAAAGCCATAAAAGAGCAAAGCTTTAGCATATCGGGTAGGTTCTGGGGCTGATGTTTATTTTAAAGAACTTGGATGAAATTTGTTTGTTGTATTTTAGGAACTTTTAAATATTAGAGCATAAGGTTTTTCTTGATGAAGTAAAGAATAGCAAACCAAGTAACATATATTAATTTGTGTTCTTTTTGTCCTGTGTTGAATAGCATGTGTAATAAATTAATGGAGAAATTTGTTATCTTTTAGGCATCTTCAAAAAATGATATTTCCAAAGTTTGCAGAAAAGAATATGAGGTATGCATTTGATTTAACAACTTTGGATAGACCAATTCAGATAGTATCAGAATTGATAAAAATCACTTAAATTTTCAAAATGAATTTATTCTTACATAAATTACCTTTTACTTTACAGAAAATATAGCCTTATTGACAAAATGTAGCCTTATCATTTACCTTGTTTAGAAATGTCATGACTTTAATTGACTTGTCAAAATTGAACATTAATTTTAAAGAAATGCCCTGTTAACTATACATGAGTTAAAAATAAAATCTTAAAGTTAAAAAAATATTTTTCGAGAAATGTCTAAATCACATATACAGAGGCTTTAACCTATATTGTATTCATAACAGCAACTGGTTATACCCAAGTGTAAAATAGTTTTTCTAAAGTTCCATATCCTCTTTTGCCCCCTTTCCTATGCCTTGATCCATGCAGGTATCCGTCTTTATTAACTGTCTCTAATTGGAAGAAATAAAATCACACTGCCAGTGTGAGTAGCTTCAAACTTTTGCAGCTCTCGCATTTGGTGGAAAAAAGTAGTAAATTACAAAGGCTGTATTAAATCTGAAGGATTCTTGTCTCCCAATGGTGGTATTTCAAGCACTGTGGTATGTAGATGGGTCAGTTCCTAGGGAGGAGGTAGAGGAGGTATTTCATGTCATGCAAATATGTACAGAAGATTGTCCCTGATGTGAAAAAGCTCCTCATTGGACTACTTCCTTCAGTTTCTAGAAGTCCATTGTTAAATGCGACATTATTGTTTTACATAGCCTAAGACCATACAGTTAAGGATACTTACATGCATATTCCTCATTCATCATTTTACCTATAAACATTGGGATTCCTATTGCTTTTAATAGCTGTATTCTCTTGGAGAAGAAAGATAGAACAGGTCTCTTGACAGCTTCTAGATTATAGTTCTTTTTTTTCTTTTCTCAATGCCTATAATTATATCTCTTGATTAATATTTTTAAATTGGAAAAATCTTACCATTTGTCCCTTTGTACTGTTTGCTAAGTTATATCTGTTTCTCTGAAGACAAATTTCCAAATTAATTGCAACTCTCCTCTGTTCTTATGAAAAGGAGCCTTGCTGCAAAGAAATAAAAGAGCTTTCTTTTTTTTTCTTATCTCTCTACCTTTAAAATAACTAGTATTAGTTTCTCTTGAACAAAGTGGCTAACTGTGATAATTCCTTCTTTTCTCCCACATGATGTCTGACACTGTCCATCCTCTGTAGCCTGTCCTCCATTATTTTAGTGTGCTTCCTTCTCTTGTCTGGATTTCTGCATTGCCCTAGGAAGTCTGCCAGTATGTGTTGATGAAGGACGGGACAGGAAAGGTAAGAGAGATAAGTTCTGTCCTATGAGAGAAATACTAAGGATAGTTTACTTTTCCAGTCTATCCTCCCTTACTGGCCTAGAATTAAGCAACTATTTTCAAAAAATCTATGCCGAGAGGGTTCTTTTACACATGTGTGTATGTATATATATATATATATATATATATATATATATATATATATATATACACACGTGTAAAATATATATGTAAAATACATATATGTACTATAATATATGTAAGAAATATACATATGTAATATAAATCCATTAAAAACTGACCCTATAAATTATTAAAGATAATTCAAGACAATTTGATTTCTTATGTATTACTTAGAAATCAAAGAGAGACAAGAGCACTTTAATGCAGAAGGAGGGTTCTGTATTATAAACCCCAAATAACAGTCACTCTCATGAGTATTAAAATCTAGCCTAAAGATAATGACTATTTGTTATAAAGTGAATTGGGTAAGTTTGGTGTAGTGCAACCTGTTTTAACGGGATTGGTTGTTTATCACCGTAAGAATAATTTATAAAATTAGGCTTTTAATATTTTTTCCTTGACACTGGAGTGGTCCTTGGAGTGAACTTCGGATATGTGAGCTATTCCTTTAGGCTAACAATTTTAGGAGTTAGCATTTACCCTGAAGTAGGTTGTATAGTTTGATTAGAGAGATTCAGAGAATGAGTAATTTTATTTGAGCAGATTTCCTGAGAAATTTACTTATATGCATAAAGTTAAAAAAACTTTAATGCCATTTAAAATTCTGTTTTGTTCCAACCAAGCTAAGATAAACCAGTTAAATGTAAAGCATTGTTATGTCTGATTTTATAGCATCTAGTTTCTTATGTGAAACAACATTTATTGAATACCGAGGGGTAGTGCTATATATTAGAAAGAGCATAAACTTTGGAGTTATACCTAATTCTGAATTCTAGTTAAGCTACTTACTTCTTACTAAAGAATTATATCTAACTGAGTGAAAAATTAAAATATATACTGTCCACACAAATCAGAAAGCAGAGTGAGCATGTTTGGTATATTTTGGTAAAAAGACTGTGGATCAAAAGCACGGTAGCAAAAATGTACATGGCTTGTGCAGGGGACAGAAAGAAAACGGGCCTATTTAGGGCTGTGAATCTGTCCTTGGATAGGCAAAAATCAGACCAGATCCTGGAAAGATGATATTTTAGGGCTCAGGTCATCATGAAGTAGAGGGGGATGATGAAGATTCTGTAATAGGCCAAAGTAACAAGTCCATATTTTAGAAAGCTAAAGCCTTAGTTGTGTGCATGCTAAGTTTTAGATCCCCCAGACCCCTCTAACTTAGCTAAAAGTAGATAAGGCACAAAACTAGGATGATAACAGTAGAACCAAGTATTCAGGAATAACTCAGAGATTTGAAGGCAGAATCCATCAATAGCATTTGTTATGGTGGGTTGAATAGAGGAGATAATATTCAGGGAAATAGTAAAAAAGAAAACAATTATTTGTGAATTGGGAGGTAGACCCAAAGAAATTATATGGACAGGCAGCATAGAAGGACAGACTGAAAGAGAGTTTAAGGGTTGTGGGAGATAAAATGTCCTAATTGGAATACTAGAAGAAAAGAGAATATGGGACAGAGGCAATATTTAATGAAGCCCAACAAATCCCCAGCAGGATTAAAAGGGAAAAAAAATGCATATATTACAGACATACCTCATAGCCAAAGATCTTAAAAGCAGTCAGAAAAAAAAAAGACTGCCTTCAAAGGAGACTAACAGCTGATTTCTCAATAGCAACAGAGGAAGCCAGATGCAGTGGAATGACACCTAAACTGTTCTGAAAGAAAGTAATTAATCAACCTAGAATTCCATATCCAGTAAAAATATTTTTCAAGAAAGAGGGCAAAATGAAGGTCTTTTCAGACAGCAAAACAAAGAATTGCTATTACTGGATCCTTTCTAGAAGTCCTTCTCTAAAGGAAGTTGTAAAATGTCTTTTTTGAGATGCAAAAGATAATGGGAGAATGATGAAAATACAAAGTGGCTAAATTAAAATACAGATTATAAAAAACAATAATAAATGATGTATTCAGTTTTTAAATAAGTAACAAGTAACAGTAACAAGAGCCTATTATGTTGGGAAAGGAGTTTAAAGAAATGGAGGGATATTGAGTGTTAGGTGTTTTTAAATGTAAAAACCCGTATCTCAGAGGTAGTGAATACAGGACTAAAGAGAGCAAGAATGATCATGCCCAAATCAACCATGACGTAACCCTTGAATCTTGAGAGTGAAAAAAACCTCAATAAAAGAGAAAGTGTTCAAAAAAGTAGAGAGCTGCTTTTTGAAAATTATTTTTTTAGGGAACTGCAAGAGAAGGATCCAGAAATCGATTAGGAGGACCCTACCTGTGTTAAGTAAGAGTATTGGAATGAGATGTTCCAAGAAAAAGAGAACTAACTTCCTGTCAATGGAAATGTTCAAGCAAAGGCTTACTGGATTCACACACATATCATGGAAGGGATTTCTGCAATGGATGGGAGACTTGGCTAATCTCCCAACTCTGCAGTTCTCTTTCTGACCCAAACCTAAGAAAGAGTACTTCTTTCAGTAATTAAGAGTACTATTTTCAGAATCACACATTTTATTAGAGCCACCAGTATCAACCAGTGGCTTGATAACTCTGACAAAGACATGTTCAAGTGTCATGGGCATGCTTAGTTCTAGGTTTTCCATGCATTTTCACAGGCCTGGGCCTTTGGCTCACCTAGAAGTATTAGGCCACGTAGATTCATAGATGTGTGATACTAGAACCAGGGCTGGCATTCAAAATATTCAACAACTGGAATGACCGAGGCACCAACAGAACAGATGCTGGCTGTAACCCATCGGTACAGCTGCACTAGTGCACACTGCCTCATTAGAACCAAATTGCAGACTAATTCATGCTTTCTGCGAGATGTGAGACATCTGGTATATTTTTTTTACATAGTCTCTGTCTGCAAGTTGGCTGAAAATATTTTCTTCTAGCCACCAAAATGGTGATTAAAATTTTTTTGTTGTTCATAGTTTCTTTCTTGACTAAGATAAACATTAAGGCGATGTGTGGGTGATGAATTTCCAGAGAGTTGGCAATGGCTGTAGAGTGATGAGACAAACTTTAGTTTTGGGTTCATAAATCTATTTCATACCTTTATGTCAGGCTTTACTGCCATTCTTTTAACATAATGGTCATAAATATAAATACCTTTCCATTTGCTGCATGAGCCACTGAAATACAGTGATACAAATTTGTCATCAGACTTTCACATTTTTACTTGTTTCTTCCTTTCACAGATCCTTCTCTGTACTTTTCTTTATATTCTTTTTAGAAATATCATTTTCAATTCTCTCTTTCTAGATTTTTTTTTTTGTCCATTATTTGATGTTACTTCGTTAAGAAGGTGAGAAACTATGAAAGAAAGTAGGAGGTATTTTTGTGAGGACTCACTTTTTTTTTTAACCTTAAGGCATTTAAGTTTTAAACTAAACAGTTGCTAAACAAAATTAAAATAACGTTCTGTCCTGGGGCTCTGGTTCTGTGAGAATGCGAAGATAAAATTAAGACTCTGAGGAGATATTAAAAAGAGGCTCTAAGAATCACAAAAACAAAGATGGCCAGCCTTGTGAGTTTCAGAGCCATTTCTGTCAGCACCATCCTGTCAACACACAGCTCAGTGTGTAAGAGAAAGGTGCAGATATGTGTTAATTTTTATTTTTTGAATATTCACATGTTCAAAACTAAAAATGGTGTACAATAAAAAGTCTCATTGTAACTTCCTGTACTGCAGCCACTCAGTGCCTAAAGTCACTAGAAATATTTGTGCTTATAAAAGTAAATATATATAGTTTTCCTCCATCTCCGTAGCACAAATGATAGTTTGTCACATCCCTGGATGCCAGTGTTTAGTACATACTTATGTATGCCTACACAGGCTGTACAGTGTATTCTCAGGAAATGTCACAATAAAATATTCTGCTTTAAAGATTCCTATGTATTAATTTTACTTTGTTCCTTTTTCTCTCAAATTAACCTTGATTCTAGATTTACTACCAGAAGCATAAAGGAAAGGGATGAAGAAATAGCCCTAAAAATTTAGAGATAAGGCAGGGATGTCAGGGCCAGCAGGATTCTCTGGACAGCTTGAGGCCTGCCACGCCTTATGTGATTGGATCTGTTCTACAGTGCTTTAAGAGTAGAGTAGACCATCTTACATGGCGGACGACAGTCTAGGCTGTTGATAGTCAGCTTTGGGGGATTTAGCAAAAAGAATGTGGTACTTTGCCCCATCAAAGTACAGTCTAGGCTGTTGATAGTCAGCTTTGGGGGATTTAGCAAAAAGAATGTGGTACTTTGCCCCATCAAAGCCTTCAGGACCTAAATGTAAAGCTTCTTTTAGTTAGTTCTAAGGAAACCCCAAGAATTGGCAGAATATAGTAATAGAAGACTGTGAATGGGAGGCTTGTAAATGACAGAATGCTGTACTGATACCCTGTATCAGAGTCAACATGAGCCGTTACCTGCAGCTGATGAGCTCCAAAAAGAGCGAAACCTATTAGGTCCTGCAGTACTGGCTTAAGATATATAAAACCTTCATTATGTTCCATTTGTATGTGGGGTTTTTTTTGGTCATATTTTGTATTAGAAGGGAATAACTCTTATTCAGTCTCTGTGCTAGAATATTTCCTCTCTTATCCTTTCTTCTCAGAAGTCACATGAATGAGATCATCCCAAAGGGAAATTGGAGTTTGATTAGATTGTGACCTGGTCTAATCTAAATGGCCAGGTTTTTCTCCCTAGGCAATCTCATCTACTTCCATAGTTTTAATTGCCCCAATATGATGACAATTCTAGAATCTTCTTTGCTAACCTCTTTCTCTGAGTTCTTGAATCACTATTGGATATGGATACTTTTGATGTTCAACTCGCATTTCAAATCAGCCGAACTGATTGTTACTTTCCATCCTTCCCTCCACCCCACTGCTACATAGCACATACGTGCACGTGCGCGTGCGTACACACACACACACACACACACACACACACACACACGCATCCAGAACAAAAACTTACCATTTTTTTCTTACATTTCCTGTTTGGTTATTCCAGTATAGTGCTCCCAGACACATAAACTAAAAGCCTAAGAGGTATTGTCTACTCTTTCCTCTTTCTCACCACCTCCCACAAATAATTGGTTATCAAGCCCTGAAGATTTACCTCCAAAATACATCTTAAGTCAGTCTCCTTTCCAGATCCTCGGTTACTGCCTCAGCTCAGGCCCCTATACCACTTTTCTGGACTACAGTAGCTGCCAAACTAGCTTTCCTATCTAATTTCTCCTCTTATTTACTCTCTCCACTTCTCCTAAGATGATCTCTTTAAAGACCAGATATGGTCATGTCACTCCCTTACTTAAAACCCTTCAATGGCTCACCTATGGGATATAGTTCATGTTCCTCAGCCTGGTAAACTAAGCTTTTCTCCATCTAACTGCTGACACTTCTCCTTTATGCTTCAGTAGTATGCTACTTGTGATTTCCCAGATTGTTACTTGTAGTTGGACAACCTGTTTGTGCTACCTAGAATTCCCTCTCCCTGAATCCATCCTATTACCCCCTCCAGTGGTATGCTGGAGCCAGCTCCTACTAGCTAGAGAAAACTGCTTGTTAAATATTCAGGAATTTTGCCAGCCAGTTTTTAACCCGAAATCAGCCATGATGGGGCGTATTTTCACCACAAACATCAGTAAATACTACAAATCAGGACTTTCCCTCCACCCCAAGCCCTGCAAAAGCTGGTCCTAGCACACCAGTACTCCCTGTCCAACTGGCAACAACCTTTGCCTTAAATTCTGGCTTAGACGGTTCTTGAAAAACCTTCCCTGCCCAGCCTTGTTACCTCTACACACATAAAATTGACTGCTACTTCCCCTTTACTTTACATGCTTGATTATAGCATTTGTCACCTTATAGTATAATTCTTTGTTTACAGGTCACTTTTTAATACTCAACCCTTGAGTTCCTGGGGCAGAATCCACCTTTCAGTTGTCTTTGCGTCTGTCATTCATTCACTCAACCTTCACTGCACTGGGACACTTAATGTGTCTCAGGCACTGTTCTCAGGGCACAAGGTGAAAGGATTTAGCCACTGTCTGCAAGAAGCTCATAGCCTAGTCCGTGGGAAGAGACAAATAGGTCATTACAATACAGTGAGACAAGTACATTGCCAAAAGTCTGTACAAGACACATTGGAGCCTGAAGAAAACAAACAGACAATGCCCAGTGTAATGGGAAAGTCTTCACAGAGCAGGTAAGATTTAAAGGGTGAACAGAAATTTGTTGCCTGCGGATAGGTGCTATACAGTTAGTATTTTTATAGATAGAATTTTTTAACAGAAATTTTGCCATTCTGGACAGCTGAGTTACACAAGGTTCTTTGTCTCAGAGTAAATAGCAATTTTATGTGGAAACTTTGTATAAATGTCAGTGAGTTAGGCAATCTCTGAATGAGTCCAGAAAACACTGAATACTCTGTCTGTTATCGCAATAATGTGAATCAGACCATCCAAAAACTCCATAGCCTGAAACAATAACAGTTTATCATTTCTTATGACTCTACAGTCCAGGTAGGCAGTTCTGACCTGGCCAAGCAAGCTTAGCTGATTTGGGCTGGGCTCACTCATGCATCTACAATCAAGCTTGCAGGTCAGCGTGAGCCTAGCTGACTTAGGATGCTCTTAGCTAAGTCAGCTCAGCTCTCCTCCATGTGTGTCTTCTAGCCCTCTCAGTCATGTTTCCCGTGGTGATGACAGGGGCCCAAGAGAGGGAGTGGAAAGATGCAAGTGTCTGTGCAGGCCTCTGCTTGCTTCAAGCTTGCTACTATCCACTTGACCAAAAAAACCACATGGCTAAGTCCAAAGTTAATGTGAGAGAGAGAGATAGGGGGAAATGTGAAGAACTGGGGCTATCATTACAGTCACTCTACCACAAACACTCTGTGCTGAGTTCTGTTCTAGATCTTGTGTTACACTGCAGATATTACTTGCCCTTGAATTTGCTTCCAGTTGGTTGGATGCTCTGGTGATAATGAGCAAATTTCTTTGAGCAGTCTAGACCTATTAATCTTATTTTAGTTGTGGGTGTTTGTTTTTATCCAACTCTTAAAATGATATTTACTATTTGGGAGGCTGAAGAAATTGAAGAATCACTTGTTTAGCGATATTCATATCATGCTATTAAATCCTTTACATAATCTAGTCGCTTAAACTTTTTGACTAAAAAGCCATAGTGTCCACAACAAGGAAAAAACATCTTGTAGAGGTTTAAAAACATGTTTGTTTTTAAAGGGCAATTATGGAGGGGTGCCTGCCTAGCTCAGTGTGTAGAGCATGCAACCCTTGGTCTTTGGGTTGTGAGTTCAAGTCCCACATTGGGCATAGAGCTTACTTAAAATAAAATAAAGGTCACTTATTTAATATCTCCAACTTAGCATTTGATGAGCTAGATTCTTCATACGAAATGCAAAACTTCAAAGTGGGAGAAATTTCAGTCCATTTATGAAAAAGAAACATTTTATTTTTGAGGCCTTAGGAATAAAGCAGCTCCTTTACTTTTAACTAGTAGCCTTGGGAATAGGGAACATTAAATAACAGGTTATGTTTTTTTTTTAATCTTTCTTTTTTTCTTTCTTTCTTTATTTTATATATGAAATTTGCTGTCAAATTGGTTTCCATACAACACCCAGTGCTCATCCCAACAGGTGCCCTCCTCAATGCCCATCACCCACTTTCCCCTCCCTCCCAGAGACTCTTAAGTAACAGTTTATAAAATGTTCTCTTTTGGGTCTTTGTCCAGAAGTAACTAAAACTTCTAAAGTCAAACTTTCTTTCTTTCTTTCTTTCTTTCTTTCTTTCTTTCTTTCTTTCTTTTTTTACAAGATTCATGTGGTCAGTGTTTGTTTTGTTTTCATCATCCTCATCATTGGTGAGGATGGGGAGGGAGCTGGGAGAACCAGAAGCAGAAGGGTGGTGGCCAGGGAAAGGATTGAGATGAGTGGGCAAATGGAGAAATGTTAGAAAGGAGTCCCAGAAATGGAAAAGTGTGTGTGCCCGGGACAGAAAATAGATCCACGGACCCAACTTCTGAACAAGTGATTTGACCAGGAAAGTCTACCTCCCAGATGCACCCCAATGGCTCTTCACCTAAAGGAGGGTCAGTGTGGCTTGAAGGATCACATATGGTTCGCTTTACTTTGATTTTACTTTGTATTTTAGTTTTTCTGCCGGGTTTGCCCTCTGGGCAACCCAATGCTGGGTGGAAGGGCTTGCTGCAGTTCTCTCAAAACCAGCAAGAGTAGGGCAGAGAACTGGAAGTAGCTACCCGAGGAAAGATTTCATGATCAAGTATCTTTAAGGGAAATAATATTACCCTCAAGAAATGATTGTTTTCCCCACAGTTTAATGTGCTGATTCTAAAAAAGGAGACTGTTGAAAAGATATTATTCTGTGGACGTAAATGCAACCTTGCACTGGCCTCATTCAAAAGAAGAATCCAGTCTTCTTACGGTATAGTGTCATGAGAGAGCAGTCTGGGTTGTAGCCCTGGCTCTGCCCTTTGTTTGCTGTGTACATCTGTCTCCAGCTGGATAGTGAAGGCTTTTGGATTTGCAGATCTCTTGGGATCCGCCTGTATTCTTGGGTCTCTGAGGTTGTGGTAGATCTTCATCTTGGTAACACTGTAATTTTTATCTATTCTAGAGTAAGATGAACGGAGCGGGGGAGCTGATCTATGGAGGCACAGTGGGTATAGTATTGGTGGCAAAAGGTCAGAAGAGGCTCCATACTTTAGTATAAAGCCTCAGTTACCTCCTTTGCCACCAGATGGCGACCAGACATTTCCAGGAATTAAGAAATGTCTTAAGAGATGAAGAAATTATAAGTTAATGGTGTAACTCGTTATGTGTGTCTTAAGACCTTTCAAACTAATCAGCAATAGTTTAAGCAGTGAAAAGGTAGAGTTGCTTATAGTTCATATAATAGATATAGTTAGCTAAGGTATCCTAAGGTTAAGAATCCTTTATTAAAGAGAGGGATATGATCAGAGTTTGAAATCATGAGTATGAAGTAAGCAACAGAGAATTGATGAATTCTTCAAAAACTGGTATATTTAAATGAAGGACCATTCTTTAAAACCTTAAAATTAATAAAGATAAAAATAGAGATGTAAAAATGGCATCAATACCAAAGGTACTGCCGTGTTGAAATATGAATGTTTTTAGTTTGATAAATTAAGGTAAATCTATCCTTGAAAGGTCTATCAATGAACATTAAGAGAAATGAGAGGTGATTAGGGAACATTTCTGAAGACTGGTTGTGCCATGGAGGGAGACAGTTGTGCCCTCCTACATCAGGGGTTGGCAAACTTTTTCTGTAAAGGGTCAGATCTCAAATATTTCAGGCTTGCAGTTTGTATGGCCTCTGTCTGTTCAACTCTACCATTGTAGTATCAAGTAGCCATATACAGTATGTAAACAAATGGGTGTGACTGTTCCAATAAAACTTCATTTACAAAAGTAGGCAGCAGGCAAGATTTGGCCTGTGTGCCATAGTCTGCCAACCCATTTGTGGGTAAAAGCTAGAGTTCTCCTTTTCAGGCCTCCATCACTGGCTTTGGTCAAATAAGGGGTTGAATTAGGTGATCGCTGACATTTTTCAGGTTTTGTGTCCTTCCTTTAGTATCTCTCTAAAGTGAAGTGATCTACACGTCAACTCAGTGATATTTCTTTTATTTGGAAGGTCAAATTTCCAAAATTCCAGCTTGAACAAATTTGGAAGTCTTTAGAACAGGGTGTCCGAACCTTGGCACTATTGATATTTTGGGCTGTTGTTTGTTATTGTTGTCAGGGAGCTGCCATGCGCACTGTAGGATGTTTACAGCATCTCTGGACTCCTCTACCCATTAGATCCCAATAGCACACGCTGCTCCTCCAGTTATGACAACGAAAAATGTCTCCAGATATTGCCAAATGTCCCCTGGGAAGCAAATCACCCTTAGTTGAGAACCACTGCTCTGGAGACTTGTGTGAGTAATTGGAAGAATATCAAAACTGGAGATCAGGCCATGAGACTCAGGATGGCCACCAAGATAATAAATGTACTCCTTCAAGTACAAGGTCAAAACAGCCAAGCCCAAAAGAACAACCAGTTTATTAGAAAAAGAAAGACAATGAGAATCAAAGGGGGCTGGAAAGTCAGTAGCAGATTGCTTTTTAATATTGATTTAGATCATTTTATGGAAAGTGTTCCTAAAACCACGACCAAAATAGATGGCTATCTGTAACAGGTAGTTGAAAAGTCAAACAAAGAAAAATAGATGAAGAGAGATCTAGAAATGAGTATTAAAGAACACCAAGAATGTTTATTTTCACCCCTCATATTGCTTGATGAGAGCCCTAGCAGAAGGAAGTCATACGATCCAATTCATTAGCCCTTATCTGTGAGGCCTGGGTTTTTGTTTTGTTTTTGTTTTAAATGGATAGAGTATGGTTTATTTCTACAGTAGAATATTATTTAGTGGAGAAAATGAGTGTAGTACAGCTTCACACAACTACATAGATGGATCCTTGAAGGTAGATTTTAAATGTCAGTAAAGCTGGTCCTTTTAAAAGTCCAGATCACATAGCCGGCTTATGATTTAGCTACAACTAAAAGCCAAAGTCATCTCTATTCAACTGTAAGAACACTTGATTTCCATCTACCTTTTATTTATGCCTATATTATTTCTTTAGGAATTCATTCTTTTACTTGTAAGAGATATTAATCATAGCCCGTAAGCTCTAAATATCCAAATGGCTTTGAACAAGGAGTTTTTTGTTTTCGTCTTGTTTTACCTCTTATTTTCCTTACGGTGACTTTAACATAGTGTGATATTTTCTGAACAGTGATCTAAGAACTCTAGAAATACTAATTCTATTCTCATTATCTGCTTTTGACTTGCTCTGTAACCTGGGGCAGTTTCCCCTCTGATGAGGAAACGGTTTGTTCATCTTTAAAATGGTAGAGAGATACCCCAACATCCCAGGGTGACTACGTAAGAATCATCTTTCTATTTTTTATTTTAATTCTAGTAAAATTAACAAACAGTGTTAATATTAGTTTCAGGAGTACCATATAGTGATTCAATAATTACATAAGAATAATCTTGGAAGCCTTAATATGTAGATTTCTGTGGTTCATTCCCAGATTCTGATTCTGTAAGTGTAGAGTAAGGCCTAGGAAGCCCAGGTGATTCTAGTGCATGGCCATGTTTGAGAACAATTAGGGATGCTCTCTGAGCACGTTTCAACTCTAAAATGCAGCAGTTACATGAAATCTCTGTTTCCCTAAATACCTTTTATTATATTATCTTCTGGGAGCCCTTTTATATACTGCAAGAGATAATTGAGATTAATACATTGTAGGTTACCCCCACATACACAGGTACAGCTTTACATAAACATGGTTTGCTATAACATGATCAGCTTATGGCTCAGGATGAGGATCTTGACCCCCAGTATGTGTTAGATGGTGGTTTCTTTTTTCACCAGGATGCCATCTCAGTTTCTTCATCTTCAGCTTTGGATTTGGAGAAGAATTAAATAGTTTGATATTCTGATTTCCATGTAACCATAAAGTGGAATAAAATTAGAAATTCTGCGTGGTGGTTAATTTGTCTGTTTTTCTTTAATTTGCAGAATGCTCTTTTCAGTTGCATTAGCAGAAATGAAAGTAAGTATTTTGTCAATGGTTATATGAGCAGTCCGAGGAGCAAAACACAGTTTACAGAATACGATTTAGCTGTTATAAATATTGCCAAGACCTGGCATTATGATGTGGGCTGTTAGTAAGCTGCCTAAAAGCCCATCAGTGTTCTCATAGGCTCTTTCCTCTAGGGTGTCCAGGCCATTCATGAATTATGACAATTGCCATGTCTTAAATGCAGATTTGCAAAGCAGATACTGCTGTTAGATGGAAATATCATGCTCCCCTTGAATAAATAGGATTACTTACAGAAATTAAGCATTCCCAGGTCATACAATGTAGCACTTGCTGAAGGCTTCCTCTCAGTTCACTCAGCAAATGTTTACTGACTGCTTGCTCTGTGCAGACATGCATGCACGTGAGGACACAATCTGTGCACAAAAAAACTCTAGAACATGGAAGATATGGGATAGTGGCACTGATAAAATTGCTGCAAGAGTTCAGAGGAAGGAGGGATCACATCCTGCCCGGGTTTAAAAAAAAATTTTTTTTATGTTTATTTACCTTTGAGACAGAGTGCCAGCGGGGGTGGGGTAGAGAGAGAGGGGGACACAATCCCCCAGAGCAGGCTCCAGGCTCTGAGCTGTCAGCACAGAGCCCAACGTGGGGCTCAAACGAGCCGAGCCATGAGATCATGACCCGAGCCGAAATCAGCCACCCAACCGACTGAGCCACCCAGGCACCCCCTGCCAGGGTTTTAGAGGTGGCTTCATGGAGTTGGTAGCTGAGCTGGGCCTTGAAGGATGGACAAGATATGAACAGTGCAGATGGGAAGAAGGGCATCACAGGTAAAGGGAGTAGTGAGAGCAGTTACAGCTGGGAAAACACAGCTGAGGAACAGAAGAGTTGTTTGGATTAGTTTGGCAGTTTGGTTTATCAAAGTATAATAAGAAACGTTAGCTGGCTGCACTTTATCTTCTAACCCTTGCAAACTAGGGCTTAATTCACAGTTTCCCAGATACTGTCGCACATAATCTTTGTCCTCCCACACTAGTGAGGAAGCCAGCCTCATGGAGGAATCAGAAGATGGGCATCCTTGGCTTATTCTCACTTATCTCTTCTGTCCTCAGTATTCCCCCATCCCTCAGTTTATCCTCACTAAGGTTAACAGTGATAAATGTAGCCATTAATTATTCTTTGTGTTGAAATTGAACAGTTCAGCAGTGAGCACAGTAAGTAGTAATTACAAGTTAAAAACAGGTGGCACAGTAATTATGAAATTGTTTCCTGGTACAGGAAACCAAGGCCTATCCTGCATCAGTTCAGCCCTAGTTTAATTTGCGTATAGTTCTATCATTGTCATTATTTCTGGAAGTTGCTTGGATTCCCTGCTCATTCCCTGGTCTGTGGAATTCACCAGAAACCTGATTCTCTTTCCTCCACGACCTCTAATAATTATCGGAGATTTCCTACCTGCCTTTCTCTTACCTGTTTTCCTGCCATATCTCCATCTTGGTTCCCTTAAGCCCTCCACAGACCCCCTAACCTCTCCTGTGAGGGTCTCTTTTTCTTCTCCAGTTTAAATCCCACATCTGTACCCCTAGCCACACATCCAGCTCTCCCCAGATACCTGAGATGGTTCCTCCTTGATTTCTAAAAATACATAAATCCATAAATGTATTTCAAATGCGGGGTTTACTTTTCAGTATTAAAGCAGCTCACGTCAGTTGTGAGGTAAAGACTGTTTCAACTTAGGCACGTTCTTGGAGATGTTCAAATGGAACAGAACTTTTGAGATTTCTTTCAAGATACACAGTTATATAACTGTCAAATTTATGAAATGAGCCTGATATCTCTTAGTTTTTACTGGTCCTATTTTATAAACCCCCCCCGGAGGGGTCTTGTTTTATTTTGGCTTTGTCTGCCTTGCTTTGTTTATAAATCTCCACAAGTCTAACATGGAAAGAAATTGTGCCCGCGGTTCTCAGCATGGGCAGTATTAGCATTTTTGGAGACAGTTTTGGTGCTGTGAGAATGCCCTGTACATTGCAGAGTAAACAGCCCTGGTCCCCATGCACTAAATATTAGCAGTAGCTCCCCAAGTCATCATGAAAGCCAAAAATACTTCCACGTGTCTCCATAGTCTCCCACAGGGGTGTGCTGCTCCTGCCGAGACTCACTGGACTATATAGATTCTTAGTTGACAAATAAGACTTCCTTGTACCAGTGAGCACCTGAATGTCCTATTCCGAAATGTCTTATTTGGAGTATACTATCCTGAAAGTAGTGCTGATTTAAAGTAATTGTCTTCTGTGGCATGGTTTTATTCTCCAATTCAAAAAGTTGCGAATTGTTCTATCAATATTATGATGCTTTATTGTTACCAAATAGCTGTTTCCATTCCAACAACCTCTCCTTTTTTCCCCCTCAGTGGGCTCAGTTTGTTGCAGTTATGCAGGCCATCACACAAACTGCCGAGAATACTGTCAAGCCATCTTTCGAACAGACTCTTCTCCTGGCCCATCTCAGATCAAAGCAGTGGAAAACTATTGTGCCTCTATTAGTCCACAATTAATACACTGTGTGAACAATTACACCCAATCTTATCCAATGAGGAACCCAACAGATAGTAAGTAAAATTGATATATTTCTCTTGTTTCAATCTTTGGTAAAATAATTTGTAAAAAGGAAGTAAATTCTTGTAGATATCTGTAGTCTCGGTCATTTGGGAAACACCGGACTTCCTTTGGTGTTTAGATTTGGCAGATTGGATATTATGGTCACAGCTGAAAGGTACCAAGGAAGATAGAGCTGTCAATGGTATGAGGAAGCAAGCACTCTTTGTTTCTGAGGATGGGAGAATTCATTGGTATGGATATTTTGATGGGAAATTGAGAATTTCAAATGACCATACCTTTTAATCTAGGAATCCCATTTCTTAGAATTTCTCCTTCAAGAAAACTCATAAATTTGCAAAAATATATCTACGCACGTCAAAGATGTTTGCTACAACACTGATGGTAATGGAGAAAAATTAGAAATAACTCAAATACCCATCGATAGGGTATTGGTTAAAATTGATGAAATAAATTATATATCTGTATAATAAAAATACTATGTAATCCAAATAAAAAAGTATGTTTATATAGAAAGTCCAAGGCATAATAAAAAAAAAGTAAGTTGTAGAACTAACTGTATAATATGGTTAGTTATATACCTATTCTACCCCATGTGTTTTTGTGATGCTTGAATTTTTATGGTGAGCAATTATTACTTTTATAATAAAAGCATCATAAAAATGAGAAGAAATCCTGATACTTTTGAAAATCAGGGCCTCCTAATGAACCTGCACCTTACGGGTCTTCAAAGTCTCAGCTTTGTACATCCTATAATCCATCTTCTTTATTTAGAGATGAACAAACTTTAAACAATTGACTAATTAACCAAACTGACAAAAGACAAGATTTATAAGCTGGATGCCAGTGTTTTGATTTATACTGGGATACTGAAAGACTTGTTTTTGTAAACTCAGAAGCAGTACTATGTGCCCTGTGAGTCCAGCATCTAAAGGAGAGCTCTAAAGCTTACGACGTACTGTGGTGTGGCTGTATGGTGAATATCAGAGGATGAAGCATTTGCCACAAATGATCTTCATTCATTTTAAAGGCAGAGTTATAGAAATTGACATTTAGGCTATACAGAGGTGCTGTTGGAGCTAAGGTGGTAGCAGCTCAAAGTATAAACAAACAAACAAACAAACAAAAACAAAAACCAGCAAGATGTTTTAAGAGTAGAAGAACAACCATCTCAAATGTCTATACTGATACATAGGAAATCTGGAAAAGAAAGCTGTAAGAAGGTATGCCTGAATACGTTTCTTAAAAAGTCAAAGACACCCGAGAAAACTACTTCAAAGAACCCCTTCTGAAATCTGTAATCTGATTGGAAGTGCTTTTATTTTCTGATTCTTTGTAGAAAATTAAAAGCAGAAGGAAACTGACATTTTGTCAGTTTGCTATTGTATTGTTTAAATTACAACTTAGATTGATTAACTTGTATAGATATATAAGAGCTTTATATCCCAGAATGTCATGAAATACGGTGTTTGTGGTTTTTGCTATTGAAATTATTCCTCTCTCACTCTGCCAAGAACGTAATCCCTTGTAGGCAGTTGTTTCTAGGATGAAATAATTCCAGTTTAATGTATAGTACCTTTTCCAGGAACTTAAGATACTTTACATGTAAGGGCTTCTCAGGTGGAAGAAGAGATGACCTTTCATTATGTAGAATTGATGCCAAAGATCCCATGACTGGGACAGTGGTGAATTCTGGAAGTAGATACCTAGTCCACGTAGGTATCTATTTGCTATGCTGCAAAGTAATGGAGAGAAAATTTGGTAGGCCCTGTGTACTGCAGATATTGACATGTGATTGAGTGGTATTGTTTCCAGTACACCACCATGTTCGTCTGTTCTGAGCAGTGTGTGACATAAAATCAGCTAATTAAGCCACATGTATCCTGAAAACGTAGGTTTATATTGCTGTGACAGAGCTGAAGACCATGCTTGCCAAAATGCCTGCAAGAGAATTCTGATGTCTAAGAAAACAGAAATGGAGATTGTTGATGGCCTCATCGAGGGTTGTAAAACTCAGCCTTTGCCTCAGGATCCTCTTTGGCAGTGTTTTCTTGAAAGCTCACAATCTGTTCACCCTGGAGTCACTCTACATCCTCCTCCCTCTACGGGCCTTGATGGGGCTAAATTGCATTGTTGTTCTAAAGCAAACACTTCAACATGTAGGTCAGTATCTCATTTTCCTTTATTAAAACCAGTAGAAAATAGCACTTTAATTCGTGATTTTAAGTGCTAGCAAATGTATGTTATATTCTCACAGGAGTTGAGAAGATATAAACTCTTTCATCAGGAGTTGAGAAGATATAAACTCAGGAGTTGAGAAGATACAAACTCTTTCATCTAGCAAATATTTATTGAGTGTTGTTTATAGAAAACATTTTTTTTGAACAGCAAGTGCTAAAAGAACTGTGTTTGGGGGTATAGAGGATTAGCATTGGCAGGATAATAAATATTTAAAGATGGTGCAATTTGGATTCTACCCTCAAGGCTATCATTAAGTAAGCTTACAGTTTAGAAGATGTTTTGATCTGACGTCTAAGGCATATTTCTCTTTGTTAAATTATGAAACTTTGAACATTAACCAACCTTTTGCATATATTGGTGAATGATCTGGATTGGCACTCATACACAAAGGTAGATAGCAGTGTATTAGCATTCATTTGGATGATACACTTAGGGATAAAAAATTAACACAAATATAAGATGGAAGAAACAATCTAGAGACAAGAATAAATGGAGATTACTAAGGTCGTGGTAGAACACCGATGAAATAGAAGTTTGCTTTATTAGGGAGATTTTAGGTGAAAAAGAAGTATATATTACTAGAACATCCTGAAATTAATATCATCTACCAGGAATGAAACAGTCTTTTCTGTGGTTTCTAAATGGAATGGACCTTTAGCAAAAATTGTGCCTAGAGTAGCTCATCAAACTTTACCAAAGATATTTTAAAAAACTGGAAAATATCCAAAGAAAATTAACAGAAGATCTTAAAGAGAAGTTAATTTGGTCCTGTAATTAAGGAAATTGGATTGCATTAATAAATATATTTATGAGAGGGATGCTGAGTAATTCCTTGAATGTCTTTAAAAGAGTTTATGCCCTAAAGCCATTGGAGATTGGAATCTCTGTGTTATCCTAGAAGAACTTCACTGAAAAACACTTTGCCCTGCCTTACCTTGATGTAAGGCTTTGTGGTTTATTTTCATCTTATTTCCTCTTCGTGAAACATTATGATTGTATCACCTTATGATGTCAGTTTATGACATCTTATGGTGTCAGTTTGTGTAATTCTTGCTTATATATAGAAAACTAATTCTGCGATGTTGTTAAACAGTCTGTCCAAGGTCATGGAGAAAGTTAAGGGCTAGAGAAAGGACTGGTTCCCAGCTCAAAGTACCTAATATAACTTGATCCCACCTTCTTTATCTCTATGATGTATAAGCTCCATTGAGAGCAGGGACCCGTCTCTCTTATTTACCGCTGAATATCCAGTGCCTTGAACAGGGTCTAACACAAAATAGGCACTCAGTAAAAATCAGTAGAATGAATGAACAAACTTATAAAAGTAAAGACATCCTCCTCAAAGGTTTAATAATGAGAGTCAAATAAAATGTGGCAGGAGTGGAGAATTTTTACTTATGACTTTGTGTATTTTGGTAGTATTAAATTTTATATTATTTTTTTTACATTTTTATTAAATTTATAAATTTTAAAAATTAAACTAATTTGAAGGCACTTGAGAAATGGTACTGATATTATTTTAGTTATATGCATGTAGTCGAGTTGCTTTGTAATCATCAAGTACTACAAATAAGATTGTCATGTATTAACTACAATAGTATATAGAAGCTTTGGAATTCATAAGCCTTTACATGTAGACTATCTGGGTGTATCTTAAGGAAGATAAATGACTTTGGGATAATTTTTCAGGGAGAAACTAGTGAACCCTAAGTCTGTAAAGCTTCTTAGGTCTGAGGACCTTGTCACAGTTTTACTACACAGTTTTACTTTATTTATAGGAAGTAAATAAATATAAATATAGGGGAATCTATCTTTGTGGAGGAAAAACTGTATGCCTTATCTTACATGAAAGGTAAAAGAGGGATCAGAAATGGAAGATAATTGTGCCAAGAATAAAGATGTACAAATATAATTAAACATTACCTTTAGCACTGAGCTTTGTAGCAACCATGGCATAAAGGAAAGAGATGGGTAATAAAAGAAGGCTAACATTTTCATGGAAAAGTTCTGCTTATGGCTCTAAATTCTAGGGGATAAATTTTAGTCTTTTGGTTTTTGTACTTTTTTCTTGTTCATATTCTAAACTATGTATTCACTTGGCTCACCTGTGTTTCTATATTTGTGCCTTTGTTTTAGGGAACTGTGCACTAAACTTTATAGCATGAGCTGGGGCAATACACAGAGTTGGCAAGAGTTTGATCGCTTTTGTGAATACAATCCAGTGGAAGTGTCCATGTTGACCTGTTTAGCAGATGTTCGGGAACCTTGCCAGTTGGGCTGTAGAAATCTTACTTACTGTACTAATTTTAACAACAGGTAGGAGCAAATTATTATACATGGAATAGAAGTATTTTATCATTAATTATCTTGTTTTTAAGTAATTGAAAAGACCACTTTACTCTCATTTTTACTCGGATGCTAAGTTAAAAGGAAGTAGCATTTCTTTATTTCATCTTTAAATGCTATATAACCCATCTGATACATCACCTCTAAGAAAGAAAGCACTTCAAGACTAGACTAGACTAGACTAGACTAGAGATACTTAAAGCATCTAGAGTTCAAAGAATCTTCTCTGCCTTCAGTCTACCAATCTTACCCACTCCCTTCTACTACAAAACCAGTAGAAGCAATTTATTGCAGAATAAATCACTGTGAACAATTTGGCCATCCAAATGCCCTCTTGTGAACAGTTTACTCTGAAGGACCTCCAGGGTGGTTGAAGGTCTCACTCAGTGAATTCCCTCTTTCATGCAAAAATGTTTTCTTACCTACTTGTATTTTCTTGGGTATCAAGTATGGTCAGAAAAACAAGGGCCCAAAACTGAATGGCTGAACAAGCAATGAAGAAAACAAAAAGGCATCCAAAAGCCTAGAGAACACCATATCAGAGAAGCCAGAGAGAGTTTCTAAACAAGAGGGGGCTGGTTCTGTGAGCTGCAGCCTGGAGATCAGGAGGGCAAAGAGGAAAAAAGTCAATCATTTGGGCCAGAAGAAGGTTCAAACTAACACAAATCCCATTCTTTTAAAAGTATTCAGAATATTATTTTGAATAAGAAAATTGAGATATCTTTATAGCCGGTAATAGAGTGTTAGCCAATAAGGACTTGGCTTAGAGATTGAGGAAACTTGAAATCTATGAGATGTTTAAATTTAAACTTAGACACATAGTTCTAGTTTGTGGGGATGGTGGAGTAGTTTGTATCAGACTAATACTTCTACAAGTACCAATTGTGAGCTCTGTACAAAATATTAAAAAACTATTGTTTTGAAGTCATTAGAGAAGGACCAAAAGCAGGAGGGGTAGAAACCACACTGCATGAGAGCCACATATCCAGTTTTCCCTTCATGGGCACTCTCTGTCTCCTTGCCTGGCATAAAGAGTTCATGCAAAAAGCAGCAGTCTTGGGCAGAGGAGTTGGAGATCAGAGCTTGGGACTGCTGGGAGTAGAAAACCCCAGAAAAGTGGGAACCACAAAAGGAGATGCCCCAAAATCTCCAAACAAACTCTCCTTAAATCCTTGAATTTAACAAAGTCACAGGATACAAGGTTAACATACAAAAGCCAATTATAGGGGCGCTTGGTGGCTCAGTCGGTTGAACGTCCAACTTCAGCTCAGGTCATGATCTCGCAATTTGTGGGTTCCAGCCCTGCGTCGGGCTCTGTGCTGACAGCACGGAGCCTGGAGCCTGCTGCAGATCCTCTGTCCCCCTCTCTCCCTGCCCCTCCCCTACTCGCTCTCTCTCAAAAATAAACATTTAAGAAAAAAAAAGCCAATTGTATTCCTGTATGTTAACAACAAACAACTGGAAAATGAAATTTATTTTAAAAATACAAATTTATACAATTGCATCAAAAAACATGAAATACTTAGGATAAATTTGACAAAAAAATATGTAGGAACTATACATTGAAAACCAGAAAACTTTGCAGAAAGAAATTAAAGACAGTAAATAAATGGGGAGAACTACCATGTTCATGGATTAGAAGACTCAATATTGTTGTTAATTCTCCTGAAACTGACCTCTAGATTCAGTGCAATCCCAATCAAAATTCCAACAGGCTTTTTTTTTTTAATTTTTTAAATATTTTTTTTAACGTTTATTTATGTTTGAGAGAGAGACAGAGTGCTAGCAGGGGAGAAGCAGAAAGAGAGAGAGAGACACAGAATCTGAGGCAGGCTCCAGGCTCTGAGTTGTTAGCACAGAGCCTGACATGGGGCTCATACTCGTGAACTGAAAGATCATGACCTGAGCCGATGTCAGATGCTTAACCGACTGAGCCACCCAGGTGCCCCCCAAGAGGCTTTTTAAAATAGAAATTTCCGGGCTAATTCTGAAATTCAAATGAAAATACGAAGGACCTAGAATAGCTAAAAGAAATTTCAAAAAAATAACAGATTTGGAGAACTTATAGTACCTGACTTCAAGACTTATTATAAAGCAACAAAAATTAAAGCAATGTAAATTGGCATAAGTTTGGGCAAATAGATCAGTAGGACAAAACAGAGAATCAAGAATAGACTCACACACAGTAAATTGATTTTCAACAAAGGCAGCCAGGCAATTCAATGCAAAGAGAAACATCTCTTCAACAAACAATGCTGGAACAGTTGAATATGTTTATGAAAAAAAAAAAGGAACCTCAACCTCTATCTCACACTGTACACAAAAATTAATTTAAGATGGGGTCATAGAACACAATATAAAAGATGAAAATACAAAGTTTCTAAAAGAAAACATAGGAGATTATCTTAATCTGGCTGCAGGCAAAGATTTTATAGACAGGAGACAAAATATACCAATTATAATAGAAAAAAATTAATGAGTTAAGGTTCAACTGTAAACACCAAAACACACCATTTAAAATTTGAAAAGGCAAGCCACAATCTGAGAGAAAATATTCAGTGTATCACATGTACACACTCACACACATTTGACAAAGGACTTGTAACCAAAATATATAAATAACTCCTACAACCTCATAATAAAAAATCAAATAGCCCAATTTGAAAAATGGGCAAAAAAATATCAAGGGTCTTTCAGCAAACAAGACATCAAAATAGCCATTTAATGGGGCGCCTGGGTGGCGCAGTCGGTTAAGCGTCCGACTTCAGCCAGGTCACGATCTCGCGGTCCGTGAGTTCGAGCCCCGCGTCGGGCTCCGGGCTGATGGCTCGGAGCCTGGAGCCTGTTTCCGATTCTGTGTCTCCCTCTCTCTCTGCCCCTCCCCGTTCATGCTCTGTCTCTCTCTGTCCCAAAAATTAAAAAAAAAAAAAAAAAAAAAAAAATGTTAAAAAAAAAAAAATAGCCATTTAAGTATATGAAAAAGTTCTTTGTCACTATTTATGCAAAATGCAAATTAAAACCTCAGTGAGATTCCCTCCTCATACCCACTAGAATAGCTAAAATTAAAAGATTAACAGTCGGGGCACCTGGGTGGCTCAGTTGGTTAAGTGTCTGACTTCAGCTCAGGTCATGATCTCACAGTTTGTGAGTTTGAGCCCTGGGTCGGGCTCTGCCCTGTCAGCTTGGAGCCTGGAGCCTGCTTTGGATTGTGTCTCCCTTTCTCTTTGCCCCTACCCTGCTCTCTCGTTCTCTCTCTCTCTCTCTCAAAAATAAACATTAAAAAAAAGGGGGTTTTTTGAGTGACAATATGTGAAGCAGGTGGAGCTCTCATACTTCCCTGCTTGGAGTATAAGATGGTTTAAGACCTTTGAAGAGTTTCCTTGCAGTGTCAAGTCCGTGACCCAGCAATCCCATTCTAAAGCATTTACCCAAGAGACATGAAAATCTAATTCCAAAAAAGACTTATATAGCAACCTTATTCATAAGAACCCAGAATTTGGGGAAAAATAAATAAAATGTACATCAGGAAGGGAATGAAAACACATGGTGTAGCTGAACAATGGAATAGTATACAGCAAGGGAAAAGGCCAAACTACTGATAAACCCCAAAATATGGATGAGTCTTATGTTGAATAAAAAAAGCCCAATACAAAATAAAGGCTTTATAATTCCATATATATGAAATCCAAGAATAGGTAAAAATAATCTATGAGGATAAAGATCAGAAAGTTATTGCCTTTGGAAGAGGAAATTGGCTGGAGGTAGGCATAAGGGAACTCTATGAGGTGATAGAAATATTCTATATCTTGTTTGGGGCTTTGATTACAGGGGTGAATACAATTTTTAAAACTTACTGAACTCTCAAGATCTGTGCATTATATTCTTTGTAACTTACATCCCAATAAAATATTTTAGCTAAATAAAATAAATATTTAAATTTTTAAAATTTTGCTCATCAAAAGACACCAATAAGATGAAAAGGCAGGGGGGCCACAGTTGCTCAGTTGGTTAAGCATCTGACTTTGGCTCATGTCATGATACTGTGGTTTGTGAGGTCAAGCCCTGCATCGGGCTCTGTGCTGGTGGTGCAGACCCTGCTTGGGATCCTCTCTCTTTCTCTCTCTCTGCCCCTTCCCCACTTGCATGGTCTCTCTCGCTCTCTTTCAAAATAAATAAATAAACTTTAAAAAAATTTTACAAAAAGAAAATGGAAAGGCCAACCACAAACTGGAAGAAAGTATTTGTAATACATATATTTGAAGCAGGACTTATATCCAGAATATATTAAGAACTCTTATAACTCAATAGTGAAAAGACAACTTTTTCTAAAAAGGGCAAGTAGCTGGAAAGACACTTCACAGAAGAAGATACCTGAATGGCCAGGAAGTGCATGAAAAGGTATTTAACGTGACTGGTAATCAGCAAAATGCAATTTTTAAAACTGCATCTACAACTAAAAAGACTGACAAGCATGTAAAGCGGCTGGAACTTTCATATGTTGTGGCTTAAAGTCTAAAATGGTGTGACCACTTTGGAAAATAGTTTGGCAGCTTCTTAGAAAGTTATGACCCCAAATGCTCTTTGTAGGCATGAAAAGACATGAAACCTGGAAACAAAACTTTTTGTCTATAAACAGGTGAATGAATAAACGAGGATTTCTCAAAGTGTGGTCCATGGTCCCCAAGCCCCATGGGATCAAAACTATTTTTATAATAACACTAAGCTGTGATCTGCTTTTTTCACTCTTGTTCTCACAAGAGTGAACAGTGGAGTTTCCCCAGTGCTGTAAGACACATGATGTAATTGGGGCGCCTGGATGGCTCAGTCGGTTAAGTGACCAACTCCTAATTTCGGCACAGGACGTGATCTCACAGTTCATGAGTTCAAGCCCCACATCAGGCTCTGCACTGACGGCGTGGAGCCTGCTTGGGATTCTCTCTCTCCTTCTCTCTGTCCCTCCCATATTCTCTCTCTCCCTCCCAAAAATAAATAAGTAAACTTAAAAAAAAAAAGACATGTGATGTAACAACAGATTGAAGTCAAGAAAAGATACAAAAATCCAGCAGTCTTCTATTAAGCCATATATTAAAGAGATTTTCAAAGCTGTGAAATAGTCCTATTCTTCTCACTAATTTTAGTTTTGCTTTGAAAAATATAGTTATGTTTCACAAAAACATTATTTCTTACATGTAATGGGCTTATCCTTTTAAATGAATTAAGAACTACGAATCAAAAGATCTGTTTTGATTTATAATGTCATAGATATTGGTGATTGTAACCCACATAAACAAAAGCTTTTTGAGAATGCAGTAATTTTAAGAGTGTAAATGGGTCCTGAGATCAAAAGTTTGAGAACTACTAGGATAAACAAATTGTGGTACATTTATTAACGGAATGCTACTCAACAGTAAAAGGAAACAACAACTTATGATATACATAACAAAGGTAAATCTAAAAAAATTGTTCAGCCAAAGACACCAGACCCAAAAGAGCATATACAATATGTTTCATTTATATATAAAGTTCTAGATAAGTATGAATGGAGGTGGCCTCTGGGGTATAGTCAGTGGGGAGGGCATTGACTAGACAGGGACACAAGGGAGCTTTCTGACATGATGGAAATGCTTTTTTTTTTTTTTGTCTTTTTATAAATTATACCTCAGTTTTTAAAACCTGGACTCATTATTTTGTAATATGAAAGAAATGATACAGTCTAGAGATGATAGTCCCATACAGAGTGTTTAAGTTTTTAACTTTTGTTAAAAAGGAAAGATGCAGTCAAAATTTTAATGTGTCTACATTGAATCTCCATACATGCAAAGCTGATATCCTTTGATACGTCATAGGTACTTTCTTTAAAAAAATCAGGTTTTCCTCATGCATTAGTATGTCAGGATTTTACCCATATCTTCTCTCTAGAAAATAATTGCCTCTCGATTCTGGCCTTTTTGCTTTTCAGGCCAACAGAACTTTTTAGGAGTTGTAATGCTCAGTCAGATCAAGGAGCCATGAATGACATGAAGCTGTGGGAGAAAGGAAGCATAAAGATGCCGTTTATCAACATACCTGTTCTTGACATTAAGAAGTGCCAGCCAGAAATGTGGAAAGCAGTAGCTTGTTCACTGCAGATTAAACCTTGTCATAGGAAATCCCGGGGAAGTATTATCTGCAAGTAAGTTTCTCATAATAATGACTCTCCAGTCCTGGTTCAGACCATGATCTGAACCACAGCCTATCTTTAGAGTTTTCCCTCCTACCACTTTGTTTACCCATCACCCCACATGTCAAGTGCTTTCCCACTTTTTCCTCCTCTGCTTGAATTACTCTTCTGTCTCCACTTGCCCACTGCCTGTGTTTCTTAGCTCCTCTCAGATGCCCATCATTCCCGTGGAACCTTCCCATATTTCACCAGCTAATAGTAATTTATCCTTACTACAAATTTTTATAGACCTTTATCTGAACTTATGCAATTTAGTTCCAGAAACTTTAGTGAATACCTTCAATACACAATTCTATTTTTATATTTTATTTTGTATACTTGTCTTTTTTTTAATGTTTATTTTTTAAGAGAGAGAGATAGAATGAGAGTGGGGGAGGTGCAGAGAGAGAGGGAGACACAGAATCTGAAGCACACTCCAAGGCTCTGAGCTGTCAGCAAAGAGCCGGACATAGGGTTTGAACTTACCTACTGCAAGATCATGACCTGAGCCAAAGTCAGACGCTTAACCAACTGAGCTACCCAGCCGCCCCTATACTTGTCTTATATTTAGTTAGACTTTGCTCTCCTTGAGTTTATTCTTCTTTGTGCCTCCTTTTTCTTGTCTCCTCTTTCCTCTTTTTCTCCTCTTCAGTGATTAACATAATCCTGACACACAATAGGTGCTCCATAAATGTTTGATGAGTGAAGGAATTAGTGAATGTAGTCATCGAGGCCTGTTTCTAGTAAACATTTTGTGAATGGTTTGCTTAGGAGATCTAGGATGAAGTAAAGAGGAAAGCTGCTATAGTAAGTGAAACCAAAAGTATTGGCCACATAGTAATCTATGCCAGCTGATCTTCAATCATCTATTTTTCCAAAAAACTTTCCTAAAGGCCAGGTTAATGTCCACCCCCTAAGATGTTGGTGTGCGTCTTGGTGCTCCTTGGAACTTGATGACTGATTGAAGATTATTTCAACCTTAAACAGAATCCAGATCAATTCTCTGGCATGACTTGGGGATCACCTGAGTAAGGGGGAAAGTGAGGGGTAACTTAGGCAACAAGCGAGAGGCAACCAGTGGGAAATTTACAGACTCTTAGTATGGAAAATTTATAGAAAAGGAATCAAATCCCTTTGGAGGACTGAGAAAATTTTAAATAGTGTACTTCCAGTTGTTACAGGCCAAACACCTTAATGTTGATAACTAAAAATATATTTAAAAAGAGAAAGGGAGAGAAGGAGGAAGGGAGGGAGGAAAAAGCAAGCAAGCCTAAGGTCCTAAAAGAAAGGATGGGTGATTTTGCAAAAAGCCTAGTTTAATTTCCTTTCAAAGAAGGGACAAGTCACATCAATACTAGTAACTGTATGAGTGTAAAATTTGAGCAAGGCCTTTGATCTCAGATAAGAGAAAGCTACAGATGCTTTGATACTATAATACATTGCTTACTACTATGCAACCTCAGGTCTTCTATGACTCCTGTTTTCTTTTGCCGTTACTTTGATCTAACCAATTGTGAAACATTGTTATGAAAACTCACCTTCTGGAAACCTTCAGAAACAGGATTGATATTGATTAGACAACATGAGGAGGTTCTTGAACCCCAAATTTGTGTATATTTTTCTTTTTAAGATCAGATTGTGTGGAGATTCTCAAGAAATGTGGGGACCAGAACAAATTCCCCGAGGACCACACAGCTGAAAGTATTTGTGAGCTTCTGTCACCTACAGATGACCTAGAGAATTGTATACCTTTGGATACATACCTCAGTAAGTACTTTGTTTTCTTAGATTTCAAATACTTCTCCCTTCCATCTCTGCCCTTCATGTTTGCTTTGGATGAACATCTGTCTGTTGAGAATATGTGGTTTAATGATACTATCTCAATGGCAGACTCTTATCTTATTTGCTTGGCCTTTTTGGCCTGAAAAGAATTGTCATCTTAAAATATATAGGCACAAGTGATTATCTTATCAGACTGAGGAAGTCATAAACTATTATCAATCAGGAATTCTAAGTAGTGAATTTGGGGCCAGCATTCTTAGATATGGGGCCAGCTCCATATCATTGCTGTCTCCTTGCCATGATTTGTCCAGGAAGTGAAATTTCCCCAGGGAATCTTCAGCTTTTTGTCATCAGAATATTAGTGGACCAGAGCCAGGCATTGGCTGAGACTGATCCACCAAATAGGGAGTAAGAAATGATGGTCTGGGTTAGTACAAAAAGGTGGAACTTTGTCTATGCTGAAATACTCCTGCCAAGAGCCAAGCCAAGAGCTAGAAGAATAAGTTGGTATCTCATTGAGGGGTCCTGGAGCTGAGCTTCTTGACAGGAGGTGACCATGTGTCGTGGAAACCAGAGGGATGGTGAGTAGAACCCATAAACACACCAAATGCGATAGTCAGGGTAAGGAAAGTGTCTGTGCTGCCGCCAGGGGGCATTAGTGTCCCGAGCTGGCTGGAAGGCAGACTTGGATCCAGCTCCTAATTTTTTTGTTTTCCTGTGTCAGATAGGACTAAGTTCTACCGCAAATAACAGAAAAACAGGTAGAAGTAAAAGAAAACCCAGAAATAATTTGTCCAAGGCTGTTATAGTGGCTCCATCATCCAGAGTCCAGGCTCTTTTGCTTTCCGTGCCTTCGTTAGCGCTTGGTTTCCATCATCAAGGTTACTTCAGGTACTTTATCGTCACAACATGACTCCCGGAACTCTAACCACCATATCCTAGTGTAAGGGAAAACCACCCTCGCTGTAAGGGAAACTGAGAAAGATGATCTTTTTAGCTGTGGGCCCGTTGTCATGCTAAGCAAAACTGGAATTCTATTATTAGTGAGCAGGAAGAAAAGAGTATCCAAATCTGTTAGATTTGCAGCTAATGATATCAGCCACACTTTCCTAAAGCCAATAAACTATGTCCCTCAGCCTTTGTGACCAGTATAGCGAAAAAGAGAGCCTTGGCCAGAATCTAGACCTCTGTGACTTCGAACAGATCACTTCTTTCAGCCTCAGCTTTGCTGTTTATAAAAGGATTGGGCTGGATGTGATGAACTCCAAGAACCCTGATACCTTCATTAGCTAACAGTCTGAGTCTGGCCTAAAATCAAGTAAGCAAAACTAATACCTCCACAAGCCTAGACCTTATTAGAGCAGTGAAATATATGTGCAGAAGGAAAAAGGTTAAAGAGATTTTTTTTTTTTAATTTTAGTACTCTCTTTAAATATTATATGAGACTCTTCCTTAGTCATTATTTCACAAGTTAACAAATATAATCATGGTACAGCATCTAGCTTACCATGGTGAGTTATTATAGTTTATGGTAAAATGTGCCAAGTTATTCCTCTTAGGCATAAGCACCTGTTTGAACACCTTACCCAAAGTATACCAGTCATTTTCCATCCCTTTATACAACTTATTACCTATCAGTAGGTGCCTTTTTTATTTATACGCACTAAAACACATGTGCACAAGTGTTTAGAATCTTGTCCAGCATATTGTAGGTACCCAATAAATAAACAAGTGAATGAATGTATGTATGTTTATGCTAAATTCACAAATTATCAGAGAATCTGTGTGTTTTAATAGTTTATTAGAATCAGGCCTCACTTTATGCTCATGAGCTCTCCACTTATTAAAGTCATAATTAATTCAGATAATTTACACACCTCTGTTGCCTTTTAGGGTTGGTTAAACTGATCTGTGTTTGGTTTTTCAGGGCCTAGTACTTTGGGTAACATTATAGAAGAGGTCACTCATCCCTGTAACCCAAATCCTTGCCCTGCTAATGAGCTCTGTGAGGTAAACCGGAAGGGGTGTCCATCTGGAGATCCCTGCCTTCCATACTCTTGTGTTCAAGGTAAGAGGTAGATGGGTGTGAGTGTAGGGTGGGTATGGATTTGTGCTGCTGGTGTTTCTGTATAGGCATTATCTTTGGAGTGAGGTTGCAATTGACTTTATTTTCAAAATTAGGTTTTTCTATAACATTTGAGGTTTTCCCAATAAACACATGTTAGTTACATAGGCAGGAGAAGACAAATACAAATGTAATTTTCAATTATCATTTAGATTGTGAACTGACTCTCATAATGAGTTATAGGGTTCTTGGAAACAAACGAATAAAAAACCTTGAGCCAGTTTTTATAAATTCTCTGCCATGTTGTAACATTTGAGAAAATGTACTGCACGTTGTGATTTTGTCTTTGGTCTGCTTTAGTTATAAGGAGAAATGGCATACTCATTGGGATGTACAGTTATCTCTATAAAGCTTAATGTTTTATTGAGATGCATATGATTTTTTTTAAGTTTATTTATTTATTTTGAAGGGGGGAGAGGCAGAGAGAGGGAGAGAGAAACCCCAAGCAGGCTCTGCACTGTCAGCACAGAGCCTAATGTAGGGTTCAATCTTACAAACCCGTGAAATCATGACCTGAGCCGAGATCAAGAGTGGGACACTTAACCAACTGAGCCACCCAGGTGCCCCAAGATGCATATGATTTTAAGACTGATTTTTTTTTTTTAAATGCAGGAGGCCTCTTGAATAAAAAAGTGTTTATCCTATAGAATAATTTTGATAGTCTTTATCTCTTTGGGCATCCCTTTAGAGTACAGTCGTGGCAATATTTTGCTGCCCTTTATCTATTTCCCAATTGAAAATGTTTATCATGTTAAAATCACCATTTAAAAATTTCTGTGAAGTTAAAAGGAATAGAATATTGAATTAAATAAGCCTGATGTCTCAAAGGATCATCTATAATATTTGTGTAATACGAGAATATATCAGTAATACAGTCATGATAAATCCTGTTAAAATTGGAAATGTATGGGTTTCCTTAAGCCCAATCAAGTATTCAACTTTTCATTGACTTTAAGGTATGCTGGTATTCCATCGCTAAAAGTTTTCCTGACCAAGAAGAATATTCTAAAAATAATGTACATTTCCATAGTCCATTTTTAAAGTATCTGTGATTTTTAAATACCTTTGATAAGCCCAAAGCAATAAAAAAGTACATATCTTATGGCATTTTTGTACTGAACTATAGCTACCTTTGGAGTATAGGTCCTTAATCAGCACCTTCTCATGGAACATGGAATTTTTCATTTGAGAGAATATGTTTTGGTCAGTAAACCAAACCAATTCTTTAACTTAGTGGAATTTCTATTACATAATCTTTAATAGCCACACAGTACCTATAAGACTTGTGTAAAGTATATGTAATATCATAAAACAATGACATTGAACAATGCCATCTCTCTCAGCTAATTTTTGTTTGTATAGGTTGCAAATTGGGAGAAGCCTCTGATTTCATCGTCCGTCAAGGGACACTAATCCAGGTGCCATCATCTGCAGGGGAAGTTGGTTGTTACAAAATTTGCTCATGTGGACAAAGTGGACTCTTGGAAAACTGTATGGAGATGCACTGTATAGATCTCCAGAAGTCATGTATTGTTGGAGGAAAAAGAAAAAGTGAGTCTTGGACTGTATTTATTTGCTTTTTGTTTTTAATATGAGATTATTTATCTGAATTTTGTAGGATGGACATTGGATAGATTCCCACCAAAGAGTAAGGTCTACACATCAGATCTCCAGGGCAGTATTTTTCAAACTGTACTCTATAGGACACTAGGACTTCTAAGGAACCCTCTTAGGAGCCTCCTCACGAAGAGACTAATGACTAATAATAATTAATTAGTACTTACTGAGCTTTTAGTTGTGTGCCAAGCACTATGCTAAGTCTTGGCCTGTGTTATCTCATGTGAGCCTCCCAATTGCTCTTTGATTTCAGTACTCTTATGAAGAAGCTGCTGCTCAGAGAGATCACCCAGCTAGTCAGTGACCAAAACAGAATTCAGTCCCAGGCCTATCTGACTCCAGAGACCGTGTACTCCACAGGCAAGGACACAGGTGTGCTCCTTCTCCTCAAGTGTGTGTCTTTAACGGAAGTAAAAGTCAGAGTTTGACATCATGGAAAGTGAACTGGAGGATGGAAGCTACACTGTTGACTAAGCATTGGGAGAGAGCACATTATGAAGTGCCACCCTTTTATATACATACAATGGAATATTACTCAGCCATCAAAAAGATTGGAGTCTTTCCATTTGCAATGATGGGGATGGAACTAGAGCATATTATGCTGTGAAATAAGCCAATCAGAGAAAGAAATACCATGAGGTCATTCATATGTGGAATTTTAGAAACCAAAGAGATGAACATAGGGGAAGGAAAAATAAAATAAAAACAGAGAGAGACAAACCATAACAGACTCTTAACAATAGAGAACAAACTGAGGGTTGCTGGAGGGAGATGGGTGAGAGGTGGGCTAAATGGGTGATGGGCATTAAGGAGGGCACTTGTTGTGGCAAACACTGGGTGTTATATGTAAGTGATGAGTCACTAAATTCTATTCCTGAAACAAACACTACACTATATGCTAACTAACTTGAATTTAAGTAAAATCTTGGGGGCACCTGGGTAGCTCAGCCATAAGTGTCCAACTCTTTTTTTTTTATGTTTATTTATTTTTGAGAGAGAGAGAGAGACAGAGCACAAGTGGGGGAGGGGCAGAGACAGAGAGGGAAACACAGAATCCGAAACAGGTTCCAGGCTCTGAGCTGTCAACACAGAGCCCAATGCAGGGCTAGAACTCGGGAACGAGGAGATCATAACCCGAGCCAAAGTTGGATGCTTAACCGCCTGAGCCACCCAGGTGCCCCTTATGTGTCCAACTCTCGATTTCGGCTCAGGTCCTGACCTCGCAGTCATGAGATCCAGCCCGCATTGGGCTCCACACTGGGCATGGAGACTGCTTAAGATTCTCTCTCTCCTCTGTCTCCCTCCTCATCTGCCCCTCCCTAATGCTTGCTCCAAATAAATAAATAAAGTCTTGGAAGAAAAAAAAAAAAACACCCTTTGATGCCCTCTCTAAAAGTCTAAGGGTCTTGCTTTCTCACTGCTACTTTAATCATCTTTTGCTTATAGCCCTAACAACTGATATATAACCTTAAAAATTGTGGGGAAAAAAATGCTACTTTTGAGAATGTACTCCCCCACAGCTCTTCACTCTGCTACCCTCATCCCTATCTCCACCCCCATCCCCATCAATCAGAGTAGTTGAGCTTTTATATAACTCCTGGTTTTACTCTTCTGTGTGAGATCTTATTAGAAAGAAGGGTGCTTTTGGCTAAAAAGGGACTGCAAGTGTCTGCCCTAGAACAAGTCAGGTATTCCTTTTTTTTAACTTTATTTTTTTGAGAGAGAGAGAGAAAGAGAGAGTGAGTGGGGTAGGGGCAGAAAGAAAGGGAGAATGAGAATCCCAAGCAGACTCTACGTTGTCAGCGCAGAGCCTAACTCGGACTCGATCTCACAAACCATCTCACAAATCGACCCAGGCACCCCCAGGTATTCATTTTTTAATCCATATTCTACTTAGCCAAAGTGTAGGGTAGGTACCTTGTATCACAGAATATTTCTGAGGGTAAACATTCTTTCCATAGATTTCCACTGATTAAATGCATATTTTTTACAGAAGAACATACTAGTGCCTTTTGGGGCTAAAATCGCATGAGGGACTGAGGTCATACCGTACATGATCAGATGAGGGAGAATGTGATCCACAGAAGGGAGCAAACCAAGTGGTGCTCTTCAAGGACCTAGTCACTCCTGCCAGGGCATCAGGAGAGTCTTTGATTCAAAGATGGCATCAGGGCTGGTTCAGGAAAGTTGAGCAAAGTTCCAGAAGGAGGAGAGGACCATTTGAGGCAGAAGGGACAGCCAAAAGCATTCTCAGAGAATAGGGAGCCGTCTAGTTAGACTAGCACATTAGGGGTTTGGAGGGATATGGTGGGAGTTAAATATTAAAATATAAATATTACAGATTTAACTCCCCTGTTTGTATATTCAGAAGTGATCTTTCGGGGCGCCTGGGTGGCTCAGTTGATTAAGCGTCCGACTTCAGCTCAGGTCATGATCTCACAGCCCGTGAGTTTGAGCCCCGCGTCAGGCTCTGTGCTGACAGCTCAGAGCCTGGAGCCTGCTTTGGATTCTGTCTCCCTCTCTCTCTGCCCCTCCCCTGCTCATGTTCTGTCTCTGTCTCAAAAATAAATAAAAACATTAAAAAAAAAAAAAAGAAGTGATCTTTCAAGAATTTGTTTTAAATTTTTATTTAGGGGCGCCTGGGTGGCTCAGTCAGTTAAGTGGCCGACTTCGGCTCAGGTCATGATCTCACAGTCCGTGAGTTCGAGCCCCACATCGGGCTCTGTGCTGACAGCTCAGAGCCTGGAGCCTGTTTCATATTCTGTGTCTCCCTCTCTCTGACCCTCACCGGTTCATGCTCTGTCTCTCTCTGTCTCAAAAATAAATGTTAAAAAAAAAAATTTAAACTATTACATTTTTAATTTATGATTTATTTATAAATGCATGAAATAGATCAACATTTTATGTCTCTTTTTCTCAGGTCATGGGACATCCTTTAACATTGACTGCAATATCTGTTCTTGTTTTGCTGGCAATTTGGTGTGTTCTACTCGCCTGTGCCTCAGTGAGCACAGTTCAGAAGATGACCGTCGCACCTTCACAGGTAACCATGGTCACCCAGAACCTATCCCTAGCAGCCATCATCTCTTTGTACCCGTTTCCCTTCAAGGCAGCTTTGATGGTCTTGCCATAACCACAGATGTACCTAGTAAGATAAATACATAATCCGAGAGCAAGGTACTTTTTCTCTCTGGATCTGTTTCCTCCTCTATGAACTGAAGGCATTAAACTAAATGTTTTCTTAGGACCCTTCCAGCTCTAATATTCTTGAATTCCATGAGTCAGAATGAACAGGGCCCGTGATTGGGATGGTTTTGGTTAAATGGGACTTTTCTACCTGCCAAAATACCTCATCTCCCCCTACCATTTTGTGTGTGTGTGTGTGTGTGTGTGTGTGTGTGTGTGTGTGTTACTGCTAATTTTTTAAAATTAGTTAATTTGTTTATTGTTTAATTTACATTCAAGTTAGTTGGCACATAATGCAACAATGATTTCAGGAGTAATGCCTCTACCATTATGTTATAAAATGTCCATGTATTTTCTAAGTTTATTTCTGTTCTAATGTTTTTCTCATCATCTTCTTCCCTGAACTGCCTTAGCTTACTGGTTCATTAGGTAGAGACCCCTATAAAGCTATAGGTAGAAAAAGAAGAATCCTCCTTCCAATCTAGTGTATAAAATCTAGAATTATGGCATGCCTGGGTGGCTCAGTCGGTTGAGCGTCTGACTTCAGCTCAGGTCATGATCTCACACTCTGTGAGTTGGAGCCCCATGTTGGGCTCTGTGCTGACAGCTCAGAGCCTGAAGCCTGCTTCAGATTCTGTGTCTCCCTTTCTCTCTGCCCCTCCCCTGTTCATGCTCTGTCTCTCTGTCTCAAAAATAAATAAAAACATTAAAAAAAAATTTTTTTTAATCTAGAATTTAGATGTTTGAAGTCTGGCTTAGGGGATTTCTGGAATGTCAAAGGGTAATTAATACCGAAAACAAGACAAAGAAAGATTGTAAACTCTTCATGTAGGCTCCTTCCACTCTCATCTCATTAGGGAAGGGGAAGAACAAGAAAGTAACTTGCAAATTATTGTGATTTTGAGACTTAAGCATTTTTATGAACGTCTTGTTGGGCTGGGACAATATCTGAGTCCCAAGAAATGTGGTACACTTTGTGGCCAGTAAAATCTCCTTAGAATCTGCTAGCTAAAGTCACTAACTTAATTTACTCCAGAACATGAGAGACTGTGCACTACAGGGAAAAGGGTCCTGCTAGTTGTAAAGTTCATCTTCCAAAAACATTTAGATATAAATAAGTAAGTAGTCTTCTGTGTAAGTCTTTAGTTCACTCTTCATTCCCACATGGTTTTATGGTCTCTCTAAGCAGAATGAACTGCTCTCATCAAAGCAGAGCAGATAGATGATAATAATAAGAATAACAATGATGACAATAAAGCATCAAGATTGACACTCAAAGTGGAGAGAGGGTGGGGTGGAGTTAGTCCTGCCTTTACTTCCCCAGCAGCCTGCTGTTCACTTCTTATTTCTGATTTCCTTTTTATTTCCAGTGGGCTGGAGGTACAAGGTTGGCAAATCCCTAATCTATCCTCCTCCCACCCCACTCCATGTGTAACTAAGTTCAGGGAAAGAAGAATCAACTTGCTGCTGCAATGGCATGAAATGGGGTAAAGGAGGCTACCTGGTTTCTCTTTACCTGTAATCAAAGGTATTCCAGATCTGGAGAAAAGCAGATACCAGTAGATACCCAGAGACTGTGCTGTTGCTGTTAACAACTATAGCTGTCTCTCAAGAAAAAAACATCGCTTCTCAGTAGCCTTTTTACTTACTGGAGCATAATCCCAGCAGCATAAAGCATAGGAATGTTAAGAAAGTACTATTCTTGATTGATTACTCATAAAAATTTTTAAGTCTCAAAATTTAAGTAATTTCCCAAGTTACCTTCCTGTTCTTTTGGTATTACCCTTTAACATTCCAGAGATCCCGCAAGCCATACTTTATACATACTTTATACATACTAAATTGAGAGGAGCATTCTTTACTTCTCCTACCTGTAGCTTTTTTTATGTGGGTTTCTACCCCTGGGATCAAGGCCAGGAAACCCTCAATTAGGTGGTAATAAATGGAACAAAGGAAAGCCATTATGCAGACAAATGGCTTTTCAGAGCCTCACCACCGGTAAAAACACTGTCAGGGATTGGAGTGATGCTTTTTCCTGACTCAATTCACAATTCTGTTTTAACTTGAGACCTCCATGTTAATTAGGAAATATGAGGGGCAAGGGAATGTACAAGTGCCCATCAGTGAGTCTGTATCCTCTCCACAGGTCTGCCCTGTAACTGTGCAGATCAGTTTGTCCCCGTGTGTGGGCAGAATGGACGCACTTACCCCAGCGCCTGCATTGCTCGCTGTGTGGGCCTCCAAGACCATCAGTTTGAGTTTGGATCGTGCATCTCAAAGGATCCATGTAATCCTAATCCCTGCCCCAAAAACCAAAGGTAAACTAAATGGCTCCTTATCTTTTTCTTTTTTTTTTTTTTTGTAAGTTTTTATTTTAATCCCGCAGTGTTCATCACGTATTTTACCCATCCCCACCCACCCACCTCCCCTCTGATAACCATCAGTTTGTTCTCTATAATTAAGAGTCTGTTTCTTGGTTTGTGTGTGTCTCTCTCTCTCTTTTCCCTTCCTTGTTTGTTTTGTTTCTTAAATTCCACATCTGAGTGAAATCATATAGTATTTGTTTCTCTCCAACTGACTTATTTCACTTATTTAGCATTGTACTCTCTGTCTCCATCCATGTTGTTGCAAATGGCAAGATTTTATTCTCTTTTATGGCTGAGTAATATTCCATTGTATATATATACCACCTCTTTATCCATTCGTCACTTGATGGACATTGGACTGCTTCCATAGCCTGCCTATCGTAAATAATGCTGCTATAAACATAGAGGTACATGTATCCCTTTGAATTAGTGTTTTTATATTTTTTGGGTAAATACCCAGGAGTGCAATTGCTGGATCATAGGGTAGTTCTATTTTTGAAGAACTTCCATATTGTTTTCCAGAGTAACTGCACCAGTTTGCATTCCCACCAGCAGTGCAAGAGGGTTCCTTTTTCTCTGCATGCTCACCAACACCTGTTGTTTCCTGTGTTGTGGTTTTAGCCATTCTGATAGGTGTGAGATGATATCTCAGTGTAGCTTTGATTTGCATTTCCTTGATGATAAGTAATGAGGATCTTTTCATATAGATTGGCCATCTGTACGTCTTATTTAGAGAAATGTCTGTTCATGTCTTTTGCTCATTTTTTAATTGGATTATTTGCTTTTTTGGGGATGTTGACTTTTATAATTTCTTTATGTATTTTAGATACTAACCCTTTAATCAGATATGTCATTTGCAAAAAACCTTCTCCCACCATGTAGATTCCCTTTTAATTTTGTTGATTGTTTCCTTTGCTGTGCTGAAGCTTTTTATTTTGATGTAGTCCCACTAGTTTATTTTTGTTTTTATTTCCCTTGCCTCAGGGGACCCATCTAGAAAAAAGTTGCTATGGCCAACATCAGAGAAATTACAGCCTGTGCTCTCTTCTAGGATTTTTATGGTTTCAGGTTTCATATTTAAGTCTCTAATCCATTTTGAATTTAGTTTTGTGTATGGTGTAAGAAATGGCCCAGTTTCTTCCTCTGGCATGCTGTCTAGTTTCCCCAAAACCATTTGTTGAAGAGACTGTCTTTTTCCCACTGGATATTCTTTCCTGCATTGTCAAAGATTAATTGACCATATAATTGTGGGTTCATTTCTAGATTTTCTATTCTGTTCAGTTGATCTATGTGTTTATTGTTGTGCCAGTACTATACGGTTTTGATTACTACAGCTTTGTAAAATAATGTGAAGTCTAGAATTATAATGCCTGTGGCTTGGCTTGGCTTTTTCAAGATTGTTTTGGCTATTCGGGGTCCTTTGTGGTTCCAAACAAATTTTAAGATTATTTGTTCTAGTTCTGTGAAAAATGCTATTGATATTTTGACAGAGACTACATTAAATGTGTAGGTTGCCTTGTGATACAGACATTTAAACAATATTTGTTCTTCCAATCCATGAGCATGGAATGTCTTTCCATTTCTTTGTGTCATCTTTAATTTCATGCATCAGTGTTTTATGGTTTTTAGAGTACAGGTCTTTCACCCCTTTGGTTAGGTTTATTCATAGGTATCTTATTATTTTTGGTGCAGTTGTAAATGGAATTGTTTCCTTAATTGCTCTTTGTGCTGCTTCATTATTGGTGTATAGAATTGCAAAAGATATCTGTAGATTGATTTTATGTCTTGTGACTTTACTGAATTCATTTATCAGTTCTAGCAGTTTGTTGGTGGAGTCCTTTGGGTCTTCTATATATAGTGTCATGTCTTCTGCAAATAGTGAAAGTCTTAACTTCTTACTTACTGATTTGAATGCCTTTTATTTCTTTTTGTTGTGTGATTGCTGTGGCTAGGACTTCTAGTACTATGTTGAATAAAAGTAGTGAGAGTAAACATCCTTGTCTTGTTCCTGACCTTAGGGAAAAGGCTCTCAGTTGATCCCCATTGAGGAGGATGTTAGCTGTCAGTTTTGCATACACGATCTTTATTATTTTGAGTTATGTTCCCTCTAAACCTACCTTGTTGAGGGTTTTTATCATCAATGAATGTTGTACGTTGTCAAATTTTTTTTCCTGCATCTGTTGGAATGATCACATGGTTCTTACCCATTCTCTTACTGATGTGATATGTCACATTGATTGATTTGCAAGTATTGCAGCCCAGGAATAAATCCCACTTAATCATGGTATATGATTGTTTTTTTAAATGTATTATTGGATTCAATTTGCTAGCATTTTATTGAGGATTTTTGCATCTGTGTTGATCATACATATTGGCCTGCAGTTCTCTTTTTGTGGTGTCTTTATCTGGTTTTGATATCAGGGTAATGCTGGCCTCAAAGAATGAATTTAGTTTTCCTTCCTTTTCAATTTTTTTGAATAGTTTGAGAAGAAGAGATATTAACTCCTTTTTAAATGTTTAGTAGAATTCGCCTGGTCCTGAACTTTTGTTTGTTGGAAGTTTTTTGATTATTGATTCAGTTTCTTTGCTGATGATCAGTCTGTTCAAATCTTATATTTCTTCCTATTTTAGTTTTGGTAGGTATGTCTTTCTAGGTTGTCTAATTTGTTGGCATATAGTTTTCTAAAATTCTCTTATAATTGTATTTCTGTGGTGTTTGTTGTTATTTCTCCTCTTTCATTTGTGATTTTATTTATTTGGATCCTTTCCCTTTTTTTTTCTTGATAAGTCTGGCTGGAGTTTTATCAATTTTATTGATTTTTTTTCTAAGAACCAGCTCCTAGTGGCATTAATATGCTTTATTGTTTTTGTTTTGTTTTGTTTATATATCATTTATTTGTGTTCTAATCCTTATTATTTCCTTCCTTCTGCTGGTTTTAGATTTTGTATGTTCTTTTTCTAGCTCTTTTAGGTATAAGGTTAGGTTGTTTATTTGAGATTTTTCTTGCTTCTTGAGATAGGCCTGTATTGCTATAAACTTTCCTCCTAGAACCACTTCTGCTGTATCCCAAAGGTTGTGAACTGTTGTGTTTTCGTTTTCATTTGTTTCCATGTACTTTATTTCTTTTATTTCCTGGTTGACCCATTTACTGTTTAGTAGTATGTTATTTAACCTCCATGTATTTGTGGTCTTTCCAGATTTTTCTTATGGTTGACATCTAGTTTCATAGTGTTGGGCTCAGAAAAGATGCATGGTATGACTTTGATCTTTTTAAATTTTTTGAGGCTTCTTTTGTGCCTTAATATGTGATCTATTCTGGAGAATGTTCCATCTGCACTTGAAAAGATTGTATATTCTGCTGTTTTATTTAGGACGGAATGTTCTCAATATATCTGTTAAATTCATCTGCTCCAGTGTGTCATTCAGAGCCGTTGTTTCCTTGTTGATTTTCTGTTTAGATGATCTGTCCATTAATGTAAGTGGGGTGTTAAAGTCCCCTACTATTATTGTATCATTATCCATTATTACTTGTACATTTATATTAACCATTTTATGTATCTGGGTGCTTGTATCTGGGTGCTTCCAAGTCAGGTGCATAAATATTTACAATTGTTATAACTTCTTGTTGGATTGTCCCCTTTGTTATTATATAGTGTTCTTCTTTGTCTCTTGTTACAGTCTTTGCTGATACAAGTATTGCTACTCTAGCTTTCTTTTGACATGCATTGGATGATAAATGTTTCTCCATCCCCCCACTTTCAATCTGCAGGTGTTGTTAGGTCTAAAATGAGTCTCTTGTAGGCAGCATATAGATAGGTCTTGTTTTCTTATCCATTCTGTCACCCTGTGTCTTTTGATTGGGCCATTTAGTCCATTTACAGTCAAAGTAATTATTGATAGATATGTATTTATTGCCATTTTATTGCCTGTGTAGTGGTGCTTTCTGGAAATTTTCTCTGATCCTTTCTTGTTTTTCTCTCTTTCATGGTTTGCTGATTTTCTTTAGTGATGTATTTTAATTTTTTTCTTTTTATTCTTTGCATATTTATTAGTGGTTTTGATTTGTGGTTACCATTAGGTTTGTATATAACCCCTTCTGCATATAGCAGTCTATATTAAGTTGATGTTTGTTTAAATTTGAACAAATTCTTTATTCCTCTCCTCCCCACATTTTAGGTGTATGGTATCATATTTTATATCATTTTATTTTATGAGTTCCTTGACTGAGTTTTTACAGAAATACTCATTTTTATTGCTCTTGTGTTTCCTATCTTTATAAGCCATTTTGGTCTTTCCTTTTCACTCAAACACTACCCTTAAATAATTATTTCAGGGCTGGTTTAGTTGTCATGAATTTCTTTAGTTTTGTTTGTCTGGGAAGCTCTTTATCTCTCCTTCTATTCTGAATGATAACCTTGCTGGGTAGAGTATTCTAGGCTGCAGGTCTTTCCCATTCAGCACTTTGAATATATCCTTTCTGGCTGGGAAAATTTCTGCTGAAAAATCATCTGATAGCCTTATGGAGTTTCCTTTGTATGTAACTGTCTTCTTTTGTCTTGTGGCTTTTTTAAAACTTAATTTATTTATTTTGAGAGAGAGAGAGAGAGAGAGAAGCAGAGAGAGAGGGAGAAAGAGAATCCCAAGCAGGCTCTGCACTGTCAGCACAGAACCCGACATAGGGCTCAATCCCACAACCTTGGGATCATGACCTGAGCCAACCAAGAGTCGTATGCTCAACCAGCTGAGCCACCCAGGTGCTCCAATATTTTTTTCTTTATCACCATATCTTGCCATTTTAATTACAATATATCTTGGTGTGGATCTTTCTGTTGATTTTGTTGGGGGTTCTCTGTGCCTCCTGGATCTGGATATCTGTTTCCTTCCCCAGATTAGAGAAATTTTCAGCTATTGTTTCTTCAAATAAATTCTCTGCCCACTTTTTCTCTCTTCTTCTTTGGGATTCCTATAATACAAATACTGTTACATTTGATGGAATCACTGAATTCCCTAGGTCTATTTTCATTTTGCATAATTCTTTTTTCTCTCTTTTGTTTAGCTTGATTACTTTCCATTACTCTGTCTTCTAGATCATTAATTCATTCCTCTGCTTCTTCCAACCTGCTGTTCATTCCACCAGACATGTTTTTTGTTTCATTTATTGAGCCCTTTATCTCTACTATGTTATTCCTTATCTCTGTGTTAAGGGTCTCACTGATGTCTTCCACTCTTTTCTCAATTCTAATGAGTATCCACATGATCATGCTGTAAATTCTCCATCAGCATGTTACTTCTATCTGTTGTACTTCAATCTCTGGCCATGCCTGTGTCCTGTTCTTTCATTTGGGATAAATTCATCTGTCTTCTCATGTTGTCTAAGTCTCTATGCCTGTTTCTGGGTGTTAGGAAAGTCAGCTATGTCTCCTGTTCTTAAGGATGGTGGCTTTATGGAGAGGTCCTGTAGTGCCCTGCAGTATAATGTCCCCTATTCTCCAGGACCTGCTTCTGGGAGTGTCTCCAATGTGTGCTGCATGTGCTCTGCTGTTTTATCCTGGCTACTTTATCCTTCAGGCCAGTTGTATGCAGAGGCTCTTTGCCTGTTGTGGGCACTGTTTGGTCCTGGTCTGAAAGTGGGGCATTTTAACTAGCTGTGCTCTCGTCTGTTTGTGAAATGAGACATGTTGCCACTGCTACTGGAACCAAGTCTCTGCAAAATTCCCACATGGGAAGATGCATCGTGAGCAGGGCTTTGGGCCAGTCTTCTGCAGGAGGGGGCCCACCACACTGGGACTCAGGCAAGTGTGACTGGGAAGGATGATTCCACCAGAGCATGATGGGGCAGGGCTTGGTGTAAGCAAGTTAAGTTGCAGGTGTTGGTGCTGCATTGGTTCCCAAAGGTGGTTCTGTGCTTATGTTGAGGGGTGGGGGAGGAAAATGGCACCTGTGAATTCCTTTTTTCATGGAGATTCCTCCATGAAATGCTGTCTCTCTGGGACATACTCTGAGATGAGTGAATAACCTCCCTACTGTGTGCTCCGGGTGCTCTTCGGTTTGCTGTTTCCATGCTGTCTGTCCATAGGCTTTTTGCCCTCCTTTTCTTCCAGAACAGCCCCAATGTCCTCTGAACTCTCCCAGAACCAACCACACTAACCTTTAAAACTCCAGGCTTTAAGCCACACTGGTTGCAAGACCTCATGAAATTTGAGCCCTCTCATTTTCCAAGCCAATTGCTGCAGGGATTTGTCTTCCCCAAGCACTCCCCTGTGTGCTAGTTTGTTTCTCACCTTTCTCTGTGACCATGGCTGCCACAGGTCCACAATCTATTTCTCTCCCAAGCTGTGTCTGAGTGGTAGGATATATTCAACATGCTGAACTGGAAAAAATATGCAGCCAAAAAGTCTTTATTCAGGAAGGCTGTCATTCAAAATAGAAGTGGAGATAAAGAGTTTCCCAGACAAACAAAAATTAAAGGGGTTCATGACCACTAAACCAGCCCTGCAAGAAATTTTAAGGGGGGACTCTCTGAGAGGAGAAAAGATGAAACAAAACAAAAAAAGACGAAAAGCAGCAAAGACTAGAAAGGACCAGAGAACACCACCAGAAATTCCAACTCTACAGGCAGCACAATGGCAATAAATTCATATCTTTCAGTACTCACTCTAAATGTCAATGGACTAAATGCCCCAATTAAAAGATATAAAGGGGTGCCTGGGTGGCTCAGTCGGTTGAGCGTCCGACTTCAGCTCAGGTCATGATCTCGCAGTCCGTGAGTTCGAGACCCGCGTCGGGCTCTGGGCTGATGGCTCAGAGCCTGGAGCCTACTTCCGATTCTGTGTCTCCCTCTCTCTCTGCCCCTCCCCCGTTCATGCTGTCTCTCTCTGTCTCAAAAATAAATAAATGTTAAAAAAAAAATTAAAAAAAAAGATATAGGGTAACAGAATGGATAAGAAAACAAGATCCATCTATTTGCTGTTTACAAGAGACCTATTTTAGACCTAAAGATACCTTCAGATTGGAAGTAAGGGGATGGAGAACCATATACCATGTTAATGGATACCAAAAGAAAGCCGGAGTAGCCATACTTATATCAGACAATCTAGATTTTAAAATAGACTGTAGCAAGAGATGAAAAAGGGCATTATATCATAATTAAGGGGTCTATCCACCAAGAAGATCTAACAATTATAAACATTTGTGTTCCAAATATAGAGGCACCCAAATATATAAATCAATTAATCACAAACATAAAGAAACTCATTGATACTAATGCCATAATAGTAGGGGACTTCAACACCCCACTTATAGCAATGGACAGATCATCTAAACAGAAAGTCAACAAGGAAACAATGGCTTTGAATGACACACTGGACCAGATGGACTTAACAGATATATTCAGAACATTTCATCCTAGAGCAGCAGAATACATATTCTTCTAGAGTGCACATAGAACATTCTCCCGAGTAGATCACATACTAGGATGCAAATCAGCCCTCAACAAGTATACAAAGATCGAGATCATACTGTGCATATTTTCAGACCACAACACTATGAAACTCTAAATCAACCCCAAGAAAAAATTTGGAAAGACAATGAACACTTGGAAATTAAAGAACATCCTACTAAAGAATGAATGGGTTAACCAAGAAGTTGAAGAGGAAGTTAAGAAGTACATGGAAGCCAGTGAAAATGATAACACCACAGCCCAAAACCTCTGGGATGCAACAAAGATGGTCATAAGAGGGAAGTATATAGCAACCCAGGCCTTCCTAAAGAAGGAAGAAAGGTCTCAGATACACAACCTAACCTTACACCTTAAAGAGCTGGGAAAAGAACAGCAAATAAATCCCAAAACCAGCAGAAGAATAAAGATTAGAGCAGAAATCAATGCCGTCAAAATAAAAAAACAGTAGAACAGATCAATGAAACCGGGAGTTGTTTCTTTAAAAAGATTAACAAAATTGATAAACCCCTAGCCAGTTTGATCAAAAAGAAAAAGGAAAGGACCTAAATAAATAAAATCAAGAATGAAAGAGGAGAGATCACAACCAACACTGCAGAAATACAAACAATAATGAGAGAATATTATAAGCAATTATATGCCAATAAATTGGGCAATCTGGAAGAAACGGACAGATTTCTAGAAACATATAAACTACGAAAACTTAAACAGGAAGAAATAGAAAATTTGAACAGACCCATAACCAGTAAAGAAATTGAATTAATAATTTTAAAAACCTCCCCAAAAACAAGAGTCCAGGGCTGAAAGTCTTTCCAGGGGAATTCTACCAAACATTTAAAGAAGAGTTAGCACCTATTCTTTTTAAGCTGTTCCAAAAAAAAAAAAAAAAAAAAGAAGGAAAACTTCCAAATTCATTCTATGAGGCCAGCATTACCTTGATTCCAAAACCAGACAAATATCCCACTAAAAAGGATAACTATAGACCAATTCCATGATGAACATGGATGCAAAAATTCTCAAGATACTAGCCAACTGGATCCAACAATACATTAAAGAAATTATTCACCACGACCAAGTGGGATTTATACCTGGGATGCAGGGCAGTCAGTGCAAAAACAATCAATGTGATACATCACATCAATAAAAGGAAGGACAAGAACCACATGATCCTCTCAATAGGTGCAGAGAAAGCATTTGACAAAATACAGCATCTTTTCTTAATAAAAACCCTCAAGAAAGTAGGGATAGAAGGATCATACCTCAAGATCATAAAAACCATCTATGAAAGACCCACAACTAATATCATCCTCAATGGGGAAAAACAGAGAGCTTCCCCCTAAGGTCAGAAACATGACAGGGATGTCCACTCTACCACTGTTATTCAATATAGTATTGGAAGTCTTAGCCTCAGCAATCAGACAACACAAAGAAATAAAACACATCCAAATCGGCACAGATGACATGATAGTCTATATGGAAAACCCAAATGTTTCCACCAAAAAACTGCGAGAACTGATCCATGAATTCAGCAAAGTTGCAGGATATAAAATCAATGCACAGAAATCAGTTGCATTTCTATTCACCAATAATGAAGCAGCAGAGAGAAATCGAAGAATCGATCCCATTTACAATTGCACCAAAAACCAAAAAAAGCCTAGGAATAAAACTAACCAAAGGGGTGAAAAATCTATACACTGAAAACTATAGAAAGCTTATGAAAGAAATTAAAGAAGACACACAAAAAATGGAAAAATATTCTATGCTCATGGATTAGAACAAATATTGTTAGAATGTCAATACTACACAAAGCAATCTACATATTCAATGCAATCCCTATCAAAATAACACCCGCAATCTTCACAGAGCTAGAACAAACAATCCTAAAATTTGTATGGAACCAGAAAATACCCCGAATAGCCTAAGCAATCCTGAAAAAGAAAACCAAAGCTGGAGGCATCACAATTCCAGACTTCAATATGTATTACAAAGCTGTAATCATCAAAACAGTATGATACTGGCACAAAAACAGACACTCAGATCAATGGAACAGAATAGAGAATTGAGAAATTGACCCACAAACATATGGCCATCTAATCTTTGACAAAGCAGGAAAGAATATCCAATGGAATAAAGACAGTCTCTTCAGCAAATGGTGTTGGGAAAACTGGAGAGCGACATGCAGAAGAATGAACCTGGACCACTTTCTTACACCATACACAAAAATAAACTCAAAATGGATGAAAGACCTAAATGTAAGACACGAATCCATCAAAATACTCAAGGAGAAAGCAGGCAAAAACCTCTTTGACCTCAGCTGCAGCAACTTCTTACTCAACATGTCTCCAGAGGCAAGGGAAACAAAGGCAAAAATGAGCTATTGGAGCCTCATCAAGATAAAAAGCTTCTGCAAGGCAAAGGAAACAATCAGCAAAACTAAGAGGCAACTGATGGAATGGGAGAAGATATTTGCAAATGACATATCAGATAAAGGGGTAAATATCCAAAATCTATAAAGAACTTACCAAACTCAACAGCCAAAAAACAAATAATCCAGTGACAAAACAGGCAAAAGACATGAATAGACACTTTTCCAAAGAAGACATCCGGATGACTAACAGACACATGAAAAAATGCTCAACATCACTCATTATCAGGGAGATACAAATCAAAACCACAATGAGATACCACCTCACACCAGTCAGAATGGCTAAAATTAACAACTCAGGCAACAGATGTTGGTGAGGATGCAGAGAAAGAGGAACCCTTTTGTACTGTGGGTGGGAATGCAAACTGGTGCATCCACTCTGGAAAACAGTATGGAGGTTCCTCAAGAAGTTACAAATAGAACGACCCTACGATCCAGCAATTGCACTACTAGGTATTTATCCAAAGGATACAGGTATGCTGTTTTAAAGGGGCATGTGTACCCCAGTGTTTATAGCAGCTCTATCAACAATAGCCAAAGTATGGAAAGAGCCCAAACGTTCCTCAACAGATGAATGGATAAAAAATATGTGGTATGTGGGGCACCTGGGTGACTCGGTTGAGCGTCCAACTTCAGCTCAGGTAATGATTTCATGGTTTGCGAGTTCGAGCCCCACGTCAGGCTCTGTGCTAACTGCTCGGAGCCTGGAGCCTGCCTCAGATTCTGTGTCTCCCTCGCTCTCTGCCCCTCCCCCACTTGTACTCTGTCTCTGTCTCTCTCTCTCTCAAAAATAAATTTTAAAAAAAATTTTAAAAAAAGATGTGGTATGTACATACAACAGAGTATTACTCAGCCATCAAAAAGAATGAAATCTTGCCATTTGCAACAATGGATGAAACTGGAGGGTATTATGCTAAGCAAAATTAGTCAATCAGAGAAAGACAAATATCATATGATTTCATTCATATGTGGAATTTAAGATACAAAACAGATGAATCTAAGGGAAGAGAATCAAAAATAGTATGAAAACAGGGAGGGGGACAAAACCTAAGAGACTCTTAAATATGGAGAACAAACTGAGGGTTGCTGAAGGGGTTATGGGTGGGAAGATGTGCTAAATGGGCAAGGGGTGTTAAGAAAGACACTTGGGATGAGCACTGGATGTTATATGTAGGGGATGAATCACTGGATTCTACTCCTGAAATCATTATTGCACTCTATGCTAACTAACTTGAATGTAAATTTAAAAATACATACATACATACATACATACATACATACATACATACATAAGATGGGGAGATTGCCAGCAGGGTTGACAGTGGAAGAAAGGTGGTATTGGTGAAGGCAGAGAGAACAACGGGAGCAAAGATCTTGGCTGCTAGAAATGAGGAAATAACGTGTTATCTCCTGGGAGCTATAGCAGTTCTATAAGACTAAAATGGAAAGTGCGAGACACGGAATGGTAGCAGACAAAATGAGAGAAATGAATGTATTTTTATTATTAGCTGTTTGTGCCTGATAGTAATGGAAATTTCCTCCCACTTATCTACCTCCATTTTAGGGATTGGACATGAGAAATCTCTGGAAATGCAACTTCAGTATTGTGTGAAGTTATTTTTGTAGGGGCTTCTTTCTCTGCAGGTTCCTCATGAGCTCAGAGTATAGTTGACCTAGCCTTAATGATGGATTTCTGTATGTGGTGGCCATAGGGCAAGGGTCCTGCTGACTCTCTTAGGTTTAAGCCTCTAGAAAAGGAGTTTTCACTGGCTGCCTCGGAGACCAGAACAGAACACACATTTTCCTTGTGAAGGATTTTATGGAGAATAAGCAATTTCTTCTCCATCCTAAAAACCCTGATGCAGTATAGAGGGAGGGGAAAATTCTCACATATGTTAAAAGAAATGGCAAAGAGAATTGGTCACCCATCTGGCAAAGTTTATACCATGAAAACTAAATCCAAAAAGTTCCTACGGAAAGAAGACAGGGTACTGGGCATAAGGAATAAGAAATAAGCTGATAGGATAAGATAGTTGTATTGGGAGGTGACTTGAGGGTTGTTTTGGTGTTTGTTCATTTTCCTCTATTTGTTAACCCCTTTGAATAGGGCTGTTTTGCTTTTATAATGAAACAAAATCTCAAAATGGAAAGGTCTTGCTGGGTATAATACAAAACCAATGTAAAAAGAATAGATTGAAAAATGCAGCTACATGAAAATGAAAATTTTCTGCATAGTAACAAATTACAAATTGGAAGGAATATTGTGGGAAATCAAATAGCTCTGTCCTGGTTAAGGAGACTATAGGGAACACATTACATGCTTTCTGGCCCTGCTGAAAACAGTGGACCAGTATCCAGTTAATGTGTATATAGGGATTGGGCCCTGCCTATTCTCATGAATTCCTTAGACCATGTTATCTGTTGAATATCTTATCTTGTTTTCCGCTCTGCTTTTTTTTTCCATCTGCTCTTTTGTAGTCTTGGGAATGCCTTGTTTTGCTTTTTTGCATGCTTTCTATACTTTCTTACTGGCACGTAGCCACTGACACATTGTGCAATGTTTTCCTTATAATGTATGCCTAATAAATACAGGAACTTGAGAGCAGCTGGGGGAGACTTCCCTTAGCCTCCCTCTCACCTCTCTTGACTGGTGGAGTCTTGAATAATCCTTTCTGCCATCCTCAGCTTTGCTGGACAAAGCCAAAAGCCAAACCCACAATTGGTGACCCCAATGTGATAAGCCGAACCCACAGAATATCACAGAGAAAGGGCTGATTTCCTTATAATATAAAGAGTTCCTACAAATCATCATGTAAAAGAACAACAACCTAATATAAAAATGGGCAAAAATCAAAAACCTAATAGAAAAATGGACCAAGGATATAAACAGAAAAATACAAATAGTTATTAAACACTTGAAAAGAGGCTTTTATTGGAGTAATTCTAGCTAGTGTATACAAACCCAAAAATATCAGTACTTTAACATAGTAGAAATTCAAATACAATCCATTTGGATGTTCAGCAGGTGGCTTTCCACATAGTGATTCAGAAATTTAAGTTCCTTCCATCTAGTGATGCCCAGCTCCTGCAGACTCATAGTCCTCCTCCATATCTTCTCTATCTGGCCAGCAATTAAGAGAAGGAAGATGGTGAAGGTTGCTCTTGAGAAGCTTTTCTAGACCAGGTTTAGAAGGAACATTCATCTCTACTTCCAGACACATTCTACTGTCTAGAACTCAATCACTTGGCCACAATTACTGCCAGGGAGACTAGGAAATATAATCTAGATGTGTGCCCAAGAAGAAAATTAAATGAATTTGATGAGCATCCAATCAATCTACCATGATGCTTAACCTTTCTCATATTAAGGGAAATGTAAATTAAAGGTACAATTATGCACCATTTTCCATCTATCAGATTGGCAAAGATAAAAAGTTTGATAACATAATATAAGGAAACAGGCACTCCCATACAAGAAGGGGGTTGAAGGGAGGGTTGGTACATCCTCTGTGGAGGGCAATTTGACCAAGCCTATCAAAATCTTAAATGCAGATACTCTTGAATCAGCATATATAAATGCTTCTACTTACCTAAAGGATCTCTGCAATTAATAAACAAGAAATTGATAATATCATTTGTCTCTGGGGAAGGGTTCAGGTGGCTGGGATATAAGAGTAGGAGGCAGACTAATTTTTTCACTGCGTACAATTTTGTATCTTTTCAGTTTCACCATGGGCTCGAATTATCTATTCAAAAAATAATTGTTAAAAAACACAAAGTTGTATTCATTCATCAAATGTCTACTGATGTACCAGGCATCTTTCTAAACACTAGGGCACAACACTAAGCAAGACAAAGTACCTGCCCTGGTCATGTGTAATTTAGCCCCCGGATTTTCAGCTTTTCCGCTGATCCTATTTTTCAGTACTCAAATCCTTCCTTCCAAAACTACCAAATGTCTCCTGATAGTCTTGGTTCTCATCCCTTCCATGTTAATAGATAATGAAGTTCTAAGTGTGCTTTTCCATTATTTCTTTTCAAATGTCTTAAATTTCCAAAGAGCCATATCACGCTGTGCCTTCCAACTTTAAATGCCATCGGAAAAGGTGACCACAGGCGGTAGTAGTGATGATGGTGGTGGTCATTTCAGAGCAGTAGGCTTCTCGTCGAAAAGAGCAGAGGCAGTTTCCTTGGAAATAAAATGATGCTAGCCGCTATACTCTTCTCCTTTTATTTTGCAGACTGACATTTGTATGTCCTGTTATTTCAAATGCCCAGTGAAAGGTGAACATTTTAATAGGCCTTCTTATAGAAAGTTATAAATGACCTGTGTAGAAACGAAATAGCAGAAAAGTCTAAAGAAGAGCCACCATCCCCAACCCCTCTGAAGAAGTTCAGGAATTGAGAATGAAGCAGGGTCCTGAGGTTACCAGGAAAACCCAGCTTCGTGGGGTAGCAATCTGTCTGTGATCTGCAACCAGCGAGCGGCAGGTCCTCAGCCTGTAAGCACAGAAGCCTGACTTTTTCAATACACACTGTGAAGCCTTCTCTTAAGACAGACTCCTATGTATTAGCGAGCTGAAGATTAAACCCCAGAAAATGCTTCATTTAGTATTGACTAAAAGGCTTCTAGCATCGGATGCCAACCCACCTGATGGCCTCCTATCGTGACACTTCAACCCCTGCGACCTTGACTCTCGCCCTCAGAGTCACCTCCCCTGTCCCCCAGCATTGTAGTCTCTAGCACCACACCTTTGCTTGTATGGCCCCCTTGGCCTGGCACGCCTGTGTGACCCTCCTTATCCTCCACGTGGCGGCCAGGACACCCCCTCCTCCCCGTGCTTTCTCTTGGCTCCTGAATCAGAATGACTCATTCCCATGAGCATTTTGTGTGTCATTTACTAGCTTACTTCATATGCCTGCTTGACCCTCCCGCTCTACATACGCTCTTGGGGGCAGGGGCTGTCTCTGATTCCTCTCCTGCTTTCTCCCCACCCTCTTGTGCCTTGTCAATGCCGTACTGGCCTCACCATCTCCCCTACCAGCCTTGGCCCACGGTGCCGCACTTGTGTTTTTCAGATGCATACCCAAACCACAAGTCTGCCTGACAACGTTTGATAAATTTGGATGTAGCCAACACGAGTGTTTGCCGAGACAGCTTACCTGTGACCAGGTTCGCGATCCTGTTTGTGACACACACCACATGGAGCACAGCAGTCTCTGCGCCTTGTACCAGAGGGGGCAAAGCCTCTTATACAAAGGCCCGTGCCAGGTACAGTTGTTTGGCTGACAAACCCAAGTACACTGAGCTTAAAACCGGTTTATGATCTTTTACAGATGAAGCAGCAGTAAGATCACTTGGGGGTCTTCTGTGAATCCTGTCAAATCCAGAGAATTAAGATGAACCATCCCAAGTTGGGTTGTTTCTGCTAACTCTGGCGTCTCCCTTGCTAGTGTACCGACCTTTGTGCATCTAGTGCCCAGGCAAGGATAGAGCGGCTTCCTGCCACCGCCATTAGGAAAAGAATGTGACGTTACACACCCCTGGCGAGCGGTAGCACCACTGTCACTTCCCACAGTTCCGCGGGCCCTCATTAGAGGACGGCCGGGAAGTTTGTGAGTTAAGACCTCCAAGAATAGAATCCTTTCCCACTCTCTCCGCCAGAGTCCCACTCGCACTACTGAAGAGTGAGTGAAAATTTCTTGAAGAACTTAATGTCTTTTTACATCGGTTTATCTTTCAGCCTTGTAGGGTTCATGTAAAAGAAAACACCCCCAAGGACAACTCCACTGAAGCTTCCCACATGCACCACATCCCCCACCCACAGCCGGCTAGCACCTGATGACAGGGTTGCTTCTCTTGCTTCTCATTTCCTGGTCTTCGCTGGCAGGAAAATGCCTTTGCCTTGTCCCCCTAGGCCCGTTTTCCCTCAGAGCTTGTGTTCCAAGGGCACTGATGCCTTCTATTCTGAATTCCCAGTCTTCTCTTCCTACTTGTTCCCTCTTCCTGGCTACAAGTTTTGTCTTACTTATTCCTAACCTACCTGATGGATCCTGGGTCTCTGCCCCACTGATCTCTCCACTCTTCCCTCTACTTATCCCATACCCGGCAGGAAATGATAAGGCTTCTGAATGTGCATGAAGATTGATCTTGTTTTCTTCAAACGGGCACTTCTGGAATCACAGAAGTCTGGAATGGAGGGGGGCGGCATCTTATATCAGGTCACATGGAATGAGCACCCAAGTCCCAGAGAGCCTGAGAAAAGTAATCATTTCAGTTGATCTTGGGACAGCCCTATTGACCCCTCCCCCAACCCAAAGTTTAGCCAACTTTAGGAGCTTAATTAAGAGGGTCTAGGAATTTATACCTGTGTCTCTTCCCCTTCCTATTCTGTGCTCTTGGTTAGAAAAAATGCACCATACAGGTTTCTAGGCTAAATGCGCTTTGTTTGTCGTCAGCCCTTCTGCAGAGCCACAGAGCCCGTCTGCGGGCACAATGGCGAGACCTATAGTAGCGTGTGTGCTGCCTACTCGGACCGTGTGGCTGTTGATTACTATGGGCCCTGCCAGGCCGTCGGGGTCCTCTCAGAGTACAGTTCTGTCGCTGAGTGTGCTGCTGTGAAGTGTCCCTCACTCTCTGCAACTGAGTGCAAACCCATCATCCCACCCGGTAGGCTGGCAGTGCTTGGGGTGGGGCAGGGGTGGGATTGGGAAGGCTTACTTAGCACCTCTAGAGAGTGAGTCACTCAGAAGAGAGTTGACTCGTTTATTTAAATTTTTCAAAAAGTCTTGGCTCTACCTGATGCTGAATAGATGCATTACTCTGAGTCCACCTTAATAAAAAGCTGTAGATTACCTTAGATGTCGTCTTGTCCATTGGATTGAAAACAACATGGTAGGAGTGCCTGGCTGGCTCAGTCAGAACATGTGACTCTTGATCTCAGAGATTACTTAAATAAAAAGTAAATAAACTTGGAGCATCTGGGTGGCTCATTCACTTAAGCCTCCAATTTTGGCTCAGGTCATGATCTCATGGTCTGTGAGTTCAGGCCCCATGTTGGGCTCTGTGCTGACAGCTCAGAGCCTGGAGCCTGCTTCGGATTCTGTGTCTCCCTCTCTCTCTGTCCCTCTCCCGCTCACACTCTGTCTCTCTTTCTCTCTTAAAAATAGATAAGCTTTAAAATTTTTTTTAATAAGTAAACTTTTATAAATAAATAAATAAAGCAATATGGCAAACTTTTTCAGGCAAAATCCTACCAAACACCAATATATAAATAGAAAAGGCAATATTTAATTACTAAAATTATGATTATGTATTCAAATGCATAAATTTACTCATAAAGTTAATAAAGAATTAGTAATTAATGAATATAGAATAAATAATGAATGAATGAATAATTGAAGTAGTTTCAATGAACACAAACATTTGAAATTGGGAGAAATATAAGATTGTGGTCTTAGATTGGCCTTGGCATCATAATTTAATTGTTTTAGTTGCATATAATCGAGAAAGTCTGTTTCATACAGACCGTTACAAGTGGTAACAGTTTTCTTAAACTACTTACCTTACAGTGTCATACTTTCCACTTAAACAGAGGTAGCAGGAAAGACTTTATCCCATGTCTGCATGGAACAGGTTAATCTGGAGTCTAACAAGTTCATTCCTCCATCCTTGGATTCATCAAATATTTCTTGAGCTTCCACTGTGTGCCAGAGACTCGTCTAGGCACTGGGACACAGCCGTGAGCAAAACAAAGCCTCTTCCCTCTTGGAAACCATGTTCTGATATCTTGTTATAATTTTTAACTGCTTCAAATAATTTTTAAAATTAAATTTGAATCAAAAACTCATGGAATCCCTAAAACACCTGCTCCCTTGTTTTGTAGACAGGAAATCAAAGGCCCAGGAGAGCCCTTTCCCAGGATCACACTGAGTTTTGAGGCAGAGCAGGGTCCAGGCCCCACATCTCTTGAAGGGCCAGCTCTCTCTGCTGTCTTGTATCATAACTGCCTCACCCTGAGAAGTGGTAAAGGATGAAAGCAGGGTGGAGGAAAGATTCGGGTAAACATATAGATAGTAAGACCGGGTTAGTCAGGGAACATATCTAAATGTACAGTCACCAGGAAGGACAGCTACAACTCTCCTAGCACAAAATGAAGGGTGGGTAATTTCACCAACTACTTTGAATTCTCATTTTCTAATTCTGAACACACGTAAAATGGTTTTTGTTATACAGGTGCTTGTTGCCCATTATGTGCTGGAATGTTAAGAGTTTTATTTGACAAAGAAAAACTGGATACTATTGCTAAGGTAAGTTGCTTTCTGTGCCAGATACTGTTGAAACCGTATTGATAAGCCTCTCAGTAATGCCATAGAGGAGAATGTGTCGTCCCATTTATAGAAAAAGAAAGTGATTCACGGAAAAGCAACTTGCTCAGGGCTGTGCAGCTCATCACCAGTAGAACTAGGCTGTCTGGCACCCGATCCCGTGCTCCTTTCATCTGCACCCTGGCTGTTTAGTGACCTTGCTCTACATGTCACAGTTGGCCTGAGCCTTCCTTAGAAAAGCCTTCCCCTGCTTGCACCGTATGCAGAGTTAGGGCTGGAGGCAGAACCAAGCAGCCAGAGACTGGCAGAGGCCCGGTGGTTTGAAGGCCGCCTGCCCGCTCAGTCCCCATTCCTCCTGAGGGTGCTTCCGGAGTGTGCCACCTTCCCGTGGTGGTTTTGCCCTTTTCCCTTTCCTGCACCATTGCTGCTGATCCACTTTTGTGGACACAGGGCTCCCACCTGCCACTCCCTGGAAATTAATCCCCACTTGGATTCAAACACTTGTGTTTTTACAGGAAGACTTTAATCATTTTCCTGTGGCCCCTAATTCAGAACAGTCGCTTAAAAGGGGGTGGTGGGGGGCTTCTGGTGAGAGTGTTTATCTTAGCTACAAAGCTCAGCAGTCAGACAGAAGCCCTTTGGAATGGACCCTGGAGATTTAGAATTCAGCCAGCAGGGCCCCTACTGAGTTGAGGCCCCACACTTAGGGGTTCCAGTAGGCAAGGTAGCAAGGTAACCTAGGCAGCAATAAGGAATTCCTCTTTTATTCAGGTAATAGAAATTTTTTCTCTTTGCAGGTAACAAACAAAAAGCCAATAACGGTTCTGGAAATACTACAGAAAATCCGCATGCACGTGTCTGTCCCACAGTGTGACGTATTTGGATACTTCAGCATTGAATCAGAAATTGTGATCCTGATCATTCCTGTTGATCATTATCCGAAAGCTTTGCAGGTGTGTTCAGCATGCTTTGTGCAGCCTCCTTGTCACTTTCACATTTGGAGGGCTTTGTGGGGTAGGGAATGGAGGCATTTGGAAAGTAGGCAGGGCAGGAAGGAGAAAAGCAAGGCAGCCTCTGAAGGACAGAACCGTACCGGTGAGCGTTTTCCGGGTGGCTGAGGCCGAGCACACATTCGACGGCTGAACGTGAAGGAGTGGGAGAGCGGAGAGGCCGAGAGGCCGTGGCCCAGAGTGTGCAGACGTGGAAGGCGTCTGCTTACACACAGAGCAGGCAGCCGAGGCCCAGGGAGGGAAGGGGCTGACACGGGTCACGCGGTGACACAGCCAGAGTAGACACCTGTCTCCTCAGGGCTGTGCTCCTACTGGGGAGGAGGAGCCCACCAGGACTAGTCTAATGGACCCCATTTTTCTTCCTCAGACTCTAGAGGTGAGCCTCACCCACTGGGGCCAAGTGTTGGCCACAGAACAGTGGGAGCTCAAGTGAAGGGGGTGAATACAAGCAGTTTGTAAACTGCCACAGTCAGGAAGTTTAGTAAAGCCTGATTGCTTTCCTCCGGGCTGGGTAAGGAAGCACTGAACGTCCCTTCCCTATGACAGTGTCTAACCATGTAAAGATGGTATCTAAATGTGGACAAGTGGTGAACAGGACTGTGGGAAGAGTAAGGGCAGTGGCATTGTGGATCATTTCTGCTAATTTCCATTGACGCTGTTACTATTTGTGTAATAAAGTAAGACTATATTAAAATGTGACTTTGGCCGAGAAAAGAAGGACAGAGAAAGAACATATTCTCTATGTTGGGATCTATTTGGATTTTGTCTGACTTGACCTTTTCCTAGGTTCTGTGGTTTTAGATTTTTAAAAATCTGATTATCCTCTCCCAGATTGAGGCCTGCAATAAAGAAGCAGAGAAGATCGAATCCCTCATCAACTCCGACAGCCCCACTCTGGCATCCCACGTCCCTCTCTCTGCCCTCATCATTTCCCAGGTACAGGTCTCGAACAGTGTGCCATCAGCTGGCATCGAGGCCAGAGCCCCCTGTCCCCCCTTCCTCCTCCTCCTCAGCCTGGGCCCTGCCTTGCACATGGTCTGGACACGTAACTGACTGCCCGTGAAAAGTGCAAAATGTTCCTCCCTCGAGTTTTTCTACATTGTGAGGGACATGCAGGACTGCTGGTTTCTAGTTGAATAGTGGCCAAGTAAAAGCACTTGTCACCTCTATTCACCACACAGTATTTTTTTGAATCTGCCAATATTAGGGTTTTTGTTTTGTTCTTACAAATGTTAAAATATGTCCTTCCAAATGCTAATGAGAAGAGGATGTCTTCTTTTGGTGGATTCCTGCCTTACAGTTTGCTCCTTAGATGGGTCCCCCCCACTCTCGAACAAATCTGATATCACTGATAAGTGACATGATCACTTTTTAGAAAGGTAACTCACTTTACTATAAGCTTCGTGTCTGGAAACTTCATTTCAGAGGTCCTTTAAGTATTAAGGTGCCCCTAGGGTATGTGTGCTTGTTTACAGATAATTACCTGCTCTGTCTAGAAGCCAGGGGTCGCAGTGAAGAGACTATTAGAGTATGAAACAAAGAGAAAGCATCTTTGGAATTATCATATACATCATCAGGCAAATTTAATTTACAGAAGTTTACTTCAGGAACCCATCTATTGTGTTAAGCAGAGCAAGCTATGGAAATGGCATTCACGTGGCACGTTGTAAGCAATAGGCTCAGTGGTTACTAACGTGCGTGTGACTTTTGTGAAAGGGAGAAGTGATATCACATCAAAGCATATTGCATTATGCATTTTTATATTAACCAGATGTATATTCTTCGGTATTCATCCGAGTTAAACTTAGAGTTTTTAAACATCAATCTTTAAACCGATTGCTGCTACTTATATACTTGCCAAAAAGTGAAATAATTAGTAGTTCGTGTAAATAATACGTGATATTTTTATTTTATTATGAAGAAGGTGAATAGCCATATTTGTAAAGTGACAATCATGTGTGTTAACCCAGTACTTTCCGTTCATGAAGACACATTGCTTTTTGTGATATGCACAGTGTGGATAAGTGTTCTGTCTGACTTTCTTTTTTTGATATAGAATTATAAAGAGTTGTGGTTTAAATATTTAAAAATGTCAATCTAAGTATTAAAATGTCTGCATGTTGTCTGAGAAGTTGAATACTTTGAATGTGTTTCACAGTTTGAAATAAGCTATTCAGTGTAATACTTCTTGTTTGTATGCACCTAAACTTAGATTTTACATGAAGTATTTTTTTCAGTGTTATATGTACCCTTTGAAATATATAGGGCTATGCTCATTATACCAAAATATTGTTTAAAAGTGGGCACTTAAAGCTTTCAGAATATCTCAGTGCTGATGTAGCGTGTTTGTTGCAATTGCTTTTTCTATATAAATGTCTTCAATGCAATATACTGGAAAGCTTTTCTATTTTAATAAAAATAATTTTATATGATTATGTGTACTTCCAAGCAGTGTGAACATTTAAAGCGAAACCGCCGATCACTCTTGGGTGAGCTACGCCCTTTGCTCTGAAAGAAGAAGTTATAGGAGTTTTATTACTCCAAGCCAAGGGCCCTGAGAAAACGAGGCAGCTGGAACAGAGCTGGTCAGATCAGACCCAGGCAGGACCAGAGGGCATACTGTGGCAGGAAGTCAAGTACAAAAACCCCAGCTTTAGGAGCTCCTGGGTGGTGCAGTCGGTTAAGCGTTTGACTCTTGATTTTGACTCATGATCTCACAGTTGGTGAGATCGAGCCCCAAGTCGGGCTCTGTGCTGACAGCATGAAGACTGCTTGGGATCCTCTCTCTCCCTCCTTCTCTCTCTCTCTCTCTGCCCCTCCCCCCCCTTTCAGAATAAACAAATAAACGTAAAAAACAAAAACAAAGACCCCAGCTTTAGGCCCTCCAAGACCCAGGAACAGAGTAGGCCGTCCTCCTCCCACTGCCTCGGGCCCGATGTTGCTGCTCTAGGGTTCAGTGTGAGGCAGAGAGAACCCTGAGCTGTGGAGACAGAGGGCCTATCCTTGATTAGAGCCGGAGAGCTTCTATCAATCACTGACGCTAAGGCCCCCAAACCTCCATGGCTGACAACAGAGGCTCACCCCCTTACTTCCATCACGTGTTCACCACGGGTCAGCTGCACTTTGCTCTACACCGTCTTTGCTCCGGGACCCTTCCAGCGTTCTCACAAAGGGGGAGGAAAGAGGCTGGAGTTCTGTGGGAGCTACTCAGACCTTGCCCGTGGGCTGCTGGTCCTAGCATAGTCAACGGCAGAGGTGCTGCTGAGGCCCAGGGGGAAGATGGACACCCACCCAGTCCCTGGACCGGCTGCTGAGGTCACCGCTTCTGCCACCATGGATTTACACCCGGCCGTGGTGGTCTCTTCTGCAGGAACTGGAAGACCCATTGGTGTTTTACCTGGAGGCATGGCTGGCTGAGTCGATCTTCAGCCCAGATCAAGTCATAATTCTGGAAATGGAGTGGATGAGCCAGGTCCTGCTGACAGTGGACATAGTTAACTCCAGAGATTTAGTTGAAATGGTCATCTTCGGTCAGCCGTGTATACAAAATCAGGTGAAGGGCATGCCCTGAGCCTGGCTTGGTGGCACCAGGAACATGGTGCCCAAGATATGTGCCTGCACAGAGGAGAGACCATGTGAGGACAAAGCAAGATGGCAGCCATCTGCAAGTTAACGAGAGGCCTCAGAAGAAACCAGCCTTGCTGACATCTTGATCTTGGACTTCCAGCCTTCAGATCTTTGAGAAAATAAATATCTGTTGTTTAAGTCAAAAAATACAACAACAACAACAACAACAACAACAAAAAGGAGAGCGGGGGGTGGTGTGTGAAGAGGTAGAGAGAACCACAACTATCCCTTAGGTCTCTGCTTAGAAGTGACACTGTCATTTCTGCTTATACCTTACTGGCCCAAGCAAGTCACGTGGCCACTCCTAACTTCAAAAGGTAGGGATAGTATAATCTTCTGGGGTGTGTGTGTGTGTGTGTGTGTGTGTGTTGGGTGGGGAGGGGCTGCAGGGAAGGAGCTGGGGCAGGAACCAGAAGCATTTGGAATGACAATACAGTCCACCACACAGGTCATTTCTCATCGGGCTAGCCAGGGCTGACTAAAAATTTTTATTAGAAAATCAGTAGATGTTTTGTGGTCAGGGAAGGAACTAGAGAAATGAGAGAGGTGCTTGGGTTTGGGGGAAGGGGAGTATTAAGGGAGAGAAAGGTTGGTCCTGCTCTGAGGACACAGTCATGAGAACCCCGAAGACAGGGGCAAAACGAGCCCACGTCAGGTCATTCTGGGGAGATAACGCTTCTCCCCTGAAAGCTGCTATGCCGGACACTTCCAGACGGCCACGCGGACTGATCGTCGGTGACTTTCCAACACCAGTGCGGGCTGCAGCCCTGCTGTTGGCTCTCCAGCGTTCTGCCCAAGGTCAAGTGTGTCGGGCTGGTAGAGGCCTTGAATCGAGATTCTGTAGGAGACAGCTGGGCTGTGAGGGGAGAGAGACGAGGTTCTTGTGCCCCAACAATATCAGCAGGGAGGACCTGGAAGTTCAGGAGGAAGCAGTTCTGCAGGAGGAGGACAATTTAAAAGGTGAGATACCCACATGAAAAGTAGCTTCCAGAGAAAGATTCAGAAGCTCCTATGGCCATAGGTAATGAAACTGAGATGCTAGAAAAGCAAATGAAATCGCTTCCCACCCAGTCTACAGAAAGTGATTGAGCAGGAATGGATCCCAAGAGAGTCATAGGCCCAGCCTGGGTCACATGCCCACCACTGTGGCAGAGGAGGGAAGGTAGGGGAGTTCGGCCCCACCTAAACCTGATGGAATGGATTTCTCTCAGGAAATGACTCTTTTCCTAGAAGAAGACTTCTGCTGGATGCGTCCTCTGTGGAGTGTGCATCTCTCTAGCAGGCTGTTAACCCCGACACCCGTTCAACCCGTGAGCACTCGGCAGGGCCTGGCGCTCCGGCCAGGCACACGCCCACCGGTTTTGTACCGTCAACCAGCAGAGCCCAGTAACAGGGGAGTGCTTTGGAGGCTGACCTATTGGAAGAGGGAGTTATCCAAAGCGACTAATAATAAAATAGTTGTTATACCAAGAGCAAAAATGGGAACAAAGAGGAGACCCTGTGACGAGTGCAGAAAATTTAAATCCAACAGAAGTAAATAGAAGCAGGCCAACCAGGGGAAGATCCTGCTTGCTTCCTGGATGCCTCGCTTCCGAACCAGCTCTATCAGGGAGCTTCCAACGGTTCTAGGACAGACGAGCTGGGCGTAAGGCCAGTCACTGGATGACTCTAAATGGTTGATCTCTCCAAAGTTACCGTTTTTCTACAGAGCATGGACAGCAGATAAATATGTCACTCATGGCACCACATCCTTGTTTTAGGTCCATGGTGAAGAGATCGCAGCCCCGTTATGGTCTCCTGGTGCTTCTCTCAGCTCCAAGCTAAGCTTCAAGCACAGCGTTCTGAGCAAGAAGAAAGACAAGAGTCACAAGTGCCTTCTCAAGACGCCTGGGTGGCTCAGTCGGTGAAGCGTCTGACTCTTGCTTTCAGCTCAGGTCATGATCTCATGGTTCATGAGTCTGAGCCCTGCATCAGGCTGTGTGCTGACAGTGCAGAGTCTGCTTGAGATTCTCTCTCTCTCTCTCTCTCTCTCTGCCCCTCCTGCATCTCTCTCTCTCTCAAAATAAATAAATAAACTTAAAAAAAGAGTCACAAGTGTCTTTTCCTTTTGCTGCCAGTGCCTCTTATGACTAAGAAAAATATTTCTCAAAAATCCCTCGGCAGTTGTCCCTTGTATCTCCTTGGCCAGGATCACGTCGTATTCCTGCCATAGACAACTGGCCAAGGGGAACAGCATTTTTATAGCTAGACAGTCAGGGACTGAACATTCCGCTGCCCAAGGGGAGTCAAAGTGCAGGAAGGCAAGTAAGAAGGCAAAGGCCACCAACAGCATTTGCCTCCAGGTAAAGCCAGTTTCTTGGCAGTCTCAACTTGTTAGAGTGTAAACATGGAAATAGTTTTATTTTCCCAGTAACTGGCCCCAGCTGTGCTAGGTGGACCCCTGTTTGCAACTAGGTAGCAGAACCCCATCATCAACGTTCTCTGACTCCGTATCTTCAGTACTTACCTCCAGTTATTTAAACAGCCTCATTCCATTTCTCAGGCCTCTTCCCTGGTTATTTTAAAACGCCAATCCCACATCTAATGCAAAGGCCTCTTAGGCCTCCTCCAGCCTAGGCTCCCTTCTCAGTGAGCTGGTGAGCTTGGCATGGGGCCACTATTGGCATCAGTCACAGTCATTAGGACAGCTACAGTACAAGCCTTGGGACATTTGTTTCTAGTAAGAAAGTCTGTCAACTAAGAGCTCCTGAGTGGCATTGCCATTAGTAATGGTTTGCCTGGAGAGACAGGAGTAGGTAATCTAACTGTACAAAGTGACTCGGGAAGAGTTAGAAGGAGGAGAGAAAGAAGAAGACAGAAGGCTTCTTATAGAGGGTTTGATTTGAGCTGGGCCTGAGAGAAACAGAAGGGCTTTGCCAGGTGACTTCAGGAGATGCATTCTAGGTAGGAGGTACAGTTTGAGCGAAGGTACAGAGGCAGGAGAGTCTGGGTTGGTCCCCGGGACAGAACGGTGGAGCTGACAAGTTAGGAAGGGGCGGTGTCAGGCAGATCAGTCCTGCCGGCCTCGAATGCCAGGCCAGAATGGCATCCAGAGCCTCTACCCTTGCCCCCCTGGCTGTGCTGGTGAACCCGGATGACTGTGGAGCCCATCAAGCTTCAGTGTCACAAGAGACCTTTGAGATCATCCACTGATCTCGCTATCAGGCTGTGCTTCCTCTTCCTGTGTCCTGTGAACATCCTAGACTCTACTGAGGAAACATTAACTGAGCCAGGCCGGGTGCCAGGCTTCCCCTGGGCCCCCATTCTCAGGGTTCGGCCTCGTCCTGTTTCAGTTCTACCACGGGAGGAAAGTGAAGCCTGCCAGCAATGCTGATGGCCTTGCCACAAAATCCATAGAAAACATTTTATTTTCCTTCATGTGAATTGATGATTTTCCCTCAGCCCTGGACTGGTGGGAGTCAAACCCACACACCCCACAGGGGGCACTCCATTTCCCAAAGGGACCGGAGGCCCTGCTCCAGGATACTCTCCTCCCCCTTCTCTCCCGGCTGTGGAAGAGGCCTGAGTTGTGAGCTCTGCCAGCTGAGGGGAAGGGACAGCAGAGGCATCATTCCTAGGGAAATTCCTTTCCCCAGTCCAGCAATCTTGAAGCTGGGGGGTAGATTTCCACTTTGTACATGCAGGGAAATAGGCCCAGAGAGCAGAAGTACTAGCCCAGGGTCGCACAGCAAGTCAGGGCAAAGCCAAGGCCCGAGGCCGGGTCTGGGCCTTCCCTGGCACAGGCAACAGGGCAGGATTTGTGCTGCTCAGAGATGGAGCCAGCCACGTGGGAGAACGCCACGAGGGTGGACACCAGGGGATGGGCAGAGTGAGCTAAGTTCAGTGTCAGGTCAGACCGACAAGGCGAGCACACTAGCTGGTGTCTGATAGACGAGTCCAAGGAGCAACGGGAATCATAAGAGTGACTGATACAGCTCTCCAGCACTTTCTTTTTTAACGTTTATTTATTTAGTTTGAGGGGAGGGGCAGAGAGAGAGGGAGAGAGAGAATCCCAAGCAGGCTCCCCACTGTCAGCATAGAGCACGGGGCTCCATCTCCCCGACCGTGAGATCATGACCTGAGCTGATCAAGAGTTGGACACTCAACAGACTGAGCCACCCGGGCACCCCTGTCCAGCACTTTGAATGATAGTTTATGCAGCGCTTTTCACCTTGTTCTCTCACTGGCCCACAGCAAAATGGTGCACATACACACCACTTGCGAAATCTAAGGTCTAGTTAGGTTCTCAGGAAGTCAGTCTGGTGGGGGGCAAGGGTAAGGCAGGAAACCTTCACGTGGGGAAGCATGATGACACCCCTGCCCCCAGCTCCAAACACTTTCATTTTTCCAAAGTGAAGTTCGCAGTATTGTTTTCTCATTATAAAAAATAACGTGCATTCCCCCAAGATACCTGGAAATATAAACAAAGTTACCCACAATGCACCTTCCTCCCCCTGCTTTTACCAGTGAGTGCAGAATCCTTCTAGAGTTTTCTCTGTACCAAGATCTCTCTGTAGCTAATTACGGCAGGATCCTGCTTCTGTCCACATGGGGGCAGAGGTGGTTACCCCACAAGGCTGCGAGGAGAAGTTCCAGACCATGGTTTCATACTTGGGGCGTTTCTACTATCTCTGCTGGTTGGCACGTTCCTGCCAGATGGAAGCCCCATCTTGGCCAGAACCCCACCAGGTAATCAGGTGACATGCTACCCTCTTCCTGAGTACCACCTCACCTGTCTTCCCCCTACCAATCTGGCACTGAGCTCTGCTGGAGATGTGAGTAGTTGCTTTCCTGAGCCAGCAGGTAAGATTTCATGCTGATCCCGGCCCAGCAGGAAAACAGGTGCCCCCCACCCCCCATTAGGATAATTTGACGAAGGCTTGATAAGGGGACTATTCACAAAGGTGTGAGCAGAGTGTAAGAAACCAGAGGGAGAGTGCAGGCGTGAGCTAGAATATGGGGCCCCTAGGGCCCCGAAGCCCAAAGCAGCGGGGTGGTTACCAGAACACAAGGAGAGCGCTGCCTGGACCGCCATTTCCTGCGCCCGTCCGTCCATTTCCTACCATTGCTGAACCCAGTCAGAAACCTGAAGATAAGGAAGCCTGTCGCCATAACTGTAAGTTCAGCCTCCCCGACCGACCGAGAGCAGAGCCAAGTCAATTTAGGGAAGGAAGTGGAGGGGAAAAAAAAAAAAAGTGCCAGCCCAGGAGGCCAGGACAACGCCAAGTAAGAGGATGAGGAGATGTGACAGTATCTGCCACTCACTCCAGCACATCGCCCAAGATGGGGAAGGCCTCTCGGCTCAGCCCTCTGGAGGTGTCTCCCTGCACATGCCTTCCTTCCTGACGCCGCTCCCCTCCTTGTTCCTCTCTCAGCCCTTCACAGCATCATTTTCCAGCATCTCTCCCCAGTTCCAAGACTCCCCACCCTCCCTGATCTAGAAAGCCTCCAGGCCCCCTGCACCTTCTTTAGTCACACAAACACTGCCTTCAGGCAGGAGCGCTTGGGATAGTTTGCTGCCTCTGAAGTGTTGGGTGAGCCCTGGCCTGAGCTCTGAGCTCTGGAACCGGCTCACCTTCCCCACCAGCCACTTAGCAGCCACTGAGAGTAATCACCCCTCATAAGAGTATTCATTTTCTTGCTAAAACAGCCCAGGCTCTTCTCGTGATGAAAGGATATCATCCTCAAAGCAAGATGCTTGTGGTCATCTGTCTAGTGAAGTCCGTCTATACCGGGGGCTTTAAAATGCAGTACTTTTGTCGCTGCTATTCTCAACGTGCCCCTATGATTAAGTCTCACTGGCTATTGGTGCTGTGTGCATTGGTTCTTTAAAAACATTTTTTTGGCCCTGGCTATCATTTTTTAAATTTTAGATTAATTTAATGGATTTTCTTAGGTTTTTCCAAGGGGAAGCCCTCTTCTCTCTTCCTTTCCCAATATCTATACCTCTTACATCTTTTTCTTGCCCTGGTATTGGCTAGAACCCCCAGAACAAAGTTGAATAACAGTGGTGATTGCTGGAAACCTTGCTATGTTCTTGATTTTAATGGGAATGTCACATTGTTTTACTGGTAAGCATGACATGTTCAAGTATGGCATTTTTTTTAACGTGTATTTGTTTTTGAGAGAGACAGAGACAGACAGTGAGTGGGGGAGGGGCAGAAAGAGAGGGAGACAGAATTCGAAGCAGGCTCCAGGCTCTGAGCTGTCAGCACAGAGCCCGATGCGGGGCTCAAACCCATGAACTGCAAGATCATGGCCTGAGCCGAAGTCGGAAGCTTAGCCGGCTCAGCCACCCAAGCTCCCCCAGGTATGACATGTTTTACTGTTTGTTTCAGGGGGCTTCCCTTTATTCTGCTAAGGAAAAAATAAGAGGTTTTTTTTTTAACTCAGTAATGAATATTGAATTATATCAAGGATATATTTGGCATCTGCTTACATTTTTTCCTTGACTTGTGAGTATAACTTGCGAATATACTTCTTAATATGAAACCATCCTTATGCCCTTGAAATAAATTTTATTTGGTCATAATGTATTATTCAGATAATACACTACTAGATTCAATTTGCTGAATCTGGCACTTATAGTCATAAATGATGTTGCATTATGGGTTTTTTTTGTTTGTTTTTTCTTTTGCTATACTTTGTAGATTTTGGAATCAAGATCATTCTAATCATTAGAATGAACAGGGGAGGTTTTCTACCTTAGAATCATCTCTCTCTCAAAGGTTTGATGGAACTTGGCTGCAAACCCATTTTGGGTCCATCTCTGTTTGGGTAAGGAGTGGTATTTTCCCTTTTTAAAAATAGCTATATTGGCTCATTTAGATTTCTCTCTCTCTCTCTTTTTATGTAAATGCTTATTCATTTTTGACAGAGCATGAACAGGGGAGGGGCAGAGAGAGAGGGGGACAGAGGATCTGAAGCCGGCCTTGTGCTGTCAGCACAGAGCCTGAGGCAGGGCTTGATCTCACGAACTGTGAGATCATGACCTGAGCTGACGTAGAATGCTTTACCAACTGAGCCACCCAGGTGCCCCAGATTTTTTTCTCTTTTAGATATATCTTAGTAATTTGTATTTTCCTAGAAAATTGCCCAATTCAGAAAAACTACTAGTGGAGGGTTGACAATATTATTTTTCTGACCACTTCTGAAAAAAGATTATATCCCCTTTTTTTATTACTAATGTAGTACATTTGAGTTTTCTCCCCTTTTTTAGACTTTTTTTAATTTGATTTCATAGAGTTTTATCCAGTTGATATGTTTTCCAGCTCTAGGATGTGTTTTCAATTCTCTTTTTCTTTGTTCTAAGGCATAATTTTCTGTTCTTAACTATATTAATTTCTATATCAATTAATTTTTAAGCACTTTATAATGGAAGATTTCAAACTTGCAATTTGAAAGGGAAAATCCATATACTCACCACCTAGGTTCTACAACAGACACTTTACTATATTTGCTTTATCACTATTTATCCATATATCCACCCATCTTTTTTTTTTTAATTTTTTTTTAATGTTTTTATTTATTCTTGAGACAGAGAGAGACAGAGCATGAGCAGGGGAGGGGCAGACACAGAATCAGAAGCAGGCTCCAGGCTCTGAGCTGTCGGCACAGAGCCCGACGCGGGGCTCGAGCGCACAGACTGCGAGATCATGACCCGTGCCGAAGTCGGACGCTCAACAGACTGAGCCACCCAGGCGCTCCCCATCTTATTTTTTTTATGTGTTTCAAAGTAAGTTGCAATCACTGGTACATTTTGCCCCCAAATACTTCAGCATTCATTCAGTAACTATAGTTCAATATTTGTTTATGGTACTTTTCTTTATTTTTTGTAATTTGTCTAGCTGCTTTCATCCACACCTAGTTTGTTATTTTTCTTTTAAAATAACTAGTATAATAATATTTATATTATCAGTCATGTTTCAGGCCACTTTAGGGGCATTTTTCTTTTGTTTTTCCTTTTTTTTAAATGTTTATTTTCTTTTGAGAGAGAGGGAGAGAGAGACAAAAAGCATGAGGGGGGAAGGGGCAGAAAGAGAGAGATACAGAATCCGAAGGAGGCTCCAGGCTTTGAGCTGTTAGCACAGAGCCCGAAGTCCGGCTCGAACTCACGAACCACGAGGCCGTGACCTGAGGTGAAGTCAGATGCTTAACTGACTGAGCCACCCAAGTGCTCCTAGGGGCATTTTTCAAAGGTCAAGGAACAGCCTTCTCTCTTCAGGCCCGAAATTAGGTAATTGATTGCTTTTATAATTTAGTAAGGGTAAGGTTCAGAATTCTAAGATACATTGAGTCACCTTGGGCTGCTGTAACAAACTACCATAGACTGGGTGGCTTATAAACGACAGAAACTTATTTCTCACAGGTCTGTACGCTGGAAGTCTAAGGTCAGGATGCCAGCAGGTGGGGTTCTGATGAGGGCCCTCTTCTGAGTTGCAGTCTGACTTCTAGTTGTGTGCTCACATGGCAGAAAGGAAGAGGGAACTCTCTCAGATCTCTTATAAGGGCACCAGTTCTGCGGCACCTGGGTGGCTCAGTTGGTTGTCTACCTCTTGATTTCAGCTCAGGTCATGATGCCAGGGTCATGGGAGTGAGCCCTGAGTTAGGCTCTGTGCTGATCATGGAGCCTGCTGAAGATTCCCTCTCTCTCTCTCTCTCTCTCACCCGCTCCCTCTCTCTCTTTCCCTCCCCATCTCCCCTTCTGCTCCTGAGTTCTCTCTCTCTAAAATCAAATCAAATCAGGGGTGCCTGGGTGGCTCAGTCGGTTAAGCGGTTAAACGTCCAATTTCGGCTCAGGTCATGATCTCACAGCTCGTGAGTTCAAGCCCTGCATCATGCTCTGTGCAGATGTGCTGACAGCTCGGAGCCTGGAACCTGCTTCAGATTCTGTGTCTCCCTCTCTCTGCCCCTCCCCTGCTCACGTTCTATCTCTGTCAAAAATAAATAAACATTAAAAATAATAATAATAAATAAATAAGTAAATAAAGGCACTGGTCCCATTCGTGAGGACTCCACCCCCATGATTTAATCACTACTCAAAGGCCCACCTCCAAATACCATCATATTGGGGATTAGGTTTCAACACATGAATTTTATTTTTTTTAATTTTTTTTTAACGTTTCTTTATTTTTGAGACAGAGAGAGAGCATGAACGGGGGAGGGGCAGAGAGAGAGGGAGACACAGCATCTGAAACAGGCTCCAGGCTCTGAGCGGTCAGCACAGAGCCCAACGCGGGGCTCAAACTCACGGACCGCGAGATCGTGACCTGAGCCCAAGTCGGACGCTTAACCGACTGAGCCGCCCAGGCGCCCCTCAACACATGAATTTTAGAGGGACACAAGCACCAGGTCTGTAACAATACAAATGTCAATAAGAAGGGATTTTCATTAGAGTCCCTTTATTTTCAAATCAAAGGATTAAGTAAGTCACTATACATTTTCCTCAGCCCTTTGATGGTGAAGCTTCTCTCTTTACCGGTTTTCAGAAGAGCTCCCTCTCTTAGGGAGGACAATCAGAGGCTCATCTGCAGTTTAGCTCTATAGATCTGATGTGGCAACGACTTCCTTCCCTTCTACCTTCCTACCTTCCAGTTGCTTATCCAAGATTGACGGTGACGTCACCTAACTACAGCTTGTTGTTCTCATTTGGAGCACTGAGAGATAAACTTGGTCTATGTGTTGTCAGGAATACTACACTGCAAATCAGCAAAATGTAAAATCTAAGAAAATACTCCACGCTCAGTTGTATCTTACCTCTATTTTTTAAGCTTACTTTGAGAGAGAGAGAGAACCAATGGGGGAGGGGCAGAGAGGGAGGGGTACAGAGAATCCAAAGCGGTCTCTGTGCCAACAGCAGAGAGCCTGGTATGGGACTCAAACTCACGAACCGTGAGATCATGACCTGAGCCAAAGTCGGACGTTGAACCAACTGAACCACCCAAGCGCCTCTGTATCTTACATCTATTATCTCATGGAACCAAAACAGCTTGAGCCTTGTGTATCACACTCTTCTACTGAAAGTTTCCACTGGAAGAATGGTCATGTGACAAGTGGCCAAGAATGACCAAAAAGTTTCTTGGACCACTTTCTCAAGTTTATTCAAGAATTCCTTTCACACAGGCATAGTATTAAGTACTTTAAAGGAATTATCTCATGCAATTCTCACAACGTCTTTATGAAGCAAATACAGTTTACCTTGAACAACACAGGTTTGAACTGAGTGGGTTCACTTTTACATGGATTTTTTTTCAATAAATAGGGTACAGTCCTGTAAATGTATTTTCTTTACGATTTTCTCAATAACATTTTCTTTTCTCTAGCTTGCTTTATTGTAAGAATACAGTATATAATACACAACATACAAACTGTGTGTTAATCGACTGTTTTAAGCTATTGGTAAGACTTCTGGTCAACAGTAGTTAAGTTTTTGGAGAGTAAAAAGTTATACGCAGATTTTTGGCTGCATGGGGGTAGTCAGTGCCTCTAACCACCATGTTGTTCAGGGATAAACTGTAATATTATTGACACCATTATGCAAATAAGCCTTGATAGTTAAAGAATTTCTGCAAGGTCACATGGATGGTAAGTATCAGAGCAGGGATATTTTGAACCCTGGTCTAACTTAAAGTTGGTGCTCATATTTATTATACTGTGTATTTTTCTCTAAGTGCAGCTTTGGCTGCATCCCATATATTTTCTAACAACGATAATAAGGACAGCATAAGAGGATGAAATGAGATTTTCTGCCAAGGTATTAAATTTCTAGTTGCCCTGGCTTTCTACTCATTGAGCTATTACAGTGAATTATTTGTTCTAAAAACCTCTGCAGAATGGAGCCAAAACCTGAAGGGCTTAACGCATAGTGTGAATCTTAAACTATAGTTGGGGGAAGAGTTTATAACAATACAAGAGCTTCGACTGAGAAGGACTGAGTCATGGGACGCAGCACATTCTGGGGAAACAGAATTTAGGACAGAAACAAAATTCCTCTTTCTGGAAAGGGAGATCTTATCCACATTTGCTGGGTTTGGGTTTGGGCCGCTCGGGGTGTGGAGAAATCTCTATTGGCGTGTAAAAGATCTTGCACCTAACTACTGAAGCTGCAGGAGGGTAGACATTCATTCTTTGTTCTCCTTCCCAAAGCATGTGGTCCCAGCTCCGCCAAACAGATGTTCCTGCCCAGGAATCCGAGTCTGGAGAAGTTGACCCAGAGATGTGGAGAGAGCCAGGAAAGAGTGTGGATTGCTTGAGTATTAATCCCCAAGAGACTAAAGTAAGAAGTGACTGAGTTTCCCTCAGTGCTCAAGTTTAAGTTTTCTACCATCAGTAGAATTGGGGCTGGATCCAGACAGAGAAACAGAGTTCCCTTTTCACAGATCTAAACTGTGACTGGGAAATGTCTCACACACACACACACACACACACATCAGTGACATTTAAAGAGTGCTAAGTGTCATCTATTTAGTCAGAAAAAAATCCTCCAAGATAGGTATTGCTATCTATCTATCTATCTATTGACCTGGATGAGAGTCACAGAGAGCGGGCGGCAGCAGAGCCAGAACTCGGGTGAGGTACACCTGGCTTCAGGCCCATGCTCCATGCGCTTAAACATTCCAGTTCGTATTCTAATTGTCATTCGTCTCTGAACATCCGCTTTGATTTTGCCTTTCAGTGGAGGGATTTAAAAAAACGTATAAATGGTTCAGAATTTGTCAGTTAACCTTCTGTTACTAAGTTTTAGTTTCATTACGTTGTGCCCAGAAAATGTGACTAAATGGTTCCACTTTCAGGAATTTATCATGGTTTGCTTTAAAGACTAATACTGGGGTATTGGTATTTGTTCCCTAGAAATTTGAAAATAAAGTTATCAAGTTTATATGGTCTTAACGCAAATTAAAAGACAAGATATTGCCAGACTGGATAAAAGGAAGGACCCAACTACATCTTGTCAACTACAGCTGCTCATTTGTAATGTAATGAAACAGATCAGTTAGAAGTTAAAGCGTGGAGTGGTCGTAAACACTTGCATAGCGCTTACTCCATGTCAAGAACTGTTCTGAGAGGGGCACCCCGGTGGCTCAGTTGGTTGAGCATCCAACTTCAGCTCAGGTTACAATCCCACAGTTCTTGAGTTCGAGTCCCACATCAGGGTCACTGCTGTCAGCCTGCCAGCAAAGAGCCCACCTCAGATCCTCTGTGCTCCTCCCTGCTTGCACTAGACCAAAATTAATAATAATTATTATTATTTTTTTTTTAACGTTTATTTACTTTTGAGACAGAGAAAGACAGAGCATGAACAGGGGAGGGTCAGAGAGAGGGAGACATAGAATCTGAAACAGGCTCCAGGCTCTGAGCTGTCAGCACAGAGCCCGACGCGGGGCTCAAACTCACGAACCGCGAGATCATGCCCTGAGCCGAAGTCGGACGCTTAGCCGACTGAGCCACCCAGGCGCCCCAATAATTATTTTTTTTAAAAGAACTGTTCTAAGTACTTCCCATGTATTAGCTCATTTATCTTCACAACCATTGTATGAGGGAGGTACTATTACTATCCCCATTTTACAGAGGAGAAAACTGAGTCAAGGAACTTATCCAAGGCCACACATCGTTCACACGAAGTCTACATTTTTATATTTACAGAGCATTCAGTTGCAAGGGGCTTAGTGTGAACAATGTTGCAGTAAAGCAAAAAAGTATACATTTCTGCATATTTGTACACATTTTTGTTTTCTATATTTCTATACCACTCAATACATATAACCTTCAAAATACATCAAAATCAAGTTATGCCACTAAAACTACATAAAGAAACATAAAGGCAAATGGCATTCTTCTATGGGAACAGTAGTCTCCCAAGCTGCTGAAACAAGGAAAAAAGTTAAAGGGTTGAAATTAGATAAGCCTACTAATACTAATGAAAAGAAAGCTAAAAAACAAAACAAAACAAAACAAAAAAACAAACTATAATGATTTAATTATATTAATATCAGACACAGTAGATTTCACAGGAAGCATTGTTACCAGAGATAGAGTCCTTTCAGAATAGTAAGCTAATTTATCAAAATGATAATAAGAATTACCAATGTTTATGCTTCAAATAAAAAGGTTCAAAGTACACAAAGCAGAACTGGTTATAATATCAGGAGATATATACATAGAATGTTTACTAAGATAAAGTCACATTCGGGGCCATAAAACAATTCTCAGGAAACATATGAAAGGATTGAAGTCATACAAAGTATATTCTCTGTCCACACAGAACTAAAGTGAGAATCAATAACAGAAAGATATCTGGAACTTTCCCAGATATTTGGAAAGCAAATAACACTTAAAATAAACTATAAGTCAAGAGAGAATACATCACAAGGGAAATTAGAAATTATTTTGAGCTGAATAAAAATGAAAACACAACGTATCAAATTTAGTGACAAGCAGCTAAAAACAGTCTTTGAGGGAAATTAATAGCACTAAATGTTTATGCTAGAAAGGAAGAAAGGCTTACAGTGAATGACCTGAGCTTCTACCTTTAAAAACTGGAAAAAGAAGAGCAAATTAAACCCAGTGTAAGCAGGAAAAAAAAGTAATAAACATAAAAATCAATGAAATAGTAAATGGAAAAACAATAGAGAAAACCAATGAAACAAGAAGCTGGATCGTTGAGATCAATAGTACAATTGCTTCTCATTATTTGCAGGAGTTATGTTCTATAAAGTTGTGGGGGACACTGAATTAGAGAACACTGAGCCACTGCTGCTAGGGAGAATACAGGGTTAGGTTGTGCCAGCCTCTGGCCACAACATTATGTCAGCAGATCAGTAATAGCCTGGTTTTATGTGTGTCTCTCTTTAAAGACACCTAATTTAATCCATATTGTTGATTCATGAACATGGGACTCATGGCCCACAGCACTCTAACTCAGGCCCAAACAAACTTTATCTAACGCATACATATTCCCCATAAGGCACACCACAGCCTTCTTGCATTTAAACAACGCTTCAGCACTGCTCGTGGGGACCATTTAAAAAAAATTTTTTTTTCAACGTTTTTTATTTATTTTTGGGACAGAGAGAGACAGAGCACGAACAGGGGAGGGGCAGAGAGAGAGGGAGACACAGAATCGAAACAGGCTCCGAGCCATTAGCCCAGAGCCTGACGCGGGGCTCGAACTCACTGACCGCGAGATCGTGACCTGGCTGAAGTCGGACGCTTAACCGACTGCGCCACCCAGGCGCCACCCAGGTGCCCCTCGTGGGGACCATTTTAAACAGCAAAACCACCAACAAAAACCACAAAAATGCCCCAGATCTGGCATTAAATAGACGACGAAAAGGGCATTTGTTTGCAGTGTGAGAGCCATCTCATGGCGACTCCTCTTGGCCTTAGCTGGGAACCTGTGTGTTGGGCACCTCAATTTCTTTTCAGTGTCTGTGCATGTTTTCCAACATCTGAAAGCGTTGCAGGTATTGATTTGAGGGTTACAAAAAAATCTTAGCAAGTAGGTGAATTCATAAATACAGAATCCACAAATAATGAATTTCAACTGCATTGATAAGCCTTTAGAAGACACCAATTACAAATATCAGAAATGAATAAAGGGTCACCATCAGACATCATTCAGTTAAAGAATAACAATATTGGCAACTTTAGGCATATAAATTCCACCACTTAGGTGAATGAAATACACAAATTCTTAAAAGGTACGAGTCACCAAAGCTCATTCAAGAAGTAAAGGGCAATTTGGATGATTTTATATCTATTAACAAAGCTGAATTTGTGATTTAAAACCCTTCCTCCCCCCCAAAAGAAAAACACCTCCATGCCTAGATGGCTTCACCGATGATGTGTAGCAAATACTTAAGAAAGAAATATACTAATTCTATACAAACTCTTCCAAAAAATAGTAGAGAGAACCCTTTCCAGTGTTTAATAAGGCCAGTGTTGATCCCCAAATCTGAAAAAGACATTACAAGAAGAGAAAACTAAATACAGAGCAACACCCCACAAAACATACTGAGAGAGCTTAAAGAGGATATAAATAAACAGAAAGTTACACCATGGTGATGGACCAGCAACTCAATTTTCTTAAGGGGTCAGTTTTTCTGTGTATTCATGGCAATCCCAATCAAAATCCCAGCAGTTTTTTGTTTGTTTTACAGTAATTGATGAGCTGATTCTAAAATCCGTATGGAAATGCAAAAAAACTTAAAATGAACAAAACAACTCTGAAAAGAAAAAGAAAGAGGATTTACACTACTTGATTTCAAAATTTATTATAAGGCTGCAGCAAACTAGACAGTGTGGTGTTAATGTAAAACTACGTGTATAGATCACTGGAACAGAATAGAGGGCCCACATATATATGGCCAGTTGGGAAAGAAAGATCTAAGAAATGATGCTGGGTCAAGTGGGGATTCATATGCCAGATAAGGAGAGAGTTATAATCCTGACTTCATACTACACACCCTAATTAGAATGAAGGTAAGAGCTAAAACTAAATTTAAGAGCTAAAACTTTAAAACTTCTAGAAGAAAACAGAAACATTTCATGATCTTGGAATAGGTAAGCAGTTCTTAAATAGGACATAAGACAGAAAAGAAGTCCTAGCTTGGGTCAAGCATTTCTTGTGTCTGACCTTTGTGGCCATTGCTCTGTCTCTGTTGCCTAAGTACCCACTGGAACCAGCTGGGCAGTGGCTCCCCCTCCAGCCCTTGGAAGGGGGCAACTTTGGCACTGCCCTGACCCCACTCGGCACACTTGCCCTTCCACGTGCCTGCTGCTAAGGCTGGCTCTACAGTCCACAACGTCCCACCCCACACAGACTCCAAAGACGCCGCTAAGTTGGGATTTTGTCCTCCGCCCCCCCCCAAACCCCAAGACCACCCTTATCTCCATACAAGGAAATGGGAGTGAAACTTGGTGGTCCCCCTCAACAGGCAGTGAGTGGCTCCACTGTGCTCAGCTATCTCCACTCCTGGCCTTGAACTTTTGGTTAAGATGGAGAGGCTTTTCTCCAGATTCTAGAGGTGATACGGAATTCTTCCTACTGGGTTCATTTGGTCATTTCAAGGGGGACGTAGGCAACATGGGACAGGGCATTGGACATAAAAGGTTGGATCTCCGCCTAGTACCAAAAGTCCCTTTGAGTCAGGGTGGGCCACTCTTTCTAACCCTCCACCACTGTTTGAAAGCCTGACACAGGGGGAGGGAGTAGAGAGGACCCTTGCCCTACTGGACATTTGAAGACCTGGGTATTGCAAATCAGCAAATCAGTTCACTCCAGTGCCCATTTATTGAAAGGTCCTACTTAAATTTAGCTTCCTTTAATTAGGAGGTACTCTGGGGAGTCACACAGGTGACTCAGGCTGTGTCTTCATGCAAGTCCTCTACTCACACAGGGGTGGGGCCGTGACAGAGACCCTGTCTCCCCAGTGCCAGGTGTGTACTGACCACTGCCCCCAAGGTCAAGAAAGGAGGTTACAAGGACCCAAAGGCCCTGAGGGATGAGTAGGACTTGAATGGGCAGAGATGAGCCAGCACCAGCAAAAACAAGGAGGTAAGAAGTCTCCTACATGTTTGGGGAATATAAAGTTTAGTTTGACTGGAGCATGGGATGAAGTTAAGGATTTGAAGAGACAAGTCTGGAGCCAGACTTCAGGGCTGGGGGATTCGGCTTGGTTTGATAGGAATGAGGGACAGGCCCACCGGTCAGAGCAGGGCAGCGGCAGCCTCCCCGGGAGGGTCGACGCAGGGCGTTCCGGGGTGCGTGCCGGAACTCCAACTCGGACTCGCACCAGAGGCCATGTCCTGGGAAGCCCAGTGTCGCTGGGGAGGGGAAGGCGGCGCACCCGGAGCCTGAAGTGTCTCTGGGGGCCAGGCCGAGGTGGGGAGAGCCCCGAACCCCTGGTGACGCGCGACAGTGAGCACTACGGTCCTCAAAGCGCCTTAGCGGTTGCCCTACCCCCGTTCCGCGTCCCGAGAGGGGCAGCTCGGGGCTGAGAGATCCGGGAGGTCCCGGGCTCCCAGGCCGCACCTGGAGAGTCCTGGACAGCCGCTGGGGTCCCTTGGCTACAAGAGTTCTCTGAAGCCGGGCGGGGAGGCTCGCGGAGTGGGGGACCCGCGGAGCCTCCTCCTCCGGGCAGCCGGCGGGGTGGCCCCGGGCTCCTCCGCCTGCAGCTGTCGCTGCCTTATAAGGCGGGGGCCGGGCGGCGCCGGGGGAGGGGCTGCGGCCGCCGGGCCACCTCCGAGGCTCTCCAGCGGCGCGGGGAGGGCGAGAGAGCGCAGCGCAGCGCAGCGCAGCGGCAGCTGGAGCCGGGGAGCGCGCCGAGCGGGCCATGGGCAAGTCAGGTGAGCCCGCGGGCCGGCCGGGCGGGCTGCGGGGACGGCTCGAGAGCCTCGGCTCGGGGATCCCCGCCTTCACCGTCCCCCGCGGCGGGCTGGTTCCCCGGGGAGCGGGACCGCCGCGGCCACGCGGGACCGGGGCTCCGGCTGCGCGGCGAGACCCCCGGCTGCGGGATGGGGCGGCGTGCGGGGCGAAGCGCCCGCGGGCTCGGCGCCGGCGGTTTCCGGGGCAGCCAGGAAGCCGGGGTGGCCTTCGGGCCACCGCGAGAGAGGGAGGGAAGGCGAGACCGAGGGAGGGTCCCCCTGTCTGCGAGCCAGAGATTGCGTCAGGGAGGGCTTCCAGGCGCTGGGGATTAGCGCTCAGCGTCCGGCCAAGGCGTGGCTTTGCTTTGTTTCTGGAGCAGAGTTAGAATCGGCAAAAGCCTCCAAACTATGACAGCATCTCTGGCTGCAAAACAGCTCGCCCCAACCAACCCTCAGGACAGCTCTGAGCATCCTTTTCTTCTGTCGTCGTCCCTCCTCCCCTGAGCGCCCCCTCGGTGCCAGGCTCTGTGCCAGGCTCTGTCTGGCTCCACTCGGGCATATACACTCGCGCTTCCCCCTTACGTCTGACCTGTGGCTGCGCATCCTCATCACTGTGGCTGTCGGGGTGAACTTTCTAAAATGCAGATCTGTCCTGTCGCTCCCTAACACTTTCCATCCCACTGTCCACAGGTGAGAGAGTACACACTCTTCCCTGGGGCTTGGAACCCCCTGAGAGTTGGTCGTCACCCGTTAACTCCCCTACACTCAGCTCTTAGGAGGCTGGCACGCTGCTCCCTCCCCAGGGTTCCTTTTCCAGTGCTCGCAGCCACCTTGCCTCTCCCACTTCGCTGAGGTGGCAAATCCTCCCCATCTTTCTAGGCTCAACTCGGGGCTGGGACCCCCTCCCTGATTTCCCCATTCCCCCAGAGGGACGGCCCCACTCTGGGTCTTCTTTGTTGCAGCCCTCCCAGCAGTCAGCTTGGGACACTACCCCAGCCATGGACCTGTTTCCCACAGATTCCTCACTGCTGGTGGCCAGGGACCATGTCTGTCCCAGCATAGTTCCTGCCTCACAGGAGGCTCTCAGTGAACAGCTGTCCAGCAGAGTTCAGGAGTCCTGCTTAATGGGAAGCTGGGGTTGTCATCCTCAGGTGGGTGAGGCTGGGTCCCTTCTTGAATCTCTTCTCAAGATCCAGACTCACGAGGTACCCATGCTGGGAGTAAGTGGCCTTCCCTGGCATTGTTCCTGCCCTGCCCTGACGGTCTGGCCTTCAGCCCTGGCTCTGCTAATCGCTTGCTGTGTGATCTTGAACAAGGCTCTTTCCTTCTCTGTGCTTCAGTTTCCCCATCTGTACAGTGAGGGTGGCCCCTATGATCTCCAGTATGGAAAGGTGACATAAGGAGTTGTCATGTAGTAAAAGAACAGGATGATAGGTGATGATGGGGCAAGAATGCGGCAGATGTGAAAAAGCATTTTGAAAATCAACTCCTTTCTCTGTACCTTAGGAGAAAATCCGCAAATTCTCTAACGTTACATTTTTATCAGTTGTTTCTGGCTTCTTCTTTAAGCCGCAGACCCCCTGCTGTGGAGGGCATGGCCTCTGTCCTCAGGAGTATTCATTTGGATCATGAAATGAATCACAAAGCTAATGGAGGAGGAGGGTGGATAGGCTCCAGTGATAGGTGGGAAGTGATTCAAGCCGCAGGGCAGGTGCCGGTGGTGAGTGGTAGGAGCTCAAGGGAAGGGGAAATCTGTGCGAAGGGGACCTTTGCAGCCTCCTGGAGAGTCTTGGGGATTTGGACTTTACCCATGGGCCCTAGGGTGCCATTGAAAGACATTGATCTAAACACGGCAAGACCAGAGTTGTGCCAGGGTGGACCAGACGGGGAGGGTAGAGGTGGGAGTCAGGGGGAGTTGCTGTAGTTACTCAGGAGAGAGAGATGGAGGCATCTAGGACTGCAGAGGAGGAGGAGAAGGGTTTTTGAGATAGTAGCCAAAAGTGGACTTGGAGACCAACTTACTGTGAATGTGAAGAAGGGCCAGCCTTGTGAGTCTGGGTGCGGGATGGCGGTGACACCTTGTGGGACTAGAGATGCACAGTCAGGCCAGTTCAGAGGAGGAGGGCAGTGCAGAAGGCAGGTAAGAGCTGGTCCTACCACATACCCAGGGACCTTCCAGAATGCTGGTCCAGGCGTATCTCCCTCACAGCCACATGCATTTTATTTGGCTGTCCCAAAGACCATGAGCCCCCAGGTAGTGTCTGGCCCCCCTAAGGGTCTTCAAGTGAAAGTGGCTTTTCTGGGCCCCACGGGCCTTCAGCACAGGGCCAGCCTTGAGGTTCCAGGCCACCAGCCTGAGGTTACCTGCGCCTGCCGTCTGATAGCACTCACAGATACCTATCCACACAGGGGCTTTACGTGGTTCCAAAAAGACCGGGGTAAAGAGCCAGCCCCTGCCTCTTCTGGGCCTCAGTTTCCTCATCACCGCCTAGGGGCCAATCTCTTTTTTTTTTTTAATTTTTTTTTTTAACGTTTATTTATTTTTGAGACAGAGAGAGACAGAGCATGAACGGGGGAGGGTCAGAGAGAGGGAGACACAGAATCTGAAACAGGCTCCAGGCTCTGAGCTGTCAGCACAGAGCCTGATGCGGGGCTTGAACTCACGGACTGCAAGATCATGACCTGAGCTGAAGTCGGCCGCTTAACCAACTGAGCCACCCAGGCGCCCCGGGGCCAATCTCTTTTTAATATTTAACCTCAGATATATTCCAGAGCTGCCTGGGGTTGTGGGCATTGCCGAAAAAGTATCAAACAACCGTCACAGCTTAAATTCCAGAAGACACTCAGCCCAGCACTTAGAGTTTCCCAGGACCTGCTCCTCGCCCTGGTCTCCCTGCTGGCCTTCAGTTTCCAGCACGTGTTATGGAGGCAGAGAAAAGCAATGACCTTGGGCTCTGTAGAAGCCTCTAGCCCCTAATAATCGTGATTACCAATTATTAAGCTCCTACTACGTGCCACACCTGAAACTAGGTATTTCATTACCAACATCTGTAACAGCGCTACAAGGCAGTTATTATCAATTTTACAGGTTTACAGAGGTTGACTCACCTTGTCCAAGTTCACACCTTGACCAGTAAGTGGACAGACTGGGATGTGAACCCAAGTTTCTGACTTCCCAGCTGTGTGCTTGCCCCTCAGACACACTGACCGCTTTTCTACCTGCTCCCCAGATGCTTCTCACCCGAGATGCCAGCCCCACAGGGAACTCTACACACCCTGCAATTATTGCTAAGTATCTTAGTGTCCCTCTGCCCACATCTCCCAGCACCCAGGGAAGTCAGAGCAGAGGGCCTTTGGGGACCGACTAGCCCAGGAACTTTCTACCAAGTGGAGCTGTCACACCTCTGCTAGGGGAGGCTGTGTGGGCTGGGTCACTCCCAGCAGTGTCATTGCCATCAGTTGATTTTATTGAAAAAAAAAAAACAGGAGGGGGGAGTAGTTCAAAGAAAGGGTTTCCTGCTTTGAAGATATTTTGAAAACCACAGATGTCATCCTTCCTTCACACGGATGGGGAACCAGGGCCCAGAGAGGCAGGGACTTGCCCAGTGCCTGTGGCAGGCCCAAGGGGCCACAAGTGGGGCTGGAACTTGGACAGCCGCTTTGTAGGCAGAGCAAGCACTCTCCCGGCCCTGGTTCCTTCAGTCCTTCAAGGAGTATTGTCCTCCCGCAAAGGGGCAGCCGGGCCCAATGCTCCGGGACATCCTTGTTCCAGTAAGCAATTGGGCAACTCTTCAGTGACCATCATTTTTGTCATTAGGGAGAGGAAGACGTATATGAAGTGGAAAGTGTGTGAGATTTGAGGGAGGGAAGAGGGCGAAGGGAGGGACATTCTTACATTTGGCTTTATTGTGGACTCATTGTGTGACTTTGGGCAGTTCACATGTTCAGCCGTTCCTGTTCTATGGTTTCCTCATCTGCAATGAGAAGCCTCCCATCCTAGTGCCTTCTCTGTGCTAGTGTGGGACTTTCATTTATTTGTTTGTGTACTCGTTCATTCAGCAAACGTCTAAGCCCAGAGGTACCGAAAGAAGTCATCAAAGACCAATTTAAATACCAGCAGCCCTGCTTTCTGTAGAATCTGGGAGGGGCGGGACCCCTGGCTGGCAGTGTCGAAGGAGCCAGCACACTCTTGATCTGTGAGTCATGAGTTCAAGACCCCTGTTGGGTATAGAGATAACTAATAAAATAAATAAACTTAAAAAAATTTGTTTTAATCTAGGAAGGGCTTTGACAGGGCAGTTTCTCCGAAGGCCAGAGGCCAAAGGATCTCTGCCCAATAGTGATGATGATAATTATAGTTGACATTTAGTAACTGTTCATTATGTCCCAGAACTGTTCTAATGCATTTACATAGACCAATTCATTGAATTTTCACAACAACCCTGTGAGGTAGAAACTGTTATCCCCATTTTATATATGGGAGAAATGTGGCACAGAGTGATTAAGCAACTTGTCCCAGATCGTACAGTGAGTAAAAGCTGGGATTTGCCTCTTGAATTTCCTGGAAGCCAGACTGAAAGAGCAAGAGCTACCCATCTGGAACTCATTCTTTTTTTTGTTTTGTTTTTTGGTGGTTTTTTTTTTTTGGATCAACTTATAATTTTTCTTCCTGATAAACTAGCACAACCAGCTTTGCCCCAAAGGCGGGACTAGGTCGCTTTCCAGCCTCTTGCCAAGGAGACAGAAGGGGCTCGTTCACAATTCCTGCCCTGACCCCTGATGGGCCTCTTTGGTGGGGATTCTGGAGAGGGCAGAGAAATGAGTCAGGCCCAGGGAGGCCTCAGAGGACGTTCAACGCTGAGGGAGGAGCCTGTCCTAGCCCAAGGGCAGGGAGAGGGGGAGGGGCACGACCTGAGTCTATCTGGCAGTTAGAAGCTTGGGCCCCAAGTTCAGACCTTCAAGAGTCCCCATCCCAGTTCAGTGTCCTCTACCCTAGCAGAGACAGCCCAGTCCTGCCACCCTCTTTCAGCCCCAGAGAGCCATGCCCAGGCAGCTCCTTCCACCTTCCAGAAGCTCTGAATTCAAGCCTCACACCTGCCCCCTGGAGCTTCTACTCCTGAAGCCCCTGATTTTCATCTGGGGCCCCTCAGGCAGGTCGTTCATAAACGGCTTGGCTTGGAGGAGGCTCTTGAGAAAGTTCTTTTTTCCTCATACTTCCTCCTCCTCGGGATCTAAAGACTCAGCCTCCCCGGACCTGATCCTCCTCCTGGATCTGGAAACCCTGCTGTCTCTTCTATGCGCTGTCCTCTGTGTCGTGGCCCTCGGGCGTGGTGTGGGGTTAAGGACAGGGTTTCCCCCTTCGTGGGCCTACTACCCCTGGACCAGTTGTGAGAACTTGGGCAGGTTACTTCCCTTGTGGAAGTAGCCTCAGTTTCCTCATCAAAACAAACAAGCAAACACACAAATAAAACCAGGGGCTCCCACAAAAGGTGGTGATAAGGGTGATAAGTAAATAAGATCGTGCACCGGCCTGGCACCTAGAAATAGTTGGTCAGCAAGCAGAAGAAAGGATACCTTCTTCATTCTGGGCTGGCACCCTGAGCCTGTATGACCTCTCTGAGCCTCGGTTTACCCTCCTACAAAATAAGGACATAATCACTGCCCTCCCCCATTGTGGGGTGGCTGTGAGGGCTCTCCCTGCCTGATGTGGGGATGGGGAGATTTTCTTTGACTTTTAATCTTTATGTATAGATGTGTTCTTGGGTTTTCCTACAGAGCGAGGTGTGCCTTTTGCTGGGTGTGGTCACAAGTGGTATCTTGCCTCCGGGAGGCCCTGCTCTGAAGAGCCACCTGGGCGGGGACTGGCCTCCGAGGTGGGAGGGACTCTGGGGCCAGTGGGAGATGTGGCCTTGGGGCCCCCATGCCTTCCAGCCAGGGGTGGGGAGAGAAGTTTCCCCTACCAAAAAAGTCTTCCTGACCCCTTTCTAGAAACTCTGGCCCAGGAAACTGGCCCTGCTGGAGACAGTGACCAGCTTTGGCTTCTGGGCACCAAGCTTAGATTGGGCACAGGAACTTTCACTTTTGTTTCTTTTTACTTCCCACATTCTGGGAGTGCAGTGACCTAGTTTCTAGCAGCCTTATATGTCCCTCTCTGCCAAAAAGACTGCAGGACCTCCAGCACTACTGGGTCCCCTGCAACCTGAGCCCGGCACTCAGGGCTGCTTGTAAACAAACGAGCTTCATCTAAGCTACCCACTCCTCCCCTGTCTCCCCTTCCTCCCCATAGCCCCGGATACACCAGATTCCCTGTGGCTCTGGCTTTCTCTGTGCCTCTCCACCTCCTCACTACCTCCTCCGGGAAGCCTTCCCCATTCATTGATGGTCCGCATTGCCCATGCCACTCAATCCCGTGCACCTCCTGTGGTGTCCCACTGTGGCCTCCCCAGGACATAGGAGATGGAAGGGACATTAGTGTGGGCCTCGCCAAGCCTGTCCCTCAGATAGGGATCCTCTGCCACCTTGACCGTGTACACCCACACCTGCCCCTGCATGTACACATACACTTAATCTTGATCACTCCCTCTCCTCAGAGAAGCTCAGAACTCCTTGGAAGTCTGAGGTGGGTCATTCAGTTGTCTCCTCTCACCCCACCCTGATGGGACCTTCTGAGATCTCAGGATTTGAAGGGACTCGAAAGTCATCTGACTGGCCTCCAGTGCCTGAATCCTTTTGAGAGAAATCACTTTGCTTGTATTCCCCCAGTGCTGGAGAGCTCATTACCTTGTGAGGTTGTCAGTTTTTAGAAAGCTTTGATTGAGAGAAAGAGCTTTCTTAGGCTGAGCTGAACTCTGTCATCCTGCCTTTTCTACCCATTGACCCCGACTTTGCCCTGTGGATCCCAGAATTCATCAGAGGCCTCCACTGTGTCTTCCAAAGTCTGATCTGCAGGATGAACATACCCAGCATTGTACCCATTCTTTATAAGACCCCCATTTCCGGCCCCTTCTCCACCTTGTCACCACTTCTGGACACACTACAGATGGTCACCACCTGCAGACAAGGCCGGGGCCAGGCTGGATGAAGCACACCAGCTGGACACCGGCTCGTGCAGGACAAGCAGTGCGCTGCCCGGGAGCTGGTGGGTTACTGGCCACCGAGTCGCCCCGCTGACTCCTTTGCACGTCACCAACAGGAACCCCTTCTGGTCCCCTTGAGTTGCTATGGCTTCCACCCGAGAGATTCTTTAAGAACCTCTGTGACTCCGTTATCCCAAATACCACATTAACATGCCAAACCCCAAATCTTTTTTATTATTGTGGTAAAAAAAAAAAAAAACAACAAAAACCACACACATGACATAACATTTACCATGTTAACCATTTTGGAGTATACTGTTCAGTAGTGTTAAGTATACTCACGTTGTCCTACAACAGATCTCCAAACAGTACCTTCCTTCCCTTTTCTTCCTCCCTCCCATAAACCTGAAATCTTTACCTTTCATACCAACGAGGGGTTGGCCCCTTTCTTGGCCACAAAGACCTGAAGAGTTCAGATCGCAGCTCCACCTCTGCCTTGTGCCCAGCTACCATCACCCCTTTGTTCAGTGTCCCCGTGTCTGCCCCAGTGTTTGCCTCCCAAATCCTGCCATTCAGCCCCGCCTCCCCCTGCCGGCGCCTTGTTGTGACCAGACCTCACGGAAAGGCAGTGCTGGGCCCCCAGGGTCCTAACTCTTCAGGTCACTGGAACCCCCTCAGGCAGCTAGCCACCACTGGCATTGCCTCACCCCCTCAGGGCCGCATTTAGCCTAGAGCTCCCTGAGGGCAAGCCTTCCTTCTGCTTCTCCTCAGAGACCCAGTGGGATTTGATCTGAAGCCCCAGGGGACATGGGGAATCTGGCTGAGGGAGGGGAGGAAGATTCCCTGTTGGGTCATCTCAGCCTCTGGGGCGAAGAAAAGAGCAGAGGAGAGGAGAGGAGAGGACAGGCAGCCTGGTGAATGAGCTGGGGGCAGGGATAGGAGTGGCGCTTCTTTCAACCCTCCACTTTATTCCTTTGCTGCCCACAGCCAAGCCTCAGGGAAGGGTCCCGCCAGATGGGACTAGCTCAGTGTCACCCCGCCCTCCCGGCCATGGCTCTTACTCGTAACCCACCCAACTCACCCCATTTCACAGAGGGGCACTCCCGGATGCCTAAGGCTGATGCTCAGTGACTTCGCAGTCAGCCTGACTGGCTCCTGTACTGGCATCCTTGGGGCCTCAATCCAAGGGGCCACCTTCCCCATCCCCCGGCCCACGTTAGGTTGCTTTTCTCCAAGTTCCCCTTGCCCTCTGCTCACCTGCACCTTAGCCCTCTCATACTCTTTGCTAGTGTCTGTGTACAAAGCTGTCTCCCTTCTGTTTGCGAGCTCACTGAGGGCAGGACATTTGTCTCTGGACCTCTCACACATAATCTAGGACCTGGAGTAGAGAAGGTGCTCGGAGAGCAGACAAACAGATGCGTGGATGATGGGTGGATGGCTGGCTGCTGCTGCTGCCGAATAGATTATGAATCAGAAGATGGATGGACAAGTGGCGGGGAGACGGATGGAAGGTGTGGGATGGATGGGGTTCCATCTCAGATCCAAACTGCTGTGACTTCTGTCTACTGTTGACTCTGCCTTCACCCACTTCTTCTCTCCCTGACTCCAGCCTCCTTCACCTCGTCCTTTCTGAGGTCATGACCCAGTTGGGCCCAGGCTCTACCTCTCCCTTCAGTGCACCCCTGGGTCCAGCTGACCCCACCCTGCTCCCCAACACCACCACATTCTTTTCCACTCTGTCCCTCACCCCACCTCCCCGGTGCTGTCCCCCCTGCTCCCCTTCTTCACCTGTCCCTGTCACCCTCACCACAGCCACGCCTGTTCTTCCCGGTCCCCACCACATCCTGTGGGTCCAGTCTGAGATATCCAGTCTCCGCACATTTTTTTCCCAGCGGTTCCGGTTCCGTTGCTCACTGCCCCGCCCACACCCCCCTGCGACTTCTGTGCACCTGCGGCCCATCCTCCACCCAGCGGCCAGCAGAATCTCTCAGAAACACAGATCTCAGGAGCCCAGCCCCCTGCGCCCATTCAGTCGCTTCCCATTGCCCCGATAAAGACCCAAATCCCTAATGTGGTCCATAAGGCCCTAGGTGACCCGTGAGGTGCAGCCGCGCGGAGATGTGGAAGGTGACATCAGGGGTATGAAACAGGGCATCGTGGTTGCTCGGTTGGCCCCGGTGCCCAAGGGCAGCAGCGGCCGGTCCCTGTAGCCTGAGGGTTGAGCTGGGCATCACTCTGAAGCCTGCCATCCTGCTTTTGGTGGGTCTTTTCTCTGCACTGAGACATTCTCCATTTTGAAATTATTGCAGCTTCCAAGCAGTTTAATAATGAGGTCCTGAAGGCCCACAACGAGTACCGGCAGCAGCACGGCGTCCCCCCACTGAAGCTCTGCAAGAAGCTCAACCGGGAGGCCCAGCAGTGAGTGTCCCCAGAGCCCCGGCTGACTCTGACCTTTCGTGGCGCTGTGGCTGCAGTCGTGGCGGGGCCCTGGGGTAGCTGGACGGACATAGGACTGGGGGGCAGAGGCAGCCAGGCTTGAATAATCCTTGAGCCACTTAACCTAGGCAGGTCCTTTTCCTCCGAGCCTCAGTTTGCTTCTCTGTGAAATGAGACTGTTGGGGGCTCAGAAGAGATGCTGGCACGATGCTCCTGATTTGTGCAACTAGCCTGGGGCAGGGAAGGAAGCTCAGCCACACCAGTTTAGGGCTCATACTCTGGGGTTCCCTGGGCTGCACCCGCTCTGAGGAAGTACATGGACTCTGGCAGGTATTCGGAGGCCCTGGCCAGCACGAGGATCCTCAAGCACAGCCCGGAGTCCAGTCGCGGCCAGTGCGGAGAGAACCTGGCATGGGCCTCCTACGATCAGACAGGTAGGTCACTTTCTCAGCTGCCCCCTGCCAACCCCCCCCCCCCCCGCCTGAGCTGGGCCTGGGACATCCAGTATTCAGGCCCCTTCTGGCCCCAGCACCCTCCCCCGTGTGGCCTTGGTGCTACCGGCCCAGAGAGAGGCGCCCCAGAACCCTCCGCCTCTGTTCCCAGGGGCTGGTCACCACAAACTCTCCGATGGCCGGCTCAGGGCCAGGTCTGTGCTGGGTGCCAGGGACACAGAGATGAGTCAGACTGCCCAGCCCTCCCCTTCGGAAGAGCTCCCAGCTGAGGAATGGGGGCAGGGGAGACAAATCCATTTCTGTGCCCTTTTTGTGCAGGGTTTCAGCATGACCCTGGGGGCGCCTCAGTATCCCCAGCTACAGAAGAATTGTACTTTCTTCACATTTTTCTTTCTTTTAAATGTGGTGTATTAACTTTTATCACCAGAAAAATGCAATTGAACTTTTTCCATGTTAGAAAAAAAAAAAAAATGAGAGACAATTCCTCCATCCAAGGTCACAGCCTGGAATGATGATCCCCCCACACTGACCAAACATTCTTGAGCTTCCTGGCTTGGACAGGGCTGTCCAGCTTTTTAGGAAAATGCTGGAGAGAGCTACTGTGCCCTCTGGGGCCTGACATTCCTGGGAGTTCCCTGAGGGGGGAGGCCCTGTGGGCCTCCCGGTTTCCCCAGAGCAGCGGGCCTCCCTGAGAGGTGTGCGCATGCTCCCCAGGAAGGTGGGTGCCTTTGGCCTCCTTTCCAGGCTCAGGCCGCTGGCTTTGGTGGGCCTGGGAGAGAAGTCTCACCGAAGGGGTGGGAACAGATGTGATTGGTTCCAGCCTTGCGCTGGCTCCCCGTGGAGCCTTGAGTGAGTCACTACCCTCTCTGGCCCCAGCTTCCCCATCTCTGTTTCGTTAGGCTGTCTTTATCCCCACCCTGGATCTTCTGCAGCTTTAAAAAAATCCCAACACCCGGTTCCTCCGGAGACACTGATACAGGCTGTGGCAGGCCCCAGGCCTCAGCAACGTTTCGGTGCTCCCCGGGTGAGGCCAGTGGGTAGCCTCTGTTGTGTAAGGTCTTGCTACTCAAAGTGTGGTCCACCGGCCAAGAAATGCAGACTCAGAGCCTTTACCCTCGACCTCCTGAAGTCAGAACTTTAACAAGCGCCCCAGGTGATTCATGCACAAATCACAGTTCAGAGTGGGACTAAGCTGTGGGATCTGAGGCTCCCGGCTGTGGTCCCTACACCAACAGCTCCCAGAGAGATGCTGGGGGTTTTCTCCTACCAGCACCTGCCCGGCGGGGGCCAGCCGATGCTCTAGGTGAGGACCCTTCTGCCTGCAGTGGAGACCCTGGCCCACCAGCCCAACTGCCTTTCTTCCTGTGGATATTTCAGGAGACAGACGCCTCTTTTGGGTGGGATGAGGGCAGAGTCTCCCGAAAACTCAGAGCATCATTAGAAGCCCTTGGAGTACGTTGCAGTCAGCCCTTGTACGGAGGCCAAGAGAGAGGAAGGCCTTGCCTAGGATTACATAGCAAGTTGGTGGTAGGGCAGGGACACAGAGGCAGTCCTCCAACCCCAGGCCAGGGCTCTTCCCAATCTCCAACAAAGCTCTCTCTTCAGCCTAGATACACTCCTGGGCAGGAGTCCCTATCTCGGCTCACTGGTGCTTTATCAGACATCTAACTGTGGGGTGGGTGGTTTGGGGTTAACGGGAGAAGATGGAAGGAGTAGTGAGTGAGTTGATTTTCCTGCTGAGGTGTTGGGTTTTGTTTTTTTTTTTTAAGTTTATTAATCTTGAGAGAGAGAGAGAGAGAGAGAGAGAGCACGCGCTCTGGATGGGCAGAGAGAGCCACCCAGGTGCCCCAATCCCGCTGCTGAGTTTTAAGCAGTGTCTTTTCCCTGCAGGAAAGGAGGTGGCTGATAGATGGTACAGTGAAATCAAGAACTACAACTTCCAGCAGCCCGGCTTCACTTCTGGGACTGGTGAGTGATGGGATCACACCAGTGGCCTGGTCCTGGGCAGGGTTGCCCTTTGGAAAGGAACTAACGCTCTGAAAAGCGGCCATTTCCCTCCTATTTTACCTCTTCCGTATTTCTCCTGTATGACTTTGCCCAAAGGGCAAAACTCTCTTTCGCCATCACTTCTCCCAACACGCACACATCCCCCTCTCTCTGAGAACACCCGAGCCACGGATTCCCTCCCCACCAGCTCCAAGTTCTCCGGATGACTAGAGTGTGTGTGTCACAGGAGGCTGTGGATTTTAACCGCTGCTCAGTGCTTCCTCCCAGGAGTGGCGAATGGCCCATCATCCTACCGCCAGTCTTGCTCCCCTCCGATCCAGCCTGGGCCCACAGCCAGAATATTCGAAAGCCCTCTCTTCAGGAAAAGGGCCAAACTGCTCACTCTCTCCTCCTGGTCTTAACTCCCTCCCCACTCACCCCCTCCCCCAACACCCTTCCCAAGTGCTTCCCACACCTACAGCCTCCCAGGCTCCCCCTTCATCTTCTCTCTCCAGTTTGGGGTTCAGGTGAGCAGAGAGCCTAGATCTGCTCTCGGCTCCAGCACTGTCAGTTGTGTGAACTTGGGTTGACTCCCTGTGCTTCCCCCATCCCGGAGGGTGAGGGGCCAGGTGGTGGCCTTTAGGGGACATTCTGAGAGCTGGTGTTTAGATGCGGGGAAGGGCCAGCTGTGGGACCGGCTTTTCTGTGAGGCCTCCAGAGTGAGCGGTAAACATTCAGCTTACTACAGCCCCACCAGCTGCTCTGTGCTCTGGGCTCCCTCCTGCCCCTCAGCAGGCTTCCCTCACCTGACACCCTCTTTCCTCAGAACCGACTCAGATCCACTTGCGGCCCAGGATGGGTCAGAAGGGGCTGTGAGTTTCTCTGACCGAAAGGCACCAGGGAAACTGAAAAGGGGGTTCTCTGCCCACCCCCTTCCCTCTTCCCTCCCCCATCCCACCCATGGGTGGGGCCACTATGGCCTCTCACCCCCTGGAGCATTCTTCCGAAGCAGGAAGTGACACGCTGTCGGAGCCAGTCACTGTTTCCTGTGGTTTGCTGCTCACCCTTTTGGGCAGGGGTTCTTTCGACAGCGTAGGCAGGACTGTGGGGCAGAGGTAGAAGCATCTGCTGAGGCATTTCTCCTCTCAGCTCCCCGGGCTGGGGACAAGGAGGCCGCTGTCAGGGCCCTAAGTAAGAATTGACGGTTGGATGGCAGTTCAGTTGAAGGGGTGAGGAAGGGAACAGGAACAGCTTCCTACCAGTGTTTAAGGATGTATGTGCAGACCTGTCTTCTTTTCGTAAAGTTCGGCGTCCAGAAGACATTTTATTTCAGAGCGTCTGGATTTGCTTACCCCATGAGCAAGACTCGCGAGCAATCAGACATGTGTCAGAGCGAGTTATTAGCGTTGCTCATGTGCGTGGCACTTGACAATTATAAAGTGCCTCCACAGCCGCGGCCACGTGAGCCTCGCAACACCATTCGTAGGCGGGGCTTTATTCTACCCATTTTGCAGAGGACGAAACTGAGGCCATAAAGAGGAAGAGTCTTCTTTTATATCTCCTGTCCTCAGTCTGATGCTTTTTCCATGGCCCCTGCTTCAAGGTGGGAATCTCACAAGGGTCAGAGCTGGGAATGGGACTCAACTTTCCTTGATCACTGACCGCCTGTCCAACCTATTGGCCCACATCTCCCAGCCCGAAAGAGGAAAACCTCAGAGCAACTAGCCCCTATGCTGTCCCAGGTGCCGGTGGGCAATGCCTGGGGGAGACAGCCTGATCCTAAGACAGAAGCACGGCTTTGGACGGTGTTATAGTCAGAGCCTGCAAGACCCTTCAAGATCCTCGGGCCCATTCCCCGTGCCTCAGCCTCCCCAGAGCTGCTGTTTACAGGGATTTCCTGGCCTGAGTCCATGATGTAGGGGAAGGGCCTTTGAAATATCCTGTAATCTATCCCCACCCACCTTGGGTCAGCATCTTGTGACGAAGGACACAGTTCTGTGCTATGTGTTGTGTGGAAAGAAATGGTTTCTTGCAATTCCTTTGTTATTTTCTGTTTCAATGAGTCGGTTGGTTTGTTTGTTCTGAGTAAATAATACTTTTACATGACATGAAACTTGCAAACTGTATGAGGTAAAAAAAATCTTCCTTCCATCCCTGGTCTCCAGAACTTTCCCTTCCAACCAGTGATACCAGTTTCTTGGGTATCATTCAAGAGTTGTTCTGATTTTATACCAGCCTTTGTGTAAATATGTTCTCTTTTTCCCTTTTTTTTATGTGTCAGATATATGATCTGTTTTGCACTTTCTTTCTTCATGCAGCAGATTGCCAGAGATTGTTCCCTATTAATACAAAAAGAGCTTTTTCATTCTTTCTTACTGTTTTACGTTATTCCTTTGCAAGAATATACTGTAACATATTTAATATGCTTTCCAAATGTGTATTCTAGCAAGTTTGGGTCCATAGCAGAAAAGAGGATGTGATCCCTTTTGTGGGGGGTGGGGAAGAAACTGTAAGTGATTTAGTTAGAAACCACTGTGTATCTGATGGTCGCTAAGGAAGTCATGTTCTTTAACTCATCTCCGAATACCCATACTTAATTATCTCCGTAACCAGAGACCTCCCCAGCCAGAGGAAAAATTACTTAGTCTCATCTGTTTGGAAAAGACTTCCACAGGCATGCAAACTGCTGATGTGCACCTTGTGTCTGTAATCACTTCCTTGGCAACCGGTGGATAAATGGCAGTTCGTCCTTGTCTGGGCAGCAGAGAGAGTGAATGGTCAGTAGCCAAAGCATGTGGTTCTCTTGAGAGAAAAGGCTGGTGTGGAAAAGGGCTTGAGCCTTAATAAAAAGGCAGCTTTTAGAAGCAGTGACATCTGGCAAAGTTGCTGAAAGCCTGGAGCTGTGACTCAAAAGTGTAAGGACCAAGGGTGAATTGGCAAGAAGTGTTTCTCCTCTATTTTGAGGTGAAAATCAGAGTTTCTTGGGCATTGGTTAATACAAGTCTAAAGATATGTGATAAAAATGCATAATTGGGCCTCAGGTTTCCTTTCCTTTAGTTCTGGCTTTGATTTTATCACGGCAACTCTACTCATCAGTGTTTATGTTTGGTTATTTTCACAATTTAGTAATCTCAAATCTTTTATGGATGTAGACAAAGCAAAAAAGTATACCTAAATTTAATAGTTATAAAAATGGAGTTCAACCATAGGGCAAAACACAGTTTAATCAATGAACATTTTTTCAGTCCTTGCCATACATGAGACACAATGGGAGATATCAACTGTCGGGTTGGAAGAGTGTGACTATCTACCGCCCTTTCCCTTTTTCTTTCTTTCTTTCTTTCTTTCTTTCTTTCTTTCTTTCTTTCTTTCTCTCTCTTTCTTTCTCCTTCCTTCCTTCCATTTTGTGGTAAAATATATTTACCATAAAATTAACCATTTTTAAGAATGCAGTTCAGTGAGAGATTAAGTACATTCACATATTGTGCAACCATCGCCAAGAACTTTTCAGTCATCACAAATTGAAACTCTGAACCCATTAAACAATAACTCCCATCCTTTCCTCCCATTTCCCCACCCTTAAGCTCTGGCAACCACTCTTCTACTTTTGTCTCTATGAGTTTGACTATTCTAGGTACCTAATATAACTGGAGTCATTGATATTTGCCCTTTTGTGTCTGGCTTATTTCACGTAGCATGATGTCCTCAAGGTTCATCCACAAGGTAGGATGTACCAGAATTTCATTCCTTTTTGAGGCTGAATAGTATTTTATTATATGTATATATACAACATTTTGTTTATCCATTTATCCATTGGTGAATATTGGGTTTTTTCCCCTCTTTTGGCTATTGTAAATAATGCTGCTGTGAACATTGGTGTACAAATATCTGAGTCTCTGCTTTCAGTTCTTATGGGTTTATACCTGGAAGTGGAATTGATGAATCATATAATAATTCTATAGTTAATTTTTTGAGAAGTCACCATACTGTCTTCCACAGTGGCTGCACCATTTTACATGCCCATCAGCAATGCCTAAGGGTTCCAATCTCTACACATCCTCAACAATATTTGTTATTTTCCTCTTCTTTAAGAAAAAAAATAATATCCATCCTAATGGACATAAAGTGGTTCCCCTCTTTCTTTCTTAGCTGCCTTGTGGGAAACTTAGCTCCTCTGATCACAATTTTCCTCCTTCCCTCTATCTCTTCCATTCTTCATCAGTTATTTATTGAGCATCTACCTGTGCCAAGCTCTGTGCCAAACACTGGGTATGTTGTGGTCAATACGAAAGGTGAGGTGCCCACCCTCAAAGAGGAAACATAGCCTCTTCAGTGTTGCTTTAGCAAATGAATGCCATTCTGTGATAGGGAAGTAAATATTGACTTGTCAAAGGATCTCTGTGAGTCCTCAACAGTGAAGGTGGGAGGGATAAACTCCCAACCTCTACTCCTAGGAGACAGAAGTATTAATGGTCACTGAGCAAAGAAGCCACTATAGCAACTCTTTGACCGCAAAGCAGAAGGGGAGTTGGAAGCTGAGCTATATTAAAAGCTCAAAAGAAGCAGTGGGTGAGGGGCAGGGAGCCTGAGATGCTGAGCAGCTTAGCAAACCATAGAAGTGTCTGGAGGGTCAACAGTAGCTTGAGAAGGAACTGAGCTGTTTGGCTCAGAGCAAAGGAAATTGAAGGAGGCTCTAACCTGTCAAGGTCTCAAAGAGCTCAAAATAGAAAGCCTGCACTTCAGTGAGGGCAGAACCCAAGTCTAAGATGGTTCTTCCATATGCCTTTTCATTCATTCACTCATTTCATTCATTCATTCATTCATTCAACAAAGGCTTACTTTATACTTTTCATGTGCCAGGCTGTGCCAGGGTACTGAATTTACTGAAACAATTTCATTCTTGCCCCTGTGAGTCTCATAGCCTAGTCAAAGAGCCAAGCAGATTAGCAAGAAACCAAACACACATAACATTGCAAATGGTAAGAATGCTGAAGGGGAAAAACAAGGTATGATAAGATGATCTCGGGAGGGAGGTGTTCAGGAAATGAGTCACTGTGAAAGGCTTCCCTGCACAAGTGATATTCAAGCTGAGGCCTAAGGGACAAGATGATGTTGGTCATCATCAGAGCAGTCCACACAACGGCCAGTGTGTGTAAGGGCTCCATGGTGGGAAATAACCTGATGTGCTCAAGGAATGGAAAGGAGGCCATCAGGCCAAAGCCTTCACTTTCCTCACTTTTATTCTAGGTGCAGTTGGAATCAGTTGAAGGATTTTTAAGCAGGGAAGTAAACAGATCTGTCTCAAAACGGTTACTCCGACTACTCTGGTAGAAAGTGAATTAGAGGAGGCAAAGGCAGATGCTAGGGAACCAATCAAGGGCTATCCCAGTGGTCCAAGTGAGAAAGTTTGTGGTTGAGACCAAAGTTTGGGGAGTAGATGGACTTAAGATATATTTTGGAGTTCAAATCTTCAAGATTGAATGATGCATTGTTGAGGGAGAAATGTGGGAGAAGGAGGGATATAGACCAACCCCTAGGGTTGTGTGCATAAGGGGACCATTAATGGAAATGGAAGGGAGGAAGAAGAGCAACTCTGGCGGTGGGGGAATGGGGAGGGCGGGGAACCAAAATCAAGGATGAGGTTTGGATAGGTTTGCCTATGAGTCATCCAAGTGGAAATGTCAAGTAAGTAGTTGTATCTGGAATACAGAGATTTGGGCTGGAGAAATACATTTGGGAGCCAGGGAAAGATGAAATTACCTAAAGAGGACAGCAAGAAAAAAACAGAGAGCCCAGGACTGAGCCGTGGGAAGCGCAAGCCCCTCCAACGTTTACAAGTGAGATGGAAGAGGAGGAAGAAGAGGCGGTGAGATGGGGATGCCCGGAGAGGGCAGCGTCGTGGAAACTAAAAGAGGGGAGTGCTTCGAAAAGGGGAGGAGTCGACCCTATTAAATGTTCCTAAGATGTCAAATAAGAGAGAGACAAAAAGGGGTCTTTGGGGAAGAACATGGAGACAGATCATCAGTGACCCTGAAGACTACAGTCTGCAGGGAGGGGTGGAGTCGGGTGCTGGTAGGGTGTCATCCTAACTGTTGGAGTCACTCAGCTTTGTCGTGATCTCTGGGAGACCATGAAACCTTTGGGCATCGAGAATTGATGGGGTGAGGAGGATCTGTGTGGCTGACTGAGAGGACGTGATGCCTCAGAAAATCAGGTAGGCGGAGCGTTCTATGTCTCCTTCCTCTGATCGGTGTGCGTGAAGATGAAGCTTCCCAAGCCTTACAAGACAGTGCAGGGGTCAAGAATCTTTTGAAACGTCCTTCTCCAGATTCTGCTAACCGACCTGCTTCCCTCTCCCCCTGCCTGTGCCCCTATAGGACACTTCACGGCCATGGTGTGGAAGAATACGAAGAAGATGGGAGTGGGGAAGGCATCTGCAAGCGACGGGTCTTCCTTCGTGGTGGCCCGATACTTCCCGGCAGGGAATGTCGTCAACCAGGGCTTCTTTGAAGAAAATGTCCTGCCTCCAAAGAAGTAATTCATTAAACGTAATGGGAAGGTGGCAGACTGAGCGTGGATACGAAGTTCCTAGAACAACAAAAACTCAGCGGTGTGTCTGTCCCTGTGGGTGTACGTGCTTGGTGTGTGTGTGATGCATGTGTGAGTGTCTCTTGCACCACACGCTTGGATATAGGGTTATGCATGAACTTATTCTTATCAAAGGAAGGAGCAAATGAAGCCTTTATCCTAATGGTTACCTAGACCACAATAATTTGGACTTCAGGGGAAAAAAAATCAACTTTAAAACGTTTGGTTGGTTTTTTTTTTTAAGCAAACTTTTTTTTGTATATTTCTTATAATATCCATCCCTGGTCTTTTTCTATTCCAAATGTTTGCGATGCTTAGAAGTGAAGTTCATTTTGTGTGATCTTCTTGCATTGTAATCTACTTTTGGTAGATACTTAGGAATATTAAACTCGCGTGTAAATGTAACATAAAACAGCTTTAAACACATAAACATAAAGCAGCTTCCATTGGAAACATGGGGCAGGCAGCAACTCCATTTCACAGCATCGTTGGGATTTCTCGGTTGTAAGACATGATGTCATCTGCGTGCCTCCTGGAATTCTCTGATGGGAATGCCAAAGAACAAATGGAGAGAAAAGTTTTACTTCCTTGCATTTTCTACCTTTAAATAGCAGACTAGCGCCACTACCACTACCCTTGCCCCCTCCCACCTTTTTTCTTAAAATCCTCTGGCATTGAAGAGCTCAGTATGTGCCTTCTGGTTTCTAAGGCCTTGGGTCAGGCCCGAAGCTGCCCCCTCCCCCACCCCGGCCAGGTGGCCCAGGGCCTGTTCTGGGAGAAAGCCCCTCACAAGGCCTGGGCTCGCGGCCAAGCATCCAACAGATGAAGTCAGTGCGCGTGGGGGTGAGTGTGAGCTCACCAGGGCCCCCAGAGGAAGCCCTCCAGCCTCTGCCCTCCCCTCACACACAGGGCGGGAGCCGGGCCTGTTCCTGGCGGCTGTGGCTGCAGCTGTGCTGGCGGCCCCTCCAGGAATGTGTGACAGGCCCAAGCGTTCCAGGGAGATATCCCGGGTGGGGGGTTAGAATGGCCAATTGGCTTCTGTGTTTTGCCTCAAACTACACAAAGTTCCCCTGAATAACAATTTCACATGGTCCATGTGGGAAGAACCAACCCAGATGCCAGGCTGAGTGGCGTGAAACTGGCATCTCCGAGTCCTAAGATAGCAAGGGTGGGAGTTGGAAGGCTGCCGGCTTAAAGACAGATGTCTGAGCAGGCCAGTCAGGAAACATGCTTCCTGAAGGTCTGTGTTACACTGTGAACACAGCCTCATGCTGTGCCCTTCGTTTCACCCAGGGATGTTGACTAAGACAACAATAAAATCTTTTTCTTTGGTGTAATATCTTCCATGTCATTCGTGCCCGATTCTTAACTGGTGACTAAGGTAATCATAACCGTCGGTTCCTGTCTCAGGTAACTCAAGCTTCTGAATACCTCCAACCTCTCCCCTGTACTTCGTGCCTCTTGGGCAGCCATGTTTTGATCCATGTGACCCACCCTCACACAGCTGATTGGGCTGAAGTGGACACGTGATCCAAGGGCAGCCAATCCCTGGGCTGACCATGGACCAGGAATTTAGCTAAGACCTGAGGAGGGAATTTGCCGGTTGCACCGAAAAAATTCAGATGCCATGGGTTTGAATGAGGGCCATGGCAAGCCAAAACTATACGCAAGCCAAGTTGCCAGTTGAAAATACATAGACGTGAGAAAGCCAGTTGTTAGAGGTACAAAAGAGGTGGAGTGAGCTTTCTAGCTCCAGGCCAGATCTGTGTATCTTTATTTTTTTTTTTAAGTCTTTTTTTTTTTTTTTTAATGTTCATTTAGCTGAGAGAGAGAGAGAGAGAGAGAGAGAGAGAGAGAGAGAGAAAGAGCATGAACGGAGGAGGGGCAGAAGGAGATGGAGATACAGAATCCAAAGCAGGTTCCAGGCTCTGAGCTGTCAGCACAGAGCCTGACACGAGCCTACCAACCGTGAGATCATGACCTGAGCCGAAGTCAGACGCTTAACCAACTGAGCCACCCAGGGGCCCCAAATCTGTGTATCTTTAAAACATACCCCTCATCTTCAGGGCTTCCCAACAAAATGATAATGTCAACTGCTGTTCTCCAGAAGGTTAGAATAGTAGGGTCCCCTCCCTGAGGGAGTCTTATTCAACCAAATAATGAGCTGGTCAGAAAGCTGAGGATGGGGGGAATAAAAAGACTGGGCTGAGGCCACACCTGGGCAACCACCTTGAGCAACAGGGACTGAATGACCAGTCAGTGAACTTCCTGGCAGCTCCCACCCAATTGCTTCCACCCAATGCACACACATAACAGGGTGGTGGATGCTGGCATGCAGCCAGGCTCTTGAGGTTGGAGTCTGTTTCGTCAGTTGGCTGGAGAAAGAAAAAAGCTGACCAGAAGAGCACTCTAGGCTGAAGAAAAGCCAGGCAACAAAGCTGGCTGAGCGGGTGGGCATTGATTTCACTTCTTTAATGGATCTCTTAAAGACAGCAACTCCCACAATCAGTAAGAGTCAAAGACAAGCCAGATCGCCAGTTCTCCTTTGTCGCCAGAGAGCAGAGGAAGGAATTAGGAACCCTGGCTCCAGGCTCTAGCCCTGTGCTCTCAGAGTTGTGCTCCCTTCCCCACTCGGGGCTGCAGTCTGTCCGGCTGTACCAGGTCTGGCACAAAGAGTTAAGTCTACTGAATCTTCTCAGGTCCCGTGACACCCCCTGTGCCCAACTTTCGTAACTGGAGAGACTTCCTGCCCTGGTGTTCTGGTGCCTGAAACAAACGTAAAGGGGCCCGGCCACCTCCTCCACCAAAATGCCCCTAAGGCTGAAAGATGTGGGGGCAAAGGGGTGGATGCAACCACAGGCCTGACCCCACCCATCCTCTACTGGTTGAAACGCCCATGGAGGTGAGGTCTGCCGGCCTCTCACAAGGGCAAGCCTAGATGCCAATGGATGAAAAAGCGGCCGGCATCAACACCAAGAGGTCTCACCTGCACCTAGGTGGCAGCCACCTCTCGCGAGATCAGGGCTGGTGAAGCATTTAGAGCTCAGTTAGCCTCACACGGAGAAGACGGACAGAGAGGGGCTCACCTCAACCTCGAGGCTAGTCTGGTGGAGGGGCTGAAGTCAGCCTTCTTTTCATGGGAAAAAACAGAAGTTCTTAGCCTTGTGCAGGGATAGGTCAAGAGACTGAGTGCCTCTATTCCATTCAGGTATCAAGGTGAACGAGTTCAGCATTCAAACGTAAGTACTTTTAAATACTTTTCAAGCTGCCAAAATCCCCAAAGAAAAAGCCAGGTCTAAACTGGAAGGATGTGGTGCAGAGACGATGAATAAGTGGACCAAGCCGGGCAGGGGAAGAGCCGGCAGGCTCACGCTCCCCACGCTCCAGGCAACACTGGTTTCCTAGTGGGGGCGCTAAGGACGACGTAAGGGTCAGGAGTGGGGCTCCGGGCCCAGGTCCTCTCTGTGACGTCTGGCCTTCCCGGCAAATGCCTGCGAGTTGAGCCCCTCGCTGGGGGCCCCCAAAGGCTGGTGCGGGTGGGGCCCCCGGGCTCTTCCACTCTCCGCAGGAGCCGGGCACTCGGGGAACCCCACGCCCGCCCGGGTTGCCGAGGGGTGACGCCCCGAGTCTGAGACGGCTTCTCCCCGGGGCCGCCACCTGTAAAGCGGCCGGGTGGTGAACGTGGGAGGGCCTGCCACCGGCGGCCGGGGGCGCGGAACCCCGTGGCAAGAGGGGGCGGGGCGGGGCGCCGCGCCGCTTTCCCAGCTGGAGCCGCTGCGTTTGCGAGCGAGGAGGGGCGTGGCAGTCGAGGCCTCCGTGGCCGGAGATGGCCCTCCAGCTCCACCGCGTGGCCCTCCAGCTCCACCTCGGCCCCCTCCGAGGGGACGCGGGATTCCAGACCCCCCACCACCATCACAAGCCAACCAGACGGAGAGAGGCATTTAGGAAGGGAGCAGCCAAGGACACCAGCCCTGAGCGAACTAATAGATTAATAAAGTAACGGCAGCTAACATTTATTGGACGTTTGCTACCCGCCAGACGTTGTGCTTAACACTGTCTAGTCATTTTCTGATTTAAACTCTTAAGGATCTTTGAAGCAGGTACTATCATTTCCATCTCACAAATGAGGAAACCGAAGTTTAGAAGAGTCTGAGCCACTGGTCCAAGTCCACACTTGATGGAGAGAGCTGACCCACCGCAGCTCCCAAAGCTGCATGACTATAGACTTGGAAATGTGGAGAGAAGGTCCCAGTTTGCTGTGGAACTGAAATAATCAGAGCTTCAGAGGCCCTCCCGTCCGCCAGTGTGTGGCTAACTCCTGTATCCCTGCTCCAACTAGTAGCCTCTGTCTCTCCATTTTAAAGAAAAACGGTGTCCTTGGCTACAAAGGTCAGAAGGCAAAGGACAGAGCCTGAAATTCTCTGATGGCCAGGAGCCTTGGCAGAGAAAGGGACCTCGAGACCTGAGAACCAGAGACTGGGGAGAGCTAGGGAGTTAGGAGCTTCCTGGAAAGGTAAAGAACACTGAGTTAGAGAAGGCTTGAGTTCCAGGCCCTAGTCTACTTCCAATGATGGCTGTGGGATCTTGAGCAAGTCCCTTCCCTTCTCTGGGTCTGTTTCCCTCCTATCCATGGGGAGATTCTTCTAAATCCAAAAATCTCCTTTCTTCCCTCAGCTTCCCCTCTTCTCTTCCCATACCACCCTCCACCCAAACTGGCTCTAACATTCCGGATATAACCTTGAACTAAGTTTGGAAAAGTCCCAGATTAGAGCTGCAACCCATTCTCCTGAGCTCTGGACCCAGGGCATTAAGTCCTGGCAGGGGATCTAGCCGTGGCACGTTGGAGCCATCAAAGGGGAGAAAGGTCCTGTGCCTCTGAGAGGGGCCTCAGGGGGCTGGCATTGTGATGCCCTCATCCACTCTATGACATCACCCTCTCTCCCAGCCCCCCTCCTCTCCGATCAACTGCTCTGCAAACAACCATCAATCTGAATCCCAAAGGCGTGAGAAAGTCTGTTCTCCAGTACCTGCCGCTGATCTTCTGCCTCAGCCAGCAAGAAGCACCATGAAATTGGAATTCACAGAGAAAAACTACAACAGCTTCGTGCTGCAGAACCTGAACAAACAGAGGAAACGCAAAGAGTACTGGGACATGGCCCTGACTGTGGACCACCATGTCTTCTTTGCACATCGCAACGTGCTGGCTGCTGTCTCTCCACTGGTGAAGAGCCTCATCTCCAGCAATGACATGAAGACCACCGATGAGCTCTTTATCACCATTGACCCCAACTACCTGAGTCCGGCCACAGTGGACCAGCTCCTGGACTACTTCTACAGCGGCAAGGTGGTGATCTCGGAGCAGAACGTGGAGGAGCTCCTGCGTGGGGCCCAGTATTTCAACACACCACGCCTTCGAATCCACTGTAATGACTTCCTGATTAAGTCCATCCGCCGAGCAAACTGCTTGCGCTACCTCTTCTTGGCCGAGTTGTTTGAGCTCAAAGAGGTATCAGACTTGGCCTACTCTGGCATTCGTGACAACTTCCACTACTGGGCGAGTCCCGAGGGCTCTATGCACTTCATGCGCTGTCCACCTGTCATCTTTGGCCGCCTGCTCCGAGATGAAAACTTGCATGTGCTCAATGAGGACCAGGCTCTCAGCGCACTCATCAATTGGGTGCACTTCCGGAAGGATGAGCGGGAGAAGTATTTCAAGAAGTTCTTCAATTACATCAACCTTAATGCCGTCTCCAACAAGACACTGATGTTTGCCAGCAACAAGTTGATGGGCATGGAGAACAGCTCGGCCCATGTGACCCTGATTGAGAGTGTCCTTATGGACCGAAAACAGGAGAGGCCGTGCAGCCTGTTGAGCTACCAGCGGAAAGGCGCCCTGCTTGATTCGGTGGTCATCCTAGGGGGCCAGAAGGCCCATGGCAAGTTCAACGATGGCGTGTTTGCCTATATCATCCAGGAGAACCTGTGGTTGAAGCTGTCAGAGATGCCCTATCGGGCAGCAGCACTTAGCGCCACCTCGGCTGGTCGCTACATCTACATCTCTGGTGGCACCACTGAGCAGATTTCAGGGCTGAAGACAGCTTGGCGGTATGACATGGATGACAACTCCTGGACCAAGTTGCCAGACCTGCCAATTGGGCTTGTCTTCCACACCATGGTGACCTGCGGGGGGACAGTGTACTCAGTGGGTGGGAGCATTGCTCCAAGGCGGTATGTCTCCAATATCTATCGCTATGATGAGCGCAAGGAGGCCTGGTGCCTGGCAGGGAAGATGAGCATCCCTATGGATGGCACAGCCGTGATCACCAAGGGTGACCGGAACCTGTACATTGTCACTGGGCGGTGCTTGGTGAAGGGCTACATTTCTCGGGTTGGAGTGGTGGACTGCTTTGATACCACCACTGGGGATGTGGTCCAGTGTATCACCTTCCCCATTGAGTTCAACCACCGGCCCTTGCTCTCTTTCCACCAGGACAACATCCTCTGTGTACACAGCCACCGGCAGAGTGTGGAAATCAACCTGCAGAAGATAAAGGCCAACAAGACAACCACCTCGGTGCCTCTCTTGCCCAACAACTGCCCCTTGGATGTGTCCCATGCTATATGCTCCATTGGAGACAGTAAAGTGTTTGTCTGTGGGGGTGTCACCACAGCCAGTGATGTCCAGACAAAGGACTACACCATCAACCCAAACGCCTACTTGTTGGACCAAAAGATGGGCGAGTGGAAGACCCTGGCCCCCCCACCGGAAGCACTGGACTGTCCTGCCTGCTGTCTAGCCAAGCTACCTTGCAAGATTCTTCAAAGGATTTAAACAACTTTTTAAGTGGGAGAATAAGTAAATGCATTATTATTCACAATTTAATGAGAGAAAGAGAGGAAGGTGGCCTGTTGGTTCCTTCTTAGTGTTCCAGTCTATGTTTGGCCCTGAAAGAGGAGATCCTGGGTTAGGGCTGCTCCCAGTGGGTGGAAATTCAGGGCTACTCTGTCCCTGGAGGGATCCAAGCTGAGGCTGGAATGGAGTCCCTGGTGGGTGGGACTGAAGCAACTCCTGGGCACTGGCCAAGGTGGTGTCCGGAAAGCCCCCATTCTGTCCTCTGTAGTCATCTCCGCTGGCATCTACTCGACTGAGAGATAAAGCATTTGCTTAGAGCCTCAGGCTCCTCCAACACTCACTCCCCTTGAGTCTGCCCAGGAAGGCAGGGGAGGGCAGATCCCAGGTTTGGGACAGGAGACTCACGGTCTGGGAGTGAGGTAGGGGAGGGTGAAGAAAGTGGTGTGGGAAAGGCTCAGGGATGGAGGCAGAGGGAACAGAGGAGGCATGGTTACTTGGCTGTTGTATTTGACTATGCAGCCATCGTGTGTTTGTGTCTCATTTGTGGGGAAGTTGGGGGGTTACTTACAGTTGTTTTCAGTAAGCAAAGTTCATGGAAAACTTTCTCCAGGAATACAGGGTTTGAGGGACTGCGAGCAAAAGAGAGATCACTAAAGGGAGAAAAAACAAATCTATATAGTTGTCCCCCCTTCTCTGTGGCTTTGCTTCCCATGGTCAACTGTGATCCAGGAACAGATGATCCTCCTCCTGATGTATCATCAGAAGACAGTAAGAGCCTAACATTATGTCACAACGCGGTCACTCACCTCACTTCATCTGCTCACGCAGGAATTTTATCATCTCCCATCATCACAAGAAGGGGGAGTACAGCACAATAAGATATTTTGAGACGGAAAAAGAGACCACATTCACACAACTTTCATTACAGCATATTGTTAAGATTGTTCCATCATTTGTTGTTGTTGTTCATCTCTTACTGTGCTTAATTTATACATTAAACTCTATCAGAGAAATGCTTCTATAGGAAAAAACATAATACAGTGGGTTCAGTACCATCTGCAGTTTCAGGCATCGATTAGGGGTCTTGGAACAGATCCCCTGTAGATAAAGGGGTGACTAATGTGTCTCTGCTTGAGAAACTTGGGGATGAGAGGGGCTAAGAGAGACAGGATGGTATAGTAGTTAGGAGTACAGACATGGGGACCAGTTGGCCTGATTTAAATGCCAATTCCACCACCTCCCTCATAGGGTGAAGCTTAAATGAGTTAATACATGTAAATGCCTAGGACAGTCCTGGCATATATAAAAGTGCCAAAAGAGTACATTTTTTTTTAAAGGAAAATAAGAGTGTGGCAAGGGTCCAGGTTCTTGAGCCTTTATATGAGTAAAGTCCCGTAAAATGCTCTCTGAGACCCCTTACCGCAAAGCTTTGATGAGCAGTCCTCAATTCTAACTGTCTCTGTTCCCCTTTCATTCATTTGCGTACTAATATATAATCCTTATTTTTCCCCTCACGCATTCATGAATTGATTTATTCATCCTCTCATCAGTTCACATGCACACCATTCACTGAGGCCTCTCTGCGCAGGTCCTTGTTCCGGGCGTTGGGGCCGCGGGCATGACATAGACAATCCATGCCCCAGTAAGGGAGTATCTATAGCAGTGCTGTGCAACAGGAATACAATGCAAGCCACGTATGTGATTTAAATTTTTCTAGAAGCAATGCTACGAGAGTAAAAAAACAGGTGAAATTAACGTTAATGTATCTTATTTAACGCAATATATCCAAATATTATTTAAACAAGTGATCAGGGCAAGCATTTATTGAGATGTTTAACATTCTTTTTTTCTCGTACGAAGCCTTCGGAATCGTGTGTACTTTACACTTACAGCACAAGCGCATTTGGACTAACCAACCACGTGAGGACCCTGGAGGCTAGTGGCTACCGTATTAGTACAGGACGCTTTAAGTAGCTTTGTCGTTCAAACCTGCTCCATCCCCTTCTTTTTGCCTCTCAGCTCCGTTTGACTTGCTCAGCATCATCTTCTTGACCTCGCTGCTGGGTGGTCTCTGGCTTCAAAGCCTGCCTTCTGCCCTGTCTTACTTTGTTCCCTGCAGGCGAGGACCTTCCACTTCACAGCTGACCTCTTCTCTGGAATTTCTCCCGCCCTTCTCACTTCTTCAGCGCTGGGTAGCCCCCACCTCTGCTTACCTCACTGCCGTCCTCCAGCTGGAAGAACAACAGCATCTTACAGATCCATGTGGCTAAGCCCACCTGCCCCACCCCCACCCCACCAGGCTTATCTGGCCACCGCGTCACCTCTCACTGACTCCGGGTGCCGGTCCCCACGGCTCATTCTCTAACCCTCTCTGGTGTCCTGGGGCCCCACTCTTTTCTCTCCTCTTTCTCAACTGTTTACCTCTCATTCTGCCACCACATGTCCAGAGAAATAGAGGTCAAATGATCGGAGCTCCACGAACAAGCCCACATCTACCAAAACTCTCTCCAGACCTTCTGCTGCTTTCCTGCATCCCAGAGGAAGAGCTGTCCTTCCAGGATTCAGCATTGATCCCCTCCCCTGGGTCTCGTTTTGTCACCTCACAACTTCTCAGGACCCTCAGTTCCTTCTCTCTCTACACCCCCTTCCCGATTTTCTCTCTTTATTCCACAAATATTCTCAAGTTTGTCTTTTTCTGGAAACAAACCCTCCTTGGCCCTGAAGTCCAGCTCTTGCTCTCTGCTCATCTATTTCCTTAGTTGAGCTTCCTGTGCATCTATTCTCTGGCTCCACCTCTTGCTTCCAGATCAATCTCTAAACCACTCAGTCTGGCTTCTGTTCCTATCATGCCACCAAACCGTCTCCTGACGACACTGTCCTCTTTGTCCTTTCCTCAGTCAGTTCTTTCCCTTGCAGTCTTGGACAGAATTGACCTGTCCCCCCGCTGCAGCAGAATCACTAGGGTGCTTGCTAAAAAGGGAGATCTTTGGCATGGTAGGATTCTAATTTGATCTATTAACCCAAGTGGTCCTTCTTTTCTCCCTCTTCCTTCTTTCCTAACTGCTTCCCACCTTAAAATTAGACCATAAGGCTGAAACATTCGAAGCTTACTACCCTGAGGAGGCTGGCAGAGCTGAATGTAGAGTCAAATTCTCGGCCTGCTTCAGATTCTGTGACTCCCTCTCTCTCTGTCCCTCCCTTGCTCGGTGCACTCTCTCTTTCTCTCTCTCTCAATCCCTCAAAAATAAATAAAGGTTAAAAAATACTAAAAACTGGGGTGCTTTGTCCAAGTTAGGTTGTTCAGAAATATTAAATAGCATGATGGAATGATGACATATTTTGAAAAGCTTTATTGAGATATAATTCACATACCATACAATTCAACCAAAGTGTACAATTCAGTGACTCTTAGATATTCACAGAGTTGTACAATCATTGTCACAATTTTATAACATTCTCATCACCCCCAAAAGAAGCCTGGAACCTCTTTGCTGTCACTTGTAACTCCCTCATCTTCCCAGCCCTAGGCAACCACTAGTCTCCTTTCTGTCTCTATGGATTAGCCTGTCCTACACATTTCATATAAATGGAACCGTACAATATGTGACTTTTTTTTTTTTAGTAGGCTCCATGCCCAGCGTGGAGACCAACGCGAGGCATGAACTCACGACCCTGAGATCAAGAGCTGAGCTGAGATCAAGTTAGATGCTTAATCGACTGAGCTACCCAGGTGTCCCAATATAGGACTTTTTCACTGGCTTCTTTCACTTAGCCTAATGTTTTCAAGGTTCATCTATGTCGTAGCATATACCAGTACGTCATTCCTTTTTTATGGCTGAGTAACCTTCTACTGTATGGATAGACCACATGTTATTTACTCATTTATCAGTTAACTGATGGCCATCTGGGTTGTTTCCACTTCTCAGCTAGTATGAAGAATGCTCTGTGAACATTCATGTACAAGTTTTTGTGTTCACATATGTTTTCATTTCTGTTGGATATACACCTCAGAGTGGAATTGTTAGATCATAGGGTAACTCTGTGTTCAATTATTTGAGAAACTGCCAGACTGTTTTCAAAGCAGATGCATCATTTTACATTCCCACTTCCAATGTATGACCGTTTAAATTTCTCCACGTCCTCGTGGACACTTCTTGCTATCTTTCTTTCCAAACATAGTCATCTTGGTGGGAGCAAAGTGGCATCTCATGGTGGTTGTGATTTACATTTCCCTGATGGCTAATGGTATTAAGCATCTTTTCATGGGCTTATTTTATGACAGTTGCTTAATAACCTTTCCTCTTCCGCATGCCACTGTTCTCAGAGAAAGCTTTCTTCCTGAGGAAGTGTCCTGTGAGGACAAAACACAGACAGTGTGGCTCAGCAACACTGACAGTCATAGTGTACTATTTCATTTAGGCCACAGACTCATGGCAAGTCTATGCTTTCCTACCTACCCATTTATTTTAGAATTAGAATGTCCAAGATTTGTTCAAAGTATTTTAGAAAATACCTGCGACCAAGCATGCCTACTCTACATCTTCACCTCTCGCATTCCTGAGAAGAAGCTCCATCATCCCATGTCTAGTTGCGTATTTTACGCCATTTAAAGGATGACATAAAACATTCCACGTTTACTTCCGAAAGATCAGTGTCACATCTTTGAACAAAGTAAACACATCACATGTAAGTTAGAACACTTATCAAGAAATGAGACACGTGCTCAATAACCCTTCTTATTGTGAATACAACGCATGCAGAAAAGCAATGATGCATGACCGTGTAGCTTAATGAGTTACTGTAAATATCCCTGTAACCACTATTGAGTGCTAGAAATAGAGCATTGCCAATACCTCAAAAGCTATCTAGCCCCTTTCCAGATTATAATCTCTTCTCTCCCCTCTGACCTTTATGATAATGTGTTCCTGGGTTTTCGATATAGTTTTATTATCTAAATAGGCATTTCTGAAGTATAGATTAGGTCAGACTGGTTTTGAACTTCACAAGAAAATTGTACAGTATGAATTATCTTGTGTCTGGCTCCTTTCATTCAAAATTATGTTTTATAATTTATCCATGTTGTTGTATGTAGGTTTAGTTCCATCCGTTTCACGTCTGTATGCTATTTTATATGAATATGTCATTTTCCTTATCTAGTTTCCTGTTGATGGACATGTGGGTCGTTTCCAGTTTGGGCCATTACAATTACCATGCTGTTCTTGTGAGTGTATCTTGGTGCACATGTACCAAGTTTGTCTAGGGCATATACCTAGGAGTGGAATTACTGTCTTATTTGTAAGATAATGCCAAATTATTTTTGCAAAGTGATTGTTAATTAACATTGCCATTAGCAGTATATGAGAAGTCCTGTTGCTTTACAGGCTTGCCAATACTTGCTATTGGTCAGACTTTTTAAAATCCTAGCCAATTGGATATTAAGTGGTATTTCAGTGTGGTTTTTAATTTGCATTCTCTTAGTTGGATAATTAGGTTAAGCGTCTTTTCATGTTTATTGTCCATGTGGAATTCCTCTTTTGTGAAGTCTTCATTTCTTTTTTCTGTCTTCTTTATTGACTTGTGGGAATTCTTAATATATTCTGGATATGAGCCCTTTATCAGTTACACATATGGTAAGTATCTTCTTTGCCTCTGTGGCTTGTCTTTTCACTCTTAATGGTACGTTTTAATTGTAATTAGCCTGATTTGTCTTCTCCTTTTTTGTTACTGCTCTTTGATACTTGGAGAAATCATTCTTTACCCCGGGGTTACAAAGTTCTCATATGGATATATAACTGCCCCGGTGCCAATTTTCCACTTCTCTGCAGTGCCACCTTTGTTGTAAATCACGTGTCCACAGACAGAAATGTGTTTATGAGCTCTCTTATTTCATTGGTCTGTTCTTCTGATCTTATGCCAATACCACAGTCAGCAGTTACTGACATTACCAAAGCTCTATCACATCCTCCACGGTTTAGTAGAATTAGACCATTAGGATCCACAGAAAACCTGTTGGGATTTTGGTTGTGATTGTGCTAAACTTAGAGATCAATTTAGGGAAATTTGATATATTTACAATATCAATTTTTAAAATTCATGAACATGGTATATGTCTCTACTTTGGAGAGTCTTCTTTAATTTCCCTTAAAGTTTTATTCTTTACTTTGTGGAGATGTCACATACTTTTTTTAGATTTATTCTACCTGACATTTAAAAATTTGTACACATGCATGTATGTATACTTTATAGTATTCTTTTAAAAATTAATTTCCTACACTTCTCTAAAGAAGACATCCGGATGGCCAACAGGCACATGAAAAGATGCTCAACGTCGCTCCTCATCAGGGAAATACAAATCAAAACCACACTCAGATATCACCTCACGCCAGTCAGAGTGGCCAAAATGAACAAATCAGGAGACTATAGATGCTGGAGAGGATGTGGAGAAACGGGAACCCTCTTGCACTGTTGGTGGGAATGCAAATTGGTGCAGCCACTCTGGAAAACAGTGTGGAGGTTCCTCAAAAAATTAAAAATAGACCTACCCTATGACCCAGCAATACCGCTGCTAGGAATTTACCCAAGGGATACAGGAGTACTGATGCATAGGGGCACTTGTACCCCAATGTTTATAGCAGCACTCTCAACAATAGCCAAATTATGGAAAGAGCCTAAAATGTCCATCAACTGATGAATGGATAAAGAAATTGTGGCTTATATACACAATGGAGTACTACGTGGCAATGAGAAAGAATGAAGTGTGGCCCTTTGTAGCAACGTGGATGGAACTGGAGAGTGTGATGCTAAGTGAAAGAAGCCATACAGAGAAAGACAGATACCATATGGTTTCACTCTTATGTGGATCCTGAGAAACTTAACAGAAATCCATGGGGGAGGGGAAGGAAAAAAAAAAAAAAAGAGGTTAGAGTGGGAGAGAGCCAAAGCATAAGAGACTCTTAAAAACTGAGAACAAACTGAGGGTTGATGGGGGGTGGGAGGGAGGGGAGGGTGAGGGATGGGTATTGAGGAGGGCACCTTTTGGGATGAGCACTGGGTGTTGTATGGAAACCAATTTGACAATAAACTTCATATATTGAAAAAAATTTAAAAGAAATAAAAATTAATTTCCTCTTTTCATAGTTGAATATGTATAGAAATACAGCTGGGTTTTGTATGTTGACTTTGTATTTAGCAACTTCTAGGACATCTTTATATATTCTGGATGTGAGCCCTTTATCAGTTGTACATGTGGTAAATATCTTCTCTCCACTAATATGAATCATAGCTCTAAATGTAAAAAGCAAAACTACAAAACTTTAGAGGAAAACATAGGAGAAAATATTTGTAACCTGGGGTTAAGCAAAGATTTCCTAGATATGACATTGAAAGCATGATCCATTTAAAAAATTGATAATAAATTGGACCTCATCAAAATGAAAAACTTTTGCTCCAGGAAAGATACTGTTAAGAGGATGAAAAGACAAGCTACATAGTGAAAGAAATATTTGCCAGTCACCTATCTGGTAAAGAACTTGTATCCAGAATATGTAAAAAAATTTTTAAAAATATATTTGTAGATACTGCTATACTTTCCAAATACACAATTATATTATGTGTAATGACTTTCTATCTCTTTAAGGAAATTAACTTTATTCCAAATTTACTAAGAGTTTTTATCGTGATATTGAATGTTATCAAATACTTTTGCTGCATCTAGTGAAATGAACACAAGTTGTCTCCTTTATTAATAAGGACAAGTCACTTTTATTAATTTGTCAATGCAAAACCATTCATCCATTCCTGGTATAAACCTAACTTGGCTATGACATATGACATACTTTTTTTTTTTAATGTTTATTTTTTTTTTTTGAGACAGAGAGAGACAGAGCATGAGTGGGGGAGGGGCAGAGGGAGAGGGAGACACAGAAGCTGAAGCAGGCTCCAGGCTCTGAGCGGTCAGCACAGAGCCCGATGTGGGGCTCAAACTGACGGACCGCGAGATCATGACCTGAGCCGAAGTCAGCCGCTTAACCGACTGAGCCACCCAGGCCCCCCAACATATGACATACTTTTATATAAAATACTGTATGTTTTCGTATAATTACTGGACTCAGTAACTATAGAATTCCCTCTATATGGTGCTGGATTCCATTTACTATATATTCGCTCATTTTTATTTTACTTGTAAAATTATCGTAGGGAACTAACCGTAAATGGTATTTAAAAATTTTTAGTTTCTAACTATACATTGCTAGTATGGAGAAATATGATTGATTTTTGTGTGTTGACCATGTATCTTGCAACTTAGTCAAACTCATTAATTTTAGGAGGTTTTTTTGCAGATTTCTTGAAATTTTCTGTATAGACAATTATAGGGACAACTTCATTCCTTCCTCTGCATACTCTTTTAAAATTTTAATTCTAGTACAGTTAACATACAGTGTTATGGGGTGCCTGGGTGGCTCAGTCGGTTGAGCATCCAAATTCGGCTCAGGTCATGATCTCACAGTTTGTGGATTCGAGCCCTGCGTGGGGCCCTGTGCTGATAGCTCAGAGCCTGCTTCGGATCCTGTGTCTCCTTCTCTCTCTCTGCCCCTCCCCGCTCATGCTCTGTTTCTCTCTGTGTCTCAAAAATAAATAAATGTTAATTAAAATTCTTTGAAAAACCATACAGTGTTATATTAGGTTCAGATATATAATATAGTGATTCAAGAACTCTATACATTATTCAGTGTTCATCACAATAAGTGTACTCTTCAATCCCCTTCCTATTTCACCCATCCCCCCACCCACCGCCTTTTATTTCTTTTTCTTATCTTACTTTACTGGCTAGGACTTCCAGTGCAAAATTCAATAGGAGTGGTAAGGGAATATCCTTGACTTGTCACTGATCTTAGGGGAAGAGCAGTCAGTCTTTCACCATTAATATGCCAAATTTATCATTAACATGATAGGTTTTTCATAGATGAGACTCTATAATAAGTAGATGTTGAAATCTGTCAAATTTTTTTCTGTGTGAATTATGTGATTTTTCTTCATTAGACTTTGAGTGTGGTGGATTACATTGATTTGTTTTTCTTTTCTTTTTTAAAAATTTTTTAACGTTTGTTCATTTTTGAGAGAGAGAGCAGGGGAGGGGCAGAGAGCAAGGGAAACACGGAACTGAAGCAGACTCCAGGTTCCAAGCTGTCAGCACAGAGCCTGACCTGGAGCTTGAACTCACAGACCGTGAGATCATGACCTGAGCCCAAGCGGGACGCTTAACTGACTGATCCACCCAGGCACCCCACATTGATTTGTTTTTCAAATATTGAACCAGCTTGCGTCCTGAGATAAACTCCATTTTGTCATCATATACTGTTCTTTTTACACGTTGATAGATTCAACTTGCTAATACGGATCTTTCTCGACTTACAGTGAGGTCATGTCCTGATAAACCCATTGTAAGTTGACAACAACTCATGTCAAAAATGCCTTTAATACAATTAACCTACCAAACATCATAGCTTAACCTGGCCTAACTTAAACAGGCTCATTTACATGAGTCTGCAGTTGGAAAAAGTCATCTAACACAAAGCCTATTTTATAATCAAGTATTGAATATCTCACGTAATTTATTGAATACTGTACTGAAAGTGACAGACAGATTGGTTGTATAGGTACAGAATCATTCTAAGTATATTTGTTGTCTACTCTTGTGATCTGGAGCTACCATCACAAGGGAGTGTTGTATCGCTAGCCTGAGAAAAGATCCAAATTCAAAATTCAAACAGTTTCTACTGAATGAGTATTGCTTTTGCACCATCATAAAGTTGAAAAACTATACACTGAGCCAGCATTAAGTCAGGGACTGTATTCTGTCGGGGATTTTTGCATCCCTGTCCTTGGGAGATACTGATTTATAGTTCTCTTTTTGTACTCCCTTTGTCTAGTTTTAGTATCAGAGCAATGCTTGCCTCATAAAATGAGTTGAGGAGTGCTCCCTTTTCTCTGTCTCTGTTTCTCTCTCTTTTTCAGGAGACATTGCTTAGAACTGGTGTTACTTCCTTAAATATTTGGCTGACAATACTAGGTAGTTCTGGAGATTTTTTTTTCCCTCGGGAGGTGACCATTTCTTAAGTGGTCATATGACTGTGCAGATTATCCATTTCATCTTTGGTGAGTTTTGGTAGTTTGTGGCTTTCAAGTATTTGTCCATTTCACTTATGTTGTCAAATTTATGTGCAGTTGTTTATAACATCCTGTTATCATCCTTTTAGTGTTGCAGAGTATTGCATGTAATTTGTATCTTCAGTCTTGCTAGAGATTTATTTTATTATTTTTTCAAAGAACCAGATTTTGATTTCATTAATTTTCTCTATTTTTCTGTTTTCAATTTTATTGATTTATGCTCTTTCTCATTTCTTTCCTACTGCTTCCTTTGGGTTTACTTTGCTCTATTTCTAGTTGCTTAAAGTGAAAGCTTAGATTATTTACTTAAGACATTTCTTCTTTTCTAATACCAGAATTTAATACTAATAACTTTTCTCTAAAACTACTTTACATCCTGAAAACTTTATATTTGTATTTTCATTCACTCAGGTGAAAATATTTTCTAATTTCCCTACAGACTTTTTGACTCATGGATTATTTAGAAGTGTTTTGTTTATGGGAATGCAAGCTGGTGCAGCCACTCTGGAAAACAGTATGGAGGTTCCTCAAAAAACTAAAAATAGAACTACCCTACGACCCAGCAATTGCACTACTAGGCATTTATCCACGGGATACAGGGGTGCTGTTTCAAAGGGACACATGCACCCCCATGTTTATAGCAGCACTATCGACAATAGCCAAAGTATGGAAAGAGCCCAAAAGTCCATCGACGGATGAATAGATAAAGAAGAGGTGGTATATATATATATATACACACACACAACACATACATACATACATACATACACACATGTATATACAGTGGAGTATTACTAGGCAATCAAAAAGAATGAAATCTTGCCATTTGCAACTACGTGGATGGAACTGGAGGGTATTATGCTAAGTGAAATTAGTCAGAGAAAGACAATCATATGACTTCATTCATATGAGGACTTTAAGAGACAAAACAGATGAACATAAGGGAAGGGAGACAAAAATAATATGAAAACAGGGAGGGGGACAAAACAGAAGAGACTCATAAATATGGAGAACAAACAGGGTTACTGGAGGAGTTGTGGGAGGGGGGATGGGCTAATCAGGTAAGGGGCACTAAGGAATCTACTCCTGAAATCATTGTTACACTATATGCTAACTAATTTGGATGTAAATTTTAAAAACTAAAAAATGAAACAAGTTAAAATAAAAATAAATTAAAAATAAATAAATAAATTCTGTGCATTATGAAAAAAAAGAAGTGTTTTGTTTAATTTTCAAAGTTTTGGAATTTTCTTAGTATCTTTCTGTTCATCACATCTACTGTAGTTCCATTATGGTCACTGTATTTTCCCAATTTTTTTTTGTTTTTGTAGTTTGTTTTTAAATTTTTTTTAATGTTTATTTATTTTTGGGAGAGAGAGAGACAGAGCATGAGTTGGGTAGGGGCAGAGAGAGAGATAGGCAGACACAGAATCCGAAGCAGGCTCCAGGCTCTGAGCTGTCAGCACAGAGAGCCCAACACAGGGCTCAAACCCATGAACCGTGAGATCGTGACCTGAGCTGAAGTCGGACGTTTAACCAACTGAGCCACCCAAGCACCCCAGGTTGTAGTTTGTTTTATGACCCCAAATATGTCTGTCTTGGTGAATGTCCCATGTGCGCTTGGGAATAGAGTGTCCTATAAATGTCAATTAAATCCAGTTGGCAGATGGTGTTGTTCAGTCCTTCTATATCCTTGATTTTCTTTCTATTACTTCTTTCTATTAGTATTGAAGTCCCCAACTATAATTGTGGATTTGTGTGTTTTTCTTTTTGGTTCTGTTTTTGCTTCATGTATTTTGAGGTAATTGTTGTTACTTACATACACATTTAGGATTTTAATGTTTTCTTGGTGAACTGACCCTTTTATCATCGGATAATATATGCCTTTATCCCTGTTACTTCCCTTGTTTTGAGTCTACTTTGTCTGATATTAGTGTTTGCATGGTAGATCTTTTTTCCATCCTTTTCCTTTTGACCTATCTATATCATTCATTATCTTGAAGTTTCTTTTTTTTTTTAATTTTTTTTAACGTTTATTTATTTTTGAGACAGAGAGAGACAGAGCATGAACGGGGGAGGGGCAGAGAGAGAGGGAGACACAGAATCGGAAGCAGGCTCCAGGCTCTGAGCCATCAGCCCAGAGCCCGACGCGGGGCTCGAACTTGCGGACTGCGAGATCGTGACCTGAGCTGAAGTCGGACGCTTAACCGACTGAGTCACCCAGGCGCCCCTTGAAGTTTCTTATAGACAGACTATAATTGGTTCATGTCTTGTTATTCTAACAAACTCTGATTTTTATATTGGGGTGCTTGTTTATTTTTAATGTTTATTTATTTTTGAGAGAAAGAGCACACTAGCAGGGAGGGGGAAGAGAGAGAGACAGAGAGAGAAAATCCTAAGCAGGGCCCCATGCAGGGCTTGAATCCATGAACCATGAGATCATGACCTGAGCTGAAATTCAGAGTGAGATGTTTAACTAACTGAGCCACCCAGGTGCCCCTGTATTGGTGTGTTGAAAACAGTTATATTTAGGGGTGCCTGAGTGGCTCAGTTGGTTAAGCATATGACTCTGGATTTCAGTTCAGGTCATGATCTCATGGTTCATGAGATTAAGTCCCGAGTCAGTCTCTGTGCTGACGGTACAGACTCTCTCCCCCAAACTCTCTCTAAAAATAAATAAATGAACATTAAAAAAAAAAGTTTAATGACTTATTGATATGTTTGGATATAGGGCTCCCATTTTATTATTCATTTTCCATTTTGCCCCTCTTTTTCATTCCTCTCCTTTCTTTCCCACCTTCTTTGGGGTTAGTTGAATGTATTTTAGCATTCCATTTTATTTTTTTTTTAATTTTTTTTTTAACGTTTATTTATTTTTGAGACAGAGAGAGACAGAGCATGAACAGGGGAGGGGCAGAGAGAGAGGGAGACACAGAATCTGAAACAGGCTCCAGGCTCTGAGCTGTCAGCACAGAGCCTGACGCAGGGCTCGAACCCACATACCGCGAGATCGTGACCTGAGCCAAAGTCGGACGCTTAACCGACCAAGCCACCCAGGCGCCCCACATTCCATTTTAATCTATTGTGTTTTGATAATATCTCTTTGTATAAAGTTTTTAGTGGTTCTAGGGATTATAGTATCCATACTGAACTTCATAGTCTATTTAAAATTAATATTTAACTACTTCAAGTGATATTAAAAACCTTACTCCATATAGGTCCCTTTACCCTCCCCCTTTATATTATAGTTGTCTTACATGTTACATCTACACACATTGAAAACCCCATCAGACACTGTTCTTTTTTTTTTTTTTTCTGTTTTTTGCTTCTAAATATCAAGCGTATTTTAAAGAACTCAAAAGAAAAAGAATGGTCTATTATATTTACCCAGGTATTTATCATTTTTGTCACTCTTCCTTCATTCTTGATGTTCTAGCTTTCATTTTGGTGTCATTTCCCTTTCCTCTGAAAAACTTCCTTTAGCCATTCTTTTAGAGCGTGTCAACTGGCCACGAATGCTCTCACTTTTCCTCCTTCGGAGAATGTCTTTATTTCGTCTTCATTACTGGAGGTTATTTTTACTGGATAGAAAATTCTGGTTTGATAGTTCCCTTTTTCAACACCTTAAAAATATTGTGCCACCCCCTTCTTGCCTTCATGGTTTCTGATGAGAATTCAGCATTCATTCAAATCATTGCTTCTCTACCAGAATGTATTATTTTTGTCTGACCACATGGAAGATTTATTTTCTTTAGTTTTCAGCAGTTTTAGTATGATGTGTATGGGTATAAAATTCTTTGGCTTTATCTTGTTTGGAGTTCACAGAACCTTTTGAATATGTAGATTTATGTCTTTTGCCAAATTTGGGAGGTTTTCAGCTGTTATTACTTCAAACATTTTTCCAGCTCTGCACTCTTTCTCTATTTCTGGAAGTCTAATGCAACAAATGCTGGACTTTTTTTTTTTTTTTTTTTTATTGTTCCACAGGTTCCCTGGGATCTTTTCAGGTTTTTTTCCCCCTCACTATTGTTTAGACTAATGTTTACTCATCTTTATGTTCACAGACTCTTCCCTTTGTCATCTCCATACTGCTTTGGGATACATCCAGTGAGTTTTTAACTTCTGGGCTTTCTTATTTTCCAGTTCTAGCATTTCCATTTTGTTATTCACTATATTTTCTATTTCCTTACTGAATCTTCCAAGTTTTCCATTTGTTCCAAGGATGTTTACAATTGTTAGGGCATTTTTATAATGGTTGCTTTAAAGTCTTTGTGACGTGAGTCCAATATCTAAGTCATCTTAATATTGACACATGTTGACTGTCTTTATTTGTGAGTTGAGATTTTCCTTAGTTACTCGTATGCCAAGTAATTATTCATCTGCCAAGTTTAAGAATGTATCTTAAACATTTTGAGTGTTAAGCTAGGAGACTCTGGCTCTTGTTTAAATCATATGAAGAATGTTATTTTTTATTAGTATGCAATTGACCTAATTAGATTCAGGCTGTAAGTTCCAAACCAGTCTTGTGGACTGTGGTTAGAATTTCATTTTAATTTTCACACTTTGCAATGGTGTTCAGATCTAGTCCACGTGTGTGCTACCCAGTGGACAGTCTGGGACTTGGATGGTGGAAAGTATAGTTCTCAAAGTCTTACATGCTGATTAAGACCAGACCTGGGGCACCTGGGTGGCTCAGTCGGTTAAGCAGCCGACTTCGGCTCAGGTCATGATCTCACAGTCCGTGAGTTCGAGCCCCGCGTCGGGCTCTGTGCTGACCGCTCAGAGCCTGGAGCCTATTTCAGATTCTGTGTCTCCCTCTCTCTCTGCCCCTCCCCTGTTCATGCTCTGTCTCTCTCTGTCTCAAAAATAAATAAATGTTAAAAAAAATTAAAAAAAAAAAAAAGACCAGACCTAAGTACAGGTCAGGGCTGAGCCCAGGAGTTTGTGAGCAATTTAATAGGGCTACTTCTCCAAGGTGCTCCTTCTCTATGATCTCCCTTGTACTATTCAGGTCCCTGGGGTTCTTCTTTTTGGTTCTCCACCAGGAAGCTAGAGCTTTGCTTAGCTTACTCTGCCTGCCGTGCGCTTTCATAACTGCATCCGTGTCTGAGACCAAGTGGCAGGAGAACCAGAGGATAAAAAATGGTGAATTCATTGCCAGTTCAGTACTTCATATTTTGGTCTTCTTCCCCAACTTGTCTGCCACTATTTACTTTTCAGAGTCCTCAAATAGCGTCTGCTCCATGCATTCTGGCTAGGTTTTACAGCGGCATTCAGTGGGAGAGACAGGAGGAATGTGCTTACTCCATCTGACTCCCACTCATGGTTTTCTCAACTATATTCATGAATGACTTTGCCTGTCATTTTCCTTTCTCTACTGGGTTTTGTATCAAGATTATGCTTACCATAAAATGAGTTGGAGTATATCCTCCTCTTTAAAATTCTCTGGGAGAATCTACGAAGACAAGAAATTTCACTAATGAAGGCAAATGGAATTTGTGGGAAGCTTTCTGATTTATTGTTTTTACTAGTTATAGGAATATCCAATTCTATTTCTCCTTGTGTTATTTTTAAGTTATATTTTCTAGGAATTTTTCATTTACTTTTTCAGTGTTATTAACATACAGTTGTTTGTATATCCTCTTTTGATGTTTATAATGTGTTTAAATTTTAATGACTCCATTTTTATTTCAGATTTTTTTTTTTTAAACTTTAGGTTATTCTTTTTTTTTTTTTTAATTTTTTTAACGTTTATTTATTTTTGAGACAGAGAGAGACAGAGCATGAATGGGGGAGGGTCAGAGAGAGAGGGAGACACAGAATCCGAAACAGGCTCCAGGCTCTGAGCCGTCAGCACAGAGCCCGACGCGGGGCTTGAACCCACGGACCGCGAGATCATGACTTGAGCTGAAGTTGGCCGCTTAACTGACTGAGCCACCCAGGCGCCCCCTATTTCAGATTTTGAATTTTAAAAAAGTACCATTCTTACATAGGTGTCTTTACAACTTTGGATAGGCAATGGTTTCTTAGATATTACTCCAAAAACACAAATAACCATCATCAAATTTAAAACCTATTGTGCCTCGGGGTGTGTGGGTGGCTTGGTGGGTTCGGTGTCTAACTCTTGGTTTCGGCTTGAGTCATGGTCCTGGGTTTGAGCATGGGGCCTGCTTGGGATTCTCTCTCCCTCTCAGCTCCTCCCTTACTTGCTTGCACACATGCTCATGAGCCACATGTTGGGCTCCAAGCTGACAGCATGGAGCCTGCTTGGAATTCTCTCTCCGTCCCTACTCCATTCACAATTGCTCTCTCTCTCTCTCTCTCTCTCTCTAAAAATAAATAAATAGGGGCACCCGGGTGGCTCAGTTGGTTAAGCATCTGACTTTGGCTCAGGTCATGATCTCATGGTTCCTGGGTTTCAGCCCTGTGTCAGGCTCTGTGCTGACAGCTTGGAGCCTGGAGCCTGCTTCCGATTCTGTGTCTCCCTCTCTCTCTGCCCTTCCCCTGCTCATGATCTGTCTCTCAAAAATAAATAAACAGTAAAAAAGATTAAACATAAATAAACAAAAAAAACATGAGATGTTACTTCACATCCACTAGGATCACTGTAATAATAAAAAAATAAGTATTGATGACTCTGTGAAGAAAATGGAACTCTCATACGATGTTACTGAGAATGTAAAATGGTGTAACCACTTTGAAAAACAGTATGGCAATTTTCAAATGATTAAACATGGAGTTACCATATGACCAGTAATGTATGTACTGGGTATAAATAGTAATTTCACTTTTAGGTATATATACTTAAGGAAAATGAAAACATGTATGCACACAAAAACTTGTACATGAATGTTCATACTTAATAGTCAAAAAGTGGAAACAACCCAAATCAGCTGATAAATGGATAAATGAGATATATCCATACGGTGAAATATTATTCAACCATAAAAAGAAACAAAGTACTGATATATACCATAGCATGATGACCATTGTAACTATTATGTGAAGTGAAAGAAGCTAGTCACAAAGAACCATACATTGCATAATTCCAGTTTCATGAAATGTCCATAACAGGCAAACCTATAGAGACAGAAAGTAGAAAATTGGTTGCCTAGAGCTAGGGAATTTGAGAGGATGGAGTGTAAAATTTCTTTGGGAGTAATGAAAATGTTTTAAAATTGACAGTGGTGATGGACGCACAACTCTGTGAATATGCTAAATGCCATTGAATTGTACACTTCACATGGGAGACTTGCACGGGATGTGAATTGTATCTCAGTAAAGTTGTAAAAAGATACCATGCCTCGGTCTCGGTCATTCTTTCTTGGATTATTCACTCTGGAGAATGCCAGCTTCTGTGTCGTAACATTTTGAGGAGGCCCATATGGCAAGGAACTGAAGCCTCCTGCCAATAGCCTTGTAAGTGACTTTGGAAGTGGTTAACTTGTCCCCATCAAGATTTGAATGACTGTAGCCACTGCCGATAGATTGCTACCTCATGGGATCTGGAGTCAGGACCACCCAGTTAAGCCCTCTCAGATTTCTGACCCTCAGAAACTGTGAAATAATAAATGTTTGTTACCTAAAGGTGCTAAGTTTTAAGATAATTTATTAATAAGCAATAAATATACAAGCCCATCTAGCTCTTTAAGACAGGAATTTCTAATAAAATTTCACTTTTTATATTTAATAATTATGACATTTTCTGGTATATTTTGCTGCTTTGATTGAATGTATACTACTAATTATGTCAATCCAAAACAAAATTTTCACAGAGCCTTATGGTTATGGGATATTTTTAAAAAGTCAGTTATAGGGGCGCCTGGGTGGCCCAGTCAGTTAAGCATCTGGCTCTTGATTTTGGCCCAGGTCATGATCTCGTAGTTTGCCAGATGGAGTCCTGCATCAGGCTCCATGCTAATAGCCCAGAGCCTGCTTGGGATTCTCTCTCCCTCTCTCTCTGCCCCTCCCACACTTGCTTCCTCGTACGTGCCCTCTCTCTCAAAAATAAACATTAAAAAGTCAATTATATTTGTATTACATATTTTTGTTACAAAGAAGTATGATAAATTGATCGATAAGTCTTTCAAGCACAAAAACATTCTAACGGGGTAGAATTTAGGGGCAAGTGTTGGAATGGTAGTATGTGTTCAGGGAGCAAAAGTAAGAATCTGAAATTTCTTAGTGTTAATGAAAAGTTTTGCGATGTATTTTTTTAATGGATGGTAGCATCAAATCATGATAGATACCACTGGATACATTTAAAAGAGAAATACAACAATTTCGTTGGAAAGGATCAATATTTGTATTAGAAGTTACATCCTGGGGCGCCTGGGTGGCTCAGTCGGTTAAGCGTCCGACTTCAGCTCAGGTCACGATCTCGTGGTCAGCAAGTTCGAGCCCCGCGTCGGGCTCTGGGCTGACGGCTCAGAGCCTGGAGCCTGCTTCCGATTCTGTCTCCCTCTCTCTATGCCCCTCCCCCGTTCATGCTCTGTCTCTCTCTGTCTCAAAAATAAATAAACATTAAAAAAAATTTTTTTTAAAAAGAAATTAAATCCTTGCCACTAATTATGAAAAAATTTAGATGTCAATTTAAAAATGCACAAGAGGCCTGTAGATTTTTATTGTTTATTTTGAGAGAGAGAGAGAGAGAGAGAGAGAGAGAGAGAGAGAGAGAGCATGAGCAGGGAAGAGGCAGAGAGAGAGGGTGAGAGAATCCCAAGCATCCACACTCAGCATGGCACCTGACTCGGGGCTCCATCTCACGAACCATGAGATCACAACCTGAGCAGAAGTCAAGTTGGTCACTTAACCAACTGAGCCATCTAGGCACCCCAAGGCCTGTAGATTTATTTTTTTAATTGTTTAAGGGAGGTTTTGTTCTGTTTTGTTTTGTTTGGACATGCTTGGAGTTCGTGGTGCTTCTTGAAACTGTAGCTTGATTTGGGAAATTTGAGTTTGGGAAATTCTCAGCCATTTTATCTTCTAACACTGCTCCAATCTCTCTCCTGTCCTTCTAGCTACAATTATGTCTATAAAACCTATTCCTCATATCCCATATGTTTTTTATGTTCTTTTCTGTGTTCTTCATCCTTTTGACTCCATTTCAGCCTGGATACTTTTCTGCTCTATCTTCTGGCTCACTAATTCTCTTTTCAGTCATGTCTAATCCATTATTAAATTTATCCATTGACTTGTTAGTAACAGATACTATAAATTTTGGTTCTCAAATGTTTAAACTGCTGAAATTCTCTATTTTATTTTAATTCCCCTAAGTCCTTAATCATCGCTATTTTAAAACGTAGGTCTGATAACTCCATTATCTGAATCCTCTGGGATTTCTATTCTAGGTCTGTCTCTGAAAACGTCTCTGAGCATGTTTTGTCTTTTCATGCTTAGCTATTTTTGGATGAATGTTTTTCTATTAGAATTTACTTTTGCTTTTGGCAGGCAGCTCTAGGCTAAAGGCACTAGAAAGCCCAGTCAAGGATTTGTAAGATTCAAAGCTGGGCTTTAGAAGAGCTTCACCTTGATTCCTACTGTACAGTCATAGCCCTCCTGGACCCCACATAAAAACCTGGTACAGTTTTCAGGGTTCTTCCTTTTTGGTAAGCCCTCAACTATTTTCTCCTCCCAGCCTTGTTTACTGAGAGCTCTACTTGGCTTCTCAGCTTCTGCTTTTAGAACTAACAATCTCCTTGAGAGGAAAAGTGGCTCCAAATGTTAGACTCACTTTTCTTGGCTTACCCCCTTCTCCTAGGACTTGGGTCCGCAACTCCTCACTGCTTTGGCAGTCAGTCCTCTGATGCCTTCAGAGAGATTTTGAAAAAACTGCTTCCCCAGCTTTTCTGGTTATTCTCAGCAGGAGAGTTGGCCCTAAGCAACTCTGCCCACCATTGCTAGAATTAAAGCCTCCTCTCCTGAATGTTAGACTGATTTCCAATATCCTGTTGAATGCCTCCTGAATACGTTACTGGTGCCCTGTGCTCAGTAAGAATCCACACTGAACTCTTCATTTGTCTCATCTCCTGCCTCATGGCACTCAACTGGCTTTTCCTGTCGTGGCTATTTCTGTTCATGGTTTTCTAAGCTATAAATATTGTCTGTGGATCTCCTCCCTGCCTCCTAAATGTGATCAGTTACCAAGTTATGTGTACATTACCTCCATTATTTTTCTTCCATCAGAGCCTGCTGCTCAGTTCCCTGGAATATCATCCTCGGTCCCCCTCGTCTCCCTCCTGAACCACTGTAGGTTCAGTGCAGCACCTTTCCTAACTGTCGTCTCTGCTCTCAGAACCCTCTATGTTTATATTGCCTGAGATGCCAGATTTCAGAACAGGGTTCTAAGTTGTTGCCTGCTTAAAGTCCTTCAAAGTCTCCTCTCAGCCCCTGCAATTCAGGAATAATCCTCACCTGGGCACTCAAGCCCTCCCTGATTTGACTCTAATACACTTGTCTTCAGCCGTATCCATCTACTTTCAAGAGTGAAGGCTGTCTCCCTCAGCTACTACTGTTGTGAGCATCCAACAGTTGTCTTCCTTGGCCCCCCTCATGGCTATCCTTTCCCATTATCCTCCACCCAGGGGCAGCAGAGATGGTTTCAAGGAAAAGACGAATGTGAAACTCCTTATGTTGTTGATAGTTTATGCTAGGGATGAGCATTAAACAAAAAGAGGGAGGAGAAAACTGAATGAATTGCAGGCCTAAGATTTTAAGTTTCTTAAATGCTTTTCTTCAAAACTTGCTTACATTTCCTACTAAAAATAACGTTAAAAATACATGCTTTAAGCAAATAATTACCTCCTTTTGTCATTAAAAAATTTTTTTAAATGTTTATTTATTTTTGAGAGAAAGAATGACAGAGCACAAGTGGGGCGGGGGGGGGGGGGGCGGTGGGCAGAGAGAGAGGGAGACACAGAATCCGAAGCAGGCTCCAGGCTCTGAGCTGTCAGCACAGAGCCGGACGCGGGGCTTGAACTTAAGAACTGTGAGATCATGACCTGAGCCAAAGTCGGACGCTCAACCAACTGAGCCACCGGGCACCCCATGTCATTAAAGATACATATAGTTTTCAAGAAACCACTTTCCTGTCCTTTGCTGACCATCTCAGGAGACATTTTTGACCTCTGGTTGGTTGGGTTTTGCTTTTTTCTTTTTTGGGGGGGATGGTGGGGGGTTAAATGTAATCACCCATTATCATTTTTATGGTGTAGACAAAATCCCCTGATGTTAAATACTAAAAGAATTTTTAAAAAAATTTTTTTAACGTTTATTTATTATTGAGAGACAGAGCGTGAGCAGGGGAGGGACAGAGAGAGAGGGAGACAGAATCCGAGGCAGCCTCCAGGCTCCGAGCTGTCTGCACAGAGCCCGACTTGGGGCTCGAGCTCACAAACGGAGAGATCAAGACCAGGGCTGAGGTCGCACGCTTAGCTGACTGAGCCACACAGGCGCCCCTATACTGAAGGAATTTTAAAGAAAACTGCTGTCCTTAGCTGACAGAGGTATGTACATACAAGAGGTGGTACCAATTCTGAGGTGCCCAGAAGACCTGGGTTTCCTCTTGAGCACTCCCTGGGTGATTAATCCCTTCCCACACAGGGGCCTGTTTCCCTATGAAATTCCTAGGTGATCCCTAAGGAGTTTTTCAGTTCTAGAAATGTATGTGTAGCCCTGGTAAGACACACTCGCTGCAAAAAGGCTTTATGAAAGGAGAGATCTTCGCCTTTTTATAAAAATACTGTGGGGTAGAAAAATCGGAATGAATTAAGTTTATTTATTTAAGTAATCTCTACACCCACGGTGGGGCTCGAACTCACCACCCTGAGACCAAGAGTCACATGCTCCACGGACTGAGCCAGCCAGGCGGCCCTGAATGAATTACGTTTCAGTCAGGCTTCTCCACAGGTGAAAATAATCCAGGCTGGGTGAATGAATGAACAAATACAAAATTTTTAATAAAGCCAGTAAACAGCTCTGAAAGGATTCAGTCTTCCCAAGGAGCCTGGGAGGGAGGCAGTGCCAGATTCTCCATCCCATTTTCCAAACGAGGAAACCTGGGTTCAGAAAGCGTAAGCAGCTTGCCTCTTCCGTAATCCACCGATCGTTGTCGCCCTCACTTCACCTCACCTCCGCCTTCAGCACTAGAGTCCCTCCGAGATGGTAGTCCAGGGTCAGAGCAGCCCCAAAGGCCAGGTGGGTAAGGCTGCTTCAAGTCAAGCCACTTCCGCCTTCCTCAGGCCTGACTGGGCTCACTACCCTCACAGCCCGCGCTGCCCGAGTCACGAGTTTTCCTCGGAGGCCCTCCCCTCCTCCTGCTGATTGGGTGGTTCTTGAACTATTTCTGTCCTCTGATTGGTTGTTATCCCTTCGGCTCCCACCCCAACACGGCCTAGACCAACCGGATATAGGGGCAGGGTTTCCGCTTCCGCCTTCTCCCTCCCGCTTGTCGTCGGATCGCGGTCGCCGCCACAGCAGCCGCTGCGGGGCGCGGTGTCGGTGGGGCGGTTGGCTTGTCTCTCAACGTTGGTGTCCGTGCCGTTGAACTGCCCGCCATGGCTGAACTAGATCCGTTCGGCGCCCCCGCCGGCGCCCCGGGCGGCCCCGCGCTGGGGAACGGGGTGGCCGGTGCCGGCGAAGAAGACCCGGCCGCGGCCTTCTTGGCGCAGCAGGAGAGCGAGATTGCGGGCATCGAGAACGACGAGGCCTTCGCCATCCTGGACGGCGGTGCCCCCGGGCCCCAGCCGCACGGCGAGCCGCCGGGGGGTCCGGGTGAGAGTGCGGGCGCGTTTGGGGCGGGAGGACTTGTGTAGAAACTTGGCCCAGGGTGGGTCTAAGGGCTCTGTGTAACTTGTTTTTTTGCTGAACGGGGAGGAGGGTAAGGAAGAGTGCAAGGAGGAAACGAGACCCTGGCCCAGTCATTGCAGAAACCTAGGTTCGGTGAGCCTACTCTGTCGTATGAGTGTGTTTAAGTGCTCCTGGACGGGATAGAGCGAGAAAGCAAAGAAAATAAAGTACTTGTCAGGCTGACGAGCCTGAAGAAGCCGGTTCAGCTCAGGAACTTTTCATTGAGCACTTGCTGTGCTTTGAGCCTGGCCTCTGAAACGTAGCCGCATTGGCGCAGTTTGGCTAGACTTAAAGGCAAGTCTGAACCCAGCACAGAACCAGTTACTGGGAAAGGAAGGCAGAAAAAATGAGCATAGTGCTGTCGTTTTGGGGATATACACCAACAGAGGTGGCAATACAGTTCAGCATTTAAGGACTTCAGGGGTGTAGAGTTGGATTATGGGGACGAAAGGAGGCGTGAGTAGGGAACTCGAGGAAGGTGGCCTAGCCCTGGAGGAAGAAACTCCAGCCAAAGAAGGATAAGAGTTTTACCATTTATTGGACGGATTACAGCCAGGATTTCTGGAGCTCTACTTCCTCTAGGAACAGCTTTGGTAAGCAGTGTTGCCTAAGCAGAATTTAAGATTAGCCTGGACTAGCCTTCCAAAAGGTGAAGAGAGAATACTGTGTGGCCTTTTCCCAGCAGGAGTCTGGCAAAAACAAAACCAAAAAACGAGCCTTAGGATGCCAGCCCGACCTTTGAATGCCTTAGCTGTGGGTGATGTTTGGAATTATGGTGGAAGGAAGAGATGAGTGGAAGAGACCTTTCTAGTCATATGGGGAAGTAGGAAATTAGCTGGAAGAAGTAAGACCTGGGTTTTCATTTACTTAAAAAAAAAAAAGAATTAAAGGAGAATAGGGCACAGTAGGGCAGATAGGAGTGCTTGTACTACAGCCTTAAAGGGCCAGGCAGATAACATAAATGAGAGAAACCTGCTGGGAATGAGACGCTAAGGAGTATTGGAGACCGAGATTTTGTTGCACTGTAGTTGTGCTCTTCATGGAAGGATTCGGACTCAGAACTCTCAAATTACTGTGCCAGCCAAGCGGAACCATCTTTGTGAGTAGGAGTGGGGAGACTGCATGTTTACAGACTCTTGAGTTTTTATGCTGCACCATGGTACCTCCTAAGCAAATCAGTCCCCCAATAAAAACTTACATGAGAATATATGATACACTTGAAAATGCAAATTACAGCAAGCAGGTGGGACTGAACTGTGAACTGGGCTGTGGCAGGAGATGAAGTTGGCCTTAAGTGAATAGGTTTTTGTGGTTGGGTGGTGTTAACATTTGCCGGAGAATCATAAATTTACTTTTTAGATCCTTAGTTTACTTCCCTCATTTAATAAAAGAAAACTTGAGTCCTACAGAGCAATGAGTTGCTTAGGAAAAAAGGGCAAGTTTATTTCTGTGCCCCAAGTCCCCCTGCCCTTTGTACCATGTTGTGTTGCAGTTGTGTCAGCAGGGGTTTCGTGGGATAAGAGATGGTCATTTCTGAAAGGTACAGAAGTAGGCAGTTGTGCCTGCCTTGGGTAGGACAGAGTTCAGAGAATCAGTACCCATAGTTAGAAAACTGTCCTGATTCAAGGACAGTGTTACTCTTGCTCATGGTTGTGTCCCCAATGCCTAGCAGGGTGTCTAGCATGTAATAGATACTCAAAGGAATGAACAAAAATATTAGGTCTGAGAGTCCTGCATAGAAAGACAAATGTTGGTGATGGGCAGTTTGGAGAGGTAAAAGGGAGGGGATAGGTCCCCTGTGCATTAAGCTTTCAGCAAAGGGAAGGAAGGGATGGTTGCTGACTTAGTTTCTAGGAAGGATTTTGTTAGTGACCTAAGCGTTCATGGACTTGAAGCCAGTCCCCTGACAGTGCAGTTGAGATCGGTAATAGTGTAGTGGTCAGCAACTTCCTTTGGGAATTAGAGAACTAGTTGGGCTCTGCTTTCTTTCCTTTCAAAGAGGCACTCTAGTGGTTAAGATTCTGTGCTGTCCTAGACTGCTTGAGCCCAAGTTTAACTTTGTGGTTTCAGGCAGCTTCCGTAACCACCGCTGCCTTGTACAGATCTACAGAGTTGATAGGATTACATTAGTACCTGTAAAGCGTTAACACACTGTACTTGGTATTACTTGGTAGTAATACCACAGTTACCTGGCTGTACTCTTATTCCTTGGGAGTAGCGGGGAGAGAGAGGCATTACGAGGCTTATGGGCCTTGGGGTGTGCTGAGGAAACAGATTTTAGGAGGAAGCCCTGTATCGGATGTGTTACCGTACAGAAATATATGGGCAGGATGCTCTAACAGATTCAGGAAAGAGGAACATACTTAAACTTTCCCCAGCCTTGGGGGAAACTCCCATGAAGGATGGGAACAGGCAAAAACCGGAGGGCCTGAGCCTTGGATGACTCCCTCGGTTGTTAGGAGGTCTGGAGAAGAGAGGTTAGTTTCGAGGGGGGGGTGGGGGTGACCAGCTGAGTGAAGTGGCTCGCATACTGAAGAGCAAGTAGTCAGGAAAGTGGCAACATAAGTCTAGACCTGTGGAAAAGCGTCGATCGTGACGGCTAAGGAGGGAGGGGAGACCGCGGGTAAGGAGCTACTGAGAGATTATGGCAGTGAGGCAATATTTGTTGTTTCTGACAAGTCTATCCTTGGAGAAGGAGGGAGGGAGGCACATGAATTAAAGTTTTCTGGAGGAGGAGAGTTATTTTCTTGGTAGCAGTGGAGGAGAGAATTCAGGGAAGTCTCATGCATGATAATTAGTAGTACTGCCTACTTAATGTATGCCAGCTTCTTTGTAGTTTCACATCCATGCAGTAAGCGCAGGCTAAGTAGTGGCTTCCTATTACAGGTAAGAGCTGATCATCGGGGAAGCTGAGCAGTTTTCCTAAGGTAGCAAGCTAATACATGTCTCCACTGGAATTCAAACCGATGTGTGCCTGACCCCCAGTGGATGGGGAATGTGGGAGTCGAAGTGGGTTTGGGACAAAGTATCTTCCTTCTCTGGAAACTAATTCTGGCCTTTGTTTCTCTCTGGAGTTCCTGAGATGCCCTAGGAAGTTTCCTTCTGGAGCATCAGGTTACTTAGCTTAGTTACCCTAATAAATCAAGGCCCTAAATGTCCTCTATGCATGTTTTTGTAGCAATAGGAAATTCTTGGACTTGGGCCAGCTGAATGTCTGTACAGTAACTAACAAGAGTTCAGATCACTTGCCAGTGGGTTTTGAATGAGACTTCAGACCTAAAGGACAGGCAGCATGTGACTTAGGAGGAGGTATGGGATGACAGTTGCTCCTAGTTTTGTATATGGAGTAGCGATCAAAGTCTCTTCCTGTTGGGAATGGCCCTGGGTTGAAATATATTAAGGACAGTTGGTGTGTTAAATGTAATAAATTAACCAGAATTTAGGCTTAGGCCTGACCATACTAGCTATTATAAGCTCTAGGAGTCAAGATCATCTCACTCTTCCTGTCTTACAAAAACTAAATTCCAGGTGGATTAAAGAGAGGCATTTTTGTTATTTTAGTATCAGAAGAAAAGCGACTATCTCAGTATAAAAGTCCTTCAGCATAAAAGCAGATACAGAAATCCTAAAGGAAAAATTGATAGTGTCCGCATACAAGTTAAGTAGCTTTAGTTGTTAAATATTATAAATCATACAAAATGATAATGGGAAAAATATTTGTAATAAGAGGACAAATAATACAAAGCGAATATTTAGAGATCAGAAGATACAAAAATGGGCAAAATTCTCACAATTCAGTAAGGAAGAAAATCAAACGTCAGATACATGACTACCTCACAAGAAATAAGATTGACACAACAAAGCCACCTTAAGTTTTTTCCCTGCTATCAAATTAGCCAAAATTTAAAAAACCAAAACTCAGTCTTTAGTGTCATTAAGAGTCTGAGAAATGGGGGCACCTGGTTGCTCAGTAGGTTAAGCATCTATCTGACTCTTGATTTTGGCTCAGGTCATGATCTCAACAATTGTGAGATGAAGGGCTCTGCACTTAGCACAGAGTTTGCTTGGGATATTCATATTCTCTCTCTCTCTCTCTCCCTCCCTCCCTCCCTCCCTCCCTCCCTCTCCCTCTCTCTCTCCCCCCCCCCCCGCCCCTCTCCCCCTCTCTCCCCCCCCTCTGTCTCCCTCCCTCTCCCCCTCTCCCCCTCTCCCCCTCTCCTTCCCCACCCTCTCTCCCCCCTCTCCTTCCCCACCCCCTCTCCCCCTATCCTTCCCCACCCTCTCTCCTCTCTCTCCCCCCTCCCCCCTCCCCTTCCCCACCCTCCCCCCTCTCTCCCCACCTCCCCCACTTGTGCTTCCTTGCCCACCAGCCTGCTTGTGCTAGTGCTCTCTCAAACATTAAAAGAAAAAAAAAAAAGTCTGAGAAATGGGGCAGTCATGTGCTGATGGTAGTAATAGAAATAGACTAAAAGGGGTCAGGTGGTCAATGTTTAGTTAAAATGTATATCCTGGGGCACCTGGGTGGCTTAGTCCATTGAGCATCTGACTCTATCTCGGCTCAGGTCATGATCTCACAGTTTTGTGAGTTCAAGCCCCACATCAGGCTCTGCACTGACAGTGTGGAGCCTGCTTGGGATTCTCTCTCTGCCCCTCCCCCACTCTGCCCCTCCCCCACTCATGTTGTCTCTTTCATTCTCAAACATTAAAAAAATAAAATGTACATCCTGTGACCAGCAATTCTCTCTCTCTCTCTCTCTCTCTCTCTCTCTCTCTCTCTATATATATATATATATATATATATTTAAGTTTATTTATTTATTTTGAGAGAGAATCTTAAGCAGGCTTGAGCTTCTGACTCTTGATTTAGGCTCAGGTCATGATCTCAAAGAGTCATGGGATCAAGTCCTGTGTCAGTCTCTGTGCTGAGTGTGAGGCCTACTTAAGATATTCTCGGGGCGCCTGGGTGGCTCAGTCGGTTGAGTGTCTGACTTTGGCTCAGGTCATGATCTCACAGTCTGTGAGTTTGAGCCCCGTGTCAGGCTCTGTGTGCTGATAGCTTGGAGCCTGGAGCCTGCTTCGGATTCTGTGTCTCCCTCTCTCAGCCCCTTCCCTGCTCATGCTCTCTCTCTGTCTCTCAAAAATGAATAAACGTTAAGAAAAAAAAATAAAGATATTCTCTCTCTTTCTCTCTTCCCCCGCCCCTCTCCCCCACTTGCACACTCCCTCTAAAAGAAAACAGGGAAAAAAAATCAAGCTTTATTAAAAAATATGAGAACTATGTTGAAATAAGCAAGAACCATAACCAGCCGTTGAAACATAGATCAAAATCTATGAAGGTAGGTAAATGCTTAGATCCTGGCTGTTTGTATTCATGTATCAGATGATCTTTCCTCCGACTTCCTGGCCTGCTGAGGTATTGCACCACTTTTGAAAAGCTGATTATCTCATAAAACATGCATTTATTATTTTTTCTTACATATCTTAAAAAATCAAGAGAGAAAATACTGTCATTAATTATTTGCCCCTTCAAGAACACCTTATCTTTCAGGGAACCCTACACCTATTTTCAGGTCATTTGTGAAGGGCTGATACATCTAGGTTTATTGTAAGGATTAAAACTTAACGTGTATAAAATGTTGGACATGGTGCCTGGCACCTTGGAAACAATAGTAGGTTCTTTCATACTAAAAAAAAATGAGAAGTTAAGGACATAGATGAACGAATTCCAAGAAAGCATATGTTGTAGGAGTCTGGTTTCACTGAAAGCAGTTGCCATGTGTGTGCTAAAGGGTAGAAGCCGATGGGCTGAGCGTTGAAATTACATATTTCTTTCTTCTTTCTCTCTTTTCCTTTTTTTTAAAAAAATGTCTTAGGGAGATGTACTGGGGAAATAATCTATAAAAGTTTTCAATACTCAAAGCCAAGAGGAGAGTAACTGGGAGAAGCAAGAGAACCAAAAGAATGGATAAAATGTTAGGGTTGGTTTGGAAAATAGTTCGAGTTGGGTTTAATTAGTTAGGAATCAAGAGCAGAGGAGTGGTTTAATGAAATCTTTGCCTGTTCGAGGGAAGGATGAGCGCATCCTGCCCCAGGCCTCGAGGAAAGCCCTGATGTTTCCATAGAGTGCCTTCTGAGGGCCTTGTTGATGGTGGCCCACACTAACTGCTTGCTTGGCGTTCTTTCACTGTGTGGGTCCTTGTGTCTTTTAGGTTCATCTCTTATCTTCCGTCTCCCGCCCCAGGCAACAAGATGGTCGTTGTAGTTTGAAAAATTGGATACATGATAGAAGTCCTTCATAGTAGGTAGTAGATGTAGGTCGGCCAGCAGCTACAGAGTGCAGAATGTGTAGGTGGAAGCTACATTTTTATGTTGCCTGGATCAGGGATTTTGAAGGAAGGCAGAGCAGCCACTCCACGGGAATGGCATTCAGTCTGTAGATTGCCTCTTAGTGACTGCTTTTGGGTCAGGGCAGGGGTTAGGATGCAGGCTGATCAGGTAACTGAATTAGTGAGATACAGAATGGAGTTTTAAAAAAAAGTGGGACGGGGATCCCGGCAGATAGACCAGAGCACGCTGTATGTAAAGGCCATCCTTTCATAGAGGCCCAGTATTGCCAGATCGTCCGTCTGCCTGCCTTCATCCCCAAACCTGGACATCCCGGTTTGGGAAATTTTCTTACTTAGTACTTACTTGTGTTTTAAATATGGTTAGCTTGTGGACCACTGTTTTGTTTGCTTTTAATTTTTTTAATGTCTCCTTGCTTGCTTGCTTATTTATTCAGAGAGCAGTCAGCGCAGACTCCGACACGGGGCTCCACCTCACGAACCTGACTGAGCTGAGGTCAAGAGTCTGATGCTTAACCGACTGAGCCACTAGGCATCCTTGGACCACCATTGTGTACCATATGGATTGGTAGTCTCTAGGTCTTACTTGAAAAGGCATTTTTTACATTTCTCAGATGGACCTTCTCATTTAGCTCATGAATAATTGATTGTGCAAGACTGGATTGTACACCATACTTTGAGTTTTTTGTAACTTGTGTCCTTGAAAACACTGATTTAATTTGGTATGCCCAAATCTTACTAGCCCAGGCTAATTCCAGGTAGTCTGGAGGAATTAGCAAGAAGTCAAGTGTAGACCCCTGGGTCTCTATAGGCACAGGATGGAGAGTTCTTACCTCCAAGAAAGCACCTTGGTTTGAATATGAAGCTGCATGTCACCGCTGACTGGATGATTCTAGGGCCCACTTTTGCTTTGCCTTCTCCAGAACTTTCATAGACACTGTTGCTCTCTGAGATTCTTCTGCCAGGCGTCCATGTGTTCTCTTTCTAGGCCAGAAGATCAAAAGGTTTTGAACTAGGGGCTTGGTGCAGATTTATCCACATTTTGGTGAAGTAATTTGTGTATAAGTACATCTTGATTTCATTAAACAGGAAGTCATTTGTTCTGTCTGGTGCCTAACAAGGGATAGTGTTAGTATAACTTACAGTACCTGCAGCATATAGTATGGTATTATATGCTAGAGTGCTTTGGCCTAGCGTTTGACCAGCCCTGATTGATAGACTGAATTTTATGTCTTGCAGATGCTGTTGATGGAGTGATGAATGGCGAATACTACCAGGTACAGAGTACTCTGATTATGTTGAATGATAGTGGTCAAGGCTTCCTTTCCTGTGATTTGAATTCACTGATCTAGAAAGGACTCCACTCTTTTGACTTTCCTAGATGTATTACTATTGAGTATGTTACCTGCTAGAATGGAAGGATTTGAAGAGAAGTGACGTTGATAGAGCCTTCTTCTAAAATGTTACTGACCTGGCCCTAGTGTTACCAGTTTTATTCTCCAGAAATGAACCTTCGTGATGGTCATGGTAGCAGTGACTAAACACTATGTGCCATGTACTGTGTTGAGTGTTTCTACTTAATCTCTAATTTTCTCAACAACCCGGGGAACCTGTACTATTGTTCTTCCCATCTTACAGATGAATAAACTGAGGCACAGAGAGAGAGTAGTCTAAAAGTAACAAAGCTGGTATGTGGTGGGGCCAGCATTTGAACTTTTGAGACGATATTGGGGGTGGGGGTGGCTGGAATTTTTGGTTACTACCATTATTTTACCTCTTCCTCACTAAGCTTTCAGTTGCTAGCCCAACTTGGATTACCTTAAACACAGAAGTTTTAGCAGTTTATGTAATTGAAGTGTTCTCGGACTCTGGCTGCCAAGCATGCATTTTTGTGCTCTAGCTTTTTTCATGGTGGTCGAATGGTGGTCACAGGGCACATTGGGCTTCACGTGTGCATGTCCTTTTATCTAGAACAAGTGGAGGTTTCTCCCTTCTCCCAAGCACCCAACAAGAGTTCTGTGTTTCCTCCTGGACCAAGTGGAAGTAGTCACTATAGCCTTGGGGGAATAGCATGATGCTTTGCTTATGCCTGGGTTTCTTCTGCCCGTCCCTCAACCAATTAAAGAAGGATGTTAGTCTAATTGGTTTAAACCAAGGATGGACTAATTTTTTCGTTAAGTACCAGGTCGTAAACATTTTAAGCTTTGTCACGAAGGTCTCTGTCAGACTACTCTTGCTGTGCTGTGAAAGCGTCCATAGACAGAACATAAGTGAATGGGCACGGCTATGTTCCAGTAAAATGTAATTACAAAAACAGGCAGCTGGCACGGACTCTAGTTTCCAATCCCTGGTTTAAAGCTTAATCCTTAGAGTGAGACACAACAGCGTTCAGATTCTGGCTCTGTCCCTAACTAGCTGTGAAGTGGATGTGTCAGTTCTGTGTCTCAGTTCTCCAGCTGTGAAATGGGAAGAAAAACTTTGCTTGGGGGATAAAGCTTTTATGTGCCTGACACATGGAAAGTGTTACTAAGTTTTGTTTGTTTGTTTTTTAGTTACTAATATTTTAAGTAACTCCCCTTCCATCTTTTATGGTCTGGTTAGGTTAATTTGGAATTTACTTCCTAGTTCAACAGGTGAAAAATCTAAAAGATAAATCTCTTAAAGATTAAATTCTGTTTGAGTCTTTATCAGTGTATCAGCTGTCAGACCTTAGCCACTATAAAAGAGAATCTGCGCCCCCCCCCCCCCCCCCCGACCTGTGACTCATATTTGCTTGCCTTTTTATTCTTTTCTTTGGTGTGACTGTAGGGACTGCACGTTTTCTTTTGGACTCTTTTACCCAGAGTTCTCACATTTTGGTTAGGTGGCATTAAGTGATCTTTTTCCTACATTGTATAATGGCATTTAGAAGCCTTAGGTTCTAGGCCTTTCTGGGCTGTGTATTTACCTTTGTTACTTTGAAGATTCCACAGAAGTTGTGTGTCAAGTGGGGAAACAAAAACCGTTAACACTGTTTCCTAGGAAGTCCATTATTACCCGCCTCCCCAATTTTCCTCTCTCCCACTCACGTCCCATTTATTAACAGGATAAAAACTACCTCCCTTGTAGATTGTAAGGATTATGTGCAGTAATGTTGAAAGCTCCCTATTGGCACGTGAGGTTGTGTTGTTGCTTTTAAGGTAATCCTTTAACATGTTACAACAGCCTCCGTGCTGTACATAACCAGGGGTTCTGCCACGGATGAAGTGTGTTTCAGGAAGGAACGTCTGGTACTGATAGAACACAATTGTGTTTTGTGTTAAGGAGAGTAATGGTCCAACAGACAGTTATGCAGCTATTTCACAAGTGGATCGCTTGCAGTCAGAGCCTGAAAGTATCCGTAAGTGGAGAGAAGAGCAAACGGAACGCTTGGAAGCCCTTGGTAAGGAATCCCTTTATGTCTTTGGGTGTCTGTTTTCAGTGTGATAGTTGACCTTGACTCTTACCCTTTTTAACTAGAATTAGCCATAATGTCCTTGTCTCGTATTTGGGAAGATCTCTTTCTCAACCTAAATAAAGGCCCCGAGGCCACCCGCATGGAGTCACTTGATCACAGGCCATTGTGTGAGGATTAGGGCAGCTCGGAGAGTCACCACTGAGTGCATCCTCTCAGGAAGAGCAGAGCGGTGCTGTGGAAAGAGTCCTGAGCTTGGAGTAGAAGACTAGGTTCAAGGCCCAGGCTTAACTCTTACCAGCTCTGGGCACTTGGTTGCTCAAACCTTCCAGTGTCTGTTACTTCCTCTGTGGAATAAGATCAGTGTTACCAACCCCAAGGGTAGTCCGGGGTGGTATTTATAAGGGTGTTGTATAAACTTGTAGGTATCCTGTCCATGTGAGAGACTCCAGAGTCCATTTATCATTTGAAGGCTGAATTTAAGGTAATGCTTTAAGAGGAAAATGTAAATTGTAGGAAACATGTACAATTTTGTTTTCCTGTTCTGATAGCTCTGTAAGGTACGTTTTTACCCCTGTAGGTAGGTGAGGAATGGGAGAATCCCAGGATAAGTTTTTGAGTCACTTAGCTAAGAAGTGGTGGAGTCACAATTCAGCTCGAGTCTGCCCTGTCTCATAGTCCAGACCCATCTGTCCCTTAGTCACATGGCATTTAGTGAACACTATCCCACCAGGCAGGCCCAGCCCAAGATCAGTGCCAGCCGGCCTGGCCTTCGGTGAAGATCTGTGTATGGAGTGTCGCTTTCGGTCAGGATTGGGAGGCTTGGTATCTGTACTTGAGAGTTGCAGAGGTATGGCACAGTGTGGACATAAAGCCATGGGGCAGTCTTCTCAACTTTTCATTAAAAAGAATGAAATGTTAATGTTATTCATTAAACAGAATAGTTGAAAGAAGAGTAAAATGAACTTGTGTGTACCCCCTAGATTCAGTAATTAACATTTTGTCATATTGGGTTATCTTTATATAAATGTAATGCGTGTGTGTGTGTGTATGTCTTATACACACACATTTCTAGTCCACTTTCAGATACATCACGTATTTTATGCCTAAATATTTTATTGTGTATCTAGAAATAACGATGTTCTTCTGTGTGCCCACAATGTCAGCGTTATTCTTTCTTGGGAACCACTGAATTAGTAAACACGTGAGTCCTGTTCTTCAGTTGGGGTAGTTGACACATGGAAGTAGGACCGAGTCTGTTATTTCTCCAGTCCAATTTATGTGACTTTGAGATCAAAGGACACACTTCTATTTGAACCTTTATGGCACTATCCAGTAGTAATGTCTTTGATGATGGAAATACTACGTTATCTCTGCTCTCCAGTAATGGTAGCCACTAGCGACATGTGGCTGTTAAGCACGGGAAATGTGACTCATGTGACTGAGCAACTGAATTTTAAATTTTAACAGCCACGTGTAGCTAGTAGCTCCTGCATCGGATAAGATGAAAATTGTCCTCGTGGTGCCGGCAGCCTTGGTCCTGGCTGCTGCTTCTGAGTAAGCTGAGAGGCAAGACTTAGCTGGTATTAGTGTTTTTCACGTTTCAGAACCCAACTTTATCTTTTCCCTTTCCCCAAAGTTTAGTGAAGTTGTCTTCCATGGAGGGAGTACACTTTTGGTGTCTGGAAGAATTGCGTTTTTTCAGTTACCAGATTGGGCACCTTGGGAATGTTCAGTGAATTGTAGTTTTCTTAAGATGCTTTTTAAAAAAAAAAATTTTTTTTAATCTTTATTTATTGTTGAGAGAGAGACAGGGTGAGCAAGGGAGGAGCAGAGAGAGAGGGAGACACAGAATCTGAAGCAGGCTCCAGGCCCCAAGCTGTCAGCATAAAGCCCGACGTGCGGCTCGAACCCACGAACTGTGAGATCGTGACCTGAGCCGAAGTCGGATGCTCAACCGACTGAGCCACCCAGGTGGCCCCTTAGGATGTTTTTATGAAGGAAGTCAAACATGTGGCTTTGCAAATGAATTAAATTGGTCTGTGAACCTTAGGTGTTTTTTCAGTTTTGTTTTGTTTTTTTTTTCCTTGCAAGAACTGTGAGAAAGCACAGATGCTAAAAATAGAGAATCCACATCAGTCGTTTTCAGCTTAGCTGTTGGCTGTGTCCTCAAATAATTTTCCTTTCCATGAGCAGTAATAGGGATTGCCAGAGAAGACAGCCGTCCATGTGCCCTGCTCTCTAAGGGGACTCTTCATCCTTCCCTCTCTTTTCTCCTGCCCAGATGCAGAGATTGTATTGCAGCTTAGATCTCTGCCCTGTTGTACTAAGCATTTAAGAATTCTAAATTCTTATTGCTAGTGTCCCTTCATAAATCTGTAAAAGCAAGTAGATGATTTAAAGAGGTGGTTTTCTGCAGCGACTACAATCTGCAGATCACAATTTTTATTTAATTTTTCAGAGAAATAACTTGAAAAAAATCATTAGACTACACACAAAGGCAAATACTCTGCAGTCAAAAAGTAATGTTTTAGAAGTGATTTCACCACTCTTGAAAAGGTGACCTTCAATTTTAACCTTGGTACTCTTAGGTTTCTTGTCCACACGCACTGCCAGCTCACAGCATTTCCCGTCGCATCGTGGCGTTCTCCATTTCACGTACACAACAGGCTACAGGCTAACAGCTGCTTTAGAACCTGAAACTTTTGGAGAGTTTCTAGGTGCCAGTAGGCTATTTCTAGTACTTACAGACACAGCCTTTTCTGTAGGTTGTTACTATAAAATGTGCTTGCAAAGGCCCAAAAAATGCTCCCAAATGCTCAGTTTCTTTCCTTCAGGGGGTTACTGGCCACCACCGCTGCTTTGTAACCTCCTCGAGGATGCTACTTACGGGTCGGGCTCTGGCTCTGTGCTGTCCAGACTCTTTTCTGGAGCACTGGTGAGCACCTTCCAGTCACATATTGTGATTTTTTTTTTTTTTCTAGGCTTGCTTTCCTTCCCATCCTTCCCTTTGGAGGCAGCTTAATGAAGTAAGATCGTGTAAGCTTTAGAGGCAGATCTGGGTTTGAATCTTAGCTCTGCCACTGACTTTAACCTTTAGGAAAAGTTACTCAAACTTTCTGAGCTATAGTTTGTCTCAGTGCTGAGCATGGGTCTAGAGTTTACCTTCTTGGGATTGTTATAAAGATTCAATGAGGGGTCTATTATAAAACACCTGCGACAGGCACCTGGGTGGCTCAGTTGCTTAAGCATCCAACTTCGGCTCAGGTCATGATCACGGTTCACGAGTTCAAGCCCCACATTGGGCTCTTTGCTGATGGTGCAGAGCCTGCTTGGGATTCTCTCCCCCCTCCCCCCCTCCCCCTCTCTCCCTCTCCCCCTCCCCCCCTTCCCTCCCTCTCTCTCTCTTTCTCTTTTTGCCCCTTCCCCCACTCGTGTGTGCGCACTTGCTGTCTTCTCTCTCAAAGATAAACTTAAAAAAAATTTTTTTTTTTAACTAAAAACACCTGCCAGAGAGTGTTTCCTTAAGAACATGTTTAAAAGTGAACTCTCAGAGTAACTTCAGATGTCAGCTGCATGTGACCTGCATTTCTGTCTCCCGCTCTCTGCTGACTTGGTCTTTTTAGCTAAATGTCTTAGTGAATACTTAGTTCTGAGAAACTAAATGTTTGAGAATCCAGTATGGCAAACCTGCTAAGTTTGCGTCTTCTAATTTCTAGAACCTTTTGGATAACTGTTAGTGATCCCCTACCCCACCTCAACCCCCAGCAGTCCTCCATTAGTTTCTTTAGTTGTGTCTTAGCTCTGCCACAGACTCACTCTGCAGTCCAAGCAGGAGTAGCTATTTTGTGGTCCCCCTCAACATTTACCATCTATATTCTACCGCCTATATTCCTGAATCTTCTCTACCTCTGGTAATTTTAACAACAGCTCCCTGCTTCATAGAGGTGCTTCTACCATTTTTAGTTAAAAGAGAGTGCCAACTTATGTTTTACAAAACCATTGGTTGTCAAACCTAGGCTGTTAAATATAGTTTGGGAGAAGATGTTGTTAGATGATGTAATATTAATTGTCCACCCTGAACTGATATTGACAGCATTATTAAAGAATGGTCCTTAGTTGTTTTTTCCCTGGTTGGTGCCCCCAAAGGCTTTTTTCTATTAAGAAAGTATTCTTGGGGCACCTGGATGGCTCAGTCGGTTAAGCGGCCGACTTCAGCTCAGGTCATGATCTCGCGGTCCGTGAGTTCAAGCCCCACGTCGGGCTCTGTGCTGACAGCTCAGAGCCTGGAGCCTGCTTCAGATTCTGTGTCTCCCTCTCTCTGACCCTCCCCCGTTCATGCTCTCTCTCTGTCTCAAAAATAAACGTTAAAAAATAAAAATAAAAAAGAAAGTATTCTTCCCCTACCCCACCCCCAAAAGAAATCCCAAAATTAGTGAATCCACTAGTGTCAGTGGATTGAGATAAAATATGAAACCCCTTGAATAGAATCCCTGAGATCAGAGACTGGATGCACAAACAGGGAAAACAGAATTTTGTCTTCCTTCCTGCCTAGTCTCCCGCCAGCACACAGCAATTTTCATAAGACTAAAAAATTTATGGAACAGACTTCAATTTGTGTTTTGCCTCATTTTATTTCTTTTCCTTCCCTTCAAAGATGCCAATTCTCGGAAGCAAGAAGCAGAGTGGAAAGAAAAAGCAATAAAGGAGCTAGAAGAGTGGTATGCGAGGCAGGACGAGCAGCTACAGAAAACAAAAGCAAATAACAGGTCAGTCCCCGGTGCTGCCAGCACTGCTTGCTTTCCAGGATGGAATCAAATTCATATCCAGTGGCCAATGTAGTTCTCACGTGCTGCCTCTTTTAGTGTGAAATGTATTTGCAGGTTTTGGAAAAAGTACTTGAAACATAAAGGTTGCAGGTCTCTCGGGTCTTATGAGCTTAATCCAGCCTGTCCTTTAGCCATCCCAGTTGCAGTGGATTTAGCTCTTCAGCTAAGAGTTTGGTTAATATGTGTTGCTTGTATTGGTATGAAGCAGCAAAAGGGAAAGTTATGTCATGGATTAAGTCCACATGCAAAAATGTAACCCTGAAATGAAGGGCTGCGTTCATGAATATACCAGGATCTCAGTACTTTGGGGATTATAGACTTGGTCATGTTGCAGCCCCTAAATACAGCCTTGCTTTCTGAAAGCTGCTAGGCAGAGGGGCCCATTAGCAGGGAAATGTGCTTTGTAATTCAGTAGCCAGGGATGTTCTGACACGGTGACTTGAGAACGAAGGATCCTCCGCGTACATCTGTCTGAGAAAATTGACCTAAGATTGACCTTTTGAAAGTGCTCTTCAGGATGTACTCCCTAAAGTTGAGGGAGAAACTAAGCGCCTCCTCCTCTCCCCGCCGAGCAGGAGCTGTGGTCTCATGCTCAGTCTGCTTGGAAGTAGCTCAGAGAGGTGGAGGCAGCACTGCTGGCCTTGATGTAGGCCAGTGGCTTGCCTTCCTGCTGCATCCCGAGCCCAGCTCTCAACACGGTCGCTTCACTACCTCAGTGGAAAGTTAGGCTAGACTGAGCCTGGGGATAGTTGTAATTTTCAGGGTAAAGCGCCTTCTTAGGTTCCTGCCTCAGAGGCAGAAGTTGGTTTAAGTGCTCTGGTCTCTGGCAGCTTCTTGCTGGAAATCTGCCAGAAAAGAGGGAGCAGACCGCTTTGCCAGCCAGCCTGTGCCATCGTGGGGCACCTACAGCAGAACAGATGGACCATTGTGTGCGGTAGGCTTCGGCTACCTTTCTCTTGTTGGCCATAGTTGGTTCTGTTGGCTGCGTCTTAAATGCCAAATGGGAGCCTAGTCCTGGCCCCCTTCCTGTGGGGAGGTGTTTTCTAGGAATGCTTCTCAGGTTCCAGTGAAGTTCTAATACGGTGGGGACTGCCCTCTGGTCTTCACATTGAGTTGCTCAGGGTGGCATTAACTACCAGGGCTTCTCCTGAGCTTGTGGTCATTTTGAAGTGCTGACAGGTCCAGGCTGCTTTATTCTGTGCTCATTCCAGATGATTTACCACAGATACAAGTTCACATCTCTAAAGGGAGATGAGCGAGTTCTTTGTGCAAGTACCGTGTGAGGCCCCATTTATTCTAGCAAGTTGCCCAGGAGTCCGTCTGCCCGGAAGTACTTGGTAAAACCAGGCTGACCCTCCCTGTTCAGGGTCCCTGATATGTAAACAAGTTGACATACAGATTCTCAGACTTAAAAAATTATTATGGTGGGAATAGGCTTCTAATTGCAGAAATTTCAGGCCAGTTTTGCTAAACTGTAGCCCTTCTGGAAAGAAAGGGATTGTCTGTATACAGTATCAGTTATCCTTGGAGTAAGCACTCCTGTTTTCAGGAGCTCAGTCTCTAAGGTTTAGTCCCTCCAGGCATCGGTTTAGGGCTTTGGTACCTTTCTTAGAGTCGTACAATGTCTGGTTGGATGATGTCGTAGGTGAACTTCCCAAGTTCCAGGGAGGGGAAAAGACTTAAACTTGCCACTCATGGAGAATGTGTAGCTGTTTCAAAACCAGGTCACGAAGCGCAGGGCAGACTCTGAGTGTGTAAAACTAGAGGCACATGAGCCATTGTCACCAGGGTTCCAGGATAGAAGGGGTGGTTTTTACATTTTACTCCAGTTAGTTTTCATGGACTAGCATGGGAGCCGTTTAGAGCCACCGTGGGGAACTTCTTCCAATGGCACACACCCCCTCCTCGAGATTGTGACATTGTTGACCACTCCCCCTCCGTGTTTGATTCTCTAAACAGCATCCTGTGGGACTAAGTCCCATTTATATATGTAAAGGAACTCTGTTCATAGGTAAAGAGTATTTTGAGAAAATGAAGTGTTCGTTTCAAGCCCTTCTCTCTGGATGACTTTTGCAGCAGCTGGATTTTTAAGGGGGAACACAAAGATAGGTAGAGTAGTTTGAAAGAAGAGATGCAGTGGGTAGCAAGGGCCTATATTTGTATCGTCAGGCCTCCTGACTTCTAGGTGCCCCAAACTAAAACCTTCTAGGTGCCCAGGCACGGTGCTGGGCAGATGACAGCAGATCTTGCCTTCACTGCATCTGTAGACTGGTATCAGTCCTCAGATTGCATCTCCCTGCTTTTATCCCAACTCAGGATGCAGATGCCACTGCACAAGAGCCATCAATTATTAGTGACAGCCTGTGGAAACAAATTCCTCCTCCACCGGAGCCAGTCAGGACAGTGTGTACTCCAGACCGGCCGCAGAGCATGTTCCCTTCCAAACTGACAGAAACATTTCCCCTTTTACAGGGGTCTCTGGTGCTAGCTTTTCCCCTCTTTCAAGACTTCTAAAAGTTGGCAGACATTTTTCCCATGCCCCGTTGGGGCTATTGATGTGGGTCACCTCTTGAGCACCCTGTGGGAAAGCAGCCTTTCCCACAGGCTTCCATGAGGATTGCTGCGTTCAGGCCCTTCTGTCTGGTGGGTGAAGAACAAACAGGCCACTTAGATGATGATTTTCCATTTGTCCTGCTTGTCTGTAACCCGACCCGGATGGGGCTCTGCTGTCACTAACAAGCTCTTTAGTCTTGGGGCTAACTGCAAAGGAACTGAAGCCTGGCATTCAGGCTTTTGTTGTCTTAGTGATGCCTCCCCTGGAGTCACTAAACCTTTATTTTCTTCCAGTAGGAGCAAGCACAAACTGAAATTGATTAGGTTTAGCCCTTTGTGTAAACTAAAAGGATTATGGGCTTACAAGCTGTCTGGCCTTTCCTTTCCCGCCCACTCATTCTGCCCACAAACAACTCTGTTTTCCTGCTGACTCACTGAGAGTTACAATCAAATTTCCACAAAACACCTCCCATGTATAAACCAAAATGGGAAAGAAGGCAGGCTGTGGGTGAGTCTAAAAATAAACTGAAATAAAATTACTAGAATTTCCCTTTAAATAAATAAGTGACCCTAGGTTAATAAACAGGCATGATTTTCCTTCAAAATGCCCCTTCTGCTCCTGTGCCCCAAAACCAGCCTGGCAAAGGACAGGGTAAGATTTCCGCAGGGAGGTTCCCTGCCCACCCACAATAGATGGGGTGGGCTGGCTGGGCCCAGGGATTCAGCCTGGGGCAACAAAGTCTAAATAAGCCAGCCTGTCTGTGGGGGTGTAAACTCCTCCACCCAGCGTGCCCCCCTTCCCTTTCTGTCTCATAGAGCCCTGCCACTTTGATCCATTCCTGGTGTGAGAGGGGAAGTGAAGTTGGGGTTTCTGGACTGCACCTTGTGGTGGCAGTCCAGTCTGGCATGGACTGAGCAGACGAACCAGCTTATTCGGGGACACACAGGAAGACGGTGCCAGAGCCAGGACCCTGGGCTGCAGTCCTTTCCGCCAGACCACTTGTGTCCGGCAACTTTTTCCTCATCTGTTCCCAGAATACTGAAAACTGATCCCATTCAGCCAGGGTGGTTCGGAAGCAGTAGTTGGATAATGGCTTTGGGGCCTAGCGTGTTTGGTGTCAGGCAGCTGGCAGCGTTCGTGCCTAGCGAGACTCCCTGAGGCTGACGGGAAGGCGGGGTGGCTTCCCGGTCATCTGCCAGCGGGGAAGGAGCCTTACTGCACAGTGCAGAGAGCCAGGCTGGCCTGCTTCTGAGTTCTGCCGCCTGGGCTTGAGCAGGTTGCTTCATCTCTAGGCCTCCTGTTACCTGATCTGTAAAGTGTTGGTGAGACCACGTCCTAGTGTTCTCCTAGGTCGTCGGGGTTGAGGATTGGATCGGATGGATTCGGAGTCTCTAAAAGGGCTTACCTGGAAGCGGGTGCTGAGAAAGGCTTGCCGTTGTCAGGAGAAGGTGGGGAAGGAGTTGGCAGGGCTCCCTTGGGAGAACCCGCCCCTGGGGAAGTCCAGTGGAGAACCTTGCCTGCTGGTCTCCAGCACTTGAAGCCTTGCTGGGTGAGGACGGAGCCTTGGGAGCAGCGCCCTGGAGCACAGTCATGCCTCTACTGTGGATTTGAGATGTTTCTGCTTCTCAATGTTCTCTCTTTTTTCCTGCCTGCTTGCCTGCCTTTTGGACCTCTTGCTGTCTAGGGTGGCAGATGAAGCTTTCTACAAACAACCCTTCGCTGACGTGATTGGTTATGTGTATGTTGCAAAACTAATTCCTTTTCTTGTTTTGATTCTACTTTTTGTTTAGAGTTAATGTTCCTGTTATGTCACAAGTTGCTTTGCTTTCTGAATTATTTCAGATTGGCACTCTGGGGATTGCCTAAGAGTTATAAGGTTGGGGGTATGACCCATCGATTTGTGTTGCAGAATCGTGACTCCCTTTAACTCCGATAGCCCTTTTGCACATCCAGGGTTTTGGAGAGAAGGAAGCAGATTCCCTTTTAAAATGTGGGTCATTTGTGACCTTGTCTGGGAAGGCTGTGGGACGGGGGTGGGCTCTAACTTCTTGCTACCTACCTGCCCTAGGTGGGGACGGGACGTGTCCCCACCTGGAACAGGTGGAAGCTCCGTGGTTGGGAGCTATTCGGGGGGGGGGGGGGGGGGGAGGCAGGATTTCCTACATTTAATTCTATAGAACGACATGTGGGGTTGGTTGCTTCTCCCTTGGGGCAGCAGAGTCCAGAGGAGATTGTCTCATTGGGTAAGGGGAGAGCTCTGTAATTGTTTCTCTATGGTTTTATATGTTGGAAATTGTTTAGTGGCCACCTTCTGATGCCCTGTCCCCCTAGTGTGGCACAAAGAGGCCCCAAGCTTTTTAAGGTCCAGATAGCCAAAGCTGTCTGGTGTGGGCCACTGTGGTTTCTTCCTCCAAAGAAAACTACATCTTCTCTGGAAAAGTACTTAAGGATTCTTGTTTTCAGAGCAGTATTGCTGTTTCCTTAAGAATTAGGACTAGCTTGATATAAGGGAGATGAGGGTAGAAGGGTGGACAATAGGCTCATGGCTGTAGAGCCTCTTAGGGCCTGTGACCTTTACACGTTCATCTCTTTAGAATACAGAGCGGGGTTCCCTGGGTCCCCAGATGCATTTGCAATGAGATTTGTGAAATGCTGGACTTACAGGTGGTGTTGGATTGATTTTTTGCACATTCTCTCTGGAGTAGAAATGGAGACTGAAAAGGTCGAGTCTGGGTTTGCTGGGCAGCAGGGTGGCCCAGCAAAGCCAGCTGCACGTTCCCAAGTGTAGCTAGAGTGGCAAGGGCATGTCTAGCTTACTGACCATCTGCATTGAGCTCATTCTCATTTTCTATATCTGACCTAAAGTTTCTCTCCTTGTTTTCTTTTCTTCTCTTCACCTTTAAGCACAAACATAAACCATCCTTGCTACAGCCTAGAACAGTTAAGTAAACCTTTCTCACTGCCCCTAACTGTGTGTGCCATGAAGTCGCAGTGTTGTAGTGGCTCTGGGCTTCAGCAGTGTCTGCCACGGCCATCCCTGTGAGAGTGCCACCCCCGTCCCCACAGACCAGTCATCTCCATTGCTTTTGCTTTGCCCGTGATGCTTGTCGGAGTAGATGAATATAGTGTGTCTTCCCTCCTCCTTCTGCTGTCCTTTCAGGCTGTAGCTCCCACCAGTTCCCAACTGGGGGGTGGGCTGACCTTGACGTGAAAGATCGTTGGAGCAGCATCCTAGCAAAAAGCAACTGACATTGATTGGCTGTTCAGCCATCAGATGCCCACCCCTTCCAGAGAGTGCCCTGAGTGGCCCAAGGCACCCGGCTGGAGGGAAAATGGCCAACTTTGAGCTGCACTGGACAATGTCCTAACAAACCCCCTTCCAGAATGGCTTTAAGTCTCTAGTGCCTGCTCGCATGGGAGCTTTGTCTTGAATTCCTTTTGATCTGCCCTGTTTCTCTCCGGTCTTAGGGATAAATCCAGAGGCTATCGTGCAATGACCGGTGGGCTTTTTAGAAGTCTCTGAATTTACTTGAAACTCCGTAGAGCCCAACATAAAACCACTGTTCACATTCTTGACCAGCCTGCTGCTTTGCTCCTGTTAATGAAGGCAGTGCATAGCTGGCCAAGGACTTGCTTTTTTAATGCTCTGTGTCAACAGAGACAGAGAGAGAGTGAGCCCTGCACCAAACACCTGTATTCCAACATTTTACACAGCAGTCCGGGCCCCTGTGCCTGGGAGAACTGGCCACGTGTCTGCTCCTGAATCTGACCTGAGCCAGGCAGGGGCTGTTACTCTTTGGAAAAGCAGATGCCATTCAGTCAGGCATGAAGAGGCAGCCACCAGGTAGCTCACAAGGGGTTCTACATTAAACCAACATATTTCATTGTTGCTTCCAGGGCAGCAGAAGAAGCCTTTGTAAACGACATAGACGAGTCGTCCCCAGGCACTGAGTGGGAACGGGTGGCCCGGCTGTGTGACTTTAACCCCAAGTCCAGCAAGCAGGCCAAAGACGTCTCCCGCATGCGCTCTGTCCTCATCTCCCTCAAGCAGGCCCCCCTGGTGCACTGAAGAGCCACCCTGTGGAAACACTACATCTGCAATATCTTAATCCTACTCAGTGAAGCTGTTCACAGTAATTGGATTAATTATGTTGAGTTCTTTTGGACCAAACGTTTTTGTCTTTAGAGTTGATCATTGTTTGTGATTGCATGTTTCCCTCAACTGTGTTCTCCCTGGCATTCAGAGAGGAGGGGGAGGAAGCCTCCCAAAGGTAGCCTCAACCTCTACTTTTGTGCATTATTCTGAGAATAAATTTGTTTCAGAAACGATAACCATGAAGTCTCATTATTGACCTCAAGATACACTGCACGTTGGAGTAAGATTGGAAAGGATGATGGATTTCCTTTTATCATTTCTAGCACTGAGGAGGCACAGCCACGGAGTGTCCACCCCTGCTCTGAACTCAAAGAGCTCCAAGTTACTGCCATCTGTATGTAGTAGGATGCTGTAGAAGTTTCTATTTGAAAAAAGGGAGTCCCGTGGCTGAAAATTAACCTCCCATTGCTCCCCAGAGAGCTGTGATTCCCCTTACCAACCCAGATATTTTTCCCAGCCGGCTCTTGTCACTGTCCCCTACCCTAGGGGCTTGGGTAGTATTTTTCACCAGGGGTCTCTCTGGGGTATATATTATTCCATCGGATTGACCCAGTAAACCTGAATCAGGATGGCATTACTTTGTGGCTAGCCCTGTTACTCTGAATTTCCACAGCACACATTGGGGTCTGTGCCGGCCCTAGGACTCCACTCTTGCACTTGCCAAACCCTTCATGTAGGCCTGGCTAACCAACACACTAGGCCCGTGTGCTTAAATTAAAATACATTTCCAGCCCTAGATTTCATATGCTTAATGGCTGCCTGTGGTTAGGTAGCATCCCAGCCATCCTCACAGAAAGTTCTGGACCATACTGATCTACACGACAGGTAGCACTAAGAGACTGTGTACTCCATTCAGGCTTCAACACGTGTTATATGCCTTTCAGCCTGTCACATTTTAGGTGATAGTTCAAGCAATAAAGCCAAATCAGAAATACATGCTTATAGTTACCTGATACTATTTCCAGTTGGAGACTGCTATAAACTCCTGTAATACCACGCAGGAGGGGTAGTAGATATTGCCAAGAAGGAAAGTTCACCATCTCTCCCATGGTAATTGTATTTGGAGGGGAGAGGAACCTTCATTACTTTTCTGCCCAAGTCCCCACCTCTCTCGAAGCTGCTTAGGTTGGCCATTCCTTGATCTGGCTCACATTTCTGGCCTCTGCTCACTCCTCCTTCAGCCACTTTTGATTGCAGTCAATCACTCGCTGTTCAACCATTTATTACTTCTGGACCTTGCTAATGCCATTCAAAATGTCAAAATCCATCTTAAGAACCAGCTCAAAGGTCGCCTCCAAAATGCCTTCCCTTACTCCCCTCTGTGAGCTCCCATGGCCTTCTATGTGGGGCAGCTTACCTTTTGGTATTCTCCTGGTGGCAGTATCTAGGCTGGTCTTGCCTCTCTCACACCAGATGGGCTTCCTGAGGGGAGATGTGGTGGTTGTAAAAGATCCATAAAGTCTGACATTCCCCAGATCAAGAGGTGACTGGTTGATACGACAAAAGGACTGCTCTGTGACTTCCAAAGCTAGATCAAAGGCAACACAGCTTATAGCTGGTCTGTTGGAACACGCAAAGCTACACAGGCTGGTAGTCCTTGAGTCACCCTGAAGCCAATTCTGTGAGGAAGCCCAGACCAGCCCACACAGAGAGATCCTGAAACTACAAGCAGAGAGAAACGTCTGGCCAGTCCCTCGTGTTCTAACTTCCCGCTAGCCCAGCTCTAGCCGCTGTAAATGCAAATACATCTGATACCTGGAGTCGGAACTGCCAAGTAGAGCCTTTCCTAAATTCCTAGTCCACAGAATCCGAGAGAGAAATGATTACTGTTTGAACCCCTTAAGTTTTTAGGGTGGTTTGTGACAAAGCAGTAGTAACTTAGAATTGTTCCTGATAACCTGCATCACCCACATGGGGTTTCATGAAAAGGAGGGAGTTTGGTCCATGGACTCAGTAGAGTGTTCAACATTTAGTTTCAAACTTCTTTCTTTGGACCACTTGGCTTTTTATGTCAAACTTTAAATGTTAACATAGTATTGGAAGTCCTAGCCAGAGCAATTAGGCAAGCAAAAGGCACCCAAATTGTCAGTTTTTGCAGATAAAATGACATATCGAAAACCCCAAAGACCAAAAACTGTTGGAACTAATAAATTCAGTAAAGTTGCAGAACACAAAATCAATACACAGGAATCTTGCATTTCTGTACACTAATAACAAACTACCAGAAAGAGAAATTAAAATAATCCCATTTATAAAACAGCATCAAAAACAAAATACCCAGGGATTTTTAAACAAAAACATGAAAGACCTGTACACTGAAAACTGACATAAATGAAACTGCAGACAAATAAATGGAAAGATACTCCATGCTTAGGGATTGGACAAATGTTGTTAAAATGTTCACACTACCCAAAGCAACCTACAGATTCAATGCAATCTCTCAAAATTCCAATGGCATTTTTAAAAAACAACCCTAAAATTTGTATGGGACCCCGAAAGACTCCAAACAGCCAACACAATCTTGAGAAAGAACAAAGCTGGAGGCCTCATGCTCCTTAATTTCAAACTATATTATTACAAAGCTATAGTAATCGAGTATTGGCATAAATACAGACCTAGATTAATGGCACAGAATAGCCTAGAAATAAACCAATGAATGTATGGTCAGTTAATTTACGACAAAGGAGACAAGAATATATAATCAAGAAAAGACAGTGTATTCCATAACTGCTGTTGGGAAAATTAGGTCACTTATCTTACACCATACACAAAAGTTAGCTCAAAATGGATTAAAGAGTTGAATATAAGACATGAAACCAGTAGGCAATAAACTCCTTGACATCAGTCTTGGTGATTTTCTGAATCTGACACCAAATGCAAAAATGAAAAGTGGGACTACATTAAAATAAAAAGCTTGTGCACAAAGGAAGCCAACAAAATGAAAAGGCAACCTAATGAGTGGAAGAAAGTATTTGCAAATCATATCTGATAAGGGGTCAATCCAAAATATGTAAAAATTCCTATACCAGCAGAAAAACCAAACCCGATTTAAAAATGGGCAAAGGATTTGAACAGACATTTTTCCAAAGACATACAGATAGCCAACAGCTAGATGCATCGATGCTCAATATCCCTGATCATCAGGGAAATGAAAATCAAAACCACAGTGAGAATGGCTATTGTCAAAAAGACGGGGCACCGGGGTGGCTCAGTCGGTTAAGCATCTGATTTCAGCTCAGGTCATGATATCACAATCCGTGAGTTCAAGCCCTGCGTTAGGCTCTGTGCTGACAGCTCAGAGCCTGGAGCCTACTTTGGATTCTGTGTCTCCCTCTCTCTCTGCCCCTCCCCTGCTCATGCTGTCTCTGTCTTAAAAATAAATAAAAACATTAAAAAAAAAAAAAATGGTTGGGGAGAATGTGGAGAAAAGGGACTCCTTGTACTATGTTGGTAGGAAGCAAATTGGTGCAGCCACAGTGGAAAATGGTATGAAGTTTCCTCAAAGATTTAAAAATAGAACCAATGTATAGTTCAATTGCACTTCTGGGTATTTTAACAAAGAAAATGAAAAGACTAACTTGAAAAGATAAATGCACCCCTGTCTTCACTAGAGCATTATTTACAATAGCCAAGATCTGGAAACAACCTGAGTGTACATCAGTGGATAAATGGATAAAGAAAATGTGGTATCTACGTACACATACACACACACACACACACACACACACACTTATTCAACCATAAAAAACGAAATACTGCCATTTGTGACATGGATAGGCCTTGAGGGCAAAGTCAGAAAGACAAATACCATATGAAATTTCCACTTCTAAGTAGAATCTTAAAAAAAAAAAAAAAAAAACACAACTCCAAAAACCATGCTCATAGAGAACAGGTAACACACTGGTGGTTGTCAGAGGTGTAGGATGGGGAAGGGGTTGGTGAAATGGCTGAAGGGAGTCAAAAGGTACAAATTTCCACTTATTAAGTGAGTCATGGGGAAGTAATGCACAGTGTGGCAACTATAGTTAATAATACAGGCCTACCGGGACTCCTGGGTAGCTCGGTCGATTGGGTGTCTGACTTCGGCTCAGGTCATGATGTCGCGGTGAGTTTGAGCTCTGTGTTGGGCTCCGTGCTGACATCTCAGAGCCTGGAGCGTGCTTCAGATTCTGTGTCTCCCTGTCTCTCGGTCCCTCCCCTACTAATGCTCTGTCTCCTCTCTCTCTCTCAAAAATAAACATAAAAAATAAATAAAATAAATAATACAGGCCTACCTTGTAGATATTGTAGGTTCAATTCCACACCACTGCAATAAAGGGAATACTGCAATAAAGTGAGTCAAGTGAATCTTCTGGTTCCCCAGTGCAAATAAATGTTTACATTATAATACTGTAGTCTGTTAAGTGTGCAGCAGCATTATGTCTAAAAACATACATATCTTAATTAAAAAATGCTTTATTGCTAAAAAAGGCTAACCATCATCTTAGCTTTCAGTGAGTTGTAATCTTTTTCCTGGTGGAGGGTCCTGCCTCAATGTTGGTGGCTCCTGACTGATCAGGGTGGTGGGTGAAGGTTGATGTGGCTGTGGCAAGTTCTTAAAATAAGACGATGAGTTTGCCACATTGATTGACTCTTCTTTTCACAATTTCTCTGTAGCATTTAAATGCCATTTGATATTCGCCCACAGAACTTCTTTTGAAATTGGAGTCAATTCTCAAACCCCACACTGCTTTATCAACTAAGCTTATGTAATTTCTAAATCCTTCGCTGTCATTTCAAGTCTTCACAGCATCTCCACCAGGAGTAGATTCCATCTCAAGAAACCACTTTCTTTGCTCATCCATAAGGAGCAACTCCTCATCCATTAAAATCTTATCATGACAGTAATAGCAATTCAGTCACATCTTCAGGCTCCACTTCTAATTCTAGTTCCCTTGCTATTTCCACCACATCTGCACTCACTTCCTCCACTGTAGTCTTGAACCCCTCAAAGTCATCCATTAGGGTTGAAATCAGCTTCTTCCAAACTCCTGTTAATGTTGATATCTTGACTCTTCCCATAAATCATGAGTGTTCTTAATGGCACCAGACGTGGTGAATCCTTTCCAGAAGATTTTCAATTAACTTTGCCCAGATCCATCAAAGGAATCACTATATATGGCACTAGAGCCTGATGAAAGGTATTTCTTAAACAGTAAGACTTGAAATGACTTCTCGACCCCTGGGCTGCAGAGTGGATGTTTTGTTAGCAGGCTTGAAAATAACATTAATGTCATTGTACCTCTCTATCAGAACTCTTTGGTGACCAGGTGCCTTGTCAACGAGCAGTGGTATTTTGAAAGGAATCTTTTTTTTCTGAGCAGTAGGCCTCAACAGTGGGCTTAAAATACTCAGCAAACCATGTTGTAAACAGATGTGCCGTCATCCAGGCTTTGTTCCATTTACAGAGCACAGACAGAGTAGATTTAGCATAATTCTTAAATGCCCTAGGCTTTTTGGAATGGTATATGAATGAACACTGACTGGTTCCAACTTAAAGTCACCAGCTGCCTTAGCCCCTAATGAGAGTCAACCTATCGTTTGAAGTTTGAAGCCAGGAACTGACTTCTGTCTAGCTATGAAAGTCCTAGAAGACATCTTCTTCCAATATATGGCTGTTTTGTCTACATTGAAAATCTGTTGTCTCATGTAGCCGCCTCCGTTAATGATCTCAGCTGGCTCTTCTGGATAACTTGCTGCAGCCTCTACATCAGCACTTGCTGCTTCACCTTGCAACTTTATGTCATGGAGATGGCCTCTTCCCTTGAACCTCATGAAGCAACTTCTGCTAGCTTCCAACTTTTCTACTGTAGTTTCCTCACCTCTCTCAGCCTTCACAGAATTAAAGAGAGTTAGGACCTTGCTGTGGATTAGGCTTTGGCTTAAGGAAATGTGGCTGGCTTGATCTTCTATCCAGACCACTGAAGCTTTCTCCATACCAATGATAAGGCTGTTTCGCCTTGTTATCATATGTGTGCTCATTGGAGTAGCAAGTGAACTTTTCATTTCCTTCAGGAACTTTTCCTTTGCATTTACAGCTTGGCTATCTGGTGTAAGAAGCATAGCTTTGGCCTGTCTCGGCTTTTGGCCTGCCCCAGCTTTTGGCCTGCCCTTCTCACTCATTTCTAGCCTTTGAGTTAAAGTGAGAGATGTGTAACATTTCCTTTGTTTGAATACACAGAAGGCATTGTAGGGTTATTAACTGGCCTAATTTCAATATTGTGTCTCAGGGAATAGGGAGGTGTGAGGAGGGAGACAGATGGAGGAACGGCGAGTCAGAGGGGCAGTCAGAACACACATATTTCTTGGTTTAAGTTCACCATCTCATATGGGTGCAGCTTATGGTGCCCCCAAACACAACAGTAACATCACAGATCACCACAACAAATGTAATAATGAAAAAGTTTGAAATACTGCGATCATTACCAACTAGTGACAGAGACACAAAGTGAGCAGATGCTGTTGGGAAAATGGTGCCAATAGATTTGTGTGACACAGGGTTGCCACAAACCTTCAATTTGTAAAAAAAAAAAAAAAAAAAAAAAAAAAAAAAGAAAAACCACATTATCTGTGAAGCGCAGTAAAATGAGGTACGCCTGTACCTCAAATACCATATATTTGAAAGTTGCTACAAGAGTCGATCTTAAAAGTTCTCATTACAAGAAAAAAAAGTTCTGTAGGTATGGTGATGGCTGTTAACTAGACTTACTGTGGTGATCATCTCCAATATATAAAAATATTATATAGCAGTACTCCGTATTATCAAAGATTTATTATTTGTTTGGTTAAGAAATCTGTATTAGATGCCTTAAGAAGTTACATGACCTTCAAAAAGTAAGCAGTGCAACAACCTAAATTTCTTCTGGGAAGGGATTTTAGCTAGACAGTTAATTAAGAAAACAAAATGCAAAAATGTTAGGATTTCCACAAAGAAATATATTTATTTTTTCTTTAGAATTTGGCTCAGAACAGTAACATACAAATATTTACACTAAAATAAATTAATATGTGATTTAACTGTCAGTAATAATTATGTTGGAATATATTAATTATCCTTTCTGTGAATTCAATAAAAACTAAGATTTGGTTTTAGATTTAGAACCATCCTTCCAAATATTTGGTATGAAGCCTGGTAGCAATGCAACCATCTGGTGTCCAGAGCAGTTACAGATGTCGCCCAGGAACAACTGGTGTCCCTTCACAGGACACCACCTCACCCCAGACGCTGACGCCAAGCAGAACTAGCTTCCTTCCTAGGAATCACGGTGGAATTTTTCAACAATAACCAGGACCTGGAGATTATTTCAGGGCCGGTGGAGTTCCTGGAATCAGCCAACCTATCTATTCACATTAAACCACCAGGAAGGAAGTAGTTCAAATGCAATATTGATTCTTTCACACTTTATTTTGTATGCTAACACTGAAACAATAGAAACTTTCTGGTTGTCCTAAAATAAGAATCTGAAAAACATGCATATGCTTTCTTAGATCATCTGAAAGTACCCATAAAAACCTGTCACTAGACAAAATACTGTATTGGCAAAATGTCCACAGCAGAGAAGAATATTTGATTAAATTTATCACTGAGGGACAGCATCAAAGACAAATTGAGTCATCTGCTAATGAGACAGTCTTATTAAAGCTGTTGTTAGTCTGAACTAAATTAGGATATAGGTACCTTCTGCAAGGTTTTTATTTGAGGGGTTGTGTGGCTTAGCAGAAAAGCACAGATGGACCTGGGAGCAAATCCTGTTTCTGAGAGTCACTAGCCACACAGCTTTAGGTGCCATCACTTAAACGCGCCAAGACTTAATTTGCGGTTGTATAAAATGGAAATTAAAACACCTACCTCCCAGGTTGTGAGAATTTAGAATAACGTATATGGAGCACCTAGTTCAGAACCTGGCACATAGTAGGCACTTAATAAATGGTGGGTATTCATATTTCTTCCAGGTTGAAATTGATAGCAAGAACCCTAGCCTTTGTATCTAGACACCAATGAAAGCACAAAATCGTATTTTGCCAGAATCCAGATTCACAGATACGGGCTCCACAAACGCTGCCTTAGGAGATACTCCAGGGTCATACTCAACATTAGCATGAAAAGTTATTGAAGGGAGAGGTGTTTGTCCATAACGAAGATCCTTTGGGGATGGTTAATCTCCTTTCAGAGGCTGTTAAGTCCTAGTGGCTTGTCAGCTGTCCTTAAGAAGATAAGGACAAGGTCACTTAAAGCCACTGTAATTCAGATCCCTAAAGTTGCTCAAGACTCTCCAAGAGTAGTAGCAAATAACATCTTTAAACAAATGACATTTGGGGGTGACAGGTATGTCCAATGTCTTGATTGTGGTGATGGTTTCACAGGTATATACATATGTCAAAGCTTACCAAATTGTACCCTTTTAAAAATATCTCAGTAAAGCTGTTTTTAAAAAAGTTTACTTTAGCCATTCACGGTGAGATTTCCTTCTGTTTCCTGACTGGATCCCTTTCTGCAATCTGAGTTTAAGGTCAGAGTAGGAAGGATTAATAATCCAAACTCCAGTTATCAAGGTCCCATCTCAAGCAAGGCCTGCAGGTCTAAGTGGTACGTCTGGTGAGCAGAGTCCTAAGGCTTCCTTGTCTACTATCACAGCTCCTTTGGCACAGAAAATTGTGACTGGTACTTACAGGGTTTGAGCTAAAATGACCCCAGAAAGAGCAGCATCTACCAAAATGGGTTGGGAAAAGTGACTTTGGAAGAGGAGACTAAAAGCAAAAACTTAACTGCTGAAGTCACCTGCTAAATACCAAATTTGCTTTGTAAGAAACGCTCATCTAAAAGACAACCTGATTCCACGAAGAAGTTCTGAGTCTTGGTCCATGTCCCCTCCCGGGAGGCCTAGCAGATCCTGCGAGTTGTGTAGTCCAAAACCATGCTGGCGGCACCGAGCAGGGCGGGATCCACCAAATCCGAAACTACCACGTCCACATCCTGAACCGAGGACAAGGCTTGCTGGCGGATGACATCTTTGACGATGTGGATGTAGTGACTGGCTAGGACTCCAGAGAGGATCACAAGGGAAGGATTTATGGTGTGGAGGATGTTCACAACCCCAAGACCCAAAGCCGTTCCAGCTACAAGAAAACAAAAATGAAAATAAGTCTCAAGGAGAGAGCCAAATCAAAAACACCAGAGGACAGTGGAAAGAGTCAGCAGCCCAGAATACTCACTACATTCATACTACGTAAGAGAGAGTGGTACTTTTAAAGCTGTTTGTGACTTACTCTTTTTTTTAAGTTTATTAATTATTTTTTAATGTTTATTTTTGAGATGGGAGGCAGAGAGAGAGGGGTACAAAGAATCCAAAGCAGGCTTGTGCTGACAGCAGAGAGCCTGATGTGGGGCTCAAACTCATGAACCATGAGATCATGACTTAAGGTGAAGTTGGCCATTTAACTGACTGAGCCACCCGCTCCTATTGATTTTGAGAGGGGAAGCGTACGCTTGAGTGGAGGAGGGGCAGAGAGAGAGAGAGAGAGAGAGAGAGAGAGAGAGAGAGAGAGAGAGAGAGAGAGAGAGAAAATATCCAAAGCAGACTCCTCACTGCCAATGCAGGCTCAAACTCACAAACTGTGAGATCATGACCTGAGCCAAATCAAGAGTCGGATGCTTAACCAACTGAGCCACCCAGGCGCCCTCATGATTTATTCTTAATATGAGAAAATGTTGTTATGCTTCGAAATTTAAAAAAAGCTAGATATGGTAATACTACACCATATGCTCTCAACTATGTTTAAAAAAAAAAAAAACTGGAAAAGACTGGAAGGGAATGCTAATAGTTGACTATCTCTGAAGAGTAAAACTTGAAGGGATACTTTTTCAATTTTTTTTTAATGTTTATTTTTGAATGAGAGAGAAAGAGCGCATGTGAGAGAGTGGGGGTGGGGCAGAGAGAGAGGGAGACACAGAATCTGACACAGGCTCCAGGCTCTGAGCTGTCAGCACAGAGCCGGATGTGGGGCTTGAACTCACAAACAGTGAGATCGTGACCTGAGCTGAAGTCGGACGCTCAACCGACTGAGCCACCCAGGCTCCCCAAAGAGATACTTTTTCCTACTCTCCTGTATTTCTCTAGATCTCCTATAAAATGAACAAGTAGTTTATTCATGGTTTTAAAACAAAACAAAAAACCTGTTTAATAAAGCAATGCTGCCAAATACCTTGAATGCCATTTCCTTTTTTTCACTCTCAGAAAGCAGGGAAAAACGGCCCTGAACACACATTCCAGAGCATTGGTCCCGAGGGGGGCTGGGTACGTGTCGGAGCCCTGGGCGGTCTGAGGGGCCCTCTAGGGCACAGCTGCCCAGAGCCACATGCTCACCTGTTCTCAAGATGCTCTGGGCCTTCACGTTGCCAAGTTTTGCGGCTTGGATGAGATGGACTGCACTCACGGCCTCGTCTTTTGGCACTGACATCCCTTCCACCAAGAGCAGGTCTTCTGTTAGAGAAGAGGCAAGAGGCAGCAGTCATCACTGGGCTGTGGCAGTCCTGCAGCAGGTTTCTTTTCACATTTGCAAAGCTTTTTATCACGCACAAATGTCCACATACATTTTCCAGAGGCCGCTGTCCTCTTGCCGTCTTGGTTAGCTATCATCCAGAACTTCCCCACCTGGAAAATCCTCAACTCCAACCACAGCCTCCTATCCGGCTCTCTAGTTTCTTTACTTCTCACCTCCACATGAAACTGAGTCCTTAACGTGTTTTTTTCCCCAAATTATCAGACTCCTCTGTATTTATCTCCTTCCTTTATCCACCCCAGATGCAGGTCACATTACTGCGAGTGCCCCACGTTCCACGGCAAGGCCTGAAGAACTGACGCTGACAGGGGTTCTCAGTTGCTGGCGCTCGGCCACTACCAGCTGCACAACCCTGTCCACGTCACGCCACCTGCAGACCCTTCTTTTCTCTATAAAACGGGTAACACCATGTACCCTGGCAGGATTATGTGAGGAACTGAATGAGGTAACAGATATCAAGTACTTAGTTAAGTGCTGGCCAGAGTCAATGCTCACTAAACATGTCTATTATCTATAGTCCTGGTCTTTTCTGCCCCTCACCTGCCCGTCATCAACCCAGGTCAATCTGCCTCCTCGTCTGCTGTCATACTTGTGTGCTGATGAGAGAAAATCCCAGCCATGCAGGCTGCCGCCTAGACCCCATCCAAGGATCTTCTCACAGCTGCCCCTGCCAGCGTTCTCCCGTTCCACCCCCCCGCCCCCGTGGCTCTTCTCAGTTTCCACCACCTCACACCTTATACCCCACCTCCTACCATAGGATTTCCGTCCTGCTGGCCTCTCTGCTAAAGGACACCAACAGGCAGCAGTCCCTCACTTTTCTGCCCCCACCTATAAACACGACTGTGTTTGCACACCTTCACTCATCCTTCCCCTCTCTTGGGCCCTCTGTCGAGGCCTTGCAGCTCATCTCCTACCCCTTGCCAGGAGCTTTATAGTAGGGACTCAACTGCCCTTTCCCTCCCACATTCTCAACCCTTGCTTCCATTCCTACTGTCTGCTTTCCACTGGCAGGTGCTCACAATTTCCATGTCCTCAAAGCAATTCTTCCCTCTCAGCGTAGTCAAGTTTCTGCTCCTGTGATTTGAATGTGCTCTTTCCTAAGACAGGCATTTGCCCTGATGGGGACCAAAACTGGTTCTTGGAGGGGGGGGGGGAGTTTATAAGCTTATTCTTCTTATACAAATAGTACATAAATACAAACAGATCAACAGATATATGGTATTAAAGTATTATGGCGGGGGGGAGGACTAAGAAAAGTCTGAACAGGCTCCTAAGGGGGGCTGAATGTAAAAAATGAGGTTGAAAAATAGTTTTCAGGGCTTCAAATAGCGTCCTCATGGCCAAAATCAATACCTTTTTCTGATTTTCTCTCTCAAAAGCAGCACTTGACATTCCCAACTATTCCCTCCCTGAAGCACTCTCCCTTTTGGCTTCTGTGACTTTACCCATTCCTGGTTTTCCTTTCTGCCCATTAAACACTGTTTTGCAAGGTTCCACCACTAACTCTTGCCTCACTCCAATCTCATTCAATTCAAAGGTTTAACTGCCACCTCAGCACTGATGATTCCCAAATCCCCACCTCTAGTCCTCTCTCCCAAGCACCAGACTCCTGTAGCCAGGCTCTGCCTACACATCTCCACCCTATGTCCCATAAGCACCCAACCATCATCTTCTGCCACAACTTGCTCCTCCTTTCATATTCTCAACCCCCAGCTGTCCGACTAGAAAAGGGGAAGTCACTCTAGAATTGTACTATTTAAAGCCACTCCATTTGGAGGGATTAAGGCAAGATGGCAGAGGAGTAAGGTGACTCCAAGCTTGCCTCCTCCCCCAAACTGCTAGATAAGTATCAAATCATTCTGAACACCTAAGAAATTGACCAGAAGTCTTAGAAGACAAAACTGCATGTCTATGAACAGAAAAAACAACCCATGCAAGGTAGGAACTGTGGAAGGTTGAGTCGTTGGAAGAAAAGAATGGCTGACACCGTGAAGGGGAGGGATCCCTGATCAGGGGGAGGGGAGATAAGAATGAAGAAAAAAAATAAAAGAGTGAAAATACATGCAGGGGACTACACAAAAAAAACTGTTCCCCAAAACCAATGATGGGGAAAAAGGAGAAGGTGGAGTGCAGAGTCTGAAGTTTTGGAGGTCAGTTCCCTCGAGGAAGCAGGGCAGAGCCCCGGAGCGGGCAGTGTGGTCTGAGGATCCCCTGGAGTGCATTTGGTAGAGGCGACATGGCCTCTCAAGCAGGCAAAAGCCCTGGTGGGTACCACTGAGCTGCCCCATTCACCAGTACAGAAACAAAGATGCTGGCTGCGTGTTGCAATTTACCATAAACTCTAAGCCACTGCTGCTGCACAGTCGCGCAACTGTTGCTTAGGACAAGCTGGCACCAGCCACAGTGCAGCAAAATGCTGTCCCACAGGATTCAATGCAGGTCCCAAGACACAGGGGTCTCTGAAGTGTGGGGTTTTGAAACAGAGCTGTGTCTGAGATAAAACCCAGGAGGGTGGCACCATATGGCAGGTGGACAGCGCAGACACAGGGTGAATGAAGGTGGGGAGCTGACAGAATCTGGGGACACAGGAGGATGACTGATTGCACATCTGTGGGGCACAAACTTCCCTCTCTGGAGACTAGAGTGGGGTGAAGCCATTTCACCCCTAGCCCATCAGCACTGATCAACCTCAGTGAGCTAAACAGCACCACCAAGTAGAGAATGGAGCCACCAAGTGGAGAACAGAGCCAATACACCAAGCCCGCCCCCTTGCACCCTCCAGGCACATCTCTGGTAGAGCAAGTTAGCCTGAGAATCAAAGTAGTAGGCCCCTCCACCAGAAGACCAACACAAACCGCTTCCATGCACTAGGTCTACAGATCATAGAATGCTGCAAAGCTTCAGCTCTAGGGGAAACAGGATCTAGCTTCCCTTGGGTTTTGTTTCTTTGCTTCGTTTCTATATTTGTTTTTGTGTTTGTTTTTTTTCCTGGGATACAGAAAGCAAATTTTTTATTTTTTATTGTATTTTATTTTTTTTAATTAAAAAAAAATTTTTTTTTTTACCTTTTCTTCATCTTTTTTCTTCTATAAAGCTTAAAGCTATACATCAAGGATCTAGCTTCCTTTATTATTTTTTAAATTCCATTTTATTATTATTTTTTCCCCTCCAAAATGACAAGATGGATGAATTCACCCCAAAAGAAAGAACAGGAAGAAATGACAGCCAGGGAATTAATCAATACAGATATAAGTAATATGTCTGAACTAGAATTTAAAACAACAATTATAAGGATTCTAGCTGGGCTTGACAAATGCTTAGAAGACTGTAAAGAATCCCTTACTGCAGAGATAAAAGCTAAAACCCAGTCAGGCTGAAATTAAAAATGCTATAACCAAACTGCAAACCTGAATGGATGTCACAACAGTGAGAATGGATGAATCTGAGAAACGAATCAGTGATACAGAAGTTAAAATTATCAAAAATAATGAAGCTGAAAAGAAGAGGGAAGCAAAGATAATGGATCATGAAGGTAGACTTAGGAAACTCAGCAACTTATTAAAACGGAATAACATTCTTATCATAGGAGTCCCAGAAAATGAAGAGAGAGAAAGGAGCAGAATGTTTAGGTGAGCAAATTATAGCTGAAAACTTCCCTAATCTGGGGAAGCATGCAGACATCAAAATCCAAGAAGCACAGAGAAGTCTCATTACATTCAACAAAAGCTGGTCATCACCAAGGCATATCATAGTCAAATTCACCAAATACACAGACAAGGAAAGAGTCCTGAAAGCAGCGGGGAAAAAGTCCTTAACCTACAAAGGAAGACAGATCAGGTTCGCAGCAAATCTGCCCAGAGAAACTTGCCAAGCCAGAAGGGAATAGCAGGATATATTCAACATGCTGAATGGGAAAAATATGTAGCCAAGAATACCTTATCCATCAAAGCTGTCATTCAGAATAGAAGGAGAGATAAAGAGTTTCCCCAAAAACTGAATGAATTTGTGACCACTAAGCCATTCCTTCAAGAAATATTAAGAGGGACTCTGGGGGGAAAAAAAAAAAGACCAAAAGCAATGAAGACTGGAAAGGAACAGAGAACATCATCAGAAACACCAACTTTACAGGTAACATAATGGCAGTAGACTCCTATCTTTCTTTCAATAATCACCCTGACTGTAAATGGACTAAATACTCCAATCAAAAGATACAGGGTATCAGAATGGATACAAAAAACAAAAACAAGATCCATCTATAACCTGTCTATAGGAGACTCATTTTAGACCTAAAGACATCAGCAGATTCAAAGTGAGGTGATGGAGACCATCTATCATGATAATGGATACTAAAAGAAAGCTGGAATAGCCATACTTCTATCAGAAAAACTAGATTTTAAACCAAAGACCGTAAAAAGAAATGAAGGGCATTATATCATAATTAAGGAGTCTACCCATCAAGTTCTAATTGTAAATATTTATGCCAGCCTGGGACATCCAAATCAATTACTAACAGACATAAAGAAACTCACTGATGAAATACAATACTAGTAGGGAGTTTTAACACCCCACTTATACCAATTTACAGATTAAGCAGAAAATCAACAAGGAAACAATGGCTTTGAATGACACACTGGACCAGATGGACTTAACACATATATTCAGAACATTTGATCCTAAAGCAGCAGAATACACATTCTTTTAGAGTACACACAGAATATTCTCCAGAATAGATCATATACTGGGTCACAAATCAGCCCTTAAAAGACTGAGATCAACCATGCATATTTTGAGACCACAACGCTATGAAACTTGAAGTCAACCACAAGAAAAAATTTGAAAAGACCACAAATACATGGAGGTTAAATAACATCACACTAAAGAATGAATGGGTTAATGAGGAAATTAAAGAAGAAATAAAAAAGTACATGGAAGCAAATGAAAATGAATACACGGCAGTCCAAAACCTCTGAGATGCAGCAAAGGCAGTCTTAAGAGGGAAGTATCTTGCAATACAGGCCTACCTCAAGAATCAAGAAAGGTCTCAAATACACAACCTAACGTTACACATAAGGGAGCTAGAAATGGGAAAATAAAGAAAGCCTAAAGCCAGCAGAACAAGGTAAATAATAAAGACAGAGCAGAAATAAATGATATAGAAACAAACAACGACAACAAAAAAGAAAAGAGCAACAAAACTAAGAGCTGGTTCTTTGAAAGAACAAAATTGATAACCTCCTAACCAGACTTGTCAAAAAGAAAAAAGAAAGGACCCAAATAAATAAAATCACAAATGAAAGGGGAGAGATCACTACCAACACCTCAGAAATACAATTATAAGAGAATATTATGAAAAATTATATGCCAACAAACTGGGCAATCATAAAGATGGACAAATTCCTAGAAACACGCAAACTACCAAAACTGAAACAGGAAGAAATAGAAAATTTAAACAGACTCAATTAGCAAAGAAATTGAAACTGTAATCAAAAAACTCCCAACAAACAAAAGTCCAGGGCCAGATGGCTTCCCAGGGGAATTCTACCGTACCTTGAAAGAAGAGTTAATACCAGGGTGCCTGGGTGGCTCAGTAGGTTAAGCATCTGACTCTTGATTTTGGCTCAGGTCATGATCTCACGGTTTGTGGGATTGAGCCCTCTGTCAGGCTCCATGCTATCATCATGGATTGGGATTCTCTCTTCCCCTCTCTCTGCTCCTCCCCAGCTTGTGCATGCACGTTGTCTCAGAAATAAATAAACAAACTTAAAAAAAAAAAAAAAAGTAGTAATACCTATTCTCAAACTATTCCAAAAATCAGAAATGGAAGGAAAACTTCCAAACTAATTCTACAAGGCCAGCATTACCTTGATTCCAAAACCAGACAATGACCCCAATAAAAAGAATTACAGGCCAATATCCCTAATGAACATGGATGCAAAAATTCTCAACAAGATACTAGCAAATTGAATCCAACACTACATTAAAAGAATTATTTACCACAATCAAATGGGATTTTTTTATTCCTGGGCTGCAGAGCTGGTTCAATATGTGCAAATCAATCAACGTGATACACCACATTGATAAAAGAAAGGATAAGAACCATATGATCCTCTCAATAGATGACAAAATACAGCATTCACTCTTGATAAAAACCCTCAACAAAGTAGGCATTGATGGAACATACCTCAACATCATAAAAGCTACATATGAAAGACCCACAGCTAATTAACCATTCTCAATGGGGAAAAACTGAGAGCCTTTCTCCTTGAGGAACAAGACAAGGATGTCCACTCTCACCATTACTATTTAACATAGTACCGGAAGTCTTAACCTCAGCAATCAGACAACAAAAAGGAATAAAACGCATCCAAATCAGCAAGGAAGAAGTCTACCTTTCACTATCTGCAGACGACATGATACTCTATGTAGAAAACCCAAAAGACTCCAGCAAAAAATTGCTAGAACTAACACATGAACTGAGCAAAGTTGCAGGATATAAAATCAACATACAGAAATTGGTTGTATTTCTATACACCAAAAATGAAGCAGCAGAAAAAGAAATCAAAGAATCGATCCCATTTGCAATTGCACCAAAACCCATAAGATACCTAGGAATAAACCTAACCAAAGAGGTAAAAGATCTGTACTCTTGAAAACTACAGAACACTTATGAAAGAAATTGAAGAGGACACAAAGAAACGGAAAAGCATTCCTTGCTCATGGATTGGAAGAAAAAACATTGTTAAAATGTCTATATTACCCAAAGCAATCTACACATTTAACACAATCTCCATCAAAATACCACCAGCATTTTTCACAGAGCTAGAACAAATAATCCTAAAATTTCTACGGAATCATCCCTAATAGCCAAATCAATCCTGAAAAAAACAAAACTGGAGGCATCACGATTCTGGATTTCAAGCTATATTACAAAGCTGTAGTCATCCAGACAGTATGGTACTGGCATGAAAACAGAACAGAAAACCCAGAAATGGACCCACAACTATAGGGTCAACTAATCTTCAACAAAGCAGAAAAGAATATCCAATGGAAAAAAGACACTAAATTCTACTCCTAAAACCAATACTATACTGTATGTTAACTAGAATTTAAATAAAATTTTGAAAAATAAAGCCACTCCATTCAACTACTATTTTTCTCACAGAAAACAGAAAGTTACAGTGTAGTGAAGAGTCTAAAATTCAGATCTGACCATGCTTTTCCCCTAAAAGTTCTCAATGGCTTCATTAGCTGCTGGTCCTGGCCTCCCTCTTGCTACACTCTACCCTACCTTGCCCTTTATGTACCCACACCACTGTTTCTGTTTCCCAGGCTTGGAAGCATCCCTGGCTCATCCCAACTTGCCCTGCTAATTCTACTTACCCTCTCTCAACCTCCAGGCAGCACCCTAACACTCCCTTCCCCATATGAAGAGGGCAGGGAGAGAACGCTGGTGTCCTTCTATACGTCTACATTCCTTGGCCATCATTCGCAGTGCACTTGACACTATATTATAATGATATTAAATGACTCCTTTTTCTTAGGCTAGAAACCATCCTTTTATTAACATGTCCAGAAATAGCTTTAACTCAAATAGACTTCTCAGACTTCACAACTGTAGTATGTTAATCCATTTACTTCTTCATTAAAATGTGTATTAAGTTGGGGGATGGGGGGCACCTGGGTGGCTCAGTTGGTTGAGCACCTGACTTCGGCTCAGGTCATGGTCTTGGAGTTTGTGGGTTCGAGCCCCGTGCTAGGCTCTGTGCTAACAAACAGCTCAGAGCCTGGAGCCTTCTTCAGATTCTGTATCTCTCTCTGTCTCTGTTTCTCTCTCTCCCTCTCCCCCCACCCCCCCCCCCCCACCACCCCGGCTCATGCTCTGCCTCTCTCAAAAATAAATACATGTTAAAAAAAAATTTTTTTAATGTGTATTAAGGGGGCACCTGGGCGGCTCAGTCGGTCAAACGTCCAACTTTGGCTCAGGTCACGATCTCATGGTTCACAAGTTTGAGCCCCACATCAGGCTCTGTGCTGAAAGCTCAGACCCTGGAGCCTGCTTCAGATCCTGTGTCTCTCTCTTTGCCTCTTCCCTGCTCACACTCTGTTTCTGTCCCCAAAATAAACAAACATTAAAAAAAGAAAGTTTTAAAAATGTGTATTAAGCACCCACCCTGTGCTAGAGGCCGAGGAAACAAAAATTAAAAAAATCCTCCCTGCTCTCCTGGAACTCAAGACCCTTGTCCACCCCCAGCATTGGAGAGGAAAGTGTTAATATGGGTCAAGACTAAGGGTACCTGGGAGTTTTAGTATGAGGAACCCCACCTTTCCTCCAGGAAGTGAGAAGGGTAGAAGTTCTGGCTTCAGTGTTCAGCTCTTTTTGGAATATGTACTTTGAAATACTTGTCTACAGTTTAGCTATTTAATCCCTCAGGAGAAAGAAACCAACCATCATGTAGCTTTTTTGCTTCCCTCTGCAAGGCCATTCCAGAGGCATATGCTTCAATACACCCATGACTTCCACAGGAACAATCAGGCCCATCCAGAGACACAACAAGGTGGCCAAGTTCTGCAGCACAGAAGGAGCTTCCATGGATCAATTCGTGCTGATGGATGATACCCCCGCCAATTCCTACAGTGAGAGACAATAATCAGTGAGGTGGCTCTTCCCCTGAAACAGAAAGCTGAAATATGGCAATGCCTCATGTGTTTAGCAAAGCTCTGGAATGTGAGATTCTTTATGATGCCCCTTTTCCTAAATAGCAGAAACTTACTATTAACACTTCACCTGGAAGCATTTTGGAGGAAAATCTATCTAGCAGATCCTCTGATGCTCTGTGTCGCACCTACGTGGCTCACTGTGATTTCAAGCACAGCTGTGGGGAACAGATCCATGCAGGCTCAGACTCACCGTGTGATGACAGTATACCACCTCAAGCTCACAATGCCTGTTCTCACCAAGGCCATCTCCAACACTAACGTTAGAGCCTAACTGTCCACGTGAGCACAGGGCATCCTCAACCAAGCAAGGTAAGAGCCAACAGATTTCAGTGGACAATTCTGGATGATATTCCACAGGTTTCTTGGGAGGTTCTGGTAGATTTCAGCCCCCAATGCCCTCAAGGCAACTTGGATAACGGTTTTCCATCTACTCTGTTCTACTCTTCTCACTCCTTTACTCCTGTTTCTCAGGATCACCTCCAACATAAAATTCTCACACCTAAGTCCTCGTCTTGGGCTCTGCTGTGGGAGAAACCCAAGATAAGACCATCTTTCCCAAATGTATCGCACACCACCTTTCACACACCACTTTCTTCCTTAAACAGAGAATATTAAGATTTTGCCTCTTAATGCCACCATGTCCAAAAATCTATGACTCAATGATTATGAATGTCAATGACTCTTGTTACCAAGTTTAGGAGTTATTAAGGAGGAAAGCCTGAGAAGACTATTTTTAGAGCTCTCTTGCCATCAGTTACTTCCTGTGGCACCTACTCTTCAACTCCACCCTTCTAATTTGCAAATTACCTGCTCTGAACTAAGAAATGATATCCAAGCTTGCTAAAACTGTATCTGCAACTAAGAGAAGAAGGGCCTGAGCTTCAAGAGGAGGTAGCATAATTCAGAGTTTAAGAGCACACAAGTTTTGAAGTTACATATATCTGGGAAAAATGGTGGCTCAACCACTTACTAGCTCAGTCTGTTTTTCATTCCAAAAGTAGGACATCAGCAAAAATGGCAAAGTAGGCGACTCCAAAAGTCCATCCCTCCACTAAAGCAATGAATAAACTGGCAAAAACTCTCAGAACCAATTTTTTTTTTGGAACTCTGGAAACTAACCACAGGTTTTGTAACAACCAGGGAATGCTTACTCAAGAAAAAAAAACAACAACTGATTCTTAAGAGCTCCTTCTGGCATTTTCTGGTCCCACCACCCACTCCCCAGTTTGGTGGCCTTGAACCAGCCCACATCCTGCACAGAGACGGCAGTACTGGAAGAAGCAGGACCAACTTCATTCTCGAAAACCTGTGGTTGCTTGTTCTGACCTACTTGGCGGCTAGTGGAGGACCAACTCGAAGAGCTCAGCTCAGCTCACCTTTGTGTCACTGACCTCAGAACTCCCCTAGAGCTGGGGAGGCACTCAGGTGGCCTTTGTCAAAAACATTTAAAGGCAAAATATATTTATTCGTCTCTGCTGCCTAGGGCGACAGCTGACAGATGAGGCAAATAATATACTAACCAAGAAGACTGGGAGGCAAAGCTGGGAATGAGAAGCTTTGGGGAGTAAGAGCTTTGAACAGCTCTGACAAGTTCCTAGCAATCTGAGGTCCACACACATGCCCAGGGCAGGGCATATGCCCAGGAAAGACTGAGAAGGCCCTAAGCTCTCATGTGGGGCTCACCTCCTGGCTCTACTCAGGCAGGAAGTGAACACTAAAGCAGACTCACAAGCTGCCTGCTGGTGCTGAAGGCATGCCCCAACACCCATTCTAGCTCCTCAAACAACCTCTTACTCCTCTTACCTGTACCTGTGATAAGTGTCACAAAGTTTTCCAGGCCCTTTCCTTGGCCAAATTTCCTTTCCGCCAGGGCAGCACAATTGCCATCATTGTCCACCCACACAGGGAGATGCAAAGTGTCAGACAGGGGGGTCCTGAGGTCCACAGAGTTCCATTCTTGAATCAGTTTAGTTGAATGCAGCACAATTCCTTCCCGAGGATTTACCCGGCCACCCGTGGAAATACCTGAGCTCCACCACACACACAAGGAAAATAATTCTCATAAGCAACCTTAGAAAGTATGCCAACTTACTGGGTTTCAAACACAAATTAATTCACCCAAGATCTCCTAAGACAAGCATTACCAAAGATTGCAAGGAAATGTCAGGCAATTCTGAGCAAAATCTGTAGCTCCCCACCAATGTACGCATGACAATTACTGGGGTTCTAGGAAGTCTGCTTGGGGCCCACAGATAGGCCCTGGAGCCATCTGTACACAGAGCAGTGACTTGATGGTCAGTCATGCATCAGAACTTGGAAAACTCTGTATGTCAAAATGAACATTTCTTAACAAATCAGGAGACTATAGACGCTGGAGAGGATGTGGAGAAATGGGAACCCTCTTGCACTGTTGGTGGGAATGCAAACTGGTGCAGCCGCTCTGGAAAACAGTGTGGAGGTTCCTCAAAAAATTAAAAATAGACCTACCCTATGACCCAGCAGTAGCACTGCTAGGAATTTACCCAAGGGATACAGGAGTACTGATGCATAGGGGCACTTGTACCCCAATGTTTATAGCAGCACTTTCAACAATAGCCAAATCATGGAAAGAGCCTAAATGTCCATCAACTGATGAATGGATAAAGAAATTGTGGTTTATATACATAGTGGAATACTACTTGGCAATGAGGAAGAATGAAATATGGCCTTTTGTAGCAACGTGGATGCAACTGGAGAGTGTTATGCTAAGTGAAATAAGTCAGGCAGAGAAAGACAGATACCATATGTTTTCACTCTTACGTGGATCCTGAGAAACTTAACAGAAGACCATGGGGGAGGGGAAGGGGGGAAAAAGTTACAGAGAGGGAAGGAGGCAAACCGTAAGAGACTCTTAAAAACTGAGAATAAACAGGGTTGATGGGGGGTAGGAGGGAGGGGAGGGTGGGCGATGGGCATTGAGGAGGGCACCTGTGGGGATAAGCACTGAGTGTTGTATGGAAATCAATTTGCCAATAAATTTCATATTAAAAAAAAAAACGAACATTTCTTGAATATGTAATTCACAATCTCACCTACTCCCAAAATTCTGCAGTTCAGTTTTACAGCTTCTGCTGCAGCTTCAACACACATCTGTAGGATTAAATTAATCCTCTCTTCATAGGTTTTAGGATTGAACTGAGTATACTTCTTGACAATTTCACCCTAAAAGAGAAAAAAACAAGCCCTGTCTCATTGATCTAAGCTAAGAAGCAGCCTGTGAATCTTCTGACCTTTTTCACGATACATCAGACTTCACTATAGGATAGAGAGTACTGTAGATTCAGAGGACTGCTCAGGAAGGGAGCTGCTCTGATGTGGGCCGGCCGTGGGGTATGTCCAAGTAGTTTCCTGAGAAACAATCCTGGCACATGGCTACTGAAGCAACAACAGCTCACAGCAAATCACGGTGCCCCTCTTACACATAAAGTCAGTGCTGGCTAATCACAATCTTCACAAAAAGGTCGTAGTTTACTCTTTCAGGCTGAAAAAACTTCCTTGCTTAAAAACTGAGGCACCTAAATATATATCCTAGGGAGGTAAGCGCTGATCACCTCCCATAAGTGAAGCCAATAATGGCATGGTTCCAAAATGTTTAAATTACTGTGCTTTGTGATCTGTTTTAAAGCCAGTCAAGGAGAGTCTCTCCCAATTATGGTTTTTAAGTTTTTTCTTTGCTCTTCTCACTTGTGCATCATTTTGAGTAAATTTCAGAATAATGTGCCAAACTTTAAAAAAATCCCACTGAAATGTTGACTAGGATTGTATTAAACTTATAATTCAATTTGGAAAAGTGCTGACATTTTAAAAATACTCAGCATTCCCATCTAGGACACTTTTCAAGCCTTTACATTATTTGTTGAAGTTTTATACTTTTCTTCATATAGATAGATTGCGTAAGTTGTTAGTTTAGATGATTCTTACAATTTTGGTTGTTGTTCTGAATAGGCTCTTTCCCAATCTTTTGTTATTAATGGATTTTATCCATTTACAAGGGTTAAAGCAATCACTAATGATTGTCATTAAAAGGACACCGAAAGTGGGGCGCCTGAGTGGCTCAGCTGATTAAGCATCTGACTTGATTTGAGATCCACATCGTCAGACTCTGCGCTGACAGCGAGGAGCCTGCTTGGGATTCACTGTCTCCCTCTTACTCTGCCCCTCCTCCACTTGTGCACACACATGTGCAAAAGTAAATAAATATTTTTTTAAAAAGCAAACCTAAAGTTGTGTTTCTCAACCTTCAACAAATAGTGAACAAATAGTGATGCCCTGGACCCCACCTGCAGAGATTCAAATAGCCTGGGCATCTGTATTTTTTTTTAAGCTTCCAGGTAATGCTAATGGACAGTCAGGCTAACAAACACTCACCAAGAGGAAAACTCAAAAATCTGCCTAAAATTTCATGTAAGTAGAAAGTTACTGATCTTTTTAAATTTTATTTATGTATCTTGAGAGAGACAGCACAAGCAGGGGAGGGGGAGAGAAGGAGAGATTGTGCTGTTTGTTCTTTGCTTTATCCCTTTGTGACTCCCCCAGAATTATGTGAAATAATGTTGCAGAAAACATTTCTTTTCTTCTTGATTTTAATAGGGATGTCCCTAGAATTTCACCACTACAAAGGGTGCTGACCACTGATACAGAATAGATCATCTTCAGGTTAAGAAAATCTTCTATTAATATATTTTTTTGAATGTTTATTTTTGAGAGACAGAGAGAGAAAAGAATGCGTGAATGCAAGCGGGGGAGAGACAGAGAGAGAGGGGGACAGAGGATCTGAAGTGGGCTCCACACTGACACAGACAGCCCAGTGGGGGGCTCAAACTCACAAATGTGAGATCATGACCTGAGCCGAAGTTGGACATTTATCCAACTGAGCCACCCAGGTGCCCATTCTATTAATACTTTTTAAAGAGTATTTACAAAGGAGACCACCACTTCTTTTGAGAAAATTGGGTTTTGTTTTGCTCTATTTGATCCAAACAACTTTTTTTTATTTATTTTTTTTAACGTTTATTTATTTTTGAGACAGAGAGAGAGCATGAACGGGGGAGGGTCAGAGAGAGAGGGAGACACAGAATCTGAAACAGGCTCCAGGCTCTGAGCGGTCAGCACAGAGCCCGACGCGGGGCTCGAACTCACGGACCGCGAGATCATGACCCGAGTCGAAGTCAGACGCTCAACCGACTGAGCCACCCAGGCGCCCCTAAACAACTTTATTTTTTAAGACCTTACTATTTTTCATGGACTCCTAAAACTATATATCCACAAGATTTCAGAACCTTCTCTGGTAGGCTTTTTTTTTTTTTTTTTAATCTTTACTCATTTTTGAGAGACAGAGCACAAGCAGGGGAGGAACAGATAGAGAGGGAGACACAGAATCTGAAGCAGGCTCCAGGCTCTGAGTTGTCAGCAGCATAGAACCCAACGCAGAGCTAGAATTCACCAGCCTTCAGATCATGACCTGAGGCGAAGTCAGATGCTCAACCAACTGAGCCACCCAGGTGCCCCTCTGGTAGGTTTATTCTTAAGTCATCAGAGATCTTTTAACATGAACAATTTAGTGTTTTTATGATGCTCTCTCAGTCTCTGTCAACACTGCTGATTTTTTGGTTAAGGGACTGAAGTATGCTGTACTCAACTAAAAATCATGTTCTAGAGGAGATGCAATTCCCTTCCCCATTTGCCGATGTCTTCCTCTGGATAATGACCGTAATCAACATGCTACATGCTGTTACCAAATATAGAATTCCAGGTCTCCTGGGTGGCAAGAGCCCTCTCTGGTGCCTAAGGTGTCTCCCATGGTTAATTCAAGTCTCACTAACTTGGATTCCCGGAGAATTTTATTTCTCTGAAATGTCAATAATTTGTAAAATATTGCAAGACAAACATTGTAATGGATCTAAAAGTCAATCCTGTGAGCAAATGATTATAAACTCTAATGTATGTTTCTAGTCCTACCTTCCAACCATACTTTAAAGAAAAGACCAATTATTTATATGAGGTATGAAGTTAAGACTTAGGAATTATTTTACCTTCATGCTGACTATTGCAACTCGGAGGTTTGTCCCACCAAGATCAACAGCCAAGGCACTTAGAGTTTCAAGAATATGGTCAATATCTTGAGAGATATTCTCCTTCACAGGAGGAAAGCAGAATTTCTTTTGCAGTGGCTCTTGAAGATCAATAGATTTGAGAAACTTCAAAATCCTTGGAACAGCATTTCCATCCCCATATATCTTTGAACTGCAGTATCAAAAAAGTCAAATTAAATGCTTCTCTCATACATGTGAAATGGTATGGAGGACACGGTACTAATAGAAACCAAGACTTCAGGTAATAAAGTTGTGCTTCTTCATTTTGAAATAACATCCGATATCTTTAGCATATTATCAACGGAATGTCTAACTCCACTGTTGGTTGAAATACAACTATTCCAGACTGGGATACCATTAACAAATGTCTCTATCATCAAAGACAAATTACCTTTGTTAAGCCAATTTCAGAATATAACATAATTTGGGACAATGAATCTATTTATTTATTGCTTTTTAAACCTTTACATTCGTGAGGAAAAAAAGTTATTTTCAGAATTCAAACATTTCAAACATCCAAATAAAGGAAAATCTCATTAATTTGAAACAGAAAGGTGAGCAGTCTAAATTAAAATGCTGAACTAGACTATTTTTAAAGAAAATCAGTTATTTTCTAATATTTATAAAAAGTCAAAGTAGGTTAAGGAAGTATTTCCTGGCAGAAGTGCTATATTAATTAACTGAGACAAATAAAAAACAGCTATCCTCCATTTGAACCCCTGGTAGAGTAATAGGGGTTCTACTGCCAAGCCCTGTCTCCCTGACAGCTAGGGACCCCTAGGGATATATAACAAAAGCTCTGTTAAAATGACTGAAGAATGATCACAGCTTAAAAACAGTGCCCACAGCTCCCCCTTTTAAATCACTTCTTTAGAAAGGGTATATACTCACCAAGGGTACTGTTTGCCAAACTGAAGATGCAGTGCCTGTAGTATTTTGTCTTGGGTATCAGCATCCCGGACATGAAGGACATTCTCCCCTAGATGAACCCAGTGACACATTACAATGATTTGGAAGTGGAAATATCCAAAGAATAAAGAAATTAGCAATGTGTTGTGCTCATTATTAACCCTGAAACCCAGAGGACTTCAAATGAGTCTATCAGAGAAACATCGACTTTTCTCCTTTATACCTTTAAAGCACTTTCAACAAGATTTCCATGTACCAAATACTTAAGGACACTAGGGTCATTTATTCCCAAAAAGAATAAATCAAGTTTTTGTTGATTTACTGAAATAAATGATGTACATTAATCTAGTACCCACTTACCCCCCACCCCTCATCTAATCGTTCAGTGTGTCCCTTCTTTCAATCCACCCTGCTTTCCATCTACTCGGCCAGGTGTTCATCAGCAGTCAGGCCAGGTCGTTCCATTACTCTATCAGCCAGTCAGCTGTTCAGTCACTTTTTCTCCATATATTTTCTGGCCAGTGCAATGGAGTAAATACAGTGAAAATGGCCATATTTTTCAACAGACCTAGCTAAGAAGAGAAGAGCTGGAAAGAGGCATGGGGTTGAGGAAGGGATTGGTTTTCAGACGTGAGAGGCGAAGGCATGTTTAAATGATGAGGAGGCTAAAGAATCATGGTAGAGAAAGGATACCCCTGAGGTCCCTGAGAAGGCAGGAAGGGTATGGATCTAGAACACGGGTAGAAGGCTGAGCAATGGGCAGGAAAGAGATGCCAACCCTTCCAATGTAAAGAGGTATGAAGGAAAGGATGGATGGACATGTGTTTATAGAAGTGTGGTGACAAATGACAAAGTACAAGACTGCCTTTGACTAAAGACCCGATGCCAGATCCAGTGTTCAATTCTTCTTTCACATTGTCCTTGAACTCTGAGCAGCGTTCAACACCATCTCCTGGAAACACTTTCTTTTCTGGGCTTTAATGCTATCACACTCCTGGGTTTCCTCTGGACTCACTGGCAACTCCTTTTCAGTCTTCCCACTGGCCCCCTCCTCCTCACCAGAACTCTAAATGCTGACTAGCTCCGGCAGTTGGTTGTGGATTCCATTCTCTTCCCTATTTACGTGTTACCCTGGTTAATCTCCTATAATCCCTTCATTTTATTTAAAAAAAAAATTTTTTTTAACATTTATTTATTTTTGAGACAGAGAGAGACAGAGCATGAACGGGGGAGGGTCAGAGAGAGGGAGACACAGAATCTGAAACAGGCTCCAGGCTCTCAGCTGTGAGCACAGAGCCCGACGCGGGGCTCGAACTCACAGCCCTCACGGACCGCAAGATCATGACCTGAGCTGAAGTCGGCCGCTTAACCGACTGAGCCACTCAGGCGCCCCAATCCCTTCATTTTAAATGACATCTCTGGCAGGGTGCACCATTATCTCCATATCCTTTGTCTGTACTAGCATCAGAATTTTTAGCCAGGCATCTGATAATCCAGCTCAAGACTATATTCTTCACCTTCCCCTACTGCTAGCTGTGACCCTGTGACTATGTTCTGACAGGATACATGAAGAAATATTTGAAATTTACAGGTTGTGCTTTTAAAAGAAGGACATCTTCCCTCCTCTTCCTTCCCAATGACTAAAACGTGGACTTGATAGCAAGATTAGCATCCCTCAAGCAGACAGATGGAGGCTAAATTTCTGATAACCATGGAGTTATACCAATGAGAAACAAAGAAAATCCCACTTAGGCACTATTATCTTGGTTCTCTCTGTTACAGCAGATGAACTAATATCCTAACTAAACAACATCCACGTGCCAATCACTCTAAAACTTCTATCTCCAACTCTGACTCTCCCTGGAACTATCTAGCTGCTTGTCTGCCATGTCCACTTTGATATCTAATAGGCATCTCGAACTTAACACAGCTATTAGAAAACTCTTAATTGCACCCCCCCCCCAAATGTGTTCCTCCCACGGTGTCCCCTATATCAGCAAAGAGTGCCCCCACTGCTCAATCCAAAAATCTGCAAGTTTCTTCCTTTCACCGCTCACATCCAAGCAGCAGCAAGTCCTATAACAATCCCCAAATCTAACTTTTGTCCCTTTCTGTTATTATCATGTACTCTAAGCCACTATCAACTCTCATATCAACTGAAATAACCTCTCAAGTAGTCTCCCTGCTTCCACTCCTGTCCCACCACATTCCACTCTCATAGAGCAGCAGAGTGGTTTTTCCAAAATGCAAGTCACATCGTGTCATCCTCCCATAAATGGCTTTCCATGATAACTTGGGAAAAACCCCAGATTTTTTACCCTGGCTTACAAAGGTCTGCCTCCTTCTCTGACATCATCTTGTATCGCTCTTCCTCCCGCCCAGTACCCTCCTGCTACACTGGCCTTTTGCTGCTCAAATACATCAAGCTTGTTCCTGTCTTAGGGTCTTCTCACTGGCTGTTCCCTCTGCCTTCTCTCTGATCCTCACACAGAGGATTCACTGTTACTCAGATCTCAGCTGAAGTGTCATCTCCTCAACGAGGCCTTCCCTGATGCAGTCTAATGTAGCCCGGCGCATCACCTGCAGGTTATACCCTGCACACCACACATAAATTCTGACAGTCTTCTTTTTTTTTTTTTCTTTTTTGTCTATCATCTATCTCCCCTCCCACTAAAATGAAATTCCACGAGAGCTGAGCCCTTGTTAGTCTGGTTTACTGACAAATCCCAGTGCCTACACATACTAGGTGTTTATTAAATATTTTCTTAATGAATGGAGTCAAAAGAATTTCCATTCAGTGGTTTGTATTTTCTCTGTGAAGTGGGGAGCAAGGTAATATGTTAAGAATGAAAGGGGATATCAAACTCAATACCCAAAAAACAAATAATCCAGTGAAGAAATGGGCAAAAGACATGAATGGACACTTCTCCAAAGAAGACAACCAGATGGCCAACGGACACATGAAAAAATGCTCCACATCACTCATCATCAGGGAAATACAAATCAAAGCCACACTGAGATACCACCTCATCACACCTGTCAGAAGGGCTAACATTAACAACTCAGGCAACAACAGATGTTGGCAAGGATGTGGAGAAAGAGGATCTCTTTTGCACTGCTGGTGGGAATGCAAACTGGTGCAGCCACTCTGGAAAACAGTATGGAGGTTCCTCAGAAAATTAAAAACAGAAATACGCAACGACCCAACAATTGCACTACTAGGTATTTATCCAAGGGATACAGGTGTGCTGTTTCAAGGGGACACATGCACCCCAACGTTTATAGCAGCACTATCAACAATAGCCAAAGTATGGAAAGAGCCCAAATGTCCATCGATGGATGAATGGATAAAGAAGATGTGGTGTATATACACAATGGAGTATTACTCAGCAATCAAGAAGAATGAAATCTTGCCATTTGCAACTACATGGATGGAACTAGAAGGTATTATGCTAAGCGAAATTAGTCAGAGAAAGAACTAGAAGGTATTATGCTAAGCGAAATTAGTCGGAGAAAGACAAATACCATATGACCCATATGAGGACTTTAAGACACAGAACAGATGAACACAAGGGAAGCAAAAATAATATAAAAACAGGGAGAGGGACAAAATATAAGAGACTCTTAAATATAGAGAACAGAGTTACTGGAGGGGTTGTGGGAGGGGGGGGATGGGCTAAATGGGTAAGGGGCATAAAGGAATCTGCCCCTGAAATCATTGTTGCACTATATGCTAACTTGGATGTAAATTAAAAACAAATAATAATAACGTAAGGGAAAGAAGACCTAAAGACAACAGAAAATTAGGGTAGCAATTACGAATAGAGAAAAAGCAGAGCTGAAACTAACCTCCTTGATTCTAGTCTTGTTCTTTTTTCACAAAGTCCATACATTTTTCCATTAGCTACAGAAATATATTTCTATGTATAGTATTAGAATTTGGACTACTATTAAAAACAAGATCTAACTCAATTAGCAAATTAATAATAAAATTTCTTTATCCTTCAGCTATTAAGGGGGCATCTTAGAGTTTTCATGCTCTAAACTACTCACTAAAAGTACTCTACTGTACCCAAAAATGGGACTAGCATTCATATAATATATTCAACAATTCTAACTTACCCACAGCCATCAAAGACCATAATCAGCTAAGAAACTCTTAGCTCTGATATTACAAAGACAATAAAAATAAATGTAGAGCCCTAAAAAAATTTGGTAATCACTTTGTGCTATTTATAGATTTTAGGCTACAACTGGTCATTAACCTCATTCACTCACTGATTCATAAAAATATATGCCAGCACTGCCTTGTAATAATTCATATACAGAATTTTAAAGATGTTACAGATGTATGAGGGGGAGCCAATACTTAATGCCTCTTCTCTCACCTTCTCCTAGCTACTGCCTACCATGGGAGGCCAAGTTACTAATCTGATTGGTTAGACAGCAGGGCAATGACCACACTGTGCTTGCCAGAGCCACTGCTTTCCTATATATCTCTAGATAGCTGAGACATGGACAAAGGTAAATACCTGTTTCTCTTCCAATCTGACGTGTTCCAAGATTAATCACAGGTGTTCCAAAAGCTCCAACCTCTCGTACTCCACAGCTGCTGTTCCCAATCATACAACCAGCATGGGCAACCAGCTGTATAAACTGGTCAAATGGGACGTGTTTAACTGCACGGAAGTTGGGATGATGCTCAATGCCCTTCTTCCGCATCACTCGAACCATCTCTTTGCTCCCTGTGATAATGAAAATCAACTGTTAAATGGTTTATGAGATTTAAAAAACCATTTTCACTGGCAAGTATAGCCCCACTTAAAGAAATTGTTCTATGCAAATGCACAATGGTTATTAGGGAGATAATAATTTTAATTACTGATCTTTCCAGGAATGATGAATATTTAAAATGTCTGGTCAGCTCTCTGCTTCAACTCATCTAGGAACATTAAACAGCATTCATCAAAGTAAACACCTCTTACTAATCCCCCAATAAAAGCCTTTACATTAAACAACAACTAAGAAGCAAGACTGGCCAACAGTCTCTCTCTTAAGCTGGGAGTTCCTAAATTGAAAGCTCTCGGGCTCCACACACCAAGCTGATTAGAGAGCCTCTGCCTTAGCTATGCTCGTATTTACCCTAACAACTGCTCAGCTGGATAGCATCCCTGATTACATGGACTAAACTCCAACAAAATGCATGTAGATCCTGATATTGTGGCTGGTATTTCATATTAAATGCAGGATTATTTAAAATGGTACAGGTGTATGAAGGGGGAGGCAATAATTAATGCCTCTCTGCTTGCCTCTTTACTCACCCTTTCCTAACCAGCATCTAACAAGGGAGATAAGGTTGCTAATCTTATTACTTAGACAAGACCGTGAGCACCAAACTGTGTTAGCACACCATATTTAATGGTGGGCAGAGCCACTGACGTAACAGAAGTTGGGCACACATGTGCTTTCTCTCTTTTTAACTTCCTCTATGTGGCAAGGTAGGTGACAGACTCAGGGTCTAACTCCCTACTGCAGGCCTGGCCACCTCTCTCTATATCCAGTTCTGCCAGAGCACATCAGTCATCAACTATAATTATTGTAGTATTTAGTATGCCAGAAGGTAGTACTATTCTGAGATTCAGATTTAGGCTCACTGAAGGCTTTCTCTGGCCTTAAGCCTAAACCACAGACACTATTTCTATTCTCCTCCATTGGGGAATTGGGCACTAAGCCTCATAATGATAAATGGATGCCGTGATTCTTACTTCCCTAAAGTTCCTTGTGTTAATTTTGTCAAAAGCCCTGTGAGGAGGAGACGGGCATGTAGCAGACATGATTTGGGCATTCCTGGGACCCTTTATTTTCACTGGGGAAAAATATCTCTAATTCTAAAGTGTGTACAATCAGGAAAGTATATTATAAACAGAGTATCGCGGACAATGAATATTGAATCAGAGATATATAATTACATTACCAAATATTTATAGAAAATTTAAAGGGTTAGAAGAATCAATATTAACATTTTTGAAATACTAATGTTACCTGGATGAAACCTGGGTTGGGAGTTCTTCTTTTTTCCAACTAACATCCTACTTTGTTTCCCCTAATAGAAAAGATTATTCAAGAGACACTAAGAAGGATACTTTCAGAGTAAGATGCTGACATCTTGGTACTGCAGAGAAGGGTCCTGCCTCCTTTACCAAAAAATGCCTAAAAGCTCAGCAACGAGTGGTGTCAGCTAAACCAGTACTTGAAAATTCTGTAGCACCAGGCCCTGCTCTGCATTTCTCACTTATAGCTCACATTCCCATTAACCTGCCTAAGGTCTCACTAGCACCAAAGGCTACAGTACCATCCACCAGTAGGTGATCAACCAGGTCAGGCTTAAGGACAAACTGGTTGGGGACTCCAGATCTAAACTGCCTGTGCTCAAGATTAAGGTATAGCTAATATAAATAAGGGAACAAGAAATAACAGTAAGGGCTATTTTATTGCACTCACTCGGATCATTACTTTCCTAGAGATACCCTTTCACTTTCTAAGGTTTGTCTTTTAGCTACTGCATTTTCTCATTGGTGGAAACTGGGGGACAGAGACTAAACTTGGAACTACAGTGGAGATTAGAGAAAACTTGTTTTAAGTATTTCTTTCTTTCCTACCCAGTTTCTATCAGACTTGGCAAAAACATCACAAACTTCAATCTACTACAAAATTGGTGACCCCCTAAAAACTGGAATGCATTTCAGAATACAGTGGGCTTCAATGATAAGATAAGATAGGAGGGGCAGTCAAAAGGGGACATAATAGAAACATAAAATCAGAAAAGGAGGTGGCATAATTTCATTTCCAATTACCTGCATCAATGTTTGGAAACAGAACTAGGGTCCGCTTGTTAAATGAGATAAGCGCATCCAATGTTAATTCAAACATTTTTATGGAATGCTTAATGTCAGTGGTCACAGGGTGCTGTAGCGCAACAATGTAATCTTTAGATTTTACATCATCACCTGTTTAAAGAAAATCAAACCACGTTGCTTCATTAGTTAAGAATCTTAAAGAGGAAGAAGCAAATTCTAAAGCGTAAGACCCCAAAGTCTGTGTTTTCAAAAGTTCTAAGGAAAAAACAGTTTGTCACATTCCAGGTAGAGTATCTGGACATAGGATCAAACACTAAGAACTTGGAGCGCCTGGGTGGCTCAGTCGGTTAAGCATCCTACTCTTGATTTTGGCTCAAGTTATGATCTCACAGTCCTGAGATCAAGTTCCGAGTTGGGCTTGGCACTGGATGTGGACCTTAAGATTCTCTCTCCCTCTCTGTCCCTCCCTGTGCACTCTCTCTCAAAAAAATAAAAATAAAAAAAAATAAAAAAGTAAGAATTTAGAGCACCAAGTCCAAGAATCCAGCAAGTTTTATAAAGGTGCTTGCTACCATAAACAAAACCTCTAACTTTAAGTAGCTGTCACTAGAACCCATTGTTTTAAAACCCAAAATAGTTCAGGGGCACCTGGATGGCTCAGTTGGTTAAGCATCTGACTCTTGATTTCGACTCAGGTCATGAGATCAAGCCCCAAGTCAGGCTCTGCACTGACAGCATGGAGCTTGCTTGGGATTCTCTCTCTCCCCGCCTCTCTCTGCCCCTCTCCTGCTCACATGCACACTCTTGCACTCTCTCTCTCTCTCAAAATAAACTTTAAAGTAAATAAGTAGGGGCACCTGAGTGGCTCAGTCAGTTGGGCATCCAACTCTTAGTTTCAGTTTAGGTCATGATCTCAGTCTGTGGGATCAAGCCCCACATTGGGCTCTGCACTAACAGCATGGAGCCTGCATGGGATTTTTTCTCTCCCTCTCTCTCTGCCCCTCCCCTGCTTCTGCTCTAAGTAAACATTAAAAAATAATAACAAAAATAAATTAATTAAATAAAATCCAAAATATTTCAAAGCATTAGAAAAATGTAAATCTTCTCCGTTTCTAGCAAATTACCAGCAGTATTAATGAATCGATGAAACTCAAGATTACTTTAAGGTGTAAACATGATCTCAGGGTTCATGAGTTCGAGCCCCACATCAGGCTCTGTGCTGACAGAACGGAGCCTGCTTGGGATTCTCTCTCTCCCTCTCTCTCTGCCCCTTCCCTGCTCACACGTGGGTGTGCACTCTCTCTCAAAATAAGTAAAAATAAAAACTTGAAAAGTCTCAGAGAGGTGAAGTCATGCCATAAGGTGAGATCTATGAACTAAAACTTTAGCCTTCCGATTTCTAATGGAATATTCTACCTACAACGGTTTCTGAAAGAACTGAAACATACCCAACACCGACAAAAACAACCATCAGAGTGAATACAGTTTGATACGTACCTAACCACATCCGAATGATGCTCATGTAGTCTTTGTTCTTGGCTGAGAGAAGTTTGTCATAGGAAGGGCAGCCTGCCAGAAGGATGCGATCATGGTCCTCACACATGGATATCAGGTGCTGCTCTGCACTTCGGGTGCAACACACATGATAATGAGCCAGTTTTGTTATGGCATGTCTGATAGAATCGTCAATGGTCCCACTGACTTCTCCCCCTTCAATATGAAGGATTCGGATATTCATCAAGGCAGCAGAAGTAGCCAGAGCCAGGGCATCAAATCTGTCTCCATGAACAATCATGATATCAGGCTTCAAACGATTAAGGACATCTGGTAGCTTCACTAGGGCCAGGCCTACTGACTCCACCATGGCTGCCTCATCTTCCCCCCTAACAATCGTGTGTAGCCTGGTGTTAATGTCAAAGTCATCTTGTTCAATCATGCGATATGTGTTCCTAAAGCAGGAAAGAAATAAAGATATGAGAGCATGTTCTTCAACACAGGACCATAAAAACATATGAAAAACCAATCTAAGAGCAACCCTGAAGGGAGAAATATTTTATAAAATGTACTTGTTAAAATAGACAAACTGAGGTGTAACTTACACACAAAAATTAAAAAGCATAGATCATTAATGTACAGATCCCTTGATTATCTTACATAAATACCCCTATAGCTACTACCCAGATCAAGATATAACATATCCAGCACCCTCACTAGTATCTCACTAGTGTCTCACTAGTGTCCTGGCCAATACCTGGGCACTCAGGGTATTGGGGGAGAATTTATTAAAATAGAAACCAAAGTTTTTGGTGGTTGACTTTTCTCTTTCTCTTTCTATAAGTTTTTTTTTAAAACAATACGCTACCTAATTTTTAAAAAATGTTACTTATAAAAGAAAAGCTCATTTTTTATTAAAAAATAGGCAATCAGGATCCCTGACATGTCACTACACTATAAATTTCTGAATGATGGAAATTCTCTTCTGAATTTGTACTGTACCATTAGTGCAGCGTAATTCTGAATGGGGTGTAAATGTAGGTTTTACAGCATTAAATTGGCTATAAAATGTAATTTCATGTCTGTTTCATGCTTTAGTAACAATAGCAATTCTCAGTGCCTCAAAGTTTCCTGTCTGTTATGACTGATTTAAAAAGATATGGTTTTTAATAAACATATAATAATGTAATTCTGTATAATTTTTCAAAATCTGTATTTTTAAATTGGAAAATATAGAAAATTATCCTCCCTAAACCTACCACTCAGCAATATCAGTGTAATCATTTTTATTTCTTTTTTCTTGCCATTTTATGCATGATACCTTAACATGGGGAGAACACACACAATTTTATAATCTATTTAATCCATTTCATACAATATTTTCTCTGATCATGAAAGATTCTTTACATACATCATTTTACATCATGTGGATGTGCTAATAGTCATTTTACAGATTCCTTGGGATTTTCCTACACAAACCATCATGTTGTCTCTAACAACGGTCTTTACCAGATTGAGTAATTTCCCTTCTATTCAAAGTCTGTTAAGAGCTTTTATCATAACTGATTTAATTTTGTCAAATGCTTTTTTGACCTCTCTTGAGATGATCTGGTATTTATTTCCCCTTTATTCTGTTAATATGTGAATAACACTGATTTTCAAATGTTCTATCAGTCTTGATTTCCTGAGATAAACCTACTTGGTTATGATGTATTAGCTGTTTTTTATATTGCTGAATGTGATTTGTTAATATCTTGTTAAAAAATTTCATGTCTATGGGGGCACCTGGGTGGCTCAGTCGGTTGAGCATCTGACTCTTGACTTTGGCTGAGGTCATGAATCACAGGGTGACAGGATCGAGCGAGCCCTGCATTGGGCTCCGTGCTGAGCATTTAAGGTCTTCTCTCTCTTTCTCTCCCCGACCCCACCCACATGCTCTCTAAAATTAAAAAAAAATATATATATATATATATATACGTATATATATATACGTATATATACGTATATATATATATGTTCATAAGGGATACTGGTGTAATTTTTTTTTCCTACAATGTCTCTGTCAGGTTTTATTATCAAGATTATGCAGATTTTATAAAACAATCTGGGAAAGTTCCCCTCTCATCTATTTTCTAAAAGAGTTTATGTACGATTGGTGTTATTCCCAGGGCGCCTGGGTAACTCAGTTAAGTGTCTGACTCTTGATTTTGGCTCAAGTCATGATCTCACGGTTTGTGAGTCTGAACCCTATATCGGGCTCTGCACTGACAGCATATCGTCTGCCTAAGATTCTTCTCCCTCTCTCTGCCCCCTCCCTCACTTGTGCATGCTCTTTCTCTCTCTCTCTGAAAAATAAACTTAAAAAAATTTTTTTAATATAGAAGAATTTTGGTGTTATTTCCAAACAAAGGGGGGAAAAGAGAAAAAGACAAACCAAGAAACAGACTCTTAACTGTAGAGGACAAACTGATGGTTACGGCGGTGGGAGGGCAGGAATACATGAAATAGATGATGGTGATTAAAGAGTATACTTATCATGATGAGTACTGGGTAATGTACACAATCATGATATTATATACCTGAAACTAATATAACACTGTATGTTAACTATACTGGAATTAAAATTAAAAACTAAAAAAAAAAAAAAAAAAAAAAAAAAAAAAAAAAAAAAAAAAAAAAGACTGGCATTATTTCTTGCTTAAATGTTTGATAGATTTCATAAGTGACCCCATCTCTGTAGGAAATTATTTTCATAGGAAGTGTTTAATAATGAACTCAATTTCTTTGATACAGGACTATTGTGATTTTTCCATTTCTTCTGTGTCAGTTTGGTAAGCAGTGTTTTTTTTCAAAGACTTTGTCCATTATTTTTTTTAATTTTTTTTTTTTAACGTTTTTATTTATTTTTGAGACAGAGAGAGAGCATGAACGGGGGAGGAGCAGAGAGAGAGGGAGACACAGAATCGGAAGCAGGCTCCAGGCTCTGGGCCATCAGCCCAGAGCCCGATGCGGGGCTCAAACTCACGGACCGTGAGATCGTGACCTGAGCTGTCGGACGCTTAACCGACTGAGCCACCCAGGCACCCTGACTTTGTCCATTTTATATACACTGATTGCCAACTTTACTGGCCTAATATTTTTTTATTCTTTTAATGGCTAGAAGATCAGTTGTGATATCCTCTTTCTCATCTTAAATTGGTAAGATCTGTGTTCTCTTTTTCTTATGCTCTGCTAGGAATTTGTCAACTTAATATTTTTAAATATAATTCTTTTATTGCTTAACCTACTTCTGTTTCATTGAATTCCACTCTTCATTCTTTTCTCCCTTCTACTTACTTAGGTGTCTTCTCATCTTTTTCTCATTTAAGAAAGTGAAAATAGACCATTAACTCGAAACTTCTCCTTTGTTATCTAAGTATTTAAAGCTATAAATTTCCTCCAAGCACTCCTTCATCTATACCCACAAATTTTGATATACTGTAATATTATTCAGTTCAGAAGATTTTCCAATTTCCCTTAAAACTTACTTGGTCCACAGGCTTAGAACTCAACAGTAAGAACGGGGTGCCTGCGTGGTTCAGCTGGTTAAGCATCTGACTTTGGCTCAGGTCATGATCTCACAGTTCGTGAGTTTGGCCTTGCATCAGGCTCTCTGCCCTCAGCTTGGAACCCACTTCGGATCCTCTGTCTCCCTTTCTGCCCCTCCCTCACTTGCTGTCATGTTCTCTCGCTCGCTCTCTCTCAAAAATGAATAAACATTAATAAAAAATTTTTAAAAAAAGAAGAACTCAGCAGTAAGAGAAAACAACCTAATTTTTTTAATTTGAGAGACGGTGTGCATGAGCAGTGGAGAAAGGCAGAGGGAGAGAGAGAATCCTAAGCAGGCTCCATACTCAGCCACAGAGCCTGACACAGGGCTCAATCCCACGACCCGGGGATCATGGCCCAAACCAAAATCAGGAGTTGGATGCTCAACCAACTGAGCCACTCTGGTGCCCCAAAACAACCTGATTTAAAAATGAGCTAAAGACCTTAACAGACACCTCATCACAGATGATACAAAACTGGCAAATAAGCATATGAAAAGCTGCTCCCCATCATAGAACACAGAAATGCAAATTAAAACAATGAGATACTGCTACAAACCTATTAGAATGGCCAAAATCAGAACACTGACACCACCAAATGCTGACAAGGAAGTGGAACAACAGGTACACTCACCCACTGATGGTGGGAAAACAAAATGATACAGCCACTTTGGAAGACAGCTCAGTAGTTTCCTACAAAACTAAAATATTCTTACCACACAATCCAGCAATCATGCTCCTTGGTATTTCCCAAAGGAGCTGAAAACTTATGTCCACACAAAAATCTGCAAAACGGATATTTACAGCAGCTTTATTCATAAATGCCTCAACTTGGAAGTAACTAAGATGCCCTTCAGTAGGTGAATCAATCAATAAACTATGGTATATCCAGAAAATGGAATATTATTCAGTGCTAAAAAGAAAGGAATATCAAACCATGAAAATACATGGAGACTTAAATGCGTATTACTAAGTGAAAGAAACCAATCTGAAATGACTGTGTACTTTATGATTCCAACTATGACATTGTGGAAAAGGCAAATCTATGGAGATGGTAAAAGGAACAGTGGTTAAAGAACAGATTTTTAGGGCAGTGAAAGGAAACGACTCTGATACTATGATGGTAGATACGTGTCATTATACATTTGCCCAAACATATAGGATTTAAACCACCACGGTGAACCCTAATGTAAACTATGGACTTTCGATAATAATGAAGTACCAATTTAAGTTCAACTGTAACAAATGTACCACTAGGGATGGAGGGCTGATGTTGAAAATGAGAAAGGCTATGCATGTGTGAAGGCAGAACCCTCTGCTCAATTTTGCTGTAGACCCAAAACTGCTCTAAAATTTAAAAAAAAAATTTATTACCAACTTATAGGAAATGAATGAACAAATGAATTTCTAAGTAGTCTGTTGTTACTTATTTGATTTTCTTTTTCACCCAATTCTTAGGAGTATAAAAATACTATGTTTTTAAAAAATGTTTATTTATTTGACAGAGAGAGAACACACACGTGGGTACAAGCAAGAGGGGCAGAGAGATGGGCGGGGGGGGCGAGGGGGTAGGTAGAGAGAGAGAATCCCAAGCAGGCTCCATGCTGTCAGCGAAGAGCCCCATGCAGGGCTCAAACCCGTGAACCACGAGATCATGACCTGAGCCGAAATCAAGAGTCAAATACTTAACCAACTGAGCCACCCAGACACCCCTAAAAATGCTGTTTTTAAAAAAAGTACCCAGGTAGTTGAAATAGAAGGTAGCTTATTTTTCTGTTGTTTTAATGTCTTTTAATATAATAATACATTCGAATGGTTTAAAATTTAAGATACAAAAGGTTCTACAGGGAAAAGGCTACCTTCTCACTTTTGTTTCCCAGTCATCCAGTTCCTCTCCCAGAAACTTATGTCAGTGTACTTCATACAACATTTCCATTAAGTACCAGTCAAGTTTCCTATCTATCAGTCTCACCAAACAAATACTGCCTTTCTAACCTTATAGTGGCTGGCAGATAAGAAACCTAGCACAAGTTCCTTCACAGCCTCTCTTCCACTAGTCTTCCTGTCAAATTCTTCTCACAGAAGTAAAAGAACCACTTAGACTTTCATCTCAGGCTCTGGCTAAAATTTCTCTTCTACTTTGCTCTATGTACATACGAAAACCCAGTGGATTTTCTTAGCCAGAATTCATTTGACATGTTTAAAACCTATGAATTTTTGAGCTAGCCATAAGTTTCTTCTCTACTTTATGTATTTATGTATTTACCTAGAGCGGACTGGTTTTTAGAGACAGGTTTTTGTTTGCTTTTGCTGTTGTTGTTGTCTTGCTTTTAAAGAATAGTCTGAAAAAGGCAATTGTACTTTAACACAAGGTTCTCTCACATGTAATAGTGTATTATTGATATCTTTGGAAACTGCATTAATATTTTTATGCCACAAGAGTGCACTAAATGCCACTTTATTACACAGAACACAATGAATGTTTATCTCTGGTTTAGACATTCTATTCCAAGATTTCCCAACTGTCATTTTTTCAAATTTAGACTGTGATCAATAATAAACCTAATATCACCAAAATAAATACCAATGGTAATGTAACATTCTACCTTATGTTGTAGATCAATTAGATTTTTAAAATCTTATTCCATATCTACTACTTGGGATGCTGTCAATCTATACATGAGTTTTAACAAAGTACCATTAGAAGTCACAAAATACATTACAGGTAGTTACATTATTGTAGTCACACAATATAGATTTATAAGTAGCATTTCTCCTGAATGTAACAAGTAATAATAAAAATATTTATGGCTTTCAGTTATCAAGCACCTATTAAGCAGCAACACTGTGATGGACGCTTTACAGCACAATCTCCGTTCTCCACAGTAACATGCAACGTAGGTTTTCATTCCATTGTATAACTGAGGAACCTGAAGATGCAACTTCTCCAAGCCATATAAAAACTAAATGGCACAACTGATATTTGAAGCTAGGTCCACATGAGGCCAAGAGCCAAGCTCTCCGCACACCTTGTTGCAATTAAGAATATCATAAGAAAATGCTTTCTTCTTACCCATAATCATCTATCAGGTGAGAGCCAAGTACCACCACATCAAGTTCAAAGAACTCAGGTTCCATTTTAATGCCAAACATGATCGGGGCAAGTTTCGAATAATCAGCACGGTTGCAAGTCGCAACACAAACCCGAAGCTTTCGGTTATTCCCATTCTTCTCCATGACTTGTTTCTTTTGCTTTGAGAGATTCTTAAAATAGAGTTCCTAAAGTTGCAAAAACAAATTATTTATAACCAGAATGATAGGTCCTAGATATAAACACAGAATTCTGAAGTTCTAATAAGCCTTTAACCAACATTTAACACAGTGCTTCTTAACCTTTTTTCCACCCCCACTCCTGTGTGACACACCCACTGGTACACCCAGAGCTAAGAAATTCCAGCTGACTAATTCCACCTCTTTCTGTGACACTTAAGAAAACACACTAGAATGCAATTAAGAAACAGTGATATAAATCAACTCCTCTTTAAAGGGCAAGCAACCATCAGCTCTTAATTAGTTAGAAACTACTTTCAATGTCTCACAACTGATCCCAACATACCGGTCTACTACAAAACTGTGACTGAGAATAACTGATCTAGTTCAACTCTCTCTTTTACTAAAAGGGAAACACAGGTCTTGAAAGAGGAAATTAACTCAAGGTTCAAGATCACATTTTATAAGGGATAAGATCTATTCACCCTCACACTAAATACCCACTATATACAAAGCACTGTGATTAGTGCTGAGGAAGAGAACAGTAAAATAAAAACCCCTACCTTCAAAGCCTCATTAGCACCTACAGCCAGTGCCTACAAACTGGACAACTCCAAATGCCTACGAGAGATCTCTTGTCTTATACACAAACACCTTAAAGTCAGTAGCCCAACCCAAACTTACTTTTTCCCCCCTCATTTCTGTTCCTCCTTCCTTGTTATGTAAGTCAGTTATGAACTTCCATTCATCCAAATGCTCTGACATCCTTGTCTTCTCTGTTCCTTACTTTGTACCTCCCAAGCCCTGTCAATTCCGCCTCCCAAACAGCTTTCAAATCTAGCTCCTCCTCTTCCTCCCCACCAGGACATCTCCTAGCCCAACCTCTCATTTTAGGTTTGAACTACTGTTAAGAGCTGCCACAGGAATTTGCCTGTTGCCAGTCTTTGCCTGCCTCGCACAGGCTTTCAGAGTGATCGGTACAAAGTTTGTAAATCTGATTACCATGATCGACAGAATACATAACCTATGGATGAAGTACGAATTGCTGATCTGGGCCTAGCCCATCTTTCCAACCACTTCTCCTCGACCTACAATTACCCGTACTCGGTGCCAAAGCCATACCAAAGTGCCTGCGGTTCAACCAGTGAGTCTTCAAATCTCTGTGCCTTTCTAGATAGAAGTACCTCTACCTAAAACTTCCTTTTCCCCTTGCCTGGCCTCCTCCCCATTCTTCAAAACCCAGTCTCAGGGTTGCCTCTTACTGAAAACCCTGACATAAACTTTGGTCCCTCTCCACCTCACCCCTTTTAGTTGCTATCTTCCTCGAGCAGTATGGCCTTACCATACACATATATACTTTTGTTCAACTCCTCTGCCCTCCTGCCATCTACACCTTTCATTCAAAAGTAAAAATTGGTGGCAAGGGATAAGAGATGTTTTATGGAGCATTTTAAACTTCTCTATATCAATGTAAAATTCCACCTCATGGATGCAATGCTTTTGCTTCAGGAAGTGTGTCAATACTTAGAACTTGCAATCAGTAATACAGAGAAGCTTGAGTAAAGACGCCAGTAAAAGGGGAGCTGCCTTTTAGACCAGGATACTCTAAAACCCGCTGGAAATCTCATCAGTGGCCATCTCACCTCTGTATTGGGCTAGAACTTCTGTGAGCACACGAACTGCCCCATCATTAGGCCCATTCTGAACTTCACAATCTCTGGTAAAAGCTAATGGCACCCAACAGAAATCATTTATAAAATAATGAAATAAGCATCTGTCAAGACAGTTGTATTCATAAGCTCTAAGCACTACCAATATCGTTAAAGGCAAAAATATTTTTCCAAAAATGGTTATTTTAAATGTTCTTGTGCATTATCCCTCTTTCACTGATGATTAAATTTGAGTTGAATAACTTGTTGGTGATATTCAACTTGCTGGGTGAGGCAAAGCAAATCTTTCATGGTTGGTTAATTTGTTTTCATTTTAGAAGAACAGTAAACTCTATCTTGCAATACTAAAATACTTAGTATTTACCAAGTCAAAGGTTATTCTAACAAAACTGAGAGTAAGCTAGCTAAATAAACCAACAATGAAAAAGGCAAAAATGTTATTAAGGCCAAAGCTTTAAGGAAAGGAAGTTAAATCTTAAAAATATGGTAAAATGGCTTAAGGGGAGAAGTTTTATATATATACATATATATGTATATATATAATTTTAACTTATTTTTTGATTAGGTAATACATTTGCATGGTTTAAAACTGAGAAATCACAAGAGGCTACATAGCAAAAATTCTTCTCATCTGTGTTCCCCAGCCATGTAGTTCTTCTCACTGGATGCTATGAGTTACTATATTCTTATCTATACTTCTATAAGTAAACTATATGCATATATAAATACAGATGTATTTGCTTACAAATACATACAGCACATATTATGCAACTGGTAACATCCTACAAACTGATATTCATACCTTGCTTTTTAAAATGCTTTTAATTTGGGGGCATCTGGGTGTCTCAGTCGGTTGAGCATCCGACTTCAGCTCAGGTCACGATCTCACGGTCCGTGAGTTTGAGCCCCACATCAGGCTCTGTGCTGACAGCTCAGAGCCTGGAGCCTGTTTCAGATTAGTCTCCCTCTCTCTCTGCCCCTCCCCTGCTCATGCTCTGTTTCTCTCTGTCTCAAAAATAAATAAAAACATTTTTTTTAATTTAAAAAAATAAAATGCTTTTAATTTTGTTTCTGAATTGAATGGGGAAATTGGAAAACTTAAAAGGCACTGGAAATATTAAACCTAAAGGTGCAAAGTTTTGAAAATTGCACCATCAACTCTTCAAATATATGAAGGGTATGAGAACCCCAAAAGTAAAAATAATCAATGTCACAAACATTTATGTGCAGAGAACTATGAAGAGAGCTGAGGCAGACACAGAGCTGAGAAAGACCTAGTCTCTGATTTTTAGAAACTTAAATCTAATACCTGACACCAGGCCACATAATAGATCTTAACTAGTTCACTTTCCCAAATAGGAGCACCAGAAACAAAATACATTTTTTTTCAGCCCAGTATACATTATCATTTATTCTGCATAAGAGGTCATACCCAGAGATACATTTTTATACTGAGAACTGTGACCAGAGTCCCCGTAACCAATATAGAATGAGTAAATGTGGCAAAATGGACTTAAACTATACCAGCATGATTTAAGTTGCATGAAGTGCAATGTAAAGGAAACAAGAGAAAACTCATTTCTTTACACTCTGGAATGCCAGACAGCAATTAAAAAGAATGGACTATGTCTATATTTGTCCACACTTATGAATCTCAGCAACAGAACATTAGAGGAAAACAAATTCTAAAATCTTAGATACAATAAGGTACCATTTTTTTGTAAATGTCTTAATGTATAATGTACTGTTTAAATGTATAAAACATCATATGTTGTTTATTTCTCTACAGTAAAGTTACACACCAACTCAGGAAAGTAGTTACTATCTCTGGAGAGGGAGAGAAGGGAAAGAAAAATGGGGCTTAAAAGGCTTAGGTAACATTTATTTTTTTAAATCATACCATAGGCAGAGATGTGAAACAAACACGGTAACATATTAATATGTGTTAAATCTTGGTGACTGGTAGAGGGAGTCATATTGTCTTCTGTCCTTTTCAGCATACTTGAAATTGTCACTATCAAAACAAGAAATCTTTTTTTTTTTTAAGAATCTTTTAAATAGACACTGTGAAGTAGTTATGTTGTCCACATTTCCCTCAAGCCTAAAGCTCAGAAAGTCAGGAGGGGCTGGATATTTACACCCATTTCACCTATTAATTCCAGAATTGTAACTAAAATATAGCTAAATTCCAGAGAAGTATGCTTTCATCTCGAATTCACTGGCAGTCTCTGAGAAACCCAATTCTTAAAGCCCACTTCCTGCATTCTTTCAAGAGTGACCATTTTACATACTAACAAAAGGTGATCAACATGATCAACACTTCCCAGAAAAATATTCCTCTGGACCTCAACTGAAATGTTGGAAAAAGACTCACCAGCACTTGGCTCAAGTAGTCACTGAGCAGAGGAAACAGTAACAGTAAGCATCTGCTAAGTACTTCTGAGGTGCTAAGCACTAACTATATTTAGAGCTTTACATTAACCATCTCATCCTGAGAGCCCTCTCACCAATCCCATTTTACAGACGGGGACACCGAGGTACAGACAAAATAATTTACCTGCCCCAAAGTACAGTTTGTTGCCAGAACTAAAAATCAGACCCAGCACGCAGGATATTACACATCCAGTGTTTGCCTAGTGTCTGTTCCTTAACATCCACGGGCCTTCTTCGTGGCAGGTCTTGCCAGGCTCCATAGCAATTAAGAGAACATGACATACCACTCTTCCCTCGGTGCAGCGGGGATGCGACTTACAATTAAGACGGAAGGAGCTATGTAAAAGCGGCCTGAAATTTCTGAAGCCTATTCCCGAGCTGTAGTTTGGTTTGGCCTCTTCCAGAGCTTCTCTAGCTGGGTTAGCCAATTATCTAGACTGCTACACGGCACTCCTCTCTTTCCGAGGAGCCCAGAATACTTGTTCGTGCTCTAACAATTTTACAGGTGTGCTCAAGATTGGAGAGGAAAATAAACGCGCGTCAAACTACTAAGGAAGCCCAGACTCAGAATGGCAGGGTTGGGGGCAGACCTTCAAAATCATCTTTTAATCCAACCCTTTACACCCCAGGGCAACTTGTCTGTCAGGGAGCTCTCCACCCTCTTTTGCACACCCCCGTAACAGAACCCTCACTATCTCCCAGGAAAGCCCCTTTCCTTACAGGGCAGCGCTGCCCGGGGGATGGAATCATGCCAAGCCTCCGGCTACCCGCCCGGGGCCCGCAATGAAGCGGTCTGCTCCGCGGGCCACAAGACGGAGCCCGTAACAGGAATACGGAGGGGCCCTGGCACGTAGGCCTGCGAAGACCGGGCGAGGCCGGGGTCTGTGCGGGCCTGGGGACGCGGAGAGGTAACGGGCGGCCGCCGGACTGCGGGGGCCAAGAGGCGGGGGCCGGAGGAAGAGGCCGTGGGGGTCCGAAGGATGCTCTCCCCGGCCCGTCTCCCGAGTCCCGGCCGACGCGGGGCTCTCACCACACGCTGGCGAGCTGCTCCCTCGCACGCCGCCGCCGCCCCGCCTCGCGGGCAGAGCCGAACGCAGCACCAGCAAGCGGGCCGGCCCAAAACCGCCCCCGCGCCTTCCTCACGTCGGCCGAGCGCGCGGACGACTCGGGTCTAGATCCCAGCCACGCACGCCCCTGCACGCCCACCCCGAGCGCCGAATCGGCGAACGCGCCCTTACGTAACCTGAGAGCGACCCTGTGATTGGCTGCGCCCGCCCGTGCCCCACCCCCTGGCCAAACGGTCTTTGGAGGGGGCCGGTGCGGGGGCGCCGAGTGCCTTCCGTTGTCGTGGCGGTCGGGGTCTTGCTGGTCTCGCTCTGTTCCCGCCCCGACGCCTTCTCTTGTGCCGCCACGCACGCTCGGGAGCCCGGGTCCTCACCCAGGGTAGTGGTTTTGGCCTTGCACCCAGGGGGAATTAGGCCTTGTATTCCCTCCGGCATTTTATAGGCTATCACCAAAACAATTCTGCCGTGCAGCTGGTCAGCCACAGAGCCATCTCTTGAGTTAAACCCTTGTCGCTCCAGGACCGTGTCTCCTAGAAGGCTCTGATGGAGGGTTGATGATGACCCAAACAAGCCACACACCGGCTGATCCTTATAAGACGCTCAGCCTAGGCCTCCTCTTTAGGAAACTTCCCACCAGCCATGCCCCAGGGACGTCCGGCGGGGAACTTGGCAGCAGCAGAAAAGGTGTCAGGGAAAAGGCTCCCACAGCTCCTAATAAAGACTTTTTAGTGATCTTTTCAAATTGCTAAGGCACCAGTGACAAACGTTGAATGAGTTGGTGTTACAAAACAGTAAAACATTTTTTTACAATCCTTAAGTAATTTACCACAGGTAAAACTATTTAAATAATCTAACAACCCATCCAGAGTTGTTGCTATAAAGCAAATTTCAGGGGCACCTGAGTGGCTCAGCTGGCTAAGTGTTGGACCTCAGGTCATGATTTCACAGCTCCTGAGCTCAAGCCCCAGCTAGGGCTCTGTGCTGACAGCTTAGAGCCTGGAGCCTGCTTCAGATTCTGTCTCAATCTTTCTCTGCCCCTCCCCTGCTCATTCACTATCTCTTCAAATATAAATAAACACTTAAAAATTTTTTTCAAATCCAGTCAAACTTTTGCACATCGTGTATTTCAATTCATGATGAAGTTCTAGGGGTGCCTGGGTGGCTCAGTTGGTTAAGCGTCCAATTTCAGCTCAGGTCATGATGTGACAGTTTGGGAGATAGGGCCCCACATTGGGGCTCTGTGCTGACAGCTCAGAGCCTGGAGCTTGCTTTGGATTCTATGTCTCCCTCTCTGTCTGCTCCTCCCCTGCTTGTGCTCGCGCGCTCTCTCTCTCTCTCTCTCTCAAAAATAAATAAACATTAATAATGAAGCTCTAATTTGCAGAGTACTCAATGTACTATCAGTTACCCTGCAACTAGCTTGGAGCTACTGGAAGGTCATATCAGACACAAAAGGAGAGATCTTAAGGGGATTTGTGTAAGGAAGTGCCATCAGATTTCTTTTTAAAATATCACTTGGGCTACTATGGGGAGAATGGATTAGCATTTAAAGAATAGTGGCAGTGTAAAAAAAAAAATTACTGAAAAGATGCGTAAAAAACTGGTAACACCGACAGGCTGCAAGGGGATGGACTTTTCCAGTGAATACCTATTTATAATATCTTTTGTATTTTGCAATATATGTACATATTTCATATTAAAGAGAATACAATTAATTGTAAAAAAAAAAAAAAAATGGTGGCAGTGAAACTCAACCGAAGCGGATGGCTATGAGGTTGAGTTTGGAAGTAGAACTGAAAATTCGGGATTGGCTATGAGGGAATGACAGAAAAGGAAGGAAAAGAAACAAGGGTGACTTCCAGGTATCTGGCATTAGTAATTGGTTGATGGGTGCCATTTACCAAGATGAGAGAAAAGCTGAGGCAGGAACCAGGTTTGGGGAGTTAAAAGGGAAGCTTTAATTTGGTATATGTTTGAGATGCCTATGAAGTAGCCAGATGAAGCTACTAAGTGAGCAGTAAGATACATGATTCTGGACACGGATTCACCAGAGGGTGTCTTAGTTTCCTATTGCTGCTATAACAAATCACATCAAACTTAATGACTAAAAACAAATATATTATCTTGACAGTTCTGGAAGTTAGGAGTCTGAAATGGGTTTCACCCAGCTAAAATCAAAGTAGCAATGTTGGTACCATCATAGGAAAAAAATTATAACTATGTTTGGGGATGGATGTTAGCTAGACATTGTGGTGATCACTTCACAGTATATACATATACCAAATGTTTATGGTGTACCCTTGAAACTAATGTAATATATATATAAAGTATAATATATATGTCAATTTTTTTTAAAGGTATCAGTGGGGGGTACCTGGTGGCTCAGTCAGTTAAGCAGCTGACTCTTGGTTTTGGCTCAGGTCATGATCTCATAGTTTTGTGAGTTTGAGCCCCACATCAGGCTCTGTGCTGACGGCACAGAACCTGCTTGGGATTTTCTCTCTGTGTGTCTGCGCCCCCACTCTAGCCCCCAGCTCATGCTGTCTCTGTCTCTCTCAAAAATAAAATAATTAGGAAAAAACAAAAACTTTCAGTGGGTCTACCTTCCCTAGGGAGCAAGTAACAACGTTTCCTGGCCTTTTCCAGCTTCTACAGGCTGAATTCCTTGATTTGTGGCCCTCTGACCTCTGCTTTCCTTGTCACATCTCCTTGGATTCTCCTCCTCTTTCACTTAAAAAGACTCTTGTGATTACATTGTTCCCACTTAAATAGTCCAGGATAATCTTCCCATCTCAAAATCCTTAATCACATCTGCAAAATCTCTTTTGCTGTATTGGGAAACATTCACAAATTCTAGGGATCATGGCTAGATGATCATGGCTGTCTTTGGGAAACTACTATGTTGCCTACCACAAGTGCTATTGAAACTCCCAGGAGATGTTCAAGATGGGCATATTGCTTTTAAAGTTACATGCCAGGGGCACCTGGCTGGCTCAGCTGGTGGAGCATGTGACTCTTGATCTCGGGTTTGTGAGTTCACCCCATGTTGGGTGTAAAGATTACTTAAAAATAAAACATTTAAAAATAAATAAATGAAGTTACATGCCATAGCAGCAAATATCCAGAAAAGAACACTAATTTTTTTCTTTTGAAAGTTACAAAAAATTATTTTTAAAAAACAATGTAAATGTTCAGTTTTTAAAAATCTGGGTGCTTATTACATGGGTGTGTTTAGTTTATTAGAACTCAAACTGTACACTTAAGATATCTGCACTTTTTTCTATGTATAAATACAATATAATTTTTAAATGTTTATTTATTTTGAGAGAGAGAGAGCAGGGGAGGGGCAGAGAGAGAAGGAGGCGGAGAATTCCAAGCAGGCTCCGCACTGTCAGCACAGAGCCCCATGCGGGGCTTGAATTCACAAACCTTGAATGCACAAACCGTGAGATCTTGACCTGAGCTGAAATCAAGAGTCAATGCTTAACTGACTGAGCTACGAGGTACCCCCAAGTACAATGTTTTTTTTAAAATACTTAATGCAGGGGCACCTGGGTGGCTCAGTTGGTTAAGTGTCCGACTTCGGCTCAGGTCATGATCTCGTGGTTCATGAGTTCAAGCCCCACCTCAGGCTCTGCACTTACAGTCAAGAGCCTGGAGCCTGCTTCAGAGTCTGTGTCTCCCTCTCTCTCTGCCCCTACCCTACTCGAAATCTGCGTGTGTGTGTGTGTGTGTGTGTATCTCAAAAATAAATAAACATTAAAAAAAAGATGATAGCTAGGAAAAAATGTAACTAGAAATATAAATACATTTTGTAAAGAGAATACAATTTTGAGAATTTGTGCCTTATTAAGCCACTTGTAGATTTTATGTTTGTTTGACCAATATTGAGAACTGTATATTTCCATATACAGTCTAGTAGTTCTGTGTTCATGGAATCATTTCACCTTGAAATGAAAATGAAATGAATGAAATGGCCCTCTTTTTAGAATTTTCCCCTATATTCTCTTAAGATGTAGTTGTAGCAAGGAGCTGTAGGAGCATTTCCCTCTGGTTTTTTGAGATCACATTTCTATAGGTAATATTATAATTCTGGATCTCTGTTACTTTGCTATTTAACAGAGTGAATTAACATATCAAAAATCTTCCCAAGTCATTACATTCTGTATGCTTGGTTTGGCTTCCTTTGGCTTTAATCTGAGGGCTCTACAAGCTATAAAAAAGCACTTTTATGGCTTTATAATATAATAAAATCATATTTTTCTATAGATTACTCCATAAACAGAATAACTTTAAGCATTTATGGCATAATTAGGTTATCAGAGAATCCTAAATCTTTTTTCCTTTGAGATAAAGAGAGTGAGTGACCTCGAGCAGGGTAGGGACAGAGGGAGGGAGAGAGAAAGAGAGAGAGAGAGAGGGAGGGAGAGAATCTTAAGCAGGCTCCACACCCAGCATGGATCCTGATAGTGGGGCTGGATCCCACAACCCTGGGATCATGACCTGAGCCCAAGTCAAGAGTCAGAGATGTTTAACCAACTGAGCCACCCAGGCACCACGAGTATCCTTAATATTAAAAGATTATCTAACCCACCCTTTTCACTGAAGGAGGAGACCTCTCTGAATCATCCCCAACAGACGTTCATCTGACTTTGGGAACATTTCTTCTAATAGGGACTTATTTTCCTCTTTTATTTGGTGGTTTAATTAAAAAAGTACTCTGCTTCTCTATAAATTCTGCCCATGTATTAGTACTCTACTATTCTAAAGACTTTATTTACATTCCCTCAGTACTCCTAACAACAAAAATGTAGATTTCGTCGCCCCCATTTTATAGATAGGGGGAAACCACAAAAGGGAAAGTTGCCTATGGTCACACAGTTGTTATACAGAAGAACCCAGGCCTTGATCCCACATGTTTAGCCACTACCCTATTATTTTCTCTTTATATTAAACACAGTCCTTCTTATGATAGAAACCTATCTCCAGGTTGAACTTGCTCATCAATCTTTGGGTATGCTGTTCTGCTAGTTAAGAATTACATAACTCTTGGGGTGCCTGGGTGGCTCAGTCGGTGAAGCATCTGACTCTTGATTTCAGTTCAGGTCATGATCTCACGGTTCGTGAGTTTGAGCCCTGCATAGGGCTCTGCGCTGACAGTGTGGAACCTGCTTGGTATTCTCTATCAGTCCCTCTCTTTCTGCCCCTCCCACGTTCTCTCTTTCTCTCCCTCTCTTAAATAAATAAACTTAAAAAAAAAAAGAATTCACATAACTCTTCTATTATCCAGCCACATCTCTCTGAATTGCATACATAAATGTCTTAAGAGACTTTTAAAGATATCTCCTTTAAAATCAAGATATACAATGTCTATGACAGTCTTCTGCCATTCAAGTTTTATAAAGCCTTCAAAAAAGAAAATGAGATTGGTTTGGCCCTTTTTTAAAAAGAGTCAACTTTTTATTGAAATATAACAAGGAAACTTGCACATAATAAGTATGTGTTGAATTCTGAATTTTCATAAAGTGAGTATACCTGGATAACTACCACTAAAATAAAGAAATAAAACATTGCCAGTGTCTATGGGCTGTGTACCCAAGGACTGCCTGTCCGTGGCCTATGAAAAGACCTAGCACCAAGGCTATGCTTACTAATAGACACTAGGGTACTGATTAAGCATGCTATACTAGCTCTTGGAAGCATTTAGACTGTGGAATACTGGGAGGATTGGCCAGTTGGTAGTGGATTGGGAAATGAGGCACAAATCATAGTCACAGCAGATATGTTATAAATGGTAGGACAGGTGGGCCATAGGGAGAGAATCCAGTCCCTGACTTGCCTTGGATCCTGAACAACTTCAATCCATGTGTGTCCTTAAAATAAATCCTCTTTTTCTTAAGGTGCCCTGTTTCCTTGCAATCAGAAGATACTCACGTCAAAAACGTAAACCGGGAAGAATCCCCAACCCCATCATTTCAATTCCCAACTCTGACCATTTGGTAGTGGCTGCTGAGAAAACTGCGTGGAAAATGGGAAAGACTGTGTTCAATGGAAAAGAGTCTTCTGGTATCTGTTATGCTGTTTTGGGGTAGGATGGGAGGAAGGCAGGGACGGTGCCACGTACTTGCGATTCCTGCCCTTAGCCAGTGTCATGAAGAAATCAAGACATGGAAAAAATTGAGCAACTAATCACCGTATTATGCTGGATATTTCCCCTTTAATAAATATCCTTTCGTTAACTGTTCCCCTCACCCTACTCTGTATCTCAGGCACAACACTTTTAATTGCCAGAATCTCTTGAGGATATAAAAAAGATAAAACACATCTGACAAACTAGATATCACTGCGTAAGATTGTTTATAGCCTAACCAAGTCATATAGGCACCTTCACAGAACAGAGAGGATTTCTCTTACTGCTCTGATGAGGCTACACTACATAGGGGGAAAAACAATTATTTTCCCTTTAGGAAAAGCACATAAGGATTAAGGTTACATTGACTGAAAATAATTCAGTAACGTCCTAAACTGTATGCCAACTTCAGGTTTGCAAGAGCATGAGCTGGAAAGATATGCTTACAAAGGTACTGATGAAGGTATTCATAACAAGAAGAGAGGCCTTTTGAAATTCATATTTCAGGACCATTTAATCACTATTCATATCCCCAATGGCTAATCAGTGTATTATGTCAGCCAATCAGCTTTTTAGAGCACCTGTGGTTGTGAGCCATCCCTGGGCCAGTTTTCCCAATTATAGAAGAAAAGTACAAATAAATGCAATGACCATGTGTTTGCTTTTGTGAACTGTTGCCCTTTTTGGGGATCTTTAAGTCTATCTTTATTTTTTTTAATACTTATTTTTGAGAGAGGGAGAGTAGAGACAGAGTGCACGAGGAGGGGAGGGGCAGAGAGAGAGGGGATAGAGGATCCGAAGCGGGGTTCTGCGCTGATAGCAGAGAGCCTGGTTTGGGGCTCAAACTCACAAACTGTGAGATCATGACCTGAGCCAAAGTCGGATGCTCAACCGACTGAGCCACTCAGGTGCCCTAAATGTATCTTTCTTTATGAGCGATGAAAGGATCATATTTCAAACCAGCAAATAATTTTCTTATTTGTCTGCTCAGGGAATGTGGTAAGCCAGCGACAGCTCAGCCATCCCTGACCAATCGGAGTTCACAAAGTTTAATTTGCACAGCTATTCCAGAAGAACTGGAAAAGTGTTAAAAACTAGTTTGTCTTTAACTTTGGCTCTGTTATAAAAAGTTAGGTCAACAAAATTATGTTCTAAAATACCTGCTTATTAAAGAGTTCTGAGAGAAGGATATTCTTTTGGACCTAAAAGGAGCTGGCTAAAATCAACAGCACTCAATACCAGCAACAAGCCTTTGGGGAAACTTCATGATTTCTCAGCATAGGCTGAGGAACCAGCCAAGATACTGGTCCAAACCCCCTGGAGCTGAGGAATAGCCCCCACCTGGTAGTGAGCCTACAGCTAAGGATGAAGGTGGGTCCCACATGGACATTCCGTTGGACTGAAGTGGGCTTCTTCATACTTGTGTGAATGCTTGAGACACATCCAAGTACACATCATTAAAGTCTATAAATCCTAAGCATGAACATAAAGCCTCAACCTTTCCCTTCTCATGACTTTCATGCCCCTATCCTGGAAGGAATCCAATCCAACCTTTAATATCATTCTGTGTTTCTTCCCTGCCCTGCTTCCTGTCTCCAAATGTGGGCATTTCCTAAGGGTTACACCTCTGCCCCCTGTCCTCTACATACTCCATCCTTCAGTTTTATTCACTTTCACGTCTTCCATTTTGACTTCTGTGTAGATAATTCCGTGGATGCACACTCTAGCCTGACCTTTCTTCCTAGTTCTAGGCCCATGTCCCAATTGCCTGCTAGATATTTCCTTACCTCAAACTCAATATATAAAATTTGGTTCATTATTTTTCCTCTTGACTTCCCCATGTCTTTTAATGGTACCAACTTGTCACTTGCATTCAGACTCAAAAGCACAGTGTCATTGTAATCTTCTCTCTGACTTTTAACATCCAGTGTCTCAACTTCTTCAAAATGGTTTTGGATTTGTTTTTTAAAGTTTATTTATTTATCTTGAGAGAGAGAGAGAGAGAGACAGCAAGCATGGGTGTTTGTGTGTGCGGGGTGGGGGGGAAGGCAGAGGAAGAGAGAGAGAGAGAGAGAGAGAGAATCTCAAACAGGTTCCATGCTGTCTGTGTAGAGCCCACATGGGGCTCAATCTTACAAACTGTGAGATCATGACCTGAACCAAGATCAAGAGTCAGATGCTTAACCAACTGAGACACCCAGGCTCCCCCCTTTTTTTTTTTTTTTGCAGCTACTCTTTCCTTCCTATTCCCAATATCACTATCTTAGTTCATCCTGTTATTTCCTTAATTCTTTTTTCTTTTTTGAGAGAGAGAGAGCAGGGGAAGGGCCAAGAGAGAGAGGGAGAGAGAGAATCCCAAGCAGGCTTCACGCCCAGCACAGAGCCCAGCATGGGGCCCGATCCCATGATCTGTGAGATCACGACCTGAGCAGAAATTAAGAGTCTGACGCTTAACTGACTGAGCCACCTAGGTGCCCTTATTTCCTTAATTCCAAATTGCCTACATTTTTAGGATGTTTCATACCTAAAAGCAAGATTTATCTTATAATCAATGTGTGCATTTCATGTAGAATTATTTTTATTACAAACTCTGTTATGTCAATAGTGTCTTGGAATTAGGAAAACATGGCATCTTAGACCTAAATTACTGTGCCTCTACCTGCTCACCCAGCCTGTGTTCCCTTGCTTTTGTAATCTGTCCTGCACATTACCGCCTGGTCAATCCCCCCTTAAAGGACTGCTTTCATGAAGTCATTTCTTTGCTTAAGAAAAACTTCAGTGGCTCCCCATTCCCTGCTAGGCAAGGTGTGCCTAGGACATCAACTTTGGCTTTGAAGGTCCCCCAGAATCACACCCTGACCTCTTCCTGCAACCCACATTTTGTCCTACCCAAATCCTTTTGTCCTGAACAGATCCTTCTCTGCCTCACTTTGTGTCATTGCCCACAATGAGAAGGCCATCATCCCTCCTGCTACTTACATGCCTACTCATGCTTCAGGTCCTATCTCTGTTTTAAAACCTAATCGCGGGGCGCCTGGGTGGCTCAGTTGGTTAGGCATCCGACTTCGGCCCAGGTCATGATCTCGCAGTTCGTGAGTTCGAGCCCCGCGTCGGGCTCTGTGCTGACCGCTTGGAGCCTGGAGCCTGTTTCGGATTCTGTGTCTCCCTCTCTCTCTGCCCCTCCCCTGCTCATGCTCACACTCTGTCTCTGTCAAAAATAAATAAACTTAAAAAAAAAAACAAATTTAAAAAAAATAAAAAAAATAAATAAAACCTAATCGGAACACCCTATCCCAAAATAATCTCTTCTTCTTCTTCTAAATGCCTGTAGCATTTGTCTTGATTACTCATTTCACACTTAATTACCTGGTATCTTTGAATGTATATATTTATGACTGTAAAATAATGGATCTGATCTTTTATAAGGAACCTAAGAAAATCGGTCACTTTAGTTACTCACTCTCTATGTCCTATTTTTCTCATCAGATCAGAAATTCCTTGAAGTTTGTTCTGTTGGGTATGTTTGTCTCCCTGATAGTTCCTTGAACCATGACTTATGTAAGAAATGCAATCTGGGGGGTGCCCGGGTGAGCTTCCGACTTCAGCTCAGGTCATGATCTCATGGTTCGTGAGTTCAAGCCCCGCATCGGGCTCTGTGCTTATAGCTCGGAGCCTGGAGCCTGCTTCAGATTCTGAGTCTCCCTCTCTCTGCCCCTCCCCACCTTGCGCTATTTCTCTCTCTCTCTCAAAAATACATAAACGTTAAAAAAAAAAAACCTTTTAAAAGAAATACAATCTGGGGCGCCTGGGTGGCTCAGTCAGTTAGGTGTCCAACTCTTTTTTTTTATTTATTTATTTTTTTTATTTTTTAATATATGAAATTTACTGTCAAATTGGTTTCCATACAACACCCAGTGCTCATCCCAAAAGGTGCCCTCCTCAATACCCATCACCCACCCTGCCCTCCCTCCCACCCCCCATCAACCCTCAGTTTGTTCTCAGTTTTTAACAGTCTCTTATGCTTTAGGTGTCCAACTCTTGATTTAGGCTCAAGAGACTGTGAGATGATCTCACAGTCATCAGGCTGTGCGGTGATGACATGAAGCCTTCTTGGGATTCTCTCTCCCTCTCTCTCTGCCCCTCCTCCACTCGTGGGTGCACCCATACACGCACTCTTTCTCCCTCTCACAAAATAAAGAAATAAACATTTTAAAAAAGAAATACAATCTAATAAGCATTGAGTGAAATGGGGGGATCCTATCTCCTATCAAAGAGTCATTGCCAGTCAGCTGGCTGGCTCAGTCGGTACAGCATGTGACTCTTGATCTTAGAGTTGTAAGTTTGAGCCCTATGTTGGATGTAAAGATTACTTGAAAGAAATAAAATCTTAAAAAAAAAAAAAAAGTCGTTGCCATCCCTGTTCCTTTCTCTATGGCTAGTCCATGTCACTTGGATTCAACTTCCCCATCTCCCCTCCTCCGGCACCCAAGCTTATGATCTTACTAGTACAGCACCGATGCTCGGACTTTACAGGGGATTCAGTGTAAAAAAGCATGGTGAGTTGAAGAGCAGGGGAAACTTAATGGTGTTATACGCTGGATGTGGAGGCAGAAAGCAACGAGATGCAGCTAAGATATGGGGTAAAGCCAGGTCAGCGAGGGCCTTGTAGGATGTCTTGCTGAGGAGGTCAGCCTTTCTTTCTCCTCGCTAGAACGGGCAGGTTTTGTAAATCAGGGGAGTGATGTGAACAGATTTGCTTAATTACAATTGTGGAAGATGGGTCAGGAAGAGGGGGAAGGACTAGAAGAAGGCGGACCAGTCAGGAATCCTATTTCAGGACCCGAATTAAGGTGGTGGTGTGGGAATTAAGAGGATAGAATCAAAAGAATGTGGAGAAAGCACGGACCGAACTTGATGGCAGAGAGGAGATGGGAGGCCTGATGATGTAAGAGAACGACTGAGGTTTCTATTTCAAGCAGCTGGGTGGCCAGCAGAGCCGTTCGAAACAGAGAAGGAACAGGTTCTGGGATGGGCTGGAGGCGGTGATAAGATAGGATCTCTGATTTGGATATGTTGAATTTACAGTGCCTAAAGGGCATTTTCCTTTGATTGGGGACCTGGAGAATGATATGGGTCAGAGATACCTATTGTGATATGCATAATTCATCCAACAAAATTCGAATCTATTTTGAAATACACCGCCCCCGGCACACTCTCAGCCCAAGGCACCCAACTACATTTCTTGTTCTACCTGTTTCGCAGGGGTTTTTAATGCCCCTGATGCCCAGCCCAGTTTGTTATACTTTTACTCCTGGCCGGTTCAGCTCGCTTTTTCTAATATTCTACATATAACAGTTTTCTAAGTCCTAGAGGATTAGACTCTTAGACATTATCAGGGTATAAAACTCTGTGGAGACCCAGAGACTTCAGTGTGTTGTGTGCTATGTCAAACATTCAGTGGTGTTTTCCTGGCCGGTTCCCTCTTTCCCCACTCATTTTTTCCGATTGCCCGGGCCCTTAGTCTTTTCTGCCTTTCGGCGGCCCTTCTCTTAACCCCTTCTTTACACTTGTGGTCACTGCCTCATTCTTCCAACTTTGTGCTTCCCAGGCTTCCATGACACCTGATTTCCTGCCCACCCGCAACCTCTCTGGCTGCTATCCTTCCTCAAACCGCTAACCCCCAAAGCCCTATGGAATTCCCTTCTTAGCTTACATTCATCTCACTTCCCTATACACCTAAGGTGACCTCATCCACCTACATGGCCTCACAAACTAGCATTTTAAGTTTTTGCTAAATGTGAACCTCCAGCCCGGTCTTCTCAGTCCAAACCCAAATAACCAACTCCTTTCAGGACATCTGCGTTTGGCTGTGTTCCACCGGCACTTCAAATCCACTTGCCCAAAAGAAAGTCTCTTCTCCTCCATAAACTTGGGCTTTCTCTACTCTAATTCTCCGTGAAGGGTATCATCCTCCACCCAGTAACTGGGAGGCTTCTTCGACTCCTGCCCCATTAGCTCTCAAATTCACTCTGTCATGAAATCCTATTAATTTTACATTTTAGACGGGCATCTTTCGAGAAGAGAGCATGGTGTGGTTGAACATAATAAGGGGGGGACAATAACATGTAAAGGAGGCTAGCGTGACAGGAGAAAAGTTTTGTTGAGGAATACTGGAAAATATGGGTGTAGTATTAAGGGAAAGAGTATCTTGAAAGGGAGCTTGGAAACTACATAAAGTATTTCAGAGTTGATGTGGTTGTAGAACCACCAGACATTAGGCAGATGGGTGAAATGGTAATTTCAAGGCACATCAAAAAAAAAAAATCAGTTCCATGAAAAATGGGAGTCAGAACAACCATTACCTTTGTAACTAAAGACAACCATTTCTTAGATTTCATTGAAGACATGACAGGGGAAAAAAAAAAAAAAACCTAAGAAGTTCCAACTCAGAACTCAGAAAATCTGACCTTGAGCCTAAACATAAGTGCAACTGCTACAAAAAAATAAAGATAATAAATTCTCAGTGAGGAAGGCAAATTGAAATTAGGCATTAATGATACATAGCTGGAAGTCGACTGTGTTGACAATAATTGCAAGAATGATGTTATTTGATTGAAAACTGCTCATAAACCATTCCTTAACTGTAGATGATCTTTATTTTTTTTAAATATTTTATTCTTTTAAGTAATCTCTATACCCAATGTAGAGCTTGAATTCCCAGCCCTGAGACCAAGAATCGCATGCTTTACAGACTCAATCATCCAGGTGCCCCTATGTGATCTTAAAAACAAACTAATATATATACATATATATATATATATATATATATATATATAGTTGTTGTTGTTGTTGTTGTTTAATCACCAAATTGAAATGTGATGATAATTCCTAAAACATCTGGATTTCCATACACCTCAATAAAAAATTGAAGTTAAATAAGTTACATTATAATATACTACAGTATATGACATAGATATATTTTGATAAACATGGTAATTTCCATTATCATTGGATACTAATTAACTCAGAGTAAACACACTCTTCTCCCCCATGTGGTTAGTCAAAAGTTAAATAATTGGGGGAGAAAGGAGTATCAGCTGGGCCCCTCTATGCATCATGTACCAAAAACAAAGGAGAAAGTAAAAATAGTTGCAACAAACATCACACTTTGGGAAATAAACTGCATTTATGAAGCAGAGTTTCATAAAGTAAAAGCAAACCCACTTTATCTGATGAAGACATTAGGAATCTGAGGGAAAGAGTTCATTTTCAGCTCAGTTTAGAAATGCTAAGGAGACTGGGGATTTCAGCACAGTAACTGAGAAATAAATAGGAACCACAGAATGACTAACCTGAGTTAGCAGTAAAAAGAAGACATTAGGAAAAAAAAAAAAAAAGATGGCTGGGACAGACTTAAAACCAAAGCTCTCCTCTTCTTCCTTGTAATGTCCTCATTTTTTCTGACTGCAATTTTCATGATGAAGCTCTATCCAATTGCCAAATTACTTACATGAGGTCCTTGAAAACATAACTTCCAGTGAGGATACACATTGATTTCCATCCCGGAGCAAAAAGCTTTGTAGCACAAGCTCTGGACCTGGTGTTGTTCAAATTAATGAACAGGGCAGCTGTTTGTTCTCTTGGCTTAGCTGCCACAGAACAGTCATTAATAGGCATCTGAACTACAGACTAAATCTTGAGCCCCGCCTCTCTGAAAAGGAAGACCAAAAAAAAAAAAAAAAAAAAAAAAAAAGATTCTAAATTCTTCCTGTATTCCTGGACAGTAGCTTGAAAGTATGAGAACAGTCAGTGTCTGTTACTTCTCTGTCTCTACCATTTGATTCTAGGTTCCACTGGAAAAAGTATTTTCTTCTGAGTTTATTGAAGGTAGAAACAAAAATCTATCAGAATCCCAACTGATGTACTTCTTGAGCAAAGGAATAAAGCAAAGAACTTAAACTAAAGTTAAATTAAAACTAAAATAATTTAAAAATTTAATTGAAACATTAAACTAAAATTCAAGGAGGGTTTCAAGGTTTTTAATAGTCACAGACCTCGACAGATTTAGAATCCTTAGTTTCATGAGATTGAAGGAAAAATCAGTACTGTTACATTTTATTTAAGCTAGTTAGAATAGAAAATTATTGCAACATTTTATCAAGGATGTACCTTGCACTTTTGGTGCTCAGGGACCCTTGCAGCCAGATTGGTGGCAAAGGGTATAGGCTGATCATCTGCTTATTTCCATTTCATTGGTGTGTGTTCATTTGAACACATCACCAGCCTAGCCTTATCTACTACACAACTTTACATTCTACTTTGGAATACTTTATATCGCTGTTTTTAAAACCAATGAACAGGGGTGCCGGGGTGGCTCAGCCAATTGGGCTTCCAACTTCAGCTCAGGCCATGATCTCATGGTTTGTGAGTTCGAGCCTCGTGTCAGACTCTGTGCTGACAACTCAGAGCCTGGAGCCTGCTTCAGACTCTGTGTCTTCCTCTCTCTCTGTCCTTCCCCTGCTCATACTCTGTCTCTCTCAAAAATAAATAAGCATTTATTTTTAGTTGGTTCAGTCGGTTAAGCGGCTGACTTCAGCTCAGGTCATGATCTCGCAGTCTGTGAGTTCGAGCCCTGCCATCAGCACAGAGCCTGGAGCCTGCTTCCAATTCTGTGTCTCCCTCTCTCTCTGGCCCTCCCCTGCTTGCTCTCTGTCTCTGTCTCTGTCTCTCCCAAAGATAATAAACATTTAAAAAATTTTAAAAATAAACATTTAAAAAAAATTTTTTAAAAAACAATGAACAGTGGGAAGCATATACACTAGCATAGGCTAGCACATTTACTGAACCAGTGCAAGCTAGCACAAATCAAAAATGAAATTGGTTTTAGGGCGCCTGGGTGGCTCAGTCGGTTAAGCCTCCTACTTCGGCTCAGGTCATGATCTCACGGTTTGTGAGTTCGAGCCCCACATCGGGCTCAGTACTGTCAGCTCGGAGCCTGGAGCCTGCTTCGGATTCCGCGTCTCCTTCTCTCTCTGCCCCTCCCCCACTTGTGTTCTGTCTCTCTCTGTCTCTCAAAATTAAATAAATGTAAAAAAAAAAATTAAAAAAAAAGAAATTGGTTTAAAGACTCCCAATCAAACAAATAAGATCAGAAATGAAAGAGAAGAAATAACAACCAATACCACAGAACTACAAAAGATTATAAGAGACTATTAAAAAAAAAACTTTTTTAGAGAGACTATTACGAAAAATTATACACCAACAAATTGGAAAATCTAGAAGAAATACAGAAATCCCTAGAAACATATAACCTCCCAAAACTGAATCAGGAAGACACCAAAAATTCAAACAGATCAATTAGCAATGAAATAGAATTAGTAATCAAAAAACTATCAACAAACTAAAGTCCATGACCAGATGGCTTCAGACATGAATTCTACCAAACATTTAAAGAAGAGTTAATACCTTTTCTTCCCAAACGATTCCAAAAGATAGAGAGAAAGGAAAGGTCCCAAATTCATTCTACAAGGCTGGCATTACCTTAATAGCAAAACCAGACGAAGACGCTACAAAAAAAGAAAACTATAGATGAACACAGATGCAAAAGTCCTCATCAAAATATTAGCAAACTGAATCCAATGATACATTAAAAAAATCATTCACCATGATCGAGTGGGATTTATTCCCAGGATGCAAGGCTGGTTCAATATTCACAAATCAACCAATGTGATACACCACATTAACAAGAGGAAGAATAAAAACCATATAACCATTTCAGTAGATGCAGAAAAAGCCTTTGACAAAGTACAATATCTACCATAAGAAAAACTCACAACAAAGTAGGATTAGAGAGAACATAGCTCAACATAATAAAGGCCATATATGAAAGACCCACAGCTAACATCATTCTCAGTGGGTAACAAGAGAACTTTCCCCCTAAGATCAGGAACAAGACAAGGATATCCACTCTTACCACTTTTATTCAGCATAGTACTGAAAATCCTAGTCAGAGTAATCAGACAACAAAAAGAAATAAAAGGCATCCAAATTGGTGAGGAAGAAGTAAAGCTCTCACTATTTGCAGATGACATGATACCATATATGGAAAATCCTGAAGATGCCACCAAAAACCACTAGAACTGGTAAATGAATTCAGTGAAGTTGCAGGATACAAAATCACCGTAAGAAATGTGTTGCATTCGGGGTGCCTGGGTGGCTCAGTAGGTTGAGCGTCAGACTTCGGCTCAGGTCACGATCTCACGGGTCGTGAGTTTGAGCCCCGTGTCGGGCTCTGTGCTGACAGCTCAGAGCCTGGAGCCTGCCTCAGATTCTGTGTCTCCCTCTTGTTCTGCCCCTCCCCCCCACTCTCTCTCTCTCTCAAACATAAATAAACATTTTTTTTAATTAAAAAAAAAGAAATGTGTTGCATTCCTACACACTAATGATGAAGCAGCAGAAAGTGAAATTAAGAAAACAGTCCCATTTACAATTGAACCAAAAACAATAAAAATATCTAGAAATAAACTTAACAAAAGAGGTGAAAGACCTATACTCTGAAAACTATAGTAACACTGATGAAAGAAATGCAAGACAATGCAAAGAAATGGAAAGACCTTCCATGCTCATGAGTTGGAAGAACAAATATTGTTGCAATGTCAATATTATCCGAGGCAATCTACACGTTTAATGCAATGCCTATCAAAATACCCACTGTTCACAAAACTAGAACAAATAATCTTAAAATTTGTATGGAACCACAAAAGACCCCAAATAGCTAAAGCAATCATGTAAAAGAACAGAACTGTAAGCAACACAATCCCAGATTTCAAGATACACTACAAAGCTGTAGTAAGCACAACAGTATGTATTGGCAGAAAAATAGACACATAAATCAATGGAACAGAATAGAGAGTCCAGAAATAAACCCGTGATTATATGGTCAATTAATCTATGACAAAGGAGGCAAGAATAAACAATGGGGAAAAGGTAGTCCTTCAACAAATAGTGCTAGAAAACTGGACAGCTACAAGCAAAAGAATGAAACTACCACTTTCTTATACCACACACAAAAATAAACTCAAAATGGATTAAGGACCTAAATATGAAACTTGAAACCATAAAATTTCTAGAAGAAAACATAGGGAGTAATCTCTTCGACATTGGCAATAGAAACATTTTTCTAGATATGTCTCCTTTGGCAAGGGAAACAAAAGCAAAATTAAACTGTTGGGACTACACCAAAGTAGAAAGCTTTTGTGCAGTGAAGGAAACTATCAATAAAACAAAAAGGCAACCTACTGAATGGGAGAAAATGTTTACAAATGCTATATCCAATAAGGGGTTAATATTCAAAAAATAGAAAGAACTTACACAGCACCAAAAAAAAAAAAAATCCAAATAATCCAGTTAAAAATGGGCAGGAGACACTAACAGTAGACATTTTTCCAAAGACATACGATGGCCAATAGACACATGAAAAGATGCTCAACATCACTCATCATCAGGGAAATGCAAGTCAAAACCACAATCCAATATCTCACATCTGTCAGAATGGCTAAAATCAAAAACACAAGAAATAGCAAGTGTTGGCGAGGATGTGGAGATAAACGAACTCTTGTGCACTGTTGGTGGGAATGCAAGCCGGTGCAGCCAACAAAAATAATGAAAAAAAGTTTGCAGAAAAAAATGAGGTGAAGAACTTACAGATATGAAAACAATCTATAAAACTACAGTAATTATAACAATGCAGTACTGGAGTGGGAATTTATTTATCTAATAAATTAATGAAAGAGGATAGAGTCCAAAAATTTATCTGTGTACTCATGGGATTTTAGCATATGGTAAAGGCAGAATTTCTAAATAGTGGGAAAATGAAAGAGTATTCAGAAAGAGGAGCACCTGGGTGGCTCAGTTGGTTAATCATCCAACTTTGGCTCAGGTCATGATCTCGGGGTTCATGAGTTCGAGCCCCACATCAGGCTTTGTGCTGACAGCTCAGAGCCTGGAGCCTGCTTCGGATTCTGTGCATCTTCCTCTCTCTCTGCCCCTCCCCTGCTCACACTGTCTGTCTCTCTCAAAAATAAACATTAAAAAAAGAAAGAAAGAAATAGTACTGGCACAATAAAAGAGCCACAAGAACAAAAAATGAAGTGAATTCCTACCCCATACCATACTCAGAAATAAATCCAGACTGATTCAAGACCTACATTATGGAAGCACTAAAAGAAAACACAGGGCAGTATCTTTGTAACCATGGGATGAAAAAGAATCAGTATTCATAAGCAAAAACAGATTTTATTAAATAGAAATTCAAAACTCCTCATAGTAAATGACTAGAAAACACATCTGTAACATATACCATAGACAATGCTTAACTGTAATATATAGAATTTCTATAAATACAGGATTAAAAATAAGGCTAATAGACAAAAAAGAGTAGAAACACAGATAATTCTTAGAAGAAGAAACACAAATATTCCAGTAAATATTTGATGGGGTACCTAAGTGGTTTAGTCGGTTAAGCTTCCAACTCTTGATTTTGTCTGAGGTTGTGATCCCAGGGTCATGGGATCCAACCCCAAGTCAGGCTTCATGTTGACCCTACTTAAGATTCCTTCTCTCTCCCTCTGCCCCTCTCCCGTGCTTGTACTCTCTCTCTCTCTCCGAAATAAAATTAAAAGAATAAAAATAATTGAAAAAACTTAAAAAAAAAAAACTAACAAAACCCACAAATATTCAAGTAAATACTTGAAAAGATCTTCAACCTCACTAGTTCTCAGGGAAACATAAATGAAAAAAAAGACAGAGTAATTATCTTTTGCCTATCAAATCTTCCAAAGCTAAATTGATTTGGGGACACCTACGTGGCTTAGTTAGTGGATCATTCAACTCTTGATTTCAGCTCAAGTCATGGTTCCAAGGGCTTGGGATTGAGCACCCCATCAGGCTCTGGGCTGAGCATGGAGCCTGCATAAGATTCTTTCTCTCTCCTTCTGCCCCTCTTCTCTACTCATGTGGTCTCTCTAAAATAAAAAATAAAATGAAATAAAATGATTCGATAATATATAATGATGGCAATGATGTTGGCAGAACAAGAACTTTCATTCTCTGCTAAGAGTATAAATGGTTGCATCCTTCCTGGGGAACAATTTGGCAATATCTATCCATTTTTTTTAAAGTTCATTTATTTATTTTGAGAGAGAGAGAGAGAGAGAGAGCGCACGCGTGCATGCTTGAGCAGGGGAGGGGCAGAGAGAGGAGAGAGAGAATTCCGAGCTGGCTCCTTGCTGTCATCGCGGAGCACGACGAGGGGATCGAACTCACCAACCATGAGATCTTGACCTGAGCTGAAACCAAAAGTCCATCAATTAGCCAGCTGAGCTACCTAAGCACCTCATCATCTAGCGGTATTTTTAATTTTAATATATATACTATTTGATTAATCACTGCCACTTCTACTCATCTATTACACCTATGTACCTGCAAATGCATACAAAGATACTTGTACAATCATGATCATTGTACCTTTTAAATAAACTGGAGATACCCTAAATAACTCTAATAAGAGACTAGGTAAATAAATGTAGAATATCCATACTATAAAATACCATGTAATTGTTAAAAGGAACACGTATGTCTGCACAGTGAAGGAAACAATCAGCAAAACTAAAAGGCAACTGACAGAATGGGAGAAGATATTTGCAAATGACATATCAGATAAAGGGTTAGTATCCAAAATCTATAAAGAACTTATCAAACTCAACACCCAAAAAATGAATAATCCAGGGGCGCCTGGGTGGCTCAGTCGGTTGAATGTCCAACATCGGCTCAGGTCATGATCTCGCGGTCCGTGAGTTCGAGCCCTGCATCTGGCTCTGTGCTGACGGCTGAGAGCCTGGATCCTGCTTCTGCCTCTGTGTCTCCCTCTCTCTCTGGCCCTCCCCCGTTCATGCTCTGTCTCTCTGTGTCTCAAAAATAAATAAACATTTTTAAAAAATGAATAATCCAGTGAAGAAATGGGCAAAGACATGAATAGACACTTCTCCAAAGAAGACATCCAGATGGCCAACCAACACATGAAAAAATCCTCAACATCACTCATCATCAGGGAAATACAAATCAAAACCACATTGAGATACCACCTCACACCTGTCAGAATGGCTAACATTAACAACTCAGGCAACAACAGATGTTGGCGAGGGTGAGGAGAAAGAGGAGCTCTTTTGCACTGCTGATGGGAATGCAGCCACTCTGGAAAACAATATGGAGGTTCCTCAAAAAATTAAAAATAGAACTTCCCTACGACCCAACAATTGCACTACTAGGTATTTATCCAAGGGATACAGGTGTGCTATTTCGAAGGGATACATGCACCCCCATGTTTATAGCAGCGCTATCAACAATAGCCAAAGTATGGAAAGAGCCCAAATGTCCATCGATGGATGAATGGATAAAGAAGATGTGGTATACATATACAATAGAGTATTACTCAGCAATCAAAAAGAATGATTTTGCCGTTTGCGACTACGTGGATGGAACTAGAGGGTATCATGCTAAACGAAATTAGTCAGTCAGAGAAAGACAAATATCATATGACTTCACTCATATGAGGACTTTAAGAGACAAAACAGATGAACATAAGGGAAGGGAAGCAAAAATAATATAAAAACAGAGAGGGGAACAAAACATAAGAGACTCTTAAATATGGAGAACAAACAGAGGGTTACTGGAGGGGTGTGGGAGGGGGGATGGACTAAATGGGTAAGGGGCATTAGGGAATCTACTCCTGAAATCATTGTTGCACTACATGCTAACTTGGATGTAAATTAAAAAATAAATTAATTAATCTGAAAAAAAAAAAAAAGGAACACACGTGGAACACTTCTAGGACACACTGTTAAATGAAAAAAGAGTATCAGGGATGCCTGGGTAGCTCAGTCGGATAAGCATTAGACTTTCGATCTCAGCTCAGGTCTTTATCTCAGGGGCATGAGTTCAAGCCCCAAATTAGGCTTTATACCGGGCATGCAGCCTACTTGAAAAGAAAAGGAAAGAAAAGATAAGGAAAGAAAAGAAAAAAGAACATCAAAACTATATGAATAGTATGATCCCATGTATGTAAAAAAGAAATCTAAACTATATTCTATAAACTTGATAGTCATGTATACATATGTCAATAACTATTGTAGTCACGAAATCACATTTTATTTCCAAAGCAATGTAACATTCAAAAAAGCACAATTCAAATAGGATTTCCAGTCTTCATTTAAACCTATTATAGATTTATAAAATTCAGATAGTATTTACTATTTAATTATTTTAGTATTATGATACACTCGACTATTCTTTTTCCTCTCTTTTTTGCTTTTCCATATAAATTTTAGGATCAACTTGTGAAGTTTCATGAGAAACCCAACTGGGATTTTTTTTGGCTTAATTAATTTTTAAGTTTTTTCTGTCCCTGTATACTGAAAGCTCTTTGATGAAAAGAGGCCATGTCTGTCTTGTTCTCACTGTGCTCCTAGCACCGAACCCAGTGCCTGAAGTACAGTAAGTACTCAATAAATATTTGTAGAATGCTTGGATGGATGAATGAATGAATGAATGACCTATAATAGCATAATTACTCAACATAAAATGTTTTGCGGGAGTTTAAATTTTTATCTTCACTGTATAGTTAATTACAGGAAGAAGTTTTAGTCTATAGTTAAATAATTTACTGGTTTGTAAACAAGAGAAATGTACTTCTCACAGTTCTGGGACTGAAAGTCTGAGCTCAGGGTACCAACATAGCTACGTTCTGGTGAAAGCCAGCACTGTCCTAATTCTTCTAATCCCTGAGGGCCCCACCCTCACGATCTCATCTAATCCGAACTACCTCCCGAAGGTCCCATCTCCTACCATCACGTTTGGGGGGTGCGGTTTCAACATATGAGTTTTGGGGGAGACACAAACATTTGGTCTCTAAGAATGCCTCATAAGATGGGCCCCCTTCTCCCCTGCCCCGTCAACATGGGGAGGCTATAGGAGTGAAATAAATGATATGGCACAGTTAGGCAGAAGAAGGCTGGAGCTGAATTTCTCAGAAATTCATCAAAGAATTCATCAAAGATTTCTTTGATGAAATTTCTCAAGCTCTTTGATAAAAGAGGCCATGTCTGTCTTGTTCTCACTGCGCTCCTAGCACCTAACCCAGTGCCTGAAGTTCTCATCTTTCTCATCTACTCTTGACTCACGGTCGTTCTCAAGGGATGCAGTTCCATCCCCAAGGGGGTATATTTTTTAAATGGAGCTGGGAGGGCCTGGGTGGCTCATTCAGTTAAGCATCTGACTCTTGGTTTGGGCTCAGGTCATGATCTTACGGTTCATGGGATTGAGGCTCGTGTCGGGCTCCGCGCTGACCGTGTGGAGCCTGCTTGGGATTCTCTCTCTCCCTGTCTCTGCCCCTCCGCTGTGCATGCTTGCACACACTCTCTCCCTCTCTCTGTCTCTCTCAAAATAAATAAATAAACTTAAAACAATGTGTGTGGAGGAGGGGTGTTATTTTCCACTGTCACAAGGGGGAGTGGGTGCTTTTGGTTTTCACTGGGTGAGAACTTTTGTCAATGCCAGAAACTCTCTTGCCCAACAAGAAATTTTCCTGTCCCAAAAGGCAGGACCATTCCCACTGGGAAATTCTGCTGAAGTATTACGCCCACTCTGTTTTCACCACATGTAGAAAGCTTAAGGAATTTGTACTTATATAGAAAATAACAGAATTGTCTTCTGCCATTTCGTCGGGACATTCAAGGGTGTCATGCCTCACGAGTCTCCCCCCCCTCCAGGCACAGAAATTCCTAGTTAACCATTATATGTTGACAGATTATGAAGCAAGCCATGGTTTGAATTTAAAAGCAGTGTTGCAATCAGAGAAACCAGCTAGGCCACCAAAGAGGATTTTTAAATAACTCAATTTTTTTTTCTTACATTTGCCAAAAATGACTAAGGGTATACAAAACCCTCAGCAACACTCTTCCATTAAATCTCCACACTTCATTCCCAACTATTTCCTCACATCCAGTCTGTTCCTCTTCACTTACCTAAAACCTCTCGGGGAAAAAAAGTCCTCCTCTCCCCTCCCTCCTTTTCCAGTCTCTGTCACGAAGGCTCAGCCGTGAGGGCTAAAACTGAAAGAATGTTCTCGTCGCTGGCTTGCAGGCTGGGGTCTGCAAGTCAGATGGCTCAGCTGTGAACAGAGTAACTCTCCTACATCTGCCTTTTGGTCTCTCTGATTATCAAGTACACACAAGGCTGAGGATGAGCCCGACTGGGTAAAGATACAACAAGCCACTTTTGGGGGGCCAGCTCCCCTGGTCTTCGTCCCACACACCAGAAAGGACAATACAGAAGCCAGCTGGCTGCTTCTGTAGAGAGGTAGGACACCCGCTTTTGAAGACCCCATTCTGGGCTGTAGCTGAGCAGTTTAATGCTCTGAAGGTCTATTTTGAGGGGACTGAGGCAGAAGGCCCCTCACCGCATCAGAACCTAGAAGGTCTTAAGAAATCATGTCACCAGGGGCGCCTGAGTGGCTCAGTCGGTTAAGTGTCCCACTCTCGGTTTTGGCTCAGGTCATGATCTCAGAGTATCGTGGGCTTGAGCCCGGCGTCGGGCTCTGTGCTGGCAGTGTGGAAACTGCTTGGGATCCTCTCCCTCTCTCTCTCTGCCCCTCCTCCACTCACCCTGTCTCTGTCTCTCTCAAAATAAATAAATAAAGCTTAAAAAAAAAAAAAAAGAAATCATGTCAAGATATCCTCCCAGAGAAGTTGGGGAGGGGAGAGATGGCCCACAAGCCTCCCATCCCCTCATGTTAAGGTGCCTTTAAACATAAACACACATAAAACAAGGTTTTCTATTGATCCATTGACAAAAACGTTGTGACCAGAGACGTGCAGGAACATAACCTTACATTTCCCTTGGGAGCAATAGTATTCACTGATTCAGTATCCACAGCCACCTCATAGAACATGACTACTGCAAGTAACGAGAACAGGCTACATTATTGTGAATATAGGGGTATAGTTTGGGCTTCACACACAGCCCTGGCAAGTGTCTCAGGGCCCCTCTCCCTTCCCCAGGGTCCCCAGACCATACTTTGAGAACCACCGCTCGGGGTATGCTATGGCACTTCCGGTAGACTGTAAACTCCATTAGGGTTGGCCACAGCCGTTTTCTTCATCTTTGTGCTTCCAAAATCTTGTATAATGCCAGGCACATAGTAGACACTCAGCAAGTAGGTAAATAGTGAGTTCAATGAAAGTGAGATAATTTCTGCTATAATTACCCCCATGATTTCTGATATAAATGGGGGTAAGAGTGCTAAAAAAAAAAAAAATGCTGAGAAAGACAAGAATGGTCTCTTTGGTGCTGAAGGTCAGTTCAGTCTTAATCTTCATGATTTTATGTCTAGCGTAGATTATTTGATTGATCCAAAGTAAATAAACATGGGGTGCCTGGGTGGCTCAATCGGTTGAGCGTCCAACTTCAGCTCAGGTCATGATCTCACGGTTCCTGGTTTGAGCCCCGCGTCTGGCTCTGTGCTGACAGCTCAGAGCCTGGAGCCTGCTTCGGATTCTGTGTTTCCCTCTCTCTCTGCCCCTCCCCTGTTCACGCTCTGTCTCTCTTTGTCTCTCAAAAATAAATAAAACATTAAACAAAAATTTTAAGTAATTAAACACATTTTGGATTATTTAAAGTGACAACTATATCAAAGATATAAAAGAGAATTTTTTTTTTTAAAGAAAATCAGATGTGGAGAGAGTATACTCTCCCATCCTCAAAGAGTATGATAAATTGATAAATAAATACAAATCTCTACTGATGAAATATCTTGATTATTGAAGTGAGTGGATTTTACAGTGTGAAGTTTTTTTCATGATGCAGGATTTGAAATGAGGCCTGCCTTTATATTTTTCCAGCGGCTGTGGTAACGGTTATGTAAATTTTAACTATTCTAGTTTGGAAAACATACCCTCATTGTTCCCTATCTTTTCTTATACAAACATGCCTGAGCATCGGGTCTGAGGTTTTCATGAAAGAACAATCTCTGACTCCATGGGTGGAAGTCAGCCCATGCCTTACTTTCGTTTGGTACCTGGCTTCTTCCTCAGCAAAGGCCAACAGGTGAAGTGCACATTCCAAAGAGGCTCTACAGTTCCATCGGTCCCGCTGCCCCACACGGGGGTGTGGGGTGTGCTCTTACCCATGGAGACCGAGGAGCAGGCACCTCGCGGATTCCTGGGCCTTGGTGGCCGCGGGCCGCGTTTCCGGAGAGGTGAGAGGGTGGGAAATGACTGAGCTGACAGTAAACCTATGGAGGGTAGGACTTCTGGGGGCATCAGGAGCAGACACACAACACACGCTTGCTGACTTGAGACGGTGACAGCGTGGGGGCCCAAGGCCGAGCAGAGAGCCTGAAAGACACCATCCGCACTATGTCCCAGGAGACGGGCAGTCTGTGAGGCCTGAGGCGGGCAGGCTTGCAGGGCTGGGTGGACAGGAGGTTCGAGGGCACTAGAGGCGAAGGGTCCTGACGTAGGATGGGGGCCTGGACTCAAACCACCCAAGTAGCAGAAGCCGGGAGTAGGAGGGAAGGACTGCTTCTAGCCTTTTCTCACAGGTGGGCAAGTGTGCACGTGATGGACCACAGCAGAGAGATGGGCGAGAGGGAGCCTCTAGCTATTTCCCGGTGGCATTCGTTTCCTATGGCAGCCAACAAGTTACCACAAACTGGGGGCTTAAAACGACGACAAGTATTCCCTCATGGTTCTGGAGGTCAGGAGTCCAAAATGGAGGTGCCGGCAGGGCCACGCCCCCTCCGGAGGTTCGAGGGGAGATTCCTTTGCCTCTTCCAGCTTCTGGGGGCTGTAGATGTGCCTTGGTTTCTTTGGCTGTGGCCACGTCACGCTCACCTCTTGTGCATCTTCACATGACCTTTTCTTCTTCCGTCTTTCGTAAGGATGCTTGTCATTGGATTCAGGGTTTATGTCGGAGGACCCAGGATGTTCTCATCCCAAGATACATAATTACACCTGCAAAGGTTCTTTTTTATCAGTAAGGTAACACTTACTCACTGGTTCCCAGGGTTTGACGTGGACATATCTTTTGAGGGGGTGTGATGGTTAATTTCATGTGTCAGCCTGGCTGGGCCATGGTGCCCAGATATGTGGCCAAAAATTATTCTGGATATTTCTGTGAGGGTGTTTTTGCATGAGATTTACATTTAAATCAGTGGACTTTGAGTAAAGCAGACTGTCTTCCACGATGTGGGTGGGCCTCATCCGATCAGTTGAAGGTCTGAATGGAACAAAAGGCTGACTTCCACCAAGCAGGAGGGAATTCTGCCAGCAGATGGCCTTTAGACTTCATCTACAATATTGGCTCTTCCTGGGCCTCCAGCCTAACTGCCTTTGGACTCAAACAACAACTCTTTACTGAGTCTCCAGCCTCTCAGCCCCTCCCATTGGGGAGGTTTTGGACTTGCCAAGCCTCCACGATCATGTGATCCAATTCATGAAAATAAACGTCTTTAGATATGTATCTATCCGTATATTGTGTATCGGCTCTGTTTCTCTGGAGAACCCTGACTAATCCAGGGGACTACCACTAGATGTACTACACCAATATCCCTTCTGTGACACTGCTTCTCAGACCCGAATAGGCACGTGATTTTGCTCAAGTGCAGATTCTGATTCAGTAGATGTGGAATGAGGCCCAGGATTCCCCATTTCTAACAAGCTTCCGGGTGCTACTGGTCAGGGTGACCAATGTGTCCCAGGACTATCCCAGTTTTAGCGCAGAAATGTCCTTGTCCCCTTGTCCCTCAGCCCCAAGCCAACCGAGTTGGTTGACGACCCTAATACTGGTCCAACGGACCGCACTGTAAGCAGTAAGGAGCTAGAGATCCCTGTGAAGGGGGGACTGTGAAACTTTGAGGCCCTTCAAATATGGGGATGAGTGTAAAAGTATCTTGCCACAGGTAAATCCCTAAGTAGTTCCCAGCATGAGGAGCCATGGGTGGTTGCAAACCTACTGAAGGCTTTCCTTTTCCAGTGCTTGTATTTCTTTTAATTTTCTATCATATCAAGATGAAAGTTTCAGGGGCGCCTGGGTGGCTCAGTCGGTTAAGCGGCCGACTTCGGCTCAGGTCACGATCTCGCAGTCCGTGAGTTCGAGCCCCGCGTCGGGCTCTGTGCTGACAGCTCGGAGCCCGGAGCCTGCTTCAGATTCTGTGTCTCCCTCTCTCTGACCCTCCCCTGTTCATGCTCTGTCTCGCTCTGTCTCAAAAATAAATAAAAACGTTAAAAAAAAAATTTAAAGATGAAAGTTTCAGTCAGCGTGATTTCTTATCACATCCCCCACAGTGGCCTCACCAACGACTTTGTGGAGACAGAGAACCTCCCAAGGAAACTCCCTCATGCTTCCTCCCCTAAGCTGAATGTTTTCTAAACACTGACTCACCCTCTTCTCTGTGCCTGGCAGAGAGTAAAAGGAGCCAGGCGGAGGGGTCAGCCAGAGCTGTGTTTGAATTCTGCCTCTGCCATTTGTAGTTGCTTGATCTTGGGCTTTTCTAAGGTTGATGATACTTCCGAAGGGAGAATATTCAGAAGACTGTTGCCAGGTCGAAGGGGACCTCTATGCAAAATGCACACCCAGCACCTGACACTCAGTGACACTGAGTGTCACTCAGTGAGCTCCTTCCTCTCCCCAGGCCCCGGGCAGAATGGGACACAGGCGCTCGTGGGCGGAGGGCAATGGGAGAGACCGTGTGTCTCAGTCTGATGACTGCCCTATCTGCTTGTAATATTGTTTTACTTTTATTTTTCCTGAAATCAACTTTAAATCAACTCTTTTTTTTTCTTTACTTAACCTTGTACTAGCGAATAATATTTGTGACATCATGGGTTTAACTGACTAATTATATATTTTTCCAACGCACAGATCTTTAAAAGATATGGAGTGACTTTTATGCTTTCCATAGGATTACCATGCCAGTTAATAGATTTTTTTTCCAATACAAATGATAATGAATACATGTAGCCATTCATTTAGCAGATAGTAGAGTTAGAACAGCCTGGCACAAATCTAGGCTCTCAAGCACCCATGCTGAGGCAGTCGGCCCCAGACCCCCCTTGTTCCTGGGACTAAGATCCATGACTTGCCACACTGGTTAGGAGGGTCTGTTATGTGTTTACCAAGAAGCCCAGACAGAGTGCACTCGATCCCAGGCCTTGGGTGGGAGGCTTTCTTGCATTCAAGTTTATTTATTATTATTATTTTTTAAAGGAATCACGACACCCCATGTGGGGCTCCAACTCACAACCCTGAGATCAAGAGTTGCACGCTCTACTGACAGAGCCAGCCAGGCGCTTCCGGGAGGCTTTCTTTTGCCCTTCCACTGCCGCGATGCAGTGGAACGGAGGGAAGTTGAAAGGGCTGGGGGCTGGAAGGTCTATTTGAAGGCCTGAGCATCTTGTTCTTACTTTCTCATCTAAGTCTTCCTTATAGGTAAGGACAATCGACTCAAGCCTGCTGTGTGGGTTTGGCCATCTTCTGGGTGTGTGTGTTCCTCTCTCTTTGCCTTCAGTTCCTCTTTCGGGGCCGTTGCAGAGTAAATTGGCTCAGGGCCACGGCGACTGGGTAAGCAAGCCACACTTACCCTCTTATCTTTTCCTCAGGGTCCTACATCCTTCTCATAACATTGCTTGGAGCTCCAGGTCCATGCGCTGAGATGCCAAGGTTCGGATATGGGGGTGGTTTGGGAGATGCCAGCTCTATGCGAGGCCAAGAGCTCCACCCGGCTTTGTCTGACTGTCAGATGTGCGTGCTGCTTCAACACAACAGACTCTCACCTCAGTCTGATTTTCCAAGGCTCCTCCTTCACTGGGACTGGGGCTTGCTCAATCATCCCCCTGGTCTTTTGCCTTTTCAGTCCCCTCCTCTCCTGACCGGCCTTCCTGTCTGTGTACCAACGTGTCTCTCTAGGACAAAAACAAACACAATCAACCCAAACCAGTTCTCGATACTGTAGCCACTTTGCATGGGGGAGGGGCATCTCCTTCCTTCCTCTCGTGACATAATATTGTGAGAACAGGTTACACTTAGGGTTTCCACTCGCCAGCCACCCGCTCTTCCTTAACTTGTCCAGTCTGCCTTCAGGCCCCACCGCTCTCCTGAAACCGCCATCTGAAAAGTCAGCACCCTTGTCCACCTCGGCAGCCCGTGATGGCGCATTGACCCTCCTTTGGCTGTGGCACCGGGGGGGCCTTGTGTGGTTCCTTTTCAAGGCTTTTCCTGACTCATCTTCTGCCCCCACCCCGGATGAGGGCAGCCAGGGGGCTGTTTTCTGGTCCCTTTCCCTGTCTCCCTGCACTCATCAACTCCCTCAGAGCAGCTCTGGCCGAGCTGCCCTTCCACACAGTGTACCTTCAGCCTTCATGAGACATTTTCTCTCTCATGTTCCATTCTCATGCCCCCTCAGAGCCCAGAACTAAAAATAGAAATGTTGAAAGCCACGTGACAAGGCCTCTGAGAAGGTCATTAGGAAAAACCCGGGGTTTCAGAAAGGAAGCATGATCCACGGGGAGTCAGGTGGTTCAGAAGAACAAGAAGATTCATAACGAATGAGACATAGCAGACCAGCCGCCTTGTTTTCTGTTGACAGGAAGCAAACTAGTCAGCTGCCTGGGGCACTGTGTAGACAGGGGCCTCTGGTTCCACATGGGTGTCAGTCTGAGCCGGTCAGGATAGACCCACTGTCAGGAGGGAGACCCGGGGGTCAGGTGAGAGTGAAGTAAGACCGTTTACCGTAAAGACTTGTGGGTGGGACTTAGGGAGAAGGAAAAGCCCCTGAGGCACCGTGACCATGTCAGAGTGACCCGAGACTCAGGTAAGGTCAGGAAAACAAAGGCCTGAGGAGTGTTCCTGTGACAGCCCGTGGGCAGCCCCCTCCCCTGCTGCTATTCCAGGCTCCTTCAGCACCCCGTAGCCCACCTAGTGCTCTCTGCCGAGACCTGGAGGCCCTTACACGCACTCCTTTTTATCAGACGGTGGCAGAAACCTCTTTCAAAGACATCAGCGGCTTCTCTGCCAGCGGGGAAACAGGTGTCCTGGGGAGGGGTGACAGGTGTTTTCCTAGAGCTGTACTCACGTGTTGCTGGAATGTGAGCCCCAGGTCCTCCCAATGACTTGGGCAGAGCTGCCAGAGTGTAATGAGGGGGTTGGGGCGCCTGGGTGGCTCAGTCCGTTGAGTGTCCGACTTCGGCTCAGGTCATGATCTCGCGGTCCGTGAGTTCGAGCCCCGCGTCGGGCTCTGTGCTGACAGCTCGGAGCCCGGAGCCTGCTTCAGATTCTGTGTCTCCCTCTCTCTCTGACCCTCCCCTGCTCATACTCTGTCTCTCTCTGTCAAAAATAAAATAAACATTAAAAAAAAAAAAAAAAAAAAAAAGAAGAAGCGGGCGGGCCACCCCGTCCACCCCATTACAGCAGTGGTTCCCAGAGCCAGAGAGGACGGGTCGGCTTCAGGCAAAACTAGGCAGGAACCCACCCCCCAGGCTCTAATTTATTATCAACAGGTGTTTGTTGTGAAGTTGCAGCACCTGTAACACACTGGTCTGGGCCAGTGTGTGTGTGTGTGTGTGTGTGTGTGTGTGCTGGATGGGGGATATATTGATGAGAGTATAAAATAAAAGACACAGATACAGAGAGGAGGAGCAGAAGATTCAGAGGGCGGGGCTGGGTGAGAACTGAAGCCAGGAGAGCGGAGCCAGGGGAGGCATGAGACCCACAGACGCTCACGGCCTCCGCCAGCAGATCTCATAAGTGTGGGATCTCCCGGCGCTGGCCTGCGTTTTCCAAGAGATGGTGTCCCAGAGGAAGAGGCATCTATCACGTGTAAGACAGAGAGGACTATGGACCAGGGAGGTCGGACACGGACAGGAAGAGTCCATGGCCTGGGAGCAGCACGGGTAGAACAGGGGCCCCAGCGGTGTTGAGAACACCAGGCGTCATCCCCGCCTTCCCTCGGCCCCCTCATCTCTCTGCTGTTAGAGGGTGGGCCAGAATCGAAATGAATAATTTAAACCTTTTCCCGCCAGATGTTTTTCCCTCTTAACAATACACTTTTTTTTTTTAATGAAATACAGAGGCTGGAAAAGAGAAAAATGTAACTGCCTAGCTTTTCAATGTTAGCATTATGCCATTTTGCAGTAAGTCTTGTAATGAGATTAATATCACAGATAATATCACAGAGGGGTCGGCCCTTCCTGTTTCTAAGGGGCGACTCCATTTCCTTCAGCTTCTTGTGGGGGGGAGATGTCTTCTGGCAGAGGAGCACACGTCCCTTGGTACTCGAAGGCAGGCACTGAAGTAGACCCTAAATTCGCTCTTTCCTGCTCAGAAGGGGAAGCAGACAGCAGAATATGTGGGAAGATCCGTTGTTAACTGAGGTGTAAAGAAACAGGATGTGTAAATATCTCTGCCGTGTCACTAAGAGCTGAGCACTGGCACCGGTTTTACTCATTCATGACTTTAATCTTGCTGGTTATCCGCTCACTCACATATTTATTGCATTTGCACCCTTATTTACGGTATACCCTTTTTTTAAAAAGTTTATTTTTGGAGAGAAAGAGCAGGGGCAGAGAGAGGGAGAGAGAGAGAATCCCAAGCAGGCTCTACACTGTCCATCTGGAGCCCAACAGAGGGCTCAAACCCACGAACTGTGAGATCATGACTTGAGCCAAAATCAAGAGTTGAATGCTTAACCGATGGAGCCACCCAGGTGTCCCTATGGTGTTCCCTTTTAACCACTGGGGTTCATGAACCATTACTGTAATTTTCCACTTACGTAACATGATCTGCAGATGGGTGTTACCATACTTACTCAAATATTTCCTGCTCATTCACCTGCAAAATTAGGACAATAATACCTCTTTCAGAGATTTGCTGGGGATTAAGTGAGATAATATATGTAAATCACCTAGCGTGGCAATTGGCAATATACACAGTAAATGTTTTTTCCCCTTCTTTTCTAATTGCTCATAAAGCATCTGTTTAAAACTCTGCTTAGAATTCTCAAAGTGTTGCCAATAAGCTCCACAGTTAGAATTTCTGGAAACTACTTCTGGTTCATTAATGGAAATTGTGGCAGATCTTTTCTTCTGATTAACCTGCAGGAATTAACAGTGTTCAAGTATGATGTTTTCAAAAATGTAAAAATCTGACTCCCGGGCAAATATAACACGAACAGGGGTCAAAGATTTTAATCAAACCCATCAGTTCATAAGGGTACCAGTAAGATGTTAAGACTGTTTCCAAGGAGAATGTGAGGAACAGAGAGGCAATGAGGAAAGATAAAATGGTTTTGCTAATACATGCAAAACTAATTAATATCCTAGTGCAATAGAATGTCATGTTTGGGATTATCTTTTCTGCAGAGAACAAATCGCTTGTATCTTTACCAGACAACATTCATTTGTATTGCTATGGATAAGAACTACTTGCATTACTAACAATTTGGGTTTTGTTTTGTTTTGTTTTGTTAGGTTGTTTTTTTTGTGGGTTTTTTTGTTTTGTTTTTTAGAAAGAGAGAGACAGAGAGTACTGGAGTGGGGGAGAGGGGTAGAGAGAGAGAGAGAGAGAGAGAAAGAGAGAATCCTAAGCAGGCACCATGCTCAGTGCTCAGCTTAGGGCCCAACTTGGGACTTGATCCCAACCCTGGGATCATGACCTAAGGTAAAATCAAGAGTCAGACACTAAACTGACTGAGCCATTTTTCACAGGTTTGCTTCAATTCCTACAGAGTTGGAAAATAGCTCAACCAACAAGAAATCAGTCAAGCTGCACAAATGTATAGAAACAGAAAATGACAGAGATTCTGGGGTGCCTAGGTGGCTCACTTGGTTAAGCGTCCAGTTTCAGTTCAGGTCATGGTCTCCCAGTTCATGAGTTTGAGCCCCGCATCAGGCCCGGTGCTGACAGCCTGGAGCCTGCTTTGGATTCTGCATCTCCCTCTCTCTGCCCCTCCCCGGCCCATGCTCTGTCTCTCTCTCTCAAAAATAAATAACCCTTTAAAAAAATTAAAAAAAAAAGAAAATGACAGAGATTCCAAGAGGTGGTGATAAGCATTCTTTAAAAAAAATTTTTTTTTAATGTTTATTTATTTTTTGAGAGAGAGAGATAGAGCATGAGCATGGGAGGGGCAGAAAGAGAAGGAGACGCAGATTCCAAAGTGGACTCCAGGGTCTGAGCTGTCAGCACAGAGCCCGACATGGAGCTTGAACCCACAAACTGGGAGATCATGACCTGAGTGGAAGTCGGACACTCAACCCACTGAGCCACCCAGGCGCCCCTAAGCATTCTAATGAAAGGAAACCTAGTATGTAATCACTTTTGCCTATTTCCATCTTGGACAGTTTTTCCTAACAAAACCCACACCTAATTTAGGATGTGGCCTCGGAGGGAGGCTTTGCCATTTTCTCACTCTGAACTGTGGGACCCCAAAGTCAGCTGAGAACAGCCTAGATTGAGATAGGCAGGCCCTTGCCATAGCCAGCTCCTTATTCCCAGTCACTGACGACAGGAATCCTGCTCTCTCTGGGGCATGATGGGGATTAGAGACAGTGTGCCTGGACAGCCAGTTCCAAAACCCACCATTTTGTTCCTCCAGCTGGTAACCCAGGGGTTAGCTGTATGTGCAGCTCCATTCTTTAAGACCTCCATCCACTTGCTGCCCCAACAGGCTTCCCATGCCACGCTCCTACTTTGCCCTTGCAAGCCCTCAAGCCAAGCCAGAGAGAATCAATACATCCTGAATTTTGCAAAACTGTGTGGTTTGGCAAACAATTCATCATGTATCACCTTGGAACTATCATGTACTATCTTGTATCATATCATTTAACTTGTCTACAGTTTTAGAAATTGTTACTTCTTGTGTCTTCAATTAAGTTGTACTTCTTTGATAGCTGAAACTTATTCCCTTCTACCACCACCCAATATTAGATGTTAAATATATATTTAATGGGCCTTAAGTTAGGTGTTTAAACAGGCGTTTAATTAGATATTAAATAAATATTGGTTGAAGAGATAGAGAGTGTTAGAATAGGGGCACCTGGGTGGCTCATTTGGCCCAGTGTCAACTCTTGATTTCGGCTCATATCATAATCTCCTGAAGCGTGAGATTGAGCCCCTTGGCAGGTTCTATGCTGACAGTGTGGAGCCTGCTTGAGATTCTCTCTCTCCCTCTCTCTCTGCCCCTCCCCCCACTCTCTATCTCTCACTCAGAGAAAATAAACACACACACACACACACACACACACACACACACACAATGGAGTATTACTCAGCAATCAAAAAGAATGAAATCTAGGGGCGCCTGGGTGGCTCAGTCAGTTAAGTGTCCAACTTCAGCTCAGGTCATGATCTCGCGGTTTGTGAGTTCGAGCCCTGCATCGGGCTCTGCGCCGACAGCTCAGAGCCTGGAGCCTGCTTCGGATTCTGTGTCTCCCTCTCTCTGCCCCTCCCCTGCTCATGTTCTGTCTCTGTCTCTCAAAAATAAATAAATATATTTTTTTAAATGAATGAAATCTTGCCATTTGCAACAACATGGATGGAACTAGAGGGTATTATGCTAAGCAAAATTAGTCAGAGAAAAATATCATATGACTTTACTCATGTGGAATTTAAGATGCAAAACAGATGAACATACGGGAAGGGAAGCAAAAATAATATAAAAACAGGGAGAGGGACAAAACAAGAGAGACTCTTAAACACAGAGAACAACTGAGTGTTGCTGGAAGGATTGTGGGTGGGGGGAATGGGCTAAATGGGTAAGGGGCACTGAGGAAGACACTTGTTGGGATGAGCACTGGGTGTTATACATACGGCATGAATCACTGGATTCTACTCCTGAAATCATTATTGCACTAGATGCTAACTAACTTGGATGTAAAAACAAACAAACAAACAAACAAACAAACAAACAAACAACAAAAGACTCCCACGTGAAAAACTGGCCTTCAAAAGACTCACAGGACTGTAGCTAACAAAGAAACAGTTACCAATGGGTGGTCAGCACTGCTGCCATCTCCCCAGGGCTCAGGACAGGGAGAGAAGGCCAGAGTGCCCTGTCTTTCCCTGACAAAGGTGGGGTTTTTTTTTAATTTTTTAAAATGTCATTTATTTATTTTTCAGAGAGAGGGAGAGACAGAGCATGAGTGGGGGAGGGGCAGAGAGAGAGGGAGACACAGAATCCAAAGCAGGCTCCAGGCTCCGAGCTGTCGGCACAGAACCCGACGCGGGGCTCGAACTCACGAACCACGAGATCATGACCTGAGCAGAAGTCGGACACTTAACGGGCTGAGCCACCCAGACGCCCCTCCCTGACAGAGGTTTGGTTGCAGACATTACTCAAGATGCTGTCTGAGGGCCTGGCTTCTAAGCTAGGGACTGGCTGCTGTCCTTCAAATCCTCCTGCCTTCCCCCTCCAGCTGTTCCAACAGTAACCCCCAGTCACTGTTATCTTCCTAGAAGGAGCTTGTCCACACATCAAGGGCCCCAACTTTCGCAGCTGCCACCCAAAGGACAGACCCCACATTAAATCAGTTGTGAAGAAAGCAGAAGCAGACTTCTGCCCTTTGTGAGAGTAGAACTTAAATGTTCTCACAAGAAAGAAATGAAGGAAAAAAGGAAAGGAGGGAGGGAGGGAGGAAGGGAAAGAAAGAGAGAAGACAGGTAAATGTGAGGTAATAATGTGTGTGTTAATTAACTCGATGGTGGGACTCCTTTCACAATATGAATATGTCAACTCATCACGTACATTTAAATATCTTACGATTTTATTTGTCACCTCAATAAAACTGAAAAAAAGAACAGGGCGTGGCCTCGAGTAGGCACCTGACGCTAAATAAAAGGTTATATTCAGGATGAAGTGACAAGGGCTGGAGGTAACTGACAAAAAGGTTCAGATGTAAGGAACACGATGAAGCAGCATCTCGAGAACTTGGAGGGGAAGGTGCCACACGGCCGATCGTAACACAGAAACATGACAGGCACGCGAGGTCCTAGAACTCACGTGGCCAGCATCAGGTAAGAAGCACAGACAGCAGCGTGTCCGTTTGGAGGAGAGGCATTCACTTCATGGGAACAGGAAAGGCCCCCCGCAGAGGACGTGTGGTACCCACGGGGCCTGAAGGGAGGGCAGAGGGTCTCAGGGCCAAAGCAGGGACAGGGAGATGCTTTGTGGAAGCATCTAAACCTGACCAGAGCTCCTAGAGCCAAGGGTTTACGAAGGATGGTGCTGAGAAGATAGGTTAGGACCGTCCCTATGGCCATCCAGAGGGTTCTGGCTATCAGGGGAGGGAGGACAGATGTCCATCCTTTAGGCCTTCAGGTCAGAACTAAAGCTCTGTCTCTTCTGTATTTCTAACAACCAGCCATAATCCATAGGCTTATGTACAAATTGCTTTCGGATACCAGTATCCTCTTTTTGAACGTGTTTCTAGAAAAAATAAAAAGCAACGTAAGAACACGGTGTTATATCCATTTTAAGAGGGAATTTAATCCAATGATCATGAGCTTGGTGAGACTGGCTTCAGGCACCTATGTGTATATTCATCAAGTGATGACTAGTGAATGGGTGAATAAATGAATGGATGAAATATGCAAGGCTGTCTTGATTCCATCAAGGGAATGGAAGAAGGGGACAGAGTGTGAGTTGGAGGGGACAGATGAGCCATTCAAAAAGAGGTCTGACTGGTAGACAGCTCTTTAAATCCTTTGCAAAGAAAGTAGAAGCAGACACTTGCCTTTTGTGGGCAAACCTTTGTTCAGCCTCAGAGCAATGTGTGCAGGGGGTAGTGTGACCTTCATTTCCCCTGTGTCCAGTCAAAGAGGCTTTCTGATTCACGTCTGTAGGACACAGAGGCAGTAAACACAAACAAGTATCTGGCTTTGGCAGGGAGAGGTTTGGGGTTGGATCCTTTTCCCCAGTTTTAATAGAGACTATAAAGGGAGATCTTTACCAAACAACATTAAAACATTTTTTGGGGGGCGCCTGAGTGGCTCAGTCGGTTAAGCGTCCGACTTCAGCTCAGGTCACGATCTCGCGGTCCGTGAGTTCGAGCCCCGCGTCGGGCTCTGGGCTGATGGCTCAGAGCCTGGAGCCTGCTTCCAATTCTGTGTCTCCCTCTCTCTCTGTCCCTCCCCCGTTCATGCTCTGTCTCTCTCTGTCTCAAAAATAAAACAAAAACACTAAAAAAAAAAAACCATTTTTTTTAATGTTTATTTTTGAGAGAGAAAGAGACAGAGACAGAGTGTGAGCAGGGGAGAGGCAGAGAGAGAGAGGGAGACACCGAATCTGAAGCAGGCTCCAGGCTCTGAGCTGTCAGCACAGAACCCGACACAGGGCTTGAGTCCACAAACTGCGGGATCATGACCTGAGCCGAAGTCGGACGCTTAACCGACTGGGCCACCCAGGCACCCCATTTACCAAACAACATTTTGAAACACCATCATGTTGGGGTGCACAGGCCGGAGCCCTTGAAGACCAGGCAGGCAAAACCAGATGAGTGCTCTCCTGCCCCACTGTGCATGGGAGCATTTGAAAGTTCTCTTATTGCAGGTCTGACTCGCTGCCCTTTATTTATGGGAACCATTGCAGAGCTAAAGGGAAGCAGAGACAGTCATTGCTTTTCTGGGGGCAACACTCATGGATGACTGGGAAAGCCACAGACCTAGTGGGAAAAAACATTATTTTGAGCACTGGCAGACCTGGATTTTGAGGCTGACATTATCTGCCTACCAGCTGGTTCACTGGGGGATACAACGCCTGCCTCTTGCCGAATGGATCTAAATCTGAAAATGTTAACTCCTAGCCCTGAGGAAAGAGTGCTGAGGAGAGGCTGAAGGGGATGGGGGGCTAAGGACAGGGTGAGAATAAAGGTGGGAGCCTGGCTGCAAGACCCCGGCCAGCACTACCAAAGAGCCTGTTACAGGCAGAAGCCTTGACTTGGGGGCTCCCAGATGTCCACAGATAGAACTGAGAGCATCTGTACAATCAGTAAGGAAGCAATTACACTCTGATTTTCACTAACCTCTAACTACAATTTAGAGTTGCCTTCAGTTAAGAATGTAGCCAACAAACCATGGCATTTGCCCCAGCTAGGCTTACGTATGTTTTCACTATCACATGATTGCTGCAGAGACCTTGAAATATCACTTACATTCATTACCTCTTCAATTTTTTTTAATGCTTATTTATTTTTGAGAGAGAGCGAGAAAGAGAGAGAGAGAGAGTGCAAGTGGGGAAGGGGCAGAGATGGAGACACAGAATCTGAAGCAGGCTCCAGGCTGTCAGCATACAGCCCAATGTGGGGCCTGAACCATTAGATCATGACCTGAGCCAAAGTCGGACGCCCAACCAACTGAGCCACTCATGTGCCCCCATTCATCACTTCTTCAAAAGCATAATCGTTATTAGACCTACTGCTAGATCTTGTCCTTTTTTTTTAAGTTTATTTATTTATTTTGAGAGAGAGAGGAAGAGCACACACGAGCAGGGGAGGGGCAGAGAGAGAATCCCAAGCAGGCTCTGCACTGTCAGCATCGAGCCTGACATGAGGCTGGATCTCATGAAGCATGAGATCGTGACCTGAGCCAAAATCAAGAGCCAGACGCTTAACCTACTGAGCCACCCAGGCGCCCCTAGATTTTGTCCTTCAATGCGTTAATAAAGTAACATTTATTTTCCACATCACAAGTTTGTTTATATTTTGGTAACTATATTTCAATATGGTCAGTTCCCTTCACAGTTATTTTAGCTAGAAACAGCATTCTGAGAGGCACCTGGGTGGCTCAGTCAGTTGAGCCTCCGACTCTTGATTTTGGTTCAGGTCATAATCTCATGGTTGTGAGATTGAGCCCTGCATTGGCCTCCACGTTGATCATGGATCCTGCTTACGGTCCTCTCTCTCTCTCTCTCTCTCTCTCTCTCTCTCTCTTTGAGAGAGGGGGAAAGAGGGGGAAAGAGTGGTGTTTGTGTGGGTGGTGGTGAGCATGGTGACTTTTTTCCTCCTTTGCCCTCTCCCAACCAGCAGCGCAACAACTCACCTATTTGCTCTTCGGCAAGTAAATGAGATTGGCTCATCCCCTCTCCCCCACTTACATGCTCTCTCTAAAATTAAAATTAATTAATTCTAAGAAACAGCATTCTGAAAAGCAGTCCAGAGTTCGCCAGCCTGCCAAAGGCGTGAGCTCATGGCACACAGAAAGGTTAAGAACTCAGAACAGCAGCCAGCAAAGGGGAGGTTCTGGAAATACAGAAGTGTTTAGTTCCGTTTCAACATCCTTTTCAGAAGACACAAAGCTCTTTGTTGCTCATGCCCTGGAAAGTTGATCAAGGGCCAACAGAGAGCAGGATGGAGACGTGGGAGAAAATGGGCGGAGGCCCCCGGAGACATGAAGGAAAGGAAAGTCACAGCTGACATTCCCCACCGCCATCCCCCAACACCATGACGGAGTCTAAGCACCTAAGTTAGAGTGGAAATCAGCAGAGGCTTGGGGCCCCTGGCCCCTTAAGCGTCTCTCACTCTGCAGCATCAGCTGGTTCCTTACAGACTCGGCAACTGTCTGCTTAAAACTCCCAGCTGGCTCCTAACACCTGCCGGCCAGCTGCTCTGCCTATTGAAGAACTCTCAGACTCCAAACATCTTGCCTCAAGAAGGTCAAGATGGACTTTATGGTCTTTTGTTTGGTGACTCTGCTGCCATTTGGTCACTGAGTGTACGAGCCAAAGTTCAGTGCTAAACACTCACTTGAACTTAATTTTTCTGTTTCATTAAGGAGGCTATTTTAGAGTCTGGCCATGCGTCAAGGACACATTAACTCTGGGGACAGCCCATTTCTCCATGTCAGTCCCCGGGGATGGAGGGGCATGGCCAGGAGCCAACAGGAAGGGGTTCTGACCAGGGAGGAGAAAGGCTCTGTGGGAATTGGTATGGGTGGCTTAAGCAGCAGCCTCTGGGGATAGCAAAGCTCTAGGCTGTGGAGGGTTATTAGAGTGACTGCCCGGAAATATGTCCCTGGTTAGCCCCAGCTAAGGTGTAGGTAAGGAGAGGTGGGAGTGTGGGAAGGTAATTGCGGTCGCCGCAGGGCCTCCAGGTTTCTTATCTGGCAATGCCGAGCTTTCTGCAGGGGCACGGTAAGCAAAGCGTGCTGTTTTTCCTAGGAATCCAGTGCTGTACAGAACAAAAACCAATGACAAACAAAAAACCTAGCCAATCTCATTTACTTGCCAAAGAGCAAATAGGTGAGTTGTTGCGCTGCTGGTTGGGAGAGGGCGAAGGAGGAAAAAAGTCGCCATGCTCACCACCACCCACACAAACACCACTCATGGAAAGAACATGATACTAGCTACTAGGACAGCTGGGTCCCAGCCCTGGCCCTGCCTCTCTCTAACCTCCTGCTTGACTTCCTTTTCCCAGTGGGCCTCGGTTTCCCCATATCGGAAAGTTAACCACTGCTGCTCTTAAACACAAACCCACCCGCAGTCCTGGCTGGACTCCCCCACCCTGGGTGTGGGCAGTCCGAGAAAAGGAGAGAGTGTTCTACAGGTGCCAACAGCCTCCACGACAGGGGAGCGGCAGCCCCACCCAGCAGGTCTGAGTGTGTGTTGAAATGAAGAGAAGAGGGACGCAACTGGCCAGTGTGGTGGCTTTTATTCCATTCATTCATTCATGCATGCATGCATGCATGCATTCACTCACTCACTCATTTATTAAGTTCTGTCTTTGGATATGTTTCTGTTTCTAAGAATAAAACGTGTTCATTGTAAAAATTTCAAACACAATGAAAATCTAAAATCGCTGCAAGTGTTTTCCCAGAACTGCCTCCCAGGAGAAACAATTTACTGTCTTGTATTTATTGTATGCACTTTTTTATTCCTTTATCTTCCTTTTCTTTTCTCTCTCTCTCTTTTTTTTTTTTTTGGTCCTTGTAGCATACAAGCACATTTTATTTGAGCAGTGTAAAAGTGTTTGGATTAAAACATCAGAGCCTTCCTTCCCTTCCACTCCTTTCAACCCTGAATTCCACTCCCCTCTGCAGACAGTCACTGTTAATATTCTGGTGCTGATCCTTCTAGATACTCAAGTGCAGGTAGCTTGCTACCCCAACACCTGCTATCCAGCCCTGGCCAGTGAGAAGTCACTGTTGCCAGTGCAGCCCTGTTCAGTCTCCCATACCCTCTGCCTCCCCACTTCTCTGGTAGGCATCAGATGTCATCCCTTCTGTCCCCCGAAGTCCAGGGGCACAGCTTCAGGGGAGGGGAAAGCATCTCTCCTCCCCACTGGGTGATGGAGAGGGGAGGGGAGGCCTTGGCACTCCAACAGGCTGGCTGGGAGTGAGCACTGATGCCAGCAAAGAGTGTTTCATGATGTCTTAGCATGATCCACATATGTGGTGCAGTCCTTCCCTTGGGATGTAGGGGAGCTAAGCATCCATTGTGTATGTAGTCTTGGCCTTTGGGGTCTCAGCTGAAACATAGACACAAAGAATCCCGCCTTAATATCCAGTCACAGATGCCATCGTTTATTTATTTCATGATGGACATTGGGTTGTTTTGTGTGTGTGCTGACAAGCTACCTCAGGCAGGTTTTTAAATTAGCTGCTGATGCTTGCTTGCTTTCTTTCTTTTCTTTCTTTCTTTCTTTCTTTCTTTCACATTTATTTATTTATTTTTGAGAGATAGAGAGAGATGCAGCATGGGCAGGGGAGGGGGAGACACAGAATCAGAAGCAGGCTCCAGGCTCCGAGCTGTCAGCACAGAGCCCGACATGGGGCTCGAACTCACAAACCGTGAGATCATGACCTGAGCCAAAGTCGGCCGCTTAACCGACTGAGCCACCCAGGCACCCCATTAGCTGCTGATTCTTATAAACATTTGTCATTTTGGCCTCTCCACACCATCTAACCCCCTGCCCTGCTTCTCAAGTTGGGAGAAGCTTACCACTGGACACACCCAATGTATGCCATGGGGCCACGACAGCGTCACATTCATTTCAAAGTTCTGGCGAAAAAGGGATGTAACATAATGATTCAGTACTTAATACAAGAGAGATAAGTCAGGAGATGTCAAGAACATTTCTCCTTTGTAGTGAGCTGTTTAGGACTTTGGTGCCAGACCTCCAGGAGATGCACAGCCATCCTCCTCTGTACCCAGGGGCATCTTTCCATGCACCGCTCTGGTAGCCAGCCTCCAAGACAGCCCCCAGTGATCCTGGCCTCCCGGCATCCACACCCTTGAGGATCTCCCCTTCCAAATTGTGCCAGGGACATCTATGCCACTAATGTCACCATCCTCTTCTTTCTCCTTCAATTCCTAAATCCTGGAGGTGGCACACGCATGGGCACAGGGGATAAATGAAATTATACAAAATGGCTGCTCCTCTGCCCCCCTAGCTAAGGTCATGATGAGTGGAGTGCATAACCCAGGAGCGGTATTTTCTTTGTGGACCAGCAACAGGTAGCAAACTTCTGTGTGCTCAGTCAGGGGCTTACAGCAGCAGGTGAGTTGCTGTGAAACGAGTTTTGAGCCCACTTCTGCCGGTTGCCGACTTCATTTTCTCCGCAGGCCTGTTGTCCAAACCCCTACAGCAGTTTATCGTGCAATTCAGAGTGGATTGAGAACCCTCATTGAAATGGTTGCTTGGAACCTGAGTTTCCCGCCACATCGCTGTGCAATGCGATTCTGGGGCATTCCCTCCAGCGTGGACTTTGGTTCCAGGTTGGGTGTGGGCAGTGGATTCCTAGAAGAGTCATGAAAGCCAGCCCGGGGTGGGCACAAGCAAGGCCCTTTCTAGACAAATGCTGGACCCTGGGTAGGCAAGGAGCCGATGGCATTTGGGTTCCCCGCACAGGCCAGGTCTTCCTCCTGATTGCGGTCTCCACCTGTATTGGGCGTGTGGGGTGTGGCTCTCGCCCTGCCTGGGATAATGGTGACCTGAAGTCATTCATTACCCAAATCCAGGAAGGGCAGTTCACTGTACCGCAACTGGTACAGTCATGGCGGCCTCTCTCTGGCACGTGTCAGCAAAAGAGTGTGTTTATTTTCTACCATCCAGAGCCACGTGGAACCTGGCCCAGATCTGGGAGAAGGTGCAGTTGGCTCCGCAGCCAGCCCTGAGGAGACTTCCTGATGAGGCCTCCTGAAGTCCGCCTTTTCTTAGCTGACACGATTAAATGTTTCTAACACTCAGTGGCCGGAGCTTCTCTCTGGTGCTCCAGACCTGGGTACTGGGTATCCATCCGCCCCTGTGAGTTCACCTCAGAGGGTGTCTAAAGGCCAGGTCCTTATCTTTTACACACACTCTCCTCTCCTGTCCTCATTTTTGTCAAAACCTGCTCCTGCTGCAAGATTCATTCCTTGGGCGATTGTTCCCTCCAGCCGCCTAACCATTCAAGCTGAGGAGTCATTCTCCATTCCTCCTCTCAAGAAACCTTTCTTGAACCACTACCCAGTGCCAGACTCTGTGCCAGGCCCTAAAGGTAAAGACAGGCATCAGAACAGGCTCTGGATGCTCAGAGGCCAGTGGGGAACCCACAAGAACGAGTGTGACACATCGGGTTGTTCAGGAGGAGGAGTGGAGTGTCTAACCCAGCACACAGGGATCAGGAAAGGTTTCCTGTAAGAGGTGATGCCTGCATTGAGTCAGGAGAGAAGAGAGTGGAGGAGAGGAGGTGTCTTGAGCGTTGAGACTGGAACCATGATTAGGAGCCGACTTAGGAGGGCTTTTGTTGGAGAGTAAGACTGGACTTAGTTCTGCAGGCAATGGAGAGCCATTTGAGGGTTTGGGACTTCGTGGGGGAGGTGGGTGGTGAAGGAAATCCGATTTGCATTTTGAATGGCTCACACTGGAAGCTGTGGAGAGGTTTGAATAAGAGGGTGGGTGGGAGGGACGCAAAGCTGGAAGCAAGATCTTGAGAAGGCAGATGACGGAAACTGAACCAGGGGAGACGGGGGAGGAGGAAGGGGAGACAAAGGAACAACTGATTAAATTTGGGGGAGATGGGAGATGAGTGAGTTAAAATGACTTCTCGGTTCTGGCTGGGGTGTTTGGGTGGTTGGTGGGGCCAGCAATGGAAACAGAGAACACAGAAGGAGAAACAAGCCTGGGGGGGGAAATGTGATGAGTTTATATTTGGAGGCACTGAGTTTGAGTGCCTGAGGGATATTAGGGAGGGGAGGTCAGCAGGAAGCTGGAACACAGGCAGAAGCTCTGCGGGGGGGGGGGGGGGGGGGGGGGGGAAGCTGGGATAAGAGATGTGAATCTGTGAGTCACGAGAACCGAGAGACAACCGTTGAATCAACAGGAGGAATGTGTGCAGGGAGAGTGTGCAGAGTAGGGAAACCAGAGGGTGAAGACCATCCTAGGGAGCCTGGAAAGGAAAGGGGTGGGCCAAAGAAAAGAAACTAAGAGAGCCGGGAGAGAAGAGATACCAAGAGAAGTAAGAAGTTCGGAGTGGGAAGAGCATCACAAAAGCCAAAGGCACACAGCTCTAAGAAATGAGCGGTGTCATACACCAGAGAGAAGTCCAGCAAGACTAAGACTGGACAGTGTTCACTGGACTTGACATTTAAGAAGCTGCTGGTAAACTTGGGACTGGTCTTAGCAGATACAGTAGCCTCTGTCTCACCTGTGTGCATGTGGAAGGAGTATGGGAGTGGAGTTCATACCTATGAATTGATCTGGATCAATATAAAGGGAGCCTGATTTTAAACATTTTAGAATACAGCCCAAACCAACCAACCAACCAGTGGTAGACTGAACGTTAAAAAAAAATTTAGGGGCACCTGGGTGTCTCAGTCAGTTAAGCCTCTGACTTGGGCTCAGGTCATGATCTCGCCATCCGTGAGTTCAAGCCCCGCATCGGACTCTGTGCTGACAGCTCAGAGCCTGGAGCCTGCTTAGGATTCTGTGTCTCCTTGTCTTTGCACTTCCCCTGCCGTCTTTCTCTCTCTCAAAAATAAACATTAAAAAAAAACTTAAAAAAAAAATTTACACTGTGAGAAACCCACTTCGTATGGAACAGTGTTACTCAGAAAGGAATGAGTCTCTGAGTTCTTGTGATCCTGTACTATTCTGAGAAAAGATTTTCCATGTATGCTTTCTAGGTGAAAGCAACATTAAGGTACATTTTGGATGTTTATAACCACATCGATCCTGACCTGTATTTTAAAGGCTTTTATTTGGAACTTGGTTGTGTACAACAGTGCCCCTGGGTGTGGATGTCATGCATAAAAACTTATCTTTTATTAGCAAGAAGGCAATCCTCTCAAAACATTATTCCTGCTCTTACACATGGGGTGGGAGTGACTGATTTAGGTTTTAGCTTATTTAGGTTTTGTGGGATGCAACATGCAACACTGGGGAGGGATATCGATGTAGCTAGTAGGGCTCCTTTAAATTGGTTAAAAACTCACTTGCCCATGTGTGTTGTATAGCTGTGCTTCTACTAAATGGGTCACAGAGGGGGACCTACCCTTTTTTTTAAAAAATAAAGTTTACAAAATTATATATACAGAGAATTAAACAAATCATAAAGCACAGCAAATTTCTCAAACTGAAGCACTTGGGTAATCAAGCACATAGATCAACAAACAAAATTACAGACAGCCTGGATGGACCCCTGCTTATGCCCTCAGCTCCTTTATTTATTCACTACAACCTCTAGGGCCAAGGATGACCACTCGTGTAATTTTTCATAGCATAGATCCATTTTGCTTGTTTTTGAACGTACTATAACCGGAGTATGATATGACTGGAATAATCAGTATGTATCCTTTTGTGTCTTATTCAGTATATTTGACAAGATCCATCCGCGTTGCTCTGTGTAGTTGTAGTTCATTGTTTTTGCTATATAACAATACCACTGTAAAGCTCAACCATAGTTTGTCATTTCAATAATTGATAAAAATTTGGGTTGTTGCCAGTTTGAGGCTATTATAGTTTGCTATGAATATTCTCATACATGCATTTTGGTGCATGCATTTGTTTCAATATATTCCCACAATTGCACATCCATCACAATTTCAGAATATTTTCATTACTCCAAAAAGAAACCCCACGCCTCCTTAGCTGTCACCCCCGACCCTTTCATCCCCTCAGCCCTGGTCAACAAATAATCTATTGCTACAGATTTGCCTTTGACATTTCACATAAGTGGAATCACACAATATGTGGCCTTTTGTCTGACTTCTTTCACTTACCATGTTTTCATGATTCATCAGATTTTGATTCAGCAGAGAAACCATCACGGTCAAAGTGTAAACATTCCCCTTTAAAAGACAGTGCTAATTGCTCCCTTACCTGACGATATATTTATAGTTAACTTTCATAGTTTACACATTTTCATGGATATACTAGGAAGCCGCACTACTCTGAATCAATTTGTGACACCCACTGTGGTTTATCTTTGAGTGTTGAAGGTTAAGGAATAGTTTGCCTTTGACATTTTCCAGGTCGAAATTATTTTGGCCATGTTCGATAATCAATTCTGGAGTTCTGAGTTCATTTGTTGGAGCAGATTCAAATAATTTCCTGAGATGAGACAAATCTGGCTTTTCTTAAGGTACCCATACAGCTGACCAAGTGGAGGCATAGAGCCTTCCATTCAGTTGAGAACACAGAGAGACAGACACAAGGGAGGAAATGTGAAGACTCACGTGCAGAGACAGAGATTGTGGAGCTATGTATCTACAGGCCAAACAACTCCACGGAGACACAGATTGCCCCTCACAGCGTCCAGAGAAAACCAACCTTGCCAACACCCTGACTTTAGACTTCCGGCCTCCATAATGGTGGGAGAATTTGTTTTAAGCCACCAAATTTGTGGTAATTTGTTTCGGTAGTCCTAGGAAACTAACCCTAAATACCTGAAAACTCCTGGGGTAACTGGATGGCTCAGTCGGTTAAGCGTCCCACTTTGGCTCAGGTCATAAATCTCATGGTCTGTGAGTTCGAGCCCTCCATCAAGCTCTGTGCTGACAGCTTAGAGCCTGAAGCCTGCTTTGGATTCTGTGTCTCCCTCTCTCTCTGCTCCTCTCCCGCTCACACTGTCTCTGAAAAATGAACAAACATTAAAAAAAAAAACTTTAAATGCATGAACTCCCAATTCTGACACTGCCTGGCATAAACTGGTACTCTATTGAAGCTTTACAGCACATCCTTGGGGCTGTGAACACACTTTAGGAAAGACGAATCTCTCATTTTGTAAGGAAAAGAAATTGACTTTGAACTCACTTTTTCCATTGTTTTTGTTGTTTTTAAAGAAAGCTCTACACCCAACGTGGGGCTTCAACTCATGACCCTGAGATCAAGAGTCACATGCTCTACCAGCTGAGCCAGAAGGAGCCCCATCACTTTTTCTTCCTGACTTGTTTCCCCAACTAAAGTCTAGCAGTCTGGATTACAAGAATGGTCCAACCTTCTTTTAGAAATTCTGGAATTAGAATAAATGCATCTATTTTCCTCCATACTGGTATCAAAACCAGGGCAGTCTGAGCCTGAATCACCAAATAGTTTAAATTTTTTCTTTAGAAGGCTGGCCTTATTTTGGTACAAGGGTCAAGGTCATTTTCCTCTGACTTAGCTTAAGTCCAGTATTAACATGTCCAAAAGCAGAAGGGGAGGAAAAGAACCAACTAGAACACATGGATATCATATACTTGCACCGTCAACAGAAGTGCCTATCTTTACTAGGATAAAGTTTACACTGTCAGAAGCGTTATCTTACCACATTTATAGAACCCTTCTTTATTAGAAGTATTAACTACCAATAAGGTTGGATAATACAAACACGAAAGGGTTGCGGTAATGGGAAGAAAGAGGCTACCACATTGCAAATCTCTTAAGTTTACGGAGGGTCTGTGGGGAAGCGATTCTAACTAACACTTGAAAGGGAGGCTACGAAAGCAGCTTCTGAATAAGTTTACCGTACATGGTGATGGGTTCTGGAAGATATTGGGTATTAGCTGTAGGTCTTATTAGCCAGCCACTGTACTGCTTCCATGTGTAGACCAAGAATCAGAGGCTTGAAGGGAACATGGGTTCCTTTTTACCGAACAATTCACTTCCATTCACTTCCTCTATAGTAGGAAAACATTCATACTGACTCTACAGCACATTTTCAGACTTCAGACTGTAAGGTGACATTCAGTATCCCCGGCTGTCATTGGTTTATTTTTCTTTCTTATTCCTGCATTTCCTGCTTGCCATCTTGGGAGGTAGAGAGAGCCACATGAAAGAGGTTAAGAGCATATGCACTATGGGGCAACCGCGATAGGAATCTACCCCATCATCTCAGGGTGGGTTGGAAGTTTCCTGCTCCCAATCCTTCAGACTGCCCAACTCTGACTGGCAAATAATCTTTCAAGATGCTGTGAATCCTGAAAGGGCTAAGCAAACGTCTGATGAGGGAATGTATTGACAAGAAAAACTTTGCTCTTGAAGGTTATGTAGGCCAGCTATCTAGATCCTAACATAATGGCTACCATCCACAGATAACTATCTGAGCATTTGAAATGTGGAGAGTCCAAATTGAGATGTACTGTAAATTTATACACTGGATTTCAAAGACTTGGTATGAGAAAACGTAAAATGTCTCATTAATCTTTATACTAATCACATGCTGAGATATTTGGGGTAGGTTAGGCAGAATATATTAAAAATATTTCAACTGTTTCCTTTGACTTTTTAATGCGGCCACTAAAAAACCTTTAATTACATATGGCTCATTACATCTGTATTGGACAGCAGTCTATGTGAAATATCCAAGAGACCCCAAACACTTGCAGTGATCTGACCAGACTCTCACAAGAATTTTTTCCTTTGGTACAAATCAGGTCTTATGATTTGTTAAGAAGTAATTGTATCCAGTGATGTTTAACTGACACATTTAAACACCAGTTTAATAGTGGTTTAGTAGTGTCAAAGCATAGTTAAGAATTTAAGATGTAAAAGATTTGTAAAAGGGGGAACTAAATCGGCAAAGATGAAGTCCTGATAAGAGTCCACATTTCACACCTTGTTTAAGGGCCTCTATTGCTCACAGAAAATCTGCTGAGTCCCGAGGCTTCTTCTAGGAGAGCTCTTTCCCTTGTAGTGACTCAGAACTCAGAGCTGCCATCACCATGGCAGAGGAAAAGAGAGCTGGCTTTTAAATGCTCCCACAGGACCTATGCTTATAAGGCCTTCAGATTTGTATAAAAATTAATGAGACACTTTATGTTTTCTCACACCAAGTCTTTGAAATCCAGTGTATAAATTTACAGCACATCTCAATTTGGACTCTCCACATTACAAAGGCTCAAATAGCTGCATGGGCTTTCCTGCCTTCACTGCAGGTAAGGAGTCACGAGAGAGCGCACCGGTATTTACTGAGTAGAAAATGCCTCTGCCGTAAGACAGCACCAGCTTTGGGTTTCTTGAGGCATTCAAAGTCCAACACAAACATTCTTTCAAATATGCTGGACACAAGAGAGAAACAATCAGGACTTGGTCACTTTACTGAATGCCTCTACCAGTTAACTACTGGAGCGGGCAGAGGGCATCATCCTTCCTTAATTAAGCCAAAGAACGAATGCTTCCTGAAAGAGGGAACGGAAGGAAGTGGGATTATTTCGCCTCAATTTTTTGTATCTTGTGTCTACTTTCCTTCTCAAGTAACACAGTCAGCATATACACGGAAGTAGATTACTCTTATTTTCTTCCTTTTTAGTGAAAGGAAAGGAATTACACAAACATGTACGGAAAATGAAAGAGGCTCCTCTTTCCCTATCATGCTGACAAGAAGTTGGATGTAAGCTGTAGCTAATGTGGACAACTTTGCCTGGTTACCTACTGTAATCTTTCCTGCATCTTATGGTCAACATATAAAGAAAGAAATCTAGTTACCTACTTATGTAGCCCTACTGTTCGGTGAGTTTAGGCCACATGTGTGGCTACGTTCAGCTATCTTCTTGGCTTTTTAGAAGATAGAATTATGTTCTACGTGTTGTAATGCTAGTTGTTTTTGAGTTTCTAAGACGTCTACACAAATGCAGAAACAAAATCTGAATTATAGTCTAAAAATGAGATCTGGCTGCTAGTAGCTCAGCAGCTCTATCTTCCTGCTGGAATCCTGCTACCACCCTCCCTCCAGGCACACACAACCCTACCCCTTCCACAACACAAACATGAACCACAAAAAAATGTTTTAAGTGTACATCATACATTTATTACCAACAACCCTCTCAACTCCAAAATTGGGCACAGGGATTAAAAATAAAAATTCATTGCACTACTTAGTAAAGCATTACTAGTAACTTTCATAAAAAATGTACAAACTTTGTTAAAAATTTATCAAGCCTTCAAATGATTTGGTTACAGATATTTATAATACGTACATTTAAAACTATGTTAACTGATACAATGGAATATGATTTCAGGAAATGACTCAGCAAATGATTCCAAAAAACACCCCTGTAAGCTTTCATAATCTGAAACAAACAGCAAAATGAGGTAACCAAATGTACCAACAGGGGGGAAAATAGCTTTCTAATGAAGGCCTAAAGATATCTGTGAAAAATATTCTCTTTAAGTGAGTTGGTAGATCTCATTCAAAATACTGTAAGAGGCCCAAATTTAAGAATCTTAATAAATCACGTTTCAGAGAGTGTATAAAATCTAAATATGTGTTCACATTTTCCAGATTTTGCTCAAAAAAAAAAAAAAAAAAAAAAAAAAAAGAAAAATTCAGGACAGAAAATCCTAATGAGATCTTGATACCTGGAGGCCTTGACTTGTTTTTTGTTTTGTTCTTTTGGGGCGGGTGGGGGCGGGGGGGAGAGAGTTAAAAAAAATTTCAAGATGATTATTCATGCAAAACAAAACGAAACCCCACAGCAGAGTTAAGATGGTAAAGCCAATATCGTTTTAGGAGAAAAGAGGAAGAAGGCAACAAACCAACATCTGCCTGCTACCTGGCGCATCGCTCAAGGTGGCAACAGCCGGGCATGAATCAACTGTTCCTTCTCTTCTGGTCGCCACACAGGCGCTCACCGTGGCTGGCGTGAGCTGGTTCAGAGCACATGCACATATGCTCCTAATCCGCACTACCCACCTAATAAGCAAGTCTGTACACATCTCTAAGGGCCCCATGCACAGAAAGACATTCCCAAAGAGAGATCAGTCACAAGAGGGCGACAATCCAGGATTTTACCAAAATAGACCCTGCTGCCTCCTAAGTTGCCAAATGCCTCTCAAAAATTTGCTGGACAAGGGATTGTATGACAAGAATTCATCGTCAGAGGGAGGGGAGAAAAGGCTACTTTTCCTAGTCATTAGTACAATGTGCCTTGTTAATTAGGTATCTATATAAATTAGAAAAAGTGCTTTACTTGCATGCTTCAATAAAATGAATACTGAGTGTAGTAGTGTTATGTTAGATCTGTACAGATATAAATTTTTTGCAGCTATATAAAAGAGTCTATGTATAAGATGGGCTTTTGCCATTTTCAACATGATTTTTTAATTAAAAAAAAGATTAAACTATACGTGATTTGTAATGTAGCTGATTATTATGCCAATAATTTTGGTCTTTAACACACTTTTTATTCATCAGGAACAGGTGGGGAGTGTCCCAATGAGTTAAAAGTAACGTGCACTTTACTACTGTTGAGATGTATTTCTGATGCACTGACAAATACAGGGGCAAACAAAGTGTGCAAAATCCTATTTGTATGACTAGATAGAGGCAACAGTGTCTGGAAAAGGGCAAAATTGTGCTTCTGTGTGAATTGACTTTACTGAACTCTAAGCTGGGATGAGTCTATGGAGACTTCAAGGGAAGGCAAGTAGCATGGCAGTAACAAGTCGTTAACACTGTCTGAGGAGAAAACTGACACAGAGCCAGCTGAGAGCTGAGTGAGGCTGGCGGAGAGTCCTCACAGTCCTGACTAGGATTATGCAGCTTGTGCTACTGCGAACAAAGCAATGACACCAACTGCAGGAAGAGGCAGACAATGCTGAATACAACAGAAGGAGAGGAATCGAAACATTGCTGGAAAAATGACTTTAAACAATCTAAATGATGCTCAATGAACCTATTAAAAAAAAAAACAAAAAACCCACACAGCTATGTATTTCAGATCGACTAAATGAAGGTCAATTCCTGTTTTACAGCATTATTTTTTATACAAAAATCAAATCTTCATTTATACTGCAAGTATTCTGGACCTGTTATATTAAATTTTTCTCAAACAAAAAAAAAAATTTTAAAAGCAATAAAACATCAAAGCACATCAGGTCTAAGAATTCAAGCTGTCACAGCACTTGACCCATCCTGGAAATGAGGGTTTCCAGGAGAAGCACTACTAGACAACTTTCAGAATTGGAGGTTGGCAGGTGAATCAATACGAACAGAAATAGAGTTTTCTTAAAATATTTTAGTTGCCTATGAGAGCTTAACAAAGAACATATCAGAAGTCAAGCTGAATTAGTTAACAAATTTTGTTCTGGTGGAAGTAAAGGAGGTGAGACTTCGTGGGACGAGCGGTATTCTTAGAAATATATTACTCAAATATCTTCAGAATAGACTACAAATCTAAACATTAAAAAAAAAAAAATCACAGGTGCTTCCTGTAAGAAGCTTACTGGAAATGTAAAGGAAAAAAACAAACCATCAACATTCAAATCACTGATTGAAATGCTAATATTGCTAACTGATGATGTATGATATTGCACCTTCTTTTTGGAAACAGCAAGTTGGAGAGTACAAAATTTTTTCCCACAACAGAATCAAAAAATCAGGTTCATGGAGTGAGAATCTGTTACACTTTTTTTCTTAAGTGACCCACTCGGGACCACCGACGAAGAGAAGGTGACAGCTGCCTGAAGCAAAGGAAGAAGGCTTTTCTCATTCCATTCACTGGGAGGGAAGGGGATGGAGTATTCAATGCTTATCATTGATGCACCCTTAGCAATCAGTGTGCAACAGCAAACACAAGGGAAAAAACCAGTGTACAGTACTAGTGCTGTTTAAATAACACACCAGATTATACATTGCAGCATAATTAAAACTACACACACATTCTTGGTACATGCTGGTAGATAGGATCTCAGACACACGTTAGCGACCATGCCCTCACACAAGTAGTTGCGCACACTCTCTCTCTCACACAGATACATTTATCACCAACAGTCACACGCTGCATTCATTTCCACTCACAGTTTCTGAAGGCTCTATATAAGGTAGATTGCTATATCATCTGGAGCTACCACTTTTTATAAAAGCACATGCTAAAAGATCACGTCCACTGTAATCTTGCAGCAACACTCGGAATGATCACACAAAAACCAGGGAATGTTAGTGCACACACAAAATTAAGCTAAAGAAAAAGTCTTTGGAGTTCCAATCACACGGTTAGTATAACAATCCCATAATTGTGAAGACTAATTGTAAGCTTTTATAGTTGATTAAGTCACACAGTGCAAAGAAAGGTCCATTGACCCTTTTGGTAAAGGGAGGGCTGGAAGCCACACAGATTAAGTTCAATGGATAGTCCGTATATACATGTGATGAGGAACACCCAAACTAAACTTGTGCTCTTAGGTTGGTCATTCTGAATCCCGATGCACTTCTGAAGCATCAGCTCGGCAAATTGGGCAAGTACGATTTGCCTAAAACATAAAAGAGAAAAAAACTTGTCCGAATTGTGAGTCACACAATGAAATACGTCAAAAGCAATAAACTATTTTTACCTCCCATATAGTTTTTACATTCTTTATTCCTTTAAAAAGGTACAAAGTAATCATTTAATCTTTCTTAAAAAAAAAATACACCATCAACTCAGACTTAGTAGCTGAGGATTTTCCTAATAGGTCTGTTTTATCACACCAACAAGATTACCTATCACCAGTTCAGATTTAATAACTAGCTTAAAACTCCATCTCAACAAATGGCACCACCATTTTTCGAGTTGCCAAAGGCAGAAACCTAAGCATTACCTGCTCTACGTTCCACATCCATCATTCATCAAATATTCCCATTTCTACATTTTGACAGTTCTCGAATCAGTCCTCCTCTTTTCATCCAATTGCCAGAACTTGTTCTCTGGCTAGCCCAGGACCCATTATTCCATCTCCCCATTTCTCAGAAAGATCTCTCCCTTTCTGGTCCCCAAACAGTGGCCAGTTGTCTTTCTAAAACACAATCTCAAGCACAGCCTTCCACACTGTTTCTGGGATCAAGTCCACACTCCCTCACACTCATAAGCCGGTCACTCACTGGCCATAGCTTTGAACGGCTCTTCTCTCGCCACTCTCGCTATCAGCCATACGGAATCTGTCATTTTTGGGTCAGTCTCTGTTCCCACATGACAGGGTTGTGAGTACATAAAATACTTTCTTCTTCTGAAAAGTTAAGACCCTTTGCCTTCAGGGTTCGGTTTGGGCTAAACTGGGCACCCTTAATCCGTGCTCACAGAGAAAAGACTGATTCTATTTTAACTTCTCTGTCTTCCTCACCAAACTGTAAACTTCTCTAACCCAGTGGTATTATCTCCTAATCAGAATGCTCAAAAAAAAACCAAAACCAAAACAAACAAAAAAACAGTTGATCATCTTTAAATTATTTTACTGCATCATATTTTCATTCTACTATTATAAAATATAGAACTTGTGTCCTTTGGGTTTTTCAGATCTACAAAAGAAAAAATGATCAGAATTAAGTAAGAAGCACTAGAGGTTTATTTCCCAAGTAAATCTCTGACAAAGGAGCTCCAGTGAGGTCCACCTGTAAACTCTTAAGAGAAAAATGGCCCGTCAAGTTCAGGCCTTGTCCCCACACACCATGAGAAAGGAAACACTGATGACCAAGGACAGATAACTCATTTTCAAGTTACTCCCACATTAATGACTGTAGTTAATTTTTACTGATGTTTTCTCTTCATTCACAGAAATCATTGAAAATTTTGTCCCCTTACCCACCCTCCACAAGCAATGGATTTAAAACTACAGTCAGTAAAAAAGAATTCAATGTTACTCTCTTCACAGATACCATCTCTTTACCTTAAGCCATTTGTCGACACACTTGGCATGGAACTCGTGGTTACAGGGTAAAACTCTAAGTAGCTGCCTTGACTCAAAATCACACATGCATACTACACACCTAAAAAAAGCAAAAAGATCATTTAACCATAAAACCAAGTGGTTTCCTATTTTGTTATGACTACTGAAGCCTACAACACCATTTACCATCTCACTTTTCAAAATGTCATTTAAATTTTAAGACAAAGTAATCTATCAATACCCTGAAATAATCATAACCTAAGACATTTAGTAAGAGTGCTTTGCTCTGAGAGATCATCACGAAAATTTTATTTTTAAAGTTTATTTTATTTAATTAAACAAATATTTTTAATATTTACTTATTTTGAGAGAGGGATAAGAGAGCGAGCAGGGGAAGGGTAGAGAGGGAATCCTAAGCAAGCTCCGCAATGTTAGCACGGAGTCCAATGCAAGACTTGAACCCATGAACCGTGAGACCATGACCCAAGCTGAAATGAAGAGTTGGGCGCTTAACTGACTGAGCTACCCAGGCACTCCCAAACTGTACACTTTAAATGTGAATTATATCTCCATAAAGTTGTTATTAAAGATAATAATAAGCAGAGTGTTTAGGTAAAAACCTCAATCTTTACATGTATGAGACTCTTCAATCTTACATAAACTATTCTAGGGGTGCCTGTGTGGCTCAGTTGGTTAAGCGTCTGACTTCAGCTCAGGTCGTGATCTCATGATTTGTGGGTTTGAGCCCCACGTCAGGCTCTGTGCTGACAGCTCAGATTCTGTGTCTCCTCCTCTCTCTCCCTCCCCCACTCTCTCTCTCTCTCTGTCTCAAAAATAAACATTAAAAAAATAAAAGTGGAGTGCCTGGTGGCTCAGTTGGTTAAGCATCCGACTTTGGCTCGGGTCATGATCTCGGGGTTCATGAGTTCAAGCCCCACATCGGGCTTTGCGCTGACAGCTCAGAGCCTGGAGCCTGCTTTGGATTCTGTGCATCTTCCTCTCTCTCTGCCCATCCCCTGTTTGCACTCTCTCTCTCAAGAAAAAAAATAAACATTAAAAAAAATTTTTTTAATAATAAAATAATCAAAAACAATTTCTAGGCAACCTCAAAATACAGAACAGCACTGTCCAACAAAACTTTCTGAGACAGAAATGTTGAACATCTTCCAACACAGTATCACTAGCTAGTGCAATAAACTTAACTTTAAAATTTTAAACAGCCACACATGACTAGTGGCTACCATACGGAACAGGCCTAGAGTATGCAATAGAGACTATTTATCAAGTTATCTTTGACTTTCAAGTTTTTATTTTATAAAGGTAAAAAAGGAAATTTCACATAGAGTGATGTCGGCAAAATGTACTTACAAAGTCTGCTCTGACTGGTGGTTATTAGGATTGAACCGATAAGAAGGAAGCTGTTCGATATCTGCTTTAGTCAGTCCTCGAGGCTTAGCCTCTCCTAGTCGCTCTGCCAGGTTTAAGAGGGCCTAGAAAGGGGGCAAAAGGAGTAAAAATTTTAATCTCTAAGTTTTCTATTTCAATAATCGAAAACCCCTACAACAAAAAACCGCAACCCTATCATTAATATGGAAAATTTTTAATACATACACTAGTAGAAAACAGCATAATGAACTTCCACATGCCAATTACCCAGACTCAACAATTCATGGCTAATTTCACCTAGTACTGTCCACTCCTAAATCCCAGATTATTTTGAAACAAAAGTAAAATATTGTATTTCATTGATAAAATAGTTCTGTGTATATCTTTAAAACAGTCTGTCAACTTCAGCCCTTCTGACATTTTGAGCTGGACAAAATTTCATTGGTGGGGGGGGGGGGGGGGGGGGGGGAGGCTGTCCTTGTGTATTGTGGGATATTTAGTAGCAGCCCCCAGCCTCCAGCTGCTAGATGCTAGTAACAGCACACCAATACTGTCTCCAGATGTTGCTAAATACCCTGGGGGCCAGGGTGGAGTAAAACTGTCCTCAAGTTGAGACTCACCATTTTCAAAAGTAAAAGAAGTTTTAAAAGAATATAATCACAGTAACATCACACCTAAAAAATTAACAATTCCTTAAATGTTAAGCATCTCTGATTGTTTCAATTATTTCCGAAAACACTTTTAAAAATAGTTGTTCAAATCAGGATCCAAATCAATCCGTACCTTACCACTGTTTGACAGGTCTCTAGTATCTTTTTTTAGATACTGTTTGTTCTGTTGAACAAACCGGGTCAATGGCTTGTACAAATTCACAGTCTGATTTTTGCTGACTGAACCTACCTACCCAAGATTTGTGTTTTCCTGTCCCCTGTACTTCCTATAAATTGGTGGCTTCAACTATTCCCATTAGGCTCATCATGCCTAGGACCATTAATCCATTAAAGATGGCAAAATGGTAATATTCTATCATTTTCTTAATTTATTAGATGAAATATTACTAATATTGAGCAACTGCCCCATATGAAACTGTACTCAGTAGCATAATTTAAATAGAAAAGGGTAGGCCAATGAGTTTTTTTCTTTTATTTTTTGAAGTCATCACTAAGAACTCATGGATTTTAAGACAGTTGTTATGTTTCAATATATGGCTGCTATTACACTTACTGATTTTACAAACAGTACCTCCTTTCTCCCAGTTTTCATTGGTTCTAATTACTCATTTTGCTTTATTCTACAATTTTCCAGTCTTTCGTATGCTGCTTTCCCCTCTTTCTTAGGCTACCACAGGGTATACACAGAGAATGTATAACAATGAAATGATGATGGACAATGAGAGGAATAGAATCAACTTCCCAAAATCTCAATAATTAATGCTGTGATATTTGAAGCCACAATGCTGTTTTCGATACAGCTTTATTTGGAGAATTGGGTCATCTAAATAAATTGCTCCTCCTTCACCATGCATGCCCCTAAGTCCTTTTAAAATGTTAGATAGCAAATTGTTAAATTTAATTGATGCTGATTACAATTAGCACATAAAATTTAGAATATAGCTGGTATTAACTGTTTTATACTACAGGACACTTGGGTCAATGAAAACAACTTAAGACAACTATATTCAATAAAGTATGATCATTAAGCCCTTACTGGGTGGAGGCTATGATAATCAAGTCTTCAATGAATTTATATGATCTAGCAAGCAAGACACCTGAAGGCAGAACATGACAAGTCTGCATGGCTTTCTTTTTGTTTTTAGGTTTACTTACTTTTTTAGGAGAGAGGGAGACGGACAGGGAGAGACAAAGGGAGGGAGGAAAGGAGAGAGGGAGAGCATGTACACATAAGTGGGGGAAGGGCAGAGAGGGAGAATCCCAAGGAGGTTCCACACTGTCAGTGCAGAGCCCAAGGCGGGACTCAAACTCTTGAACCGTGAGATCATGAACTGAGCTGAAGTTGGACACTTAACTGACTGAGCCACCCAGGCGCCCCAGTACGCATGGTTTCGTAAGAACTTTAAGAACAAAAAGGAGGGAGAAACTCATTTGGATCTGGAAATGGACTAGAAATGCCTTTCATAGACGTAGTATTTTTAGCTGGGTCTTAAAAGATGGCTAAGTTTTAAATGTGGAGGAGGAGGAAAGTTCTTAGGCAGAAGGACAAAGGAAGTAAAGGCACTTAGGCAAGAATGCAAAAGTATTTTTTTATTTGGCACTGGAATACCTTTCTAAACTGGATTTTAGGTCAAAACAAGAAAAGCAAAAAATTCTTGACTGGATTAAAGTATGACTGCAGAAGATCAAACATATTTAACCTAAAATATAGTTTAGAAAGGTAATGCCAAATAAAAATATTTTTCTTACACTGGGATAGTATATCATGGTTTTTTTCATTAATGGGTACATGATCATTTAATCAAGAGCTGTCTTTTTTGGCGACATGACTTATGACTTCCTTTTAGTACAGAATGCCTAAAGGACAACTAACTCCTTTGCAGAAAACTAAAGTCATCAGTGTAGAAACAAACCAGAAAATCTTTACAGCCCCTTTCTCTCTCTAGAAATCTGGAAATGGAGGGGTACCTGGGTGGCTCAGTCAATTAAGCATCTGACTTTGGCTCAGGTCATGATCCCACAGTTCCTGGGTTTGACCCCTGCATCAGGCTCTCTGCTGTCAACGCAGAGCCTGCTTGGGATTCTCTATACCCCCTACTCCCTCCCTCTCTCTCTCAAAAGTAAATAAAATACTAAAAAAATTAAATGGAAATGAAATCCAAAGGTCAGGGCAGTGTGACTATATATATAGAAAGAAAATGACACAATACCATTTTGAAAACTACAGAATATTATACCATCTGGCCTGATCTCTTTCACATGTGTTAAAAACAAAACAAAAACCAAAAAAAAAAAAAACAAACTAAAGGTGTTTTAAGATTGTGTATGTGTGTGTATGTATGTGTCTCTTCCTTGTCTCTAGCTTCTATTCACAGTGTCCAAATAGAGACTGAGTGAGGATGGAGTGAAAAAGAGAACTAGCAGTATCAAAACAAAGTGACACTGTCGCTCACATTCAACAATACAAAGCTGCCTTCCAACCCCTAAACTGCACCTCCTCTTCCTAACCTCCAATAATATGAGGCACCTGGGAGGCACCTTCCTCCCGCAATATTCACTTTAGTCACCAATGTTGTTCCTCAAGAATATCCAGCACTTTCCTACCTCAATCTCACGCATAAAGCAGCCTTCCCATCCTTCAGGAGCCAGGTTAAACAACTGTGCTTCCACAAAATCTTTTCAGAATATCCAATCATAATTCACTGCTTTCTCATGTACATTCTCTCAAAGGAATTATATATAATTCTAATACAGGACCAAAGTCTATCTCATTATCACAGCTGTGTGGTACATGTAGAAATATCCTTAAGGATGCTAACCACTTTTTGATATATTTGTATTGTGAAATGTACAACGATTTATCTAATACATGTTTAATTAGATGAATGAGTGAATGAGTAAAAAAATACTTCTTTTGTGTATAATACTATGCAAACAAACTCACAGTTCACCTACTAACCTCATAATTTTCTACTTCTCCATCTTCCACATCCAATTCAAAGCTGAAAGTTGGGCCCACTGCAGGTGGCACTGGAAGCATTGATCTGCAGTGAAATAATCAAAACTAGCATTGATACACTGGTACATCACTTCAATGAACAGGTGGGAAGAACAAGGCTAATGCTACAGGGATAAAGAACGGTCAGTGTTACTCAGTGGCAATTTTAATGAAATGGACTTTGCTAGCAATAAACAAAAACTGACATTTTAAAAATACCATTCAGAATAGCATAAAAAATATGAAATATTAGGGATTAGTTTAATAAAACATGTACAAGACCTATACAATTAAAAACTAAAAACACTGCTGGGAAAATTTTTTTTTAAATGAACAAATAAAGAAATATACTGTTGAGTGGACTAGAAGATGTCAATTCTCTTCCAAAACTGATTTACAGATTTCATGCAGTCCCTACACCAAAATCCCAGCAAGCTATGCTTTAGTAGAAACCTAGCTGATTTTAAACTTTGTATGGATCATTCAAGACTTTAAATCATTTTAAGAACCAAGTTCTGATACTGTCTGATTTTAAGACTTATAATAAAGCTATAATTATCAAAATAGTGTGACATTGGCGCATGGCCCTCTGTACAAAACATTTCCTACCCTTCTTAGAAATTAATTATAGGCACAAGACTAAATTCTAGCCAATGGGATGTAGGCAGGAGTACAAGACATGCAACTTCTAGGAAGTAGCCTTGAGAGGTGGGCAGAGAGATCCATTTTCATTTTTACTAGCTGGAGTATAGATGTAATGGCTAGAACTTGAGGAACCATCTTTAATCACATAGAGAAAGCCATAAAATTTTGAAGATGGTAGAACCATTCCTCAGTTATGGGGTAACAAACAATCCCTGAATTGCCTACTTCTGAACTTCATTCCATGAGAGAGAAAAAAAGAGCTATCACGTTTAACCCACGGGTGTATGTTACAAATGTAATCCTAACAATATTTCTTTTTTTTTTTTTTTTTTTAATTTTTTTTAACGTTTATTTATTTTTGAGACAGAGAGAGACAGAGCATGAACAGGGGAGGGGCAGAGAGAGAGGGAGACACAGAATCTGAAACAGGCTCCAGGCTCTGAGCTGTCAGCACAGAGTCCGACGCGGGGCTCGAACTCACGGACCGCGAGATCGTGACCTGGCTGAAGTCGGATGCTTAACCGACTGCGCCACCCAGGCGCCCCAATCCTAACAATATTTCTAAGGCACAGATAACTTTTCTCTCTTCCCTTGAGAAAAGCAGCAGCATCGAAAGCTGGATAATCAAAGGTGACAAGTGATGACAGCTGTGTAAGAGGCAAAAACTGTCAATTTTTCTACCTTTTGATTTGTTAAACCTATTTTCTGGCTCACAAATTTCTTCCTCTCCCACTTCTCCCTTGTCCTTGGCTCTTCTCTTTAGTTCACCTTTAAATGGTCCCCCACCCCAACCACTCAACATTAAATAAAAACTAATATCTGGGGGTGCCTGGGTGGCTCAGTTGGTTAAGCGTCCGAGTTCAGCTCAGGTCATGATCTCGCAGTTCATGAGTTCGAGCCCCGTGTCAGGCTCTGCGCTGACAGCTTAGATCCTGGAGCCTGCTTCAGATTCTGTGTCTCCCTCTCTCTCTGCCCCTCCCCTGCTCATGCTCTGTCTCTATCTCTAAAAACATGAATAAACGTTGAAAAAAAAAAAAACCTAATATCTAACACAGCCTAAATTATAAATCACAGAGAAGATATTCATTTCATAAAATAAACTCTCAAGGGTGTAAAAATTCAGAATTCATTAAAATGAGAAAAACAGAACTTACAACACATATGGTAGTAAGCTGGGATGATAAGGGGGAGGTGGTATTGGCTGCTGGGATCGATATCTACTACGTCCTGTGAGTCTCCGAGGCATAAACGGAGGATAAGGCTGTAAGGGGAAAATGTTAAAACAATTTAAGATCATTCCACCTTTGCAACTATTTAATCTGTCAAACAGTCTCTCTTCTTAAAAAACCAACAAAGTTAAAAAAAAAAAAAAAACCCAAAGAAACCAAAATATCTACAAAGTTCTTTAAGTCACATTTCCTATGTCTTAAATGTTAACACAGACACAACTAGTTTAAAACATAAAAGTTAGGCGTAAGTTATCCAAGCAAGTAATAAATTAATAACAATGAATGAAAACTTACTACTCCAAAGGACACCTCCTGATGCAAAGGATCATGGGTTAGGAACTGCAAGGGAGCTGATGGAGGTAATGTTGGGGGATGGGCCGATGGAGGGTAAGTAAAACCTCCTACTGGAAGATGTTCTCCTAAGAGTTCCACTTCATTTTCTATCCTTTGCAGAGGCTGAGGGAGGAAAAACGCAAACTAATATATTAACATACTTCCAGTATATTAGATACCTAGTGTTTAGAGAGTGTTTTATAATAATAAAAATTAACTACCCACAAAACACTTTTAAGGCCATTTATTTCTTCATGTTTATATCAATCTAAATTCATACATGTGAACAGACTGTAGTATCTTCCTGTCTTTAATTGGATTTCAATAAGACACTTTCTGAAACACGTCATTAAACATTTCCACTATCCATTCAAAGATATCTTTCTTTGGGGCGCCTGGGTGGCTCAGTTGGTTGAGCGTCCGACTTCGGCTCAGGTCATGACCTCATGGTCTGTGAGTTCGAGCCCTGTGTTGGGCTCTGTGCTGACAGCTCGGAGCCTGGAGCCTGCTTCGGATTCTGTGTCCCCCTCTCTCTGTGCCCCTCCCCACTCATCCTCTGTCTCCCTCTGTCTCAGAAATAAATAAACATTAAAAAAAAAATTAAAAAAACCAAACAAACAAACAAAGGTATCTTTTTTTTTTTGAAGTAGGCTCCACGCTCAACGTGGGGCTTGAACTCATGACCCTGAGATTAAGAGTCAAGTGCTCTAGCAACTGAGCCAGTCAGGCTCCCCCATACAGTTCTTTTATTATCTGAAACTTCTCTTTAAAAAGAGACAAAAAGGGTAAGTCAATCATATGAAAGTTAAAATTACTTTTTAGTCATATACACTTACCTACTCACAAAATTTTCAGGCACTTAATCTTTAAGAGATGAAATTGAGCATAGTATATATTTATCTATTTTTAAAGTTTGAGAGAGAGAGAAAGAGCATGCACACATGAGTGGGAGAGGGAGGGACAGAATCCCAAGCAGGCTCCACGCTGTCAGCACAGAGCCCAACACGGGGCTTGATCTCACCAACTGTGAGATAATGACCTGAGCTGAAATCAAGAGTCAGCTGCTCAATTGACTGAGCCACCCAGGCGTCCCACATAGGGTATATATTTATAAAGCAAAACCAGGGCTAAAAGGGATAAAATTCAGCAGGCATGATGCTGTATTTCTAATACATCAGAAAGATCCTTGTTGTTGTCACTAAACAGCCATGTAACTTTTATATAAATAATGTAACATGAACCTCATTATTTATTATCTACAGAACTGACATGTTCATAGCCTACTTCAAAAGTGTATTATGAACACTGAGACAATGTACAAAATCAAAGCACAGAGCATGTTTTTTTCTTGACAGTAGCTTTACTAAGGTATAATTCACATACTATAGAAATGACCCTCTAAGGAGTACAATTCAATAGATTTTGGTAGATGCACAAGAGTTGTGTAACCATCACCACTACCTAATTCCATAGCATTTTCATCCCTCCACCCCCGACCTGTGCCCATCAAGCAGTCCACTACCCAATTTCTCCAGTCCTCCCCAAGCCCTGGACAACTGCCAATCTACCTTCTGTTTCCAAAGTTTGCCTGTTCTGGACATTTCACATGTGTGAAATCATGTGTGTCCTTTGTATCTGGCTTCTGTCACTTAGCATAATGTTTTCAAGGCTCATCCATCTTGTACTTAGTACAACAGTACTTCATTCCTGTTTATAGTTAAAAAAATAATCCACTGCATCAGCTGATGAGACATTTGAACTCTTTCCACTTTTTGGCTATTAGGAATAATGCTGCTATGAACATTTATGCTTAAATGTTACTCTGACTTCCCCTTGCAGTTAGGCAGTATCAATACATTATTCAAACATAAGTGGTTACACTTTAATGTGGGAGCTTATGCATGGTTGAGAGAAATTACAACGGCTGACACTGTGATAACACAACCTAAGTTCTGAATTGATTATGTGACCGGACCTTTTAAAGGATTCCAAACCCAGGAATAAGTGATGGCTAAATTTTGTTTTAACCTTGAATTCCCAGGTAATGGAAACTAAGAAACATCTTGGCATCAATCCTGCCCTGATTCTAATAAAAGCTTTTCTTGTAGAAGTAGTTCTAACTTTTTGGATTAGCCAAACTTCTGTCAAAATTGGCTTCTACAGTTTTCAGGAGAGCAGCCATTAAGTTCACCTCTACCTGAGACCCAGCATGGTGCATAAATCCTTGGTAAAGGATGGTTAGGTTCTGTAGAATACACTGTCAAGTTCCTTTCACAGGGCTGAAATCTTTACCCATGCCTGATGGTTCAGATGCTCAATTTGGCCAGTCCAAAAGATATCTGGACCTTCTTCCTGTGCCCTCCCTTCCTCTTCTACAGTGCTTATCCCTCCTCCAACCCCCTACCCTCCAAAATATGCCTCTTAGCTATATTCCAGTCCCAAGACAGAATTATGTTAACAGACGATCTCATCTTCTTTTCATCAGAATACAGAAAAACAGGACTTAAGAAAAAAAAAGATTGAGGGTCAGAAAGTTACTTTACTTGCCTAAATGAATAAAATTATTGTGGCAAGTATAAACAATTTTATATTTTCACTTTCTATTTCAGAAATACATAAAAGGAAAAAACAGAACTGAATTTTTCTTCAGATTTACTTCCTGCAGGACTGCCGATATGAGAGAAGAAATTTAAATTATACAAAACACATATAAAAGAACTAGAAGGGCTCCTAGATGGCTCAGTCAGTTAAGCGTCTGACTCAGCTCAGGTCTTGATCTCAGGGTGAATTCAAGCCCCACCCTTTAAGGGAAAAAAAAAAAAAAAAAAAAAAACAACTAGGAAAATTTAAGAAAGCAAGTTAATTGTAGGTAAATATGCTTGTTATGTTTTTGTAGGTCTGTGAATTCCCTGATTCTTTTAAGAATCTAAATTATAGTTTTTAAATGGTAACAAATTACATCTACTAAATTAATCTGCCTCTTAGGGTCTCTACACATTCTGTGAAAATTAAAGACACAAGAGCAGATACCTACCGATCGTGATTGCTGTGTCTGGAAAGGGACAAACTGGCCCGGTGGCGGCAAATGAGGCGGATGATGGGGAGAAAGGTGAGGAGGATGTAAAAGAAATGGGTCACTAGAAATAAGGGGTGGGAACGCAGCATATGGTACTGGTAAGTGCTGAACTGAACATGCTTGAAGCATCTGTAAAAGATAGTGTTATTTGTTGTTAAAAAGTATCAGAATGTATAACCAGTGGTAACAATTTTTTAAAAGTCTATACATTGAGATTGAAATATTATTGCCATACCCCCCTCAAAATACCAAAATGTTTTTAGTAACCTATATTAACAATGAAACAAGTGTATTTTTTCATCTGTTAGTAAAATACTGGTAATTAGTACTTAATTCTGTATTTTATACAGTTCTCACAAATTAGTCAAAACACCTAAAGTTCTATGAAATGGGGTGAAAAGTGTTGCACAGAAGAGGAAGCCCTCTCTACTTGACTGAAGAAGTAGCAGGTATTACTGCTTTCCTTTCCAAGAAGTTCTCCTTTACAATCTTACAGAAATGTTTTTATTTCTAGAATTTTTATATTTATTAAGAGCCCGATTCACAGTTAAGTGCTTTATGTTATGTCTCTCATAATTTTAGTCTGCTAATTTAGTACACTGACTCCATAATCTCTTACTGAGAAACCAAACCTAGCTTGGGATAAATAAGTTAAACTAGTGTTGGTGTTTATGTGTTCCTTTTAATCTCAAATTGAAATAAGGATATTAGGATTATATTTAGATTCAGCAAAGTGCTTTCCTTTGAAGACCTTAGACAGTCATTTAAATCCTCTGGATTACAGTGAAATAAGGAGGTGAAATAAGGAGGTTGGACTGGAGGTTGGTAGAATAAAGGATAAAACATAAGCTTAAAAGGCAGAAAGAAGTGGGTGTGAATCCCTGTTCTCTCATACTAATTGTCTCTGGGACATTTTTCAATTTCATCACCTAGAAAATGGGGATACCATTTTTACTACAGCGGGCTTCCTCTAGTGTTAAATAAGTAACACCAAGCACTCGAAGTGCCTGTTAGAATCCCGTAAGTGCTGAGACTATTACTGTTGATCAGTAAAGCCTGTGAGACTTTATAACTAACTAGTTCAATATCCTATGTTAGTACCCTCAACTCAACCTTTATCAAGGTTTAATTATAAACAATGTTGATATATGAGGGACCATGCTTTGATCTTCAGGATATTCAAATATGTATAAATTTAGTTAATGTAAAAATACATCAAGTTTTAAAGCTAATTTTATTAAACTGTCATTATAAGTATACTTTGAGACTTCTGTTGCAATAAAATTGCCCTTTACTTGGAAGTGAAAAGCTTTTTACAAAAGGCAGTCTCTTCAATTCTGTTTGCTTACACGACACACTTAGCCATTCTAAAGAGGGGCTGCGGACTTACCGGAGGAGGCACACTACAGACAGGGAGGTGCTGTCCACTGAAAACCACAGAGCATCCTGGGACCTGTTGGGTACTGCAAGCAGGGATGTGCTGGCCTGTGCAGAGTGGAATCCCATGCGGTGCCACTGTTGTTACCGTGTAAGAAACAGGGACAGTGCCCTGATGGAGCTATCAGGAAAGAAAAACAGAACCTTAGAACTTCAGCTATTTGGGTAAAACATCAACTACTAAAAATTTAAATCTGGGCCTTTATTGATTCCCTTCTCAGTTACATAGATTTCCACAATATACTTCTCCAACAGCTTCAACCAGAATATTCTTTGTCATTATATAGGAAAGCTGTTTCAAGAATAGTATATGAAAACCAGAGAACTGGGATTCAACTCTACCCTCAAAAAGACTTGAAAAGGCCAAGAAAATAATGACTTGATGTATTAAGTCTTCTTGCCTCCTTTACAGAATAAACTTTTCTAGAGGAAACTTGAAACATGAAAGCTCCTACCTTCTAATATCTAGCCACATCCAATACGAAAAAAATTTTTTATGTAAACCCAACTAGTAAAACAATGTAAAGTAGTATAAAAGAAGTTAAATAATTTCCTTCTCTCTTGGCCAGTCTTATTCCTATCCTACCTGAAGCTCCATAAGCACACAAATATATATATACACGATTATCCACAAATCGATGTCATGTTTATTTTCTTTTCCTTAACAAAAATGAGATATTGCTCTGCAACTTACTTTTTTCATTTAGTATTGTAGAGATCTCTTCAAGGGAGTTAAAGTCAATTCATTGTTTTTGATACTAGCCAGATATTTCAAGTACACTCACTCAATACAGTCCTATCATTAATATACTAATGGGATATTCAAGTTGTTTTCACTCTTTCGCCAACACAAACACAATTGTAAAAAAAATATCACTGAACGTATCCCTACATACTAGTAGTTTCATTTATTTTGGAGGGATTACTGGGTAAAGGGTGAATTTTAAATTTTTTGCAAAAGGCTGAGTAAGCCACAGTCCTAACAGTCTATATAGGGCCCATTTCCCAGCACCTCCACTCAAAGTAGATGTACTTTCATTGCAAGTGTTCTTACCTACCTGAAGAATGAAAAAACAAAAACAGCACTTGCTCTGTAAACTGTATCCTTTACTTGCTGCCCATTGTCTATTAGGTTTTCTGTCACATTCATTTATAGTTTGTTTTTAGAGACACAACTACTGCTTGTCATGTCTAATAAAACTGTTTTCCCAGCATATGTTTTATCTTTTGATAAACCTTTTAATGGTTAAAGTGTATCTTCCATGAATTTATATTTCTTGGACACAAAGTGTAGCTTTTGTAGTTCCATTTATTGATGAGGTTATACATATAAGTTCCTAAATTTTCTGATACCTTTATTTTTTACATTTAATTTATACTCCAACTAAAACCGGTTTTTGTTTATAGTGTGAGGTAAGCGCTAATTTTTTCTTGAAATACTTGTTTCATTTATTAAGATGTCCTTTTTCTCTATAAAGGGAAATACCATCTTTTTCCATTCAGTAACTTCCCACTTATATTTTGTGCCAAATTTGTGCTGCTTCTGTTATAGTACCTTACTAGAAAAGTTAGTACCTAGGAAGACAAATTCTTATTACCATACTTTTTTTATTGGCCATTTTCACACATTTATTCTTATGTAATTTCTATTAATCTGTGTTAAAGGTTATGTTATTTTATAAAGGACACATAATTTTATTTTAAGGCTTTTCATTGGAATATTATGCCACATATTCAATACTATAGTACTGTCCTTCAAGAAATTACTTTCCTTCATAAAGATGTATTACTCTTACAAAATTTATTCCTCAAAGCTCCTTTAAAGTTTATAGGTTTTAATTATATTGTCAATGGTTTTTTTCTATTTCCATATAAATTGGTTAGCACTATGAGAAAAGTTAGATTTTTATGTATTTTGAAACTAATAATCTGATCCAACTTAATTCCAGAATTTAAAAAATCACTTTCCTATGTATACAATTCTACCTGTTCAATCAAAGATTCAACCTAATTATTTACTTGTCTTTTTGCTTTAGTGATAAAGAACCGTCAAAAATGATGTTCAAAGGCATTCATATCTGATTTTCATGGAAATGTTTACTGAATCTCTTTTTATGTTCTGGTTCATAGCCTTTTCCATGAAAATACTGCAAATACTTTCTTCCAAGCAGTGACTTGCTTTTTCACTTTTTAAATACTATCTTTGGATACGCAGTAATTTTTTATTTTAATGAAATATACCATGTTGGGGTTTTATTAAGTGGCTATTTATATATCCTGTTTAGGAAATCTTTGCCTACCTTATGAAGGCAATCTCCTTTAACTACTTAATTTTTTACCTTTCACATTTAGATCTAGAACCCAACTTTATTTTTGTGTATGATACTAAGTAGGAGTCAAGGTTCAAATTGATCTGCACTGTACCCAGTTGTTACCACACCATTACTAAGACCGACCTCCCTTTCCTTCCCTGAATTCCTTTAGCACCTGTGACAAATAAATGTTTAAGTTTATTTCTGACCATATATCAACAGTTCTATGTATGATTAGTACTCTTCCTATGTCTTAAGAAAGCCTTCCCTACTTTAAGATCATGAAGCTATTGCTACATTACTTTCTCAAAAGCTTATAGTTTTGCCATTAACATTTACATCTTTATCTACCCAGAACTGCTTTTGTGAATGGCAGGTGATAAAGGATCCAGTTTCATATTTTCATTTGGATACCCAATTGTCCCAGGATCATTTATTAAAAATTCTGTCTTCTTCCAACTCATTTGTTGAAGTCATTTATCATACAAGTATTCACAAATGTGTGGGTTTATTTCTGGGCTTTATGTTCTACTTCATTAGCCTATTTAGTGTTCTGGCATTAGAATCACCTAAAACAGGTTGCTGGGTCCACACCAAGAGTTTCTGAATCACAACGTCTAAGGTAGTCTGAAAATTTGCATTTCTAACAAACGTGTAGGTGATGTTCTGCCCACCAGATTATCTAGGACATACTTTGAGAATCACTAGACCAGAGTGTCAGTAGGCCAACTATTTCAGAAAGAGCCAGAAAGTGAATATTTTAGGATTGTGGGCATCTTAATCTCTGCACAAAACAGCCATAGATGATAAACAAGCATAGTTGTATTTCAATAAAACTCTACAAAAACAGCCAGCAGTAGTTTGCTTTTCCCCACTCTAGGTAATTCCAGGTCCTTTATAAAATGCCATAGAAATTACAGAATCAGCTGCCCAAGGTACACCAAAAACTTACTGGACATTTATTGGACATTACATTATTTTTATCTATTCCATGTCAGTTTTGACAACAAGCAGTTTTTACAAAATTGGATCTTTCAAGCCAAACCTTCAGTATTTAGATAAGTGTTCTTTAAACTGCCCCAACAAAGTTTTATAATCTTCTACATAGAAATCTTAAACATCTTTTGCTAAGATTGTTGCATAACTTCCTGCATACTATTTTGACTTTTCAGTGAAACTTTTTTACTTGAATATTATGGAGAATTTCAAACATGCTCAAAAGTAGTGTAATGAACCCCTATATGTAACACTTAGCCTCCAAAACCATTAACCCATCAACTTCCATCAACTTCTCCCTTTCCTGTATTTTGTTGAAGCAAATCCCAAGAATCCATCATTTAATAAATATTTTAGTACGTATTCCTGGAAGACACAATCACAATAGCATTATTAACATCCCTCAGGAAAATAAGGTATATCCCTTAAAAATAAAGTATTCTAGTTCAAAATTCCAATTGTGTCATCAATATCAAAAATTTTAAACGCATTTTTCTTTTTTTGGATCAGAATCCAAAAATGGTTTACATATTGCAGTTAATTAGAAGACCTCTAAGTTTGTAACTGCCACTTGCATCACCCTTCCTCACCTTCAGCACCACAGCTTATCTCTTGAAACAATCTGGGTTGTTTAGCATAAAAATATCTTTTTACAAGTTTTTATTATGTTTGATTCTGGTATAGAAAAACACAACTGATTGTTGACAGCTGTTTTTGTAACCTATCAATCTGTTCAATTCTTAATTCTAATGTTCACCTAAGATGCTCTGCAATTTTTCTATGCATTATCATCATTCCACCTGCAGATAGTGATGGTGTTATTTGTTCTTATTCTTACACTCTTTTTCTTGCCTTCTGTCCTGGTTTAGCTTCCATAATAATACTGGGAACAGAATTCATCTATTTCTATGGACTTACCTATTCTAGACATTTCATATAATTGTGGCCCTTTGTGACTGGTTTACTTAGCATGTTTTCAAGGTTAATCCATGGTGTAGCATGAATTAGTACTTCACTACACATTTAAGTGAATATTTCATTGTATGGATATGCCATATTTTATCTATTCAACTGATGGACATAGAGTTACTGATTTCTGTACATATAATCTGTATTTGAGCAATGTATCAAATCCTTTCAAATTAGTATTTGTGTTTTCTTCTACAATTACACAACGAGGAGAAAAATACAATTATTTCTTTCACTGCTTTACATCCATTACTACATTATCTTATTACATTTGGTAGAACTAACATTAAATAAAAATGGACAGAACAAACACTGCTAGTTGCTGATTCATTGCTGGCCAATTAGGATAAAATTAGGATAATTTTATTTATTATATTTAAGTAATTTCCTTCTTGTCCTATCTTATTAGAGTCTTTACTAAATTTTAACTGACTTTTCAACATCTTCTGATAAAATCACTATCATTTTCTCCTATTATTTGTTGATGTAATATGAATATTTTCATATTAAGCTATCCTCTTATTTGGAATAAACCTTATTTATTCATAGGTTATTCTTTTTGATACATTGCTAGATTGTATTTCTAAACATCTACTTAGAAAATCTTTCTGTGGGGGTGCCTGGGTGGCTCAGTCGGTTGAGCATCTGACCTCAGCTCAGGTCATGATCTCGCGGTTCGTGAGTTTGAGCCCCGCATCCAGCTCTGTGCTAACAGCTCAGGGCCTGCTTTGAATTCTGTGTCTCCCTCTGTCTCTGCCCCTCCTCTGCTAGTGTTCTCTTTCTCAAAATTAAATAAACATTAAAAAATTTTTTTAAAAAATCTGTGTATTCGAGAGTTTTCTTCTACCGTTCTTTGGGGATAGTTTCTACAGAAACTAAAGATAGCAATCCCCATTTTATTTTTATTATTTTTATTTACTTTATTATCTTTATTTACTCTTGATATTAAAATGATGTGGGTTTCATAAAGTAATCAGAAAACTGGTCTTAAGAAAAGCCTAGAATCATTTGTGTATTATTACATGAGTGTTCCTTAAAGATTAGAAAAATCATCTGTGAAGCCATCTGGTCACTGTACTTCTTCAATGGTAAATCTTTAAGTAGCTTTCACGCTTATGTGGTAATTCAAAATTTTCTATTATTGTTGGTTCAACTTTGGAACTTCACATTTTCTGTTGCCCCAGAGTTATATATAGACTTTCATTATAATAGCTAACAACAAAGTTAATTAAGCTAATACCGGAGTACTTATCACTGGTACTAGTTTAAGTGATCAAAATAATTCAATTATTCTAACATCCCTTATAAAATAGTTGTTTTTATTTTACAGTTGAAGAAAATTCTTTGAATGTTTCCTATGTGTATGGATATAGATCTTTTTATCAATCCTACTCTTATTTATGTTATTTGTTCTTTTCTCCTTACCCAAGCTCACAAGGTGCTTGCCATTCTTATCAATTTTTCAAAGCACCAGGACTGGGTTTCCTTTGTGCTGCTTCAAAACAGATTTCCATATTATTAATTTTAATTGTATTTCCTAGTAATTTATTCTTCTCAATTCTTTTTGGTTTACTCTATTTTCCCCCCCTAATTACTCAAGCAATTAGTTCATTTATTTTCAATTTTTAAAACAAATAACGAAGGTTTATAAAATTTTCTCAGAAAACAGTTCTAGGCATATGACTTTGATAGGATTTTTCCTTTAATTTTCCTTAATTATAATCTGCCTCAAATATTTCAGTGTCATTTTTTAAACCAATTTTCAAACTTATAATTTATAGTTGTATCAGATTATGACCACAAAGAATGTGGTCTAGAAAATGTTTTCTTTTTAGAACTTCTTATTGCATGATAAATTTTTTGAATTGTTTCATTAACACAAGGGAAGAACAAGTCTGATAGAAGATGGTGCCTGGGAGATCATATTTTCTTTCAATTTTTTCATTGTTTCCACACTCTAGTGTAGATGAAAAAAAGGGATGCTAATCTGAGTCTCTTTCCTTTGTTAATTTCTCCTGTCTATAAACTTGATTTTTTCCTCATCCTGAAAATTCAGCAACTTTATTAGAATACATCTAGATTTGTGTTTTTTTGACTTCAGAAACTCCACAGAAATATAAACAATTCTGATCTTTACTCGCAGGCTCTGAAGACTGGCAAGCCCTCTTCTCAATTAGTCCCTCAGTTCCTGGCAGGAACAAAAGGAAATGAAGCCTTCTACCTGTCATCTCTTTGGAGACCCATGTAAACCTATAAGCCAAGATGCATCCAACTGTCTCTCCTACTGAATTATTCCAGAAGAAACTGGAAGGGAGAGGAAAATAGGCATATGTATTCAAACCACCAGCTGTCTGCTATCTCCTATTAATCCTGTCATCAGTCATTTCAAACCAACTATTACATGAAGCCATTCTGAGCTTTCATAACCTTGCTCATTTTTTAAAGTTCAACTTTCTTTTCAGCTATGTAGAATTTAAATTTCAATCCTTAAGAATGAATCAATGAATCTAAAACAGCTTCAATTTAGGGAAGATCGTTTCCTTTCAGGTAAAATTAAAACAAATGTACAACAAAAACCAACCTCAAATAAACTGCCACCAACTTTTAGCATCTGTATTTCCTGGACATTCTGTTACTATACCTGATCGTGTATGTCAACCATTACTGCATTTTGCTGGGGTGGATGAGCAGCAGGGTGTAACAGACGGGGAGATACATTCGGAGGGTGGAAGGCTCGAGGTTCCTCTATTGCTTGCTGCTGTGCATAAGGGAGATGGTGATAGTTTTCATCTTGACTAATGGAATTATGTCGAGACAGACGATCCCTTCTTCCTCTCTGGCGCCTGACAGGAGGACTGTAATATAGCAAATGTCAAAAAAGTCATTATAATATTCACTGTTGTAATCAATCCATGAGGATTCTGTATTGTCTCTCCTCGCAATCCATCAGTCGTTTATGCTAGGGCAAAAGCCTGAGCAACTAAATAATTGCTATGGTTCCTCATCAGCTCTAAAAACGTATACATTTAAACCGAATGTATGTTTTTAAAAAAGTAACAAAACTGGTACTCAGCTCTGCATGTACTTAGAAATCAATAGCCCACTAATGAGTCTTTTGTTTTAACTGTATGAAACTGCCCTTTGTATAGGCAAAAGTAGTCAAATATCAGCAATTTTACAGTTTTGACCCACTATTTTGCTCCCTTTATCTTATAAACATATAATAAATTTTAATTTTCATGTATCTTGCCAGTCAGTATTCCACATGTGCTTAATGGGCACTTCATGTTTGTCTATCCGGCTAAGATATACAGAAAGACATAGTTCCTCAAACTGGTAGTTGCCAGAGGGGAGTGGGGTAGGGGGAGCAAAATGAGTAAACGGCAAGTGAGAGGCAGAGGCTTCTAGTTATGGAATGAACAAGTCATGGAGATGAAAAGTACAGCATAGGGAATACAGTCAATGGTATTGTAATAGTGTTGTATGGTGACAGATGGTAGGATAGGTACACTTGTGATGAGCAAAGCGTAACATATAGACTTGTCAAATCACTGTGTTATATACCTGAAACACTGTGTGTCAACTTTACTTCAATTTAAAAAAAAAGGAATCAAGAAAGTGAAACACAAATTTTATCAAGTTGTTACTGTGAGCAGACTTCCATTTTCTACTTCTCTACAATTCTACAATTTATCTCCACTGCTTTTTATAATGGCTCAGCACCAATGCAATTCAAAAAAGCAGCCTCATTAAAATGTACTCTACATTGGGCAAAAGAGGCCAAACAGCCCCCTTCCAGACCTAGCTGCACACAGCCACCTCAGCAATCTTCACGGATTATCAGGTCACCTCTGTACTTCTAAATCTGCATCTTCTCACCCCCAACTGCCCAATCTTAAAGAGAACGAGGACACTCTTGGGCGACATTAACTCTTCAATAGTACTCTTGATACCACTCCCCAAGTTCTTGTTCCATTAACTGCTTCCTCTATCTTTATTTTTAGTATGTCTTTTTTTGCAAAGTCTACATATATTTACTTCAAAATCTACATATTATATATCATTGAATTTAAGATGCCATCCGCCCTAGAACTCACTTTTTAAATGTTCTGAGATAATTTTAGCATAGTTTTTTTTTGCATACCCTTCACCACCTAGCTTTCCTTCATGCTAGTATCTTCCATAAGCACAGAGAAATTATTAAAATTAAGAAATAAACCTTGGTACTGTACTATTAAACAACAGAGCGCATTTCAGATTTCACCAATTTTTCCACCAATATCCCCACTGTTGAGAATCCAATACAAGATCTCATTATTGCAGATAGTTGTCATAGCTCCTTAATCTTCTTCAATGTGACAGTTCCTGTCTTTCCTTATCTTTCATGACCTTGATACCTCTCTGAAGACATTTACTCTGCAGAATGTCTCTCAACCTGGGTTTGTCTGAGTTTTCTCACGATATATCTGATGTTACATATTACTGGAAAGGATACCACAGAGATGTTCTGCCCATTTCAGTGCACCATATCTAGGGGCACATGACATCGATATGCATCACTGGGACATATGCATGGATCACTGACCATTTGGCTAAACTTGTGTCTGCCAAAACCCTCTACTACAAAACCACCATTCTTCCTTTTGTAATTACCAAATATTTGGGGGTGAGTTACTTTGAGAACATGCAAACTTTCTGCTTCTGCTGAAAGTTTTGCCAATAATTTTAGCATGCATGAATGGATATTCAGCTATCATTATTACGCTATTCTAATGTTGATTTCCTATTCCCCTCATTTCTTCTACATGTATTGATTGCAATTCTGTAAGGAAGAACTGTCACTTCTCTCCCACTTTTGTTTATTCAGTTATTTATAATCAGTATGAACTCACAGATATTTTATTGTTTGGGTTATAATCCACACTACTGTTTTTCTTGTTCAAGTTATTTCAACTCTGTGCACTTTGTTTAGTTCCTGTGTCCTTTCACTACATCTCTATCCTTTGGAGTACTTCCTTAATATCTGGCACCATAATACATGCTCCCTCATCCTGTATTTTCCCTACACCAGTTCTGGAATTAACCAGTTCTCCAAAGAGCCTTGGTTCTTTTAATTGCAGAATGGTATTCAGAAGAGAGGTGTGCTTACTCCTACACATGAATCACTATTTTTAGCCTCCCTAAAAGAACAAAACAAGAAAATGTATCTACATATACTAACTCATGTGTATGCACATATCTTTTGTATCTGTACAGATATTTTAAAGGACTGTATTATGAGGCGCGTGGCTGGCTCAGTTGGTGGAACGTGAGGAACTCTTGATCTTGGGGTTGTGAGTTTGAGTCCCACACTGGGTGTAGAGATTACTTAAAAAGAAAATCTTAAAAAAGTAAAATAAAGGACTGTTTTATGTATCACTAAAAAGAGGAAAAGTTGCTAATTAAACTATGATATACCATCAATTCTAAGTCCTTACTAGATGTTAACATGGGAAAAAATATGTACCTTAAAATCAAAATAGAATCTATGTGCTCAGATCATTCATCTCCTGAAAATCTATTCAACCTATACACAAACTTTAAGGTCCCCTTTTATTATTGTTCTATTCTGTTGTTGCCACTTGTTCTCACTTCTCTACTCAAAAATAATTTCAACAGCATTCACACTAAACACAAATTAAGATCCAAGTCCTCATGCTGACATGTATGTCTCTATATCTTCACTATATGGCCCCTCGTTAAATGGTAGGTATGTCTTTGTGACAGGGTATTTAGGAAGCAGAACTGGAAAATCTAGAAATAAGAAATGATAAAATATGGACAAATATTTCTTTCAGTTGACTTTATCGTACTGTCATTTTATTTTAGGTGTATCAACTGTAAATAGCCCAAAGCTGTTCCCTCCTCTTTACCTGCCTTTTGTTAGATGGAGTTTTCTAGATATACTATCTGTTTCAATGTGTAGAAGCTATACATTTTGTATTTCTATTCTCCTAGTAATTACCCTTAATACACTCTTCTCTCTCTGTCCCCATCTCATGTGCAGATCTTTTCCATATTTCTTTTGTATTTTTTTAAATGTTTACTTATTTAAGAGAGAGAGAGAGCACGTGTGCAAGCAGGAGGGAGAAGGGCAGAGTGAGAGGGAGAGAGAGCCCCAAGCAGGCTCCATGCTGTCAGTGCAGAGCCCAACACATGGCTCAATCTCATAAACGGGGAGATCATGACCTGAGCCAAAATCAAGAGTCAGATGCTTAGCTGACTGATATGCCCAGGCACCCCTCTTTCTCTTTTTTAGTCTTTTTGAAGTTCATTTATTTTGAGAGAGAGAGAGAGAGAGAGAGAGAGAGAGAGAGAGAGAGAGAGAGAGGCAGGCCATGCACACTAGCAGGGGAGGGGCAGAGAAAGAAGGAGAGGATCCCAAGCAGGGTCCAAGCTATCAGCATGAAGCCCAATGCGGGGCTTGAACTCACAAACTGTGAGATCATGACCTGACCTGAAACCAAGAGTTGAACGCTTAACCTACTGAGCCACCTTCTTTCTCTTTTTTAAACAGACCTTATTCAGACTTAAAAGCATGTCATTGTTTCCTTTGCCAACCAATGGTCTTGAATCATAGTTCTTGCATTTATTCTTCTGCTTCCTGGGGAGAGTATAATTTTTAATAATTCTTTCAAGGAGGATTTCTTGCTGGTCAATTTTGTCTTTGAATATTTGAAATGTTTTTATGTTTTGGCTTTACACTTAGATGATAAGGCAGCTAGCAGAACTTAAAAAAGTTTCTGTCTTGGAATATTTGTCAATTTTTTATTTGTCCTTCGTGTATGTTCTGAAAGTTCAAATCCTGTTCAAAACTCAGTCTTTCTTACATTCTGGGAAATGATTTTGCATTATTTCTTTAGAAAGGTCCCAAACATAGGGGAAACCGCAAGAGACTCTTAAATACAAAGAACTGAGGGTTGCTGGAGGGGGGTGGGTGGATGGGTTAAATGAGTGATGGGTATTAAGGAGGGCACTTGTTGGGATGAGCACTGGGTTTATTACAGAAGCAATTTATCACTAAATTCTACTCCTGAAATCATTATTACACTATATGTTAACTTAGATTTAAATAAAATTTAAAAATTAAAAAAAAAAAAAAAAAGAATAAAATAGAATAAAAAGGTCCCCACATGAGGAGCGCCGGGGTGATTCACTTGGTTAAGCATCCTGACTCTTGGTTTCAGCTCAGGTCATGATCTCGTGGTCATGGGATTGAGCCCCTGCACTGGGGATTCTCTCTCTGCCCCTTCCCTGCTCACACTCTCTCTCTTAAAATAAATAAATAAACTTAAAAAAAAATTTTTTTAAGAGGTCCCTTCAATTGTCTCCATCTGAAAATATTATTAGACATACTTAGAACTGATGGCTCGGTCTCTATATTTAAACTTTTTTTTATCCACACTTCATTTTGCCTTTTACACTATATCTGGGAAAATTTCTCCACTTGATCTTCCAGAAACTAGGACACCTTTTCTACATATTTACTAATTCTAAATTCTACCAAGTAAGGTTTTTAGTTGATTTTTATGGATATAGTATCTTCTTGCATCTCTCTCATGTTACACTTACTAAAAAATTCTGTCTGTTCTATTAACGGTTTCTTCAAGTTCTTTGTTTTATGGAGTTTAGCGTCCTCCTTTCATTTTGTATCTGAAATTACGTTAAACTGTTGTTGGATATTACATCTACTTGCACGGCCTGCTTCTGGGAGGATATCTGGCAACTAAGTGTATTAGCTAGCCTACAATAAAATATCAAAGGGAGAATGGAGTAAGGAATCCTAACAGACTGCTGGGCAGGATAAGCCCATAGTTAAGTTTTCCAGGTTAAGTGCTCCCTATCCTTCCCCTTTGTGTTTCCATGACCTTAGAGCACAAAGCTTCTCTTCAATTTTAGAACCCACAGCTAGTTACCACTACCATCTGGAACAGACACTTCTGACATTCCCTTGCTGGCCCAGAGCCTTTAGTCCTAGGCTTATACACTATTGACATGTTTCCACATGTACACGAGGAAATGTGTACATGAAAGGTTCCTAATAACACTCTTTATAATAGTAAGAAACTGAGCATCACCATTACTCAGTAGTAGATAGAAACATAAATAATGGCATATCAATATAATGGAGAACTACTGCTACCCACATTAAAAATAGAATGCTTAGGAAACAAAGTAAAAAACGAATACATTTAAATGAAAGTAAAATTAGCAAAAACTAAAATTACATCATTTTAGAATACATTCAAGTATTAGAAAGTATTAACAAAGGAATGTCGTCAAATCACAGGACAGGGTTTATCCTTTAGGAAGGATGAACAGGGTCTTGTGAAGTAGTAACAATGTTTTATTTTAACCTGGGTGTTGGTACACTTGTGTGTTACCCTTTTAAGTGTATGCTTGTTTTACAGGTTCTTTTGAAAGCATGACACATTTCACCATAAAACAATAGGAAAGATTACAGTAGATGCTCAGGTTGTAACCCTGAAACAAACAACCATATTGTCTCAGCTATTGTATTTAACAGCTATAAAATATTTTACCTGGTTGACATACATTATTTTAAACATTCCCATAAAATTGGGTAAAAACGCACCAAGTAATGTAAAAGTCTTAGGGTCTCAACAGACCGTAACTCAGAAACAGGTTTATTTTGTCTCATTTAGAACAAAGAATGGTGGTTTTAAGATCCTTCATTATTAGTTTCCTAGGGCTGCCATAACAAAATACCACAGACTAGGTGGCTTAAACAACAAAAATTAATTTTCTCATTGTTCTGGAGACTGAAAGTCCAAGATCAAGATGTCAGCATGGCTGGTTTCTGGTGACAGCTCTCTTCCTGGTTTGCAGGATGACCACCTTTTTCACTGTCCTTACATGCCAGACCGAGTGAGCTTTCTGGTGTCTCTTCTTAAAAGGGCACCAATCCTACTGGATTGGGGGCCCCACCCTTATGACTTCATTCAACCTTAGTTACTTCCTTAGAGACCCCATCTCCAAATACAGCCACACTGGGGAATTAGGGCTTCAACTATGAATTTTGAGAAGACACATTCAGTCCATAACACCTTCCTAACTCCAGACCTTCAATATTTCTTAGATTACCAACATACTGGACATGCAAACAGCTGACTCACTCCAAGGATTCACGATTTCCCTGAATAAGAAATGTATGTACTCAGGCCACAACTAAAGAGGAAGAAGCTCAGAAGAAATACATTCCCCCAGGAAAGAAAGACAGGGGCCAAGTCCCATGAGAGAGAGGACTGAGCACTGAAGTAAACTTCAGTCACTCTTTTGTACTAGAGGCTGCACGGTTTTATAAGAAACCTAATTAAGTTCCCAATTGCCTTAAGGATACACAAGAAATAGGAATGGACTAAAAAAGAGTATCTCATTTCTAGGATTTCTGTATTTCATTACAGTTGTGAGCTATAAAATTCATTTTTCTGTAATCAGGATTGTAGGCTAGCCTACAAAACACCTTAAACCATAAAGTAGCTGAATGCATATATGATGCCATGGATTGATTTTAGGTAAATCACTTTAGCCTCTTTGAATTTCTTCACCTGTCAACCATAAGCTAAATGAACTCTCATGATCTTGTGTGGAAGTCTATAAATAATGTCACGTTCTTCATGTGAATGTGTATGAATGTTTATAAAATGCCTATAGAAAAAATGCTTTTTGACATAAAAAAAAAACAAAACAAATCTATCAATGGAAGAGAATTTAAGAAATACATTGTAATCAACTAACCTTCTTCTGTTGCGTGCAGGTGTGTTGCATCGTTCCCCTGAGAAGTGATGTTGGCTTGATCGAACTGAAGGGGGCTGCCTATTTGATGTCATCTCCCATGGTCGCATTGGTGGTGAGGGAGCTGGTGATGCTGATGTATAATCAAAGACTGAATGAGAGAGGCGCTGTCTCTTGGGACTCGGACTATCTTCACTCTGCCAATGCAACAAAATCAATCAACTTAATGAGACCTTTTAAGGATTTTGCATTACTATATATGCACAGGCGTTTAAACATATTTACCTTAAAGAGTAAAGGAGGGGAAAAATATGCTGTCAACCCAAATTAAATATCTTTAAAGAAAAAAGAGGCTGAATAGGGGAAGGGAGATACACAGTAAGTATCAAATGGAAAGTGAAATCTGTTTCTTAAAAGTCATCACAAAACTCATGGACATTTAAGATGAACAATAAGGTAATAAACAATTGTATGGAACTTGACCATTTATTTAAAATCCCAAACCAATTCCACTATGTTCCCCCATCAGTTAAGTTACATTTTTAGAGATCAATTCTCATCTGTGAGATCAGCTGAGGAGGGGGAATAATTTTAGTAGGCCCTTGACTTGATTCTAAATAACACCCTTCTGGTTCTTTATTCCCACTATTTAAGGTCATTACATTTTCTTTAATAAGGGTTAGAGGAATAAAATAACATTTTTATGAAACAGATAAAGAGTCAACTGATCTAGATCATTAGTTCTTAACGAGAACATTACAGCATTTTGAGGAAGACACAGAGTTTCAGGTAAATCATGGGAGTGGTGAATAATTCAAAACCTGTACCTGTTACACATTGAGTTTTCAAGGATCACAGCATCACTAGCTATAAAATTGGTATGGATCTCTTAGTTGAATTAGTAACTCTCTAGGATTCTCCATAGAATTTTCCCATCCAGTCTCACAGAAACTATCAAAATTTCAAGTTAACCAATGTCTGGCTAACCAATGTCTATCTATTTTCTAAGAGAACCTCTCTTATCTCAAATCTACTCCTTCAAGTTCTAATTACTTGGTCATTAGAGCACTTCTGGGTGCAAAATAATTGGTGCCTGCTGCCAGCACAAAAAAAATCGGATTAGCAAAAGAGTATATGGGGCTACAACACTACAACATTAGATTTAAAGAGATAAACAAGAATTAACTAAACTGATAAAAATAAAGCAAATTCCTAAATGGTTACTTTTGATCATTCCACATTATTAAGCAGAGGTGTTCCAAAAACGATGTCACTGTCTTTCTATATTTAAAAATATTATAATTCAGGATGCCTGGGTGGCTCAGTCGGTTAAGCATCTGACTCTTGATTTCGTCTCAGGTCATGATTTCACTGTGAGATTGAGCCCTGCATCAGGCTCTGTGCTGACAGTGCGAAGCCTGCTTGGAATTCTCTCTCTGCCCTTCTCTGGCTTGTGTGCAGATTCTCTCTCTTTCTCTCTCTCAAAATAAATAAACTTTAAAAAGGATAATTCAAATTTATCATTATAATTAAAATAGTAAATAGTTTTCAGAACCATAAAGAAACACCTTATTTTCTCCCTAGATTTAATGGTGCTTGCTATTAAAAGTATGTTTGTTTTTACCTTTTGATTTTAAGAAGAAAATCAGTTATGTTCTGATAACCCTAAAACTTCAAAAATACCAATGAAATGTAGATATTTTGATTAAAACAAAGCAGAATGATCAATACCTGGCAAAGTCATACATTAACTACACAGAAGCACTAGAAATAAGTGATCTCCGGTTGGTCAACCAAATTTGACTTTATTTTTTTAAACTACCAAACGCTAGTAACCAATCACAATCTTCAGTTTTCATATATGTATCTTATACTGCGAAGCTTAATGCAAGCTATGATAGGGACTTTGAATTCTAAAAAGTCACTGCCCAAAATGGAGGGGAATGGTACAAACCCACAAAAACAAACTGCAAATGCATTGTTTTTAAGAGACAAGGTGACTGGGAAAGTTCCCTATCTCTTCTGTGTGCTGTGATAGATTCACATTAGTGAAAAAGAGGAGACAAAGAATAGGAAGTGGAGAGAAGTGAGCTATTCATTAGTACTACGGTAATAACTCTTCCTATTTTACTCAAAGTAATAGAAAACCAAAATGGATATTTAAAGACAGGGAAGTATTAAGAAGTTAGTTTACTACATATATACAACATGGTTTCATCACATTCCTCATCAATTTTAGTACTCTAAGGAACTCCAAAAATATCCTCAGTTTCCAGAAAAGGGAAGTAGGAATAACCTACAAAGAAACAAGAATTAGATTAGCATTCCCTCAGAAAACAAAAGATGCTAAAAATGCTGAGGGAAAATATTGAACCTAGAATTTTATACTCCAACCTAACTACTAATCTACTGTGAAGGCAAAAGGAAAGACTTGCCAGATATATAAAGGTTCAAAGCTGCTTCTCACACATCTTTCAAAAAATTTTACTTGATTGATTTTATGTGTGCATACATGTGTGTGCTGTCTTTTATTTGCGGTCACAGACACACACAGAGGATTCAATGAACAGTAATAGTAACTCAGAAGTGCAATGAAAAGACATCTCAGGACTGAAAAGTAACTATTCCAATTAGAACAAGCTAGAGGACTCCAAGAAATATACTCTAAATAATATGAGTTCAAAAACAGTACGACTGAGAACTTGGAAGTTCTTACAAAACTTAAGCACATGGTTATTCCGTCATAGGAAGTATAAAAGGTAACCAGGGGTGCCTGGGTGGCTCAATTGGTTAAGCACTGGACTTCGGCTAAAGTCATGATCTCACGGCTCCTGGGTTTGAGCCCCGCATGGGACTCTGTGCTGACAGCTCAGAGCCTGGAGTCTGCTGGGGATACTGTGTCTCCCTCTCTCTCTGCCCCCTCCCCTGCCCATGCTCTGTCTCTCAAAAATAAAAAATAAACGTTAAAAATTTTTTTTCTGAAAGGTAACCAGAGTCTAGAAAAAACAAAGATGAAAACAAATCCACTATCATTTTGTCACCTAAAGCATCCCTGGAGTAGAACAGGTAGAAGATTATATCTTCTCCTCCATGGGCCAACATGCTACTTAGTCCTGAAATGACTGTAATAGACAGATACTCCTAACACTATGGAGACTGTTCACTGGTTTTCAATTTTATAATCAACCTAGACAAGGCGTGAAAGATCACCATTGTAGTTACAGAAAAAAATATGTAAGTACTGTAGACTTTGGTAAATTAAGTATAAAGACTTGTTTTGACAAAAGCATGGACTAAATGTAAAAATCCTAATAGAAACATCTAGAAATAATGGCTTAAATACAACAAAAATATTTTTTAAGTTTATTTATATTAAGAGAGATCGAGAAATCGAGAGAGAGCAAATGTGAAAGCGGGGAGGGGTAGCAGAGAGAGAGAGAGAGAGAGAGAGACAGAGAGAGAGGGAGAGAGAATCCCAAGCAGGTCCATGCTGTCAGCGCAGACCCAGACGCAAGGCTCGAACCCATGAACTGAACCGTGAGATCATGACTGGAGCAAAATCAAGAGTCAGATGCTTAACCAGACTGAGCCACCCAGGTGTCCCAACAAAAATAGTTTTTAAATGTAACAATGAACTCAGAAAAAAAGGGAAACTACCAAGGACCAGAAACAAAGGGGAAAACCAAAAACCAGATTTGGTTTATCTTGGGGTGGGACACAGAAGCTATGGCCTTATCACTCACTGAACCCTGCAAAGAGCCAAAGTTTCCCAAGTACTATACTTGCAATAAAAGGGAAGACTAGTGGGGCGCCTGGGTGGCTCAGTCGGTTTTGAGTCTGACTTCGGCTCAGGTCATGATCTCATGGTTTGTGGGTTCAAGCCCCATGTCGGGCTCGGTGCTGACAGCTTGGAGCCTGGAGCGAGCTTCAGATTGTGTGTCTCCCTTTCTCTCTGCCCTTCCCTCGCTCATGCTCTCTTTCTCTCAAAAATAAATAAACATTTAAAAAAGGGCGGGGGGGGAGACTAGAAAAAGCCCACTGGCATGGAGAATCAATAAGAAAACAGATCTACTCTGGACTGGACTGGAAATTGAAGAAGAGATTTATCCCCTGAGAATTCAAACCACAGGTTAGCTCCTCAACACCAAGTTTAGGGTTCAATTTTTTTTTTATTACCCACAGAGGTTGCCTATGAGCCTCTAAGCTTAGAAATTAATATAGAAACTGGTCCAGAATTATGCTGCTACAAATTCTCTTGGCAGAGGTGAATGCACAGCAGAATCTGGAGGAATACTCCCCTGACCTTGGACAGTGGTTCTTCTACTTCTGCAAGTGTCAGCAACACCAGATTGTTCGGCCTGCTCTTCAGTCTCTGATTAAGAAATTTTGGATCAGGGCCCAAGAATCTTCATTCGTAACACAATCTTGGGTGATGGTTGCTACTGCTGGTGTGGGACTACACTTTGAAAACTACCAAAACAAGTTAAGGGACTCTCTTAGCAAAAGTCCCAAAGGATAGACTCGCCATAAAAGAGAAATTTACTTTTTCAATTTTCAGTGGAAGAATTTCCCTTTTTTCCTTGTTGACTCTGTGCCAGTGGGCTGACTTTAGAAAGTTCCAGAAATTGATTCAAATGAGGCACAAGTACTGTCCGTTTTGGTACAGAATACTGGTGCAGATTTAGGGATCAAGGGAGGCAAGAGAGGGAAGAAAGGAAGAACAACAAAAGAAATCTAGCTTGCTAGCTTTTATACTTGGTATTAAACATCTGATAAAATGAATTACACCACTATTAATACCAAATCACCTTAAAAATTTTCTAAGTATTTATTTTTGACAGAGAGAAAGAAACGGGACACAAGTGGGGGAAGGGAAGAGAGAGAGGGAATCTGAAGCAGGCTCCAGGCTCAGAGCTGTCAACACAGAGCCCAACGTGGGGCTCAAAATCATGAACCATGAGATCATAAGTTGAGCTGAAGTAGGATGCTTAACAGACTGAGCCACCCAGGTGTCCCAACACCAAATCATCTTTATAACCAAAATATCATCATTAGAAGTGAAAACAACCCTGGAGACATAAAAATGCATTGCATGATTCCAAAAGCAAGTCTAAAGTCATTAAAATCAAAATGTTATGGTAAAAGAAATATGTACACACATGCAACACATATGCATGTATATATATACATATATAAAATACATATTCTTATATATCTTATATATTTATATATAATTATGTAAAAAGAAATGTTATCTAATAAAATTAAATTTATACATCTCAATCAGCAAGTCTTGGAGATAAAGCGAGATCCTGTGGAGACCAACTTTTCCCAAAGTGGAAACAGATTCCAAGTTGTAGATAAAAACTGGAAACTGAAATGGCCTTTGACTTCAGCTACCAGTAGTGAGCCTCATGGACCTCCTTCTCAAAGTAGCAAGGTGGCAACTGGGAGGGGCCAGATAGGTGGGGGTAAAATTACACAATAATATGGTCCTTTCCCTCCACTTATCATTCAAGACTATTCTTCATCTCTTACAAATAAGCACAGCATGACTTAGAGTCCCCATTTCAGAAATGCCTGGGTGGCTCAATTGGTTAAGTGTCCAACGCTTGATTTCGGCTCAGGTCATAACCTCATGGATTGGGAGTTCATGGAGCCTGCTTGGGATTCTCTGTCTCTGCTCTCTGCCCCTCCCTCTCTTGCAAAAATAAACTTAAAAAGAAAAGAAAAGAAAAGAAAAGAATCCCTAATTCTCTTTTTAAACTCCCAGGCTTTCTCTACTTGCCTTAACTATCTTTGGCAAAAGATAAAATTTCTCATTTCACAATTAAGAAATAAACGCTAAATTTAAATGGCCCAGACAGAGTAAACACTGAATTCCATTCATTTTACATTTTTTTTTTAATGTTTATTTATTTTTGAGAGAGAGAGAGCATGTGAGTAGGGGAGGGACAGAGAGAGAGAGGGAGACACAGAATCCCAAGCAGGCTCCAGGCTCTGAGCTGTCACCACAAAGCCCGGTGCAGGGGCTCAAACTCACAAGCTGTGAGATCATGACCTGAGCCGAAGTCAGATGCTTAACCTGACTGAGCCACCCAGGCACCCCTGAATTCCATTCATTTTAATAGATGTGGAAGTACTTAAACTAAAACACTCCATATAAAGCAATTTGGTAATAAAGAATAACCATCAAGACAAGACTCTTGTTTTGTTTTTGCAAAGGAAGGATATAAGCAAGGAAAAGCAGGAAATTAACAATTCATATTTGAATCACACAATATGGCTTAAGAAAAGATCTCTAAATATTCTCATTTAATTTTCTACAATCTGAAGTCTTTGTTTAAACTACATCCAGATTAATGTGTTTCTATTAGTCAAGATGAACCAAAGACAACTGAATGATTACACTGCCCTTGAACTACGCAATGTATAGTCCTGTTTCACATAATTCACATTGGACTTCAATGTATAGCTCTGCTATTCCTCAGCTCAAAATATTTCAGAATAAAATCTAAACTCATAACCACACTACCAGTACATCTTCCTGGGATGTTATCTTATTTGTAGCTACAGAGGGGAAAGAGGCTTTGAATACTGTATTTTCAAAAGCATACATCAAAAAAAAAAAAAAAAAATCAGAACTTTTGCTTTTTGATATTGTTCAAGTTAGTGTATTTTCATGAAATATGTGCAGTGAGTGCTTAGAAAGGGATTCTAGTCATATAGCATTGCAGTCCTATCATAATGAGTAGAATTCAATATTGTGTGAAAATGATGTTACTACCACTGGCCATAACTGCTAGTCCAGGAGTGGCTTCCTGGGTTTAGGGAGGCCTGAATGGCTAATTTTTTAAGAATATATTGATGACTTTATGTTCTATTTTTTTTCTTAATGTTTAATCACACAAAACATCATTCATTGGTTCACAAAAACATTACCTTGATGGTGTAATTTGTTTTCAAATGTTAGTTCCACCAAAGCACTCGATTTTATGTATCATGAATCTGACTGTAATAATTTTAAGCTGTAAACACAAATCAATGGTTAAAATAAAAAATCTGAAGCATAAGTATGAAACCAATGAAAACAGAGAAGATAATAAGAACAATTTGAAATCAAGGGATCCCTCTGAGATAACCAGGTAGAGCTGTTCTGCAGACAGCTCAAGTCCAGAGACTAGAAATTTAAGGAGTTTTTGGTATACAGATAGATGGTAGGTTAATGAAGGTACAGACATGGACAAAATTTCCCCAAACAACTTATACAGTGAAAAGAAGGTCCAATATTGAACTCTAAAAAATATTTCATGCTGAGTAGTTCATGAGACAGTAGATGGAGTGTGGTGATAGAAGGCTCAGTGAAATGGAGCAAGGATTCAACTAAAAGGTCAAGCAAGATGGGGACTGAAAAACATCCACTGTGTTTAACAACAAGGAGCTCAGTGACATGGAGTTATTTCTTTGTAATAGGATTTAGCATCTATTATGGCATATTGCCCCTTACAACAATTTTCAAAAAAGGTTTTTTCCCTCTGTCTTTTCTTTGAAAATCTTTCTTATGAATTTAGAATAACTCTATAAGGTTTCTAAAATCATTAAAATTCTAATATTTTGGCTGGAATTTTTACTGTCTATAAATTTGTTGGAGAAGAGATTTTTTTTTACAATAATTAGTCTTCTCTTTCAGAAACCTAGTCTATTTCTCTGTGTATCAATCATGAAAATTTCAATCACCTAATTAACTTTTGTAAATTTACAAAATAAAGTATCAGACAGCTATCATTAGGATACATGCATACACCCTTGAAACCAAGGGGTGTGCTAGACATGAAATCTAAGTTCCCTACAATGCATCTGTTTTATGAAAGCACGCTATCTACAATCACAATCAATGGATTGATTGATGGCACAGAAACTTAATTTTAAAACTGTAAGGGGCTGAGAGAGACAAGAGGGAGTTTTGGGGGAGATGAAAGTGTTCTATTGTCTTGTTTGAGATGGTGGTTCCACATCTGTATGTATTCATCCAAAGTCACAGACTTGTACACCAAAAGGGTGAATTTTACTGTATGTTAATTATACCTTAATTTTAAATTTCTAAAACTATAGGGAGTACCTTTGATTCTAATGTTAAATATAGACTAATTTTTATAGAGATGCAAATATGCCCACACATGTACGTTTCTTCTGTAAGAAAACTCAGACTGACAAATATACAAAGCCATCATTTTCACAGAAATTAAAATATCAACTCAATATACACTGGGAAAGGGATACAAGAATATTCATGGCAACACTACTTATATAACAGTAAAAAACTGTTTTACATAACAGTAAAAAACTGTAAACTACTGGAAATGTCGATCAAAAAGAGAGGGAATAAACTACAGCATATTCATATAAATTAAACACTAAAAGAAAAATGAATCAACTACATACATGGCTACAAGCATCATTATGGATGAATCTCAAAATGACAAAATACAAAGTATGATAACATTTATATTAAGTTCAGAAAATAAACAGTATAGTGATACTGTTTAAAGGATACTGCATGTGATGAAACCACACAGAGAAGCAAAGGGATACGAAACACAAAACTCAAGAGTTTTACCCAAGGCACAAGTATCAGACAGCAGGTAGATAGATGGAAGGTCATATGAAGACCTCGAAAGTATAGGGAATGGCTGACTTCTTAAGATGCATGGTGGGTTTTTTTTTTAACTATACATGTGTCTGCTTTATACATTGTAACTTTCATATATGAATTATTTCATAATTTTAAAAATTAAAAGAGCATGCAAAATTTGAAAGATTTTGACTAAAACAAGCAAGTAAAAAAGGAGCAAAACACAAAAGTTTTTAATAAACAAGGACAGTGACAAAACTGCTAAAGAGTGGAGATGAAAAACAAATATAGCCCAAAACAGGATGAGATGTTTCTTAAAAGACAACTGGTGGTTGGAAACAAAGACCCAGGGGAATATCAAACACTTCTATGTCCTCTATGACCATCCCACTTACTAGATACATACTCAATCCCCATGTATGGAGTAGGAAAAATCAACAGTTCTTTTTTACTCCCACACAAGGCTGCAGGGAAAATGATGTCCTCCAAAAAGAGACTAGTTTCAGCTAAGATAAGGATACTTTAAGAAAAAAATGTAAGAGGTAGGTGAGTCTGTTTAAAATGGAGTGTTCCAAAGGGAAGGAAAAGTAAAAAAGCTAGGAGGGAAGGAACTTGGGGGAAAGCCAAGAAAACATAACACATTAAAAGAATAACTCTGAGAATAAGAAATGGGGAGATTTCTCCTTTTCACATGGAAACTAAATATTCTAGGGTTGAGAAAAGCAAAACTGGAACAAGAAATCACACCCAATTTTATTATCAGAATTAGTTGAAGGTCTCTGACAGTATCTCAAAGGGGATATGAGAAGGATTTACTTTGCTTCATGCAGAACAATGGTAGGCCAAAAAGTGGGCAGAGTTCCCTGGGAGCCAAGTATACTGAGGGCCTTGTTTTAAAGTTAGAAAAAAGATTTAAGTTTAGAGATATAAATAAAAATTTAACAATAATCTTTCACCTTTCTGCAACACTCAAATGGAACTGGCTCTTTTTTGTTTCATTTTTAAAACGTGTTTAAATTTACTCCATTTGCCAGCAACTCCTTGAGTTTAAAGTTAATACTGACTTAATGCCTAGAGACACAAAGAAGTCTAGAAAACAAATTAAGTGTCATATAATTGTTTAGTGGTGGCAGTAGGGAAGGTACTAAGTCAATTTCTTCCTTAGCTATACTGGTTTGCTACTAAATATCAAGCTACTGCAGACCAACTGTATCAAGAACAGTAGTCAATATGCCATTTAATTCAATACAGATAGCTATGTCTCTTAACATACTGTGTTGTGTTTACAGAAATACTTGTTGATTTCTACAGGTGGTATTGCTGTAGTAGAGACAAGAAATAGCAAAAGGTGAATTTAAGTCTCTGCTCTGCCAATAACTAGCTATGTAACAGGGCATCTCAGAGTTTTTCTGAGCCTATTTCTTCATCTAGAAAATCATCCACGACTGGTGTGTTGTTAGGAGGATTAAAAACAAAGGAGACAATACATGCAAAGCAGAGAACCTGGCACAAATTCCAAGGAATATCAGATTGCAGAGCCCTGGATCACCTACAAAGCTATTCTCAGAAATTTCATATCTTCAATTTAATGTATCACACAAGCATTTCTCTTTCAGAACTAGTCCTAAGCTCCAACCTACCACTTCCACACAAACAGAAAAATGGCTCTATCCAAAATCCAAGTTTTGATTAGCGATTCTCACTACCTCAGATTTATATACACATATACAAATACATACCTTGGCCCACAACCCTAAAACGCAGAAGCAATTCTACAACTAGTTTCCATTTGGTAATAAAAATACTGACTTCCATTATAAAACATGCTTCTCTAGCAGTAATGGATTGGAAATTTAGTAGCCAGTAATTTATTTGAGCACATCCTAGCAATCTTGTCAATAAACTAATGATAGTCCTTGCCTTAATTTATTTTCATTTTACATATAACAAAAATTTTAATCATATTTTATCCACAGGTTCAAAAGTGATAGAAGGTACAGAAACATGTTTTCTTTCTGAAATTTACATCACTATCAAACTCTAGGCAATAAACAAGTAGTAATGGCTTTAAAAAATATCTTGCATGCTTCCATTTTTCCATTCCTACACAATTTCACATATCTGTAATATCTTCTATTTTCCTATAGAATGTGGCCTATTAGCACAAGTGATTGATACCAAAAGATTAAAAAAAAAAAAGAATATTAAGTGGTCAAACAATAAACAGCAGCTCAAGAGAAGACAAACATTCTTCAGAAAAGCTGGCTAAGTTATATTGAAGAAGGCCTCTAAGAAGAATACTTATTCCCACATACAATAGAAAATAAGAAGAAGATATTGAGAATTTTGTTTCAAGCCTTCCTAAAAACAACCTAAAATGTATCGGTGACTTTCAGCCCTATGTAGGGAAAGGGTAAATATATAAGAACCTGGAAGAAAGCTTTGAAGTGAGCATCCTCTTGAACGGTAGTATTCTGATCACTTGGGAGGAGAGGGAACAGGCTCTGAAGTTTCACCCTTTCACAAATCACCTTGTTAGGATGGCCAGGTAGAGGTGCTGAATTGGCCCCGGGAGATATCTGGGAAAAAGAGGGAGAAGAAAAGGATAGTTCATGGCTAGCCGCACCAATGTGGAGAATCATGTCTATGAAGGACAGTCTGGGTTTTCTAAATATTTGTGTTAGCAGAGATTGGAAAGAAATTAAAAATTAATCTTAAACATCAAAACAAATATAAGGATGGCAAAGGTTGCCTCTGGCAATGGATCTCTCTTAAAAAAAACTTTTTTAAAAGGCAAAACAGCACTGTTCAAAAATGCAAAACCTTTCCTGTGTTTCCCGTATAACACCTATTAATAGCTTTTCTCTTGGTATTGATTCTAAAACCCTAAAGGACAGATAAGACTTCATGTTAAGAAAACCTGACATAAAATCATGTATCTTAAGTATAGAAAGATTAGTGTCCATCTGGACTAAGACTAATATTTTTTCATTCTATTTTTTAATTAACCTCCTATATGATCATGCAAAGAAGACGAGAGATTTCAGAACACTTGCAGCAAAACTTCTATAGTGACCATAGGTATACAAAAGAAGAGTCTGCAGACACCTCAGCTCTATTCAACACAAACCTAGCAACCTTCCTAAGAATAAAGGATATGATCACAAGACCCAAAGCAAATGACTGCATGTTTTAAATGCTTGGCTTGATTGTAGGTTAATTCCCTTCATCATATGTAAATATGCTCAAATCTGCAGCATTTTTAACTGTGGACATCATGAGCATCACTTGTTCCACTGTGCTGTGGAGTGAACCACCTTTGGAAGTTAAGGTTTGTGAATGTGCTTATCCCTACATTGAAGAAGACCATGTGCTTCAGACCACGTGTCTGGTTTTCAGTTTCACTGCCTCATTCTTCCCTTACATATAAATGTCTATTCTGTGACAGGCACTAAACCAAGAAGATACACATGGTTTCCTACCTCCAAAAAGTATATGCTATGAAAAAGAAACAAAAGCAAATCACCGTACAATATACAGAGTATCATCTTTCTATGATACTGCTAGGCACTGGGTGCTACGGAGAGGTAACTGGCAAAAGACAGCAGTGTTGTCAAGAAAATGCAGAATGTTCAGTATGGCTAGCCAGTACAGAAGTAACCAGAGAGGAAGGCAGAGACAGAGCATGAAGTAGCATGCTAATTATATTAATAATACTTCTATAATAACCTTCCTTAGCCCATTTTTTGTTCTGGTTTGCTATGAGCCTGGTAAACAGATAACCAGGCCTGTTCATAAGACTAAAAGTGCTTCCAAACACCTTCCTAGGAGTAAAAGTGTATCACTTGAAGGCACTAACTTTACAATTCACTGCTGCTGCTACTACTACTACTACTACTACTACTACTAAAATGTTTTGACATGAGCTAAAACTTGTCTCCGCACCACAAACATGAATGTGCCAATACTCTTTACCACTATGATGAGGTATGAAGTGCTGAATCAAGGAATATTTATGACTGCCTCCCCAAGTCAAGAGTTGTTAGGAAAGAAGATAAAACATGGATCCCACCCTCAAGGAGCTTACTGCAGTTAAAAAAAAAAAAAAGGATGCAAAGCAGCCAACTATAGGATAATGTATTAAATGCAATACGGGCAAAAATTAGAATAGAGGTAGGAGCCTTGAGTTTATCTGAAGACATATAAAAGATTTCATAGAAAGAAGTGTATTTCACATTCCTGACTCCTCAATCTAAGGATTTCACCACTTTAAAGACATTCTCTTCTCAAAACAGTCTGTTCCTTTAAGTTTCATATTCTTTTTGCAATCTTCTTAAGCTTATAGTTTGCAAGGTACCTTTGAAGAGTGTTTTAATAAGCTCACTTGCCTTCAACTGTCATCCCTAAAGCAGTCTGCATGAGTAGCACTCTTATAGACTGCTAGTACAAGTAGCTAGCTTGGTCAACAGAAATCAGAGGGTCAGGTTTCCTCTCCTTAATTCTCTGTTTCTTTGAAAACTTAAGATTTCAGTCCTATACAAGTATAAAACCAACCAACCAACCAAACAAGAAACTGGCCAACCCTGACCCTTGTGGTCATAAGTAAATAATTTTCAAGCATATTCCTCTTCTACCTATGACAATTTTCTTTGGTCAGAAGCTCCATGCCTATAAAGAGGGAGAACAAACAATGGAGAAAAGGTATATTCAAATGCTGTAGTTTATATAGATCCAGGACCAAATAAGATGGGCATGAAACCAGGTGCACCCATTGGATAAGATAAAATCACACACAATTATTTTGTATGTCCACTTGAGGCAGAATTCTTAAGAAGGAAGGCCTCCAAGATTCCCACCTCTGGTACACATCTCCTGTACAATCCATTACTCCATGGTGTGTAGGCAGGACTGTAAATAGTGTGGATTTCATTTCCATGGTTAGGTTAAATTATATAATCTAATGATATGAACCCCTTCACAGAAGTGAAGGGATTTTCAAGTGAATTAAGATCCCAAGTCAGTTGATTTTAAATTAATCAAGGCAGGCCGGAGTTAGAGAAAGCTCTTAAAAGAAGAACTCTTCAAAAGAGATTCTCCTCCAAACCTGCAGACAACTGCTATGTTGCCAGAAGGCATATGAAGAGGGCAATGTGGCAGACAGGAGGGCACCCTCTAGGAGCTGAATCGTTCACCAGTTGACTGCTAACAAGAAAATGGGGGGACTTCAGTCCTACAATTACAAGAGCCGTACTGAACCAACAGCCACTGAGCTTCGGAGAGGATATCAAACCTCTGATGACATCATGGCACCAGCCAAGTAAGACTCTGAACAGAGGGCCCTGCAGCTAACCCATGATTCCTGACCCATGTACACCATGAGATAATAGATTTGTGTTTTAAACTACTAAATGTGAGGTAATTTGTTATATACAATAGAAAACTAACATGACATATATGTGTCAAATTGAAAGTGTTGTATACCTGAAGAAAGTTTCTTGTCCAGAATTTTAGCTGTATTAATTTGATGAAAGATACAAATTACGACATTTTTTTTTAATCTAAGCAATATAGCAGTTTTTAAAACTTCAATCTGGTAATAGCTAACTTCATGCTAGGAACTGAACTGGGGCTCTCTGATCTTTACACACTGCAAGTTAGGGTTAACCGACTTGCTTAAAGCCGCAGAGCCATAATTTGAAGCTAAGTCTATCTGGCTCTAAAGTTCATGCTCAATCCACTAAAACACCTTGTAATTTAAGGATTTTAAAAGTAACATCGTCTTTATAATCTAATTAGTAAAAAACTATTTCATAAAGTCTATTTAAAGTTATTTTAAGTATTCAAAAAGTAAATGTTTCCTTGTAAATTGTTTCTGACGTAACCTTCCCCTACTTCCCTATACCTTCCTCATTCAAAATTACTTACGGTGTACTGTATCTGGAAGCAGATACAATTCTGTTTTTCTCTAGTCTGGCAACTGTTGAACATTACAAAGATACAGTAACTCAATCTTCTCTCAGGATGCAACCTATGTTTAAAAAGTCCTGCCAAGAAAACATCCCTGAGACCTGATTAATCTGCAACTCCCTATACTTCTCATCTTTAATGTTTGTTTACATGTAACTATATAACTAATTTACCCAGCATAACTAAGAAAGCACCTGTTTCAGAAAAGTCACAGAAAACAGTTTAACCTTTTAAGCACTAATAAATACAACACTATTTTAGGCCATTTTGTTTAATGTGGCCTTTCCCTGTGGGATAATATAACCCACAATTTAACATCTGTCTTGAACAGTGTAATTGTTATCAGTTATGATGCTAAAGATAACATAGGACTTAGGTCCAGATATTGTCCCATAACTTGCTTCTTCCAAAATCACCTCTGATGACAGCTTCCTTCTTCATTCATTTACATTTTTCTTATAAAGGTGTGGTAGAGGATATTCAGGTACAGGACTTCTAGGCCAGCATTAAAATAATCTACTTTCTTCAAAATAAATTGCTCAAAGGCCCAAATAGTCTTCTCCAAAACAGCTACATTACTCTCCAGAAAAAAAACAAAACAAAACAAAAAAAAACTGTTCATTGTTACTAACAGCATACCACCTGGTCAAAAGGACTCAAATCACAGCCTAATAGAAGAAGAAAAAACCAAAACAAACAATAAAAAGTCAAGTGCTTAATGTTGACCCCACCAAGTCTTTTACTCCTTCCTCTAAGTCCAAGACTGGATACCTTAAAAATGAAAAAGTCGAATCCAAGTTATCTAAAAATCCACATATTCTCACAGCTGCCATGATGGCAAATGTTAACATCCTGGAAAGTAATCAGGTAGATTTTATCAACTATTTGAACAGTCTGAATCAGTAATCTTTCATCTGATAAATTCCCAGGTTATAATCTAAAATATGGGAATACCCCAAAATATGGGAAAAACCACATGCATACACATGTTCATCACAGTACAGCAACAATTTAAAAGGGAACTAGAAGTAACCTAAATGTTTAACAAATAAGTATTTGCTAAATAAAATAATGGTCTATATGCTTGCTGGTCTATTACACAGACTTTAGACCATTCAAGGACTGCTACTACCTACTGAGGGAAAGATCACTGCTATTTAGCACTGAAGCAATCTCTCTTTTTTTTTTTTTTTAATGTTTGTTTATGGGGTTGGGGGGAGAGCAAGCGAGCGAGCAAGGGCAGGAGCAGGGGAGCGAGCAGGGGAGCGGCAGAGAGAGAGGGAGAGAAAAAATCCCAAGCAGGCTCCACACTGTGTGTCAATGCAGAGTCATGCTGGGCTTGTTCTCACATTCTCATGAGATCATGACCTCAGCTGAAACGGAGTTGGATGCTTAACTGACTGAGGCACCCAGGCACCCCTGGGGCAATCATTTTTTAAAACTATTATTTTTATTCTTGAGTTAAGGCAAACAACAAACTGGGTTCATGTCTTTCTGGGAGCACAACAGAACCAGGGTTACTGAAAATAGCTGAAAGGCTCCACCATTCTTTCCCTACCCCCACAGTCCCATAAGTTACTCGGAAGAGGGTGGATGTACATGCAACTAAGGAGGTCTCTAACCATTACATCTTTTGAGAAGGCGTTCATAAAGGTTAGGGAAAATAAGAGTTACATTTTTTTTTTTTTGAGCTACATATTATTTTAAATAAAAGTTCTTTTCTGGGGTGTCTGGTGTCTCAGTCGGTTAAGCATCTGACTCTTGGTCTAGATTATCAGGTCATGATCTCACAGTTTGTGAGTTCGAGCCCTGTATCAGGCTCTGTGATGACAGTGCAGAACCTGCTTGGGATATTCTCTCCCTCTCTTTCTCCCCTTCCCCACTCACGTGAGTGTGTGCTCTCTCTAAATAAATAAATAAACTTTAAAAAAAAAGTTATTTTCCTTCCACATCCAGATTTGCCTGCCCAAGGATTATTCTCCCAGCAAGGAAGTACATCTAAAATAATTTTATTTAGGCTGGTAACCTCTTAGAGCACTGTTCTAAAGTGCCTCTTCAAGATTTCTAAGAATTACATAGATTTGGAAAGTATCCAGACCATGACCAGTCCAAATCAATACAAAAAATTTATGTATGTAAATGCATAACTATTTGAAAAAAAGTGTGTATAGGATCACTGTAATTCTTAAATAAAATTCATAATTAATTCAAATATTTATAGCAGGCCTACTATGTGCTACATGCTGTGAATACATGGGGAAAAATTATTCTTGCCCTCCAAGACTCAGTCTAGTGAGGGGCAATTCAAGAGGAACTAAATAGGGCCCCTCTAACATAGAGTGAGAAGGTGCTGACATCCTTAAAAAAGGAACAAGATAGAGGATGTGAGGAAAAACGAGACTGTGTAGATGGCCCCTCTTCCTCTTTTTGCTCAAATTCTCACTTGTTAATTTACTATACAGAGTTGAAGCATTTGCTTGATCTCCTCCAGACAAGGTAGTCACTTGAAGAATTTAACATTTGCTGAATGAAGTAGACCAAAACTACATTCAAATGTGTTTACAATCTTTATGCTCCCTCCAGAGAAAAATAAAACAAGCTATGAGTTAACCAAAGTAAAACAGAAGTGAAAACACAGGTCCGATATATGTAGTTAAAAGGAAAATAACCAAAACTATTTAGTAGTGTCAATTACAAACTGAAGGTGGCTAAACAAAGCTGGGACTGGGACAGCACAAACAGAGAAATAGATGTAACAGACTGGAAGTAGAAGACAAAGATAATCTTGACCAATGAACTTTCCATACAGACCAATCATTTGAGATTTTTGAGGATTTCTCACCCATACTTCCCACCACAACCTTGAAATAAAGTAAAAATGAGCACAAATAGTCTGGTAATGTAACTAAAAGGTTCATCCAAAGCTGTTGGCAGAGAGACAATAGACCTACACTCCACATTATGATGCTAACAGATTCAGTTATGTCTAATTATGCCATCTTATATCCACCTTCCTCAAAAGTCAGGTCGCTCTAGTAAATTCTGAACATTTACTCAGATTAATATTTGCAACCTTCAGTTCAGCGATAAAAACAGAATGAGTATATAAACCTCGACAAGTACAGAAACAGAAATTACCTTCTAGAATCACAGAAGATATCAGAGGTGGAGGGACCATAGCCAACGTTTAAATCCAACTTTCATATTTTACAGATGAGGCCCTGGGGCCCACATGGCCAGTTTGTGGCGAAATTTTTTTAACTATAGCCTCTAAAGTCTACCAAATCTCTTAGAGATAAGTCTTACAGAAAAATTAAAGAAATCAGCTTAAAACTGAACTCATGTAATGAAATGATTTAAGGTTTAGTATGCTTTCAAAAAGTGAAACATATTATGCCAATAAGTTTACAAACTAGCAAGAACTGGAGAAAGAAGAGTGTGTGAAGAGATACAATTCTCATTTAAAAATCCAGTTAGTAATTTCATATTCCGACTGCAAGTATGTCCCAATATATAAATTATATACAAATATATTTATTTATATTTATATATATTTATATACTATATACATTTTTATATATTTATAAAAAATAAAAAATATATATACAAAATTTGGTCTGTATTGTTACTTCTATATAAGTCCCATCTATTCGTATGGCCAGTGTTTTCCGAAGACAATTTTACTTTCATCCCAACTGTCCTTAGATTTTTATTAAGTTTTGATTATACAAAAACGGAGAATGGATTGTTTTTTAATTGGAGCCCAGTTACCAGGGCTGCTTCCTATTTAAAGGAATTGAAATATTAACAATAGTACCTGTAATCAAGGCCAAACAAGATCCCAAAAGGCTTGCAATTTTAAAGTAACAAACCAATTGTGTTTGAGTTGCATACACTTAAATTTTCAAAGTGTGCCACGTAAGAGAAGGCAATTCATATGATGCCAGCAATGATATACGTTGAAGTGTTCATTTCTATTTATGGTGGAAGAATTAGCATACCCAACTTTTGTGGCACAAAGAAAAAGCTGTGTCTTTTACAAGTCCTACACAACGCAAACAAAAACTTTATTTTCTTTGGCCCTCGATAATTTGGAAAATTCCTGGTTCAAAACCAACCTCTCTCATTCTTCAGCCCTGAAAGAACTTCCATCCCCTGAGAACAAAACGCAGCCTGTCCAGAAACCCGCAGCGGCAGAAGGACGCGAAAGGACCCTTCCGAACGGGTTCCGCGTTCTCCTGGGTGACATCATTTCACCTGCGCCTCGGCAAAACGGGAGGGAGCGAGGCCATCTGCCAGGCGGCGGCGGGCCGGCGCTCCCGTTGGCTGCACCCACACCTCCTCGCCGCCGCCACGGGAACAAAGAGCGCCGGGCCGCCCGGCCGCGCCCGCCAAGCACCGGGCAACCACACCTCCTCCTGGTTGCCGGGAACGGCCCCGCAGGCTCCCTACGGCCTACGGCTCGGGCCCGGCCCGCCCTCACGCGGGAACCAACGGCCGGGCGGCCAGTACCTGCGAGGGGAAGCTCCGCCCTGCGGGGCTGCTCCCGCGGCTCCGCGCTGGGCCGCCGCCTCCTATTGTGACCGCTCGCCCAGCCAGCGGCCAGCTCGCCAGCTCCGCCGTCCCCGGGCCTCCTCACCCCCGGAACCCGGGATCCGACCGAGGCGCTGTCACGGCGCTTCCTTCCTCCCGGCACCATCACACGGGCCGCGCCAGGAAGCAGCTGCACGCTCGGAGCTGACAGAGTCGGCTAACGCCTCGGGGGCTCCATCCTCCCGGCCCCCGGGCCCTAATTGCCGGGGCCGCGACACCGTCCCGCCCGCCGCACCCCACCTCGGTGCTCACGAACACGGCGTGCCGCGCGCCGGCGCACTACCCTCCGCTGCGCGCGCAGGCGACGCCCCTCACCGCCAGGCCGCAGGATGCGCGAGCACGCGGCACTCCCACTTCTCTGGTTTGGGTCGCCGCCCTCCTCTCCACCCAGTCCCCTTACAGGAACGAACCTAGCGAGCCCAAAGCGCGAAACCGCCAGACGCTCCGCCCCTTTCCCCCAAGGCTCGACTCCGCGCGCCGAGCCCCCTTTGTTTCCACCCCGCGGGGGAGGGGGCGGGGCGGCACTGCGCGCGTCCGGGCGCGCGACTGGGACTAGTTCCGGCAACAGAGCCCGTCGCACGGCGTCCCTGCGCAGCCCGGCCCAGCCCGCATCTCTAGCCGCGCGCTCAGCAAGGCCCAAGCTACCGAACGCGACCCTGGGGTCGGCCCTGTCTCTCAAAACGTACACATCTTCTCACTCTACAGTATGGCTGCTGGTCCCTGCCTCCTCCCTCCTCCAGAACTGAGCAAACAGTAACTGACCTCACTCAATTCGAAATATGTATTCATGTGACCCGAGAAGTGGAATTTTTATTGATGCAAAAGGAGGTGATTAGACCAAGGTATCTCACAAAGAAGCAAGCAGGTTGGAAACTTTAAACCTGACAGTTATTCAGACGCTGCTAAGGATGGGAAATGAAGAGGTACAAAGACCACAGCCGACATGGTGCTTGTCCTGATCACCTTCAGGATCTAAAAGGGAAGAAATATATTCCATAAAAGCACAATAAATTCAAGAAAAGGACAGTCAAGTAGTATTGGAGGCGAGGAGGGCTGTCAAGGGGACATCATGCAAGAAGTGGTCTTTAAGCAGATAGGAATTAGATGATGCCTTCAAGGATGGTGATCACATTTTAGGGTAGTCCAATCAGTAAAAAAAAAAAAAAAAACCCAAAAAAACAAAACTCAGGTTCTAGTTCTTCTAGAGTTACCCTCCACCAGTCTCCTTCCTGCTCTGGGCCTCAGCTGCCTCTAGCAGAAAATTAAGGAATCAGACTTAACTGATGTTCCAGGATCCTCTGAATTTCTACCTATGATTAACACTATATGGTAATTATTTGTGTACATTTATCTCCCATGTCTGACTGAGCACTGGTTCTGTAACCCCATGGTCCAAACCTACAGCCTGAAATACAACAGCAAGTGCTTAGCAACTCTGAATTAAAGTTCCAGCAATAAATCACAAGCTTTTACAATTCCTGGACAAAGAGAAGCTAGAAGGATATAACAGGCTCCAATAAACACATCCCCTCCCGCAGCCCCATACCCCCATTATGTAGTCCTGTTACCTAGCTGACTCTTCCTCCCCAACACTGTCAGTCTTCCAAAGCAGGCAGTCTGGAAATGATTACATCCAAACTGTAAAGTTTTTTTTTTTTCTTCATTTCATAACAAGAGTCATAAATCCCATCCACACCTTTAGATGCATCCAATGCAATCTGTTCCTAACTTGTGAGTCACTCACAATTCCCAGTCTACTGCTGTAGACTCATCTAGCATTACAGATCTTCCAGCAGAACCTCAGCTGCACAAGCTTCCTTACATAATCCAGACCCTCTTGAAACCACTTTTCTTGTATACTTGGATATTGGCTCTGTGATGATAGGAGGAAAAAAAGAAAAAAAATGGGAAACGGAAGGGAAATTACCATTTGAGAACTCTCTAATCTTAAAAGCCAGATTCCTCAAGTGCTAAATTCCAGCAGCAAAAATCAATTACAGTCCTCCAGGGTTTCCACCCTTTAAAGCTCCTGTGAATCCCCCTGGACCTCAGCCAATCCTTTGTGAGGCAAACTCCACAAGAAATCTTCTCATGGTTATGATCTTAGCTACCTGGGCCCCTAGGGCTTAACCCAAGAAGTCTGCCCAGATGTAAACAGTAATCCCACAAGTCAAGGTTGGATAGTTTGATATTTGTACTGTAACTTTTTCTCTAGTTTTCTTCACCAGAAAATCTAGTATCTTTCTAATAAACACCCAATCAGTGGGATAGGCTTTAAACTGGGCCACTTTTGACCTACTAATGTGGCAGGTGGTAAATTGTAAGAGAGCAATTGCTCAACCCCAGTCTTCCTAAAATTTTATTTGGTGTCTGTTCAAAAAGGTACAAAGCCTTCTTGGAAGGGTGTCCAATACAACTTTCTGTGATAGATATGGCCAATATCTGCACCATCCAAAAGAAGGCCACATGTGGCTACTGAGCACTCAAAATGAGGCTAGTGTATCTAATGAATCGATCAGAATCAGTTTAAATAGCCACATGTGGCTAGGGATAGCACAGCACTTGTAGACAAAGTAATTGATTGCAGCAAGAGCTTTTTGAGACTTCTGACTCCAAAATTGCTCTTTAAAATCAATTTTTACAACATAGGAAAAAACTGAATGACTGCTAAAAACTTCTTCCTGAAGTACTGAAGTAATTTAAGTCCCCTCACTTTTAAAATAAAACTATACCGAGGCTCAGTCAGTTAAGCGTCTGACTTCAGCTCAGGTCATGATCTCACGGTTCATGGGTTCAAGCCCTAGGTAGGGCTCTGTGCTGACGGCTCAGAACCTGGATCCTGCTTCTAATTCTGTGGCTCCCTCTCTCTCTGTCCCTCCCCTGCTCGTGCTCTGTCTCTCAAAAATAAACATTTTTTAAAAATAATAAAATAATAAAATATTTTCAATAATGCTTTATATTTTCTGTACAAGTCTTACATATTTTTGTTCTTTGATTTATTCCAGGTTTTGTATATAATTACTACTTCTAAAAATATGATATAATTATATACATGTATATTATATAATTATATAGCTATAATATATAATTACATATAATTAATTCTAATAGTTTAGCATAATCTTTTTGAATTTTCTATATATATAATCCTGTTGGCAGAAAATAATGACCATTCAATTTCTTTTTTTCAAATACATTTTTCCTTTTGTCTTGTCTTACTGCACTGGCTAGGACCTCTAGTACAGTGCTAAATAGAAACAATGAGAATAGGCATTTTTATCTAATTCCCAAACTAGAAAACTTCCAACATTTCACCACTAAGTATGATGTTTGCAGTAGGTTTTTGCAGATCCCTATAGCAATTAAAAGAGTTCTCTTTTATTTCTAAATTGTTAAAAGTTTATTATAAAGGGATGTTTAATTTTATCAAAATTTCCTGCATGAGGTAATCATATAATTTTTCTGTTAATATGTGAATTACATCGGGGCACTTGGGTGGCTCAGCCGGTTAAGTGTCCGACTTCAGCTCAGGACATGATCTCATGATTAGTGAGATGGAGCCCCACATCGGGCTCTGTGCTGACCGCTCAGAGCCTGGAGCCTGCTTCAGATTCTGTGTTTCCCTTTCTCTCTGCCCCTCCTCCGCTCACAGTCTCTCTCTCTCAAAAATAAACATTAAAAAAAAATTTTTTTTTAAATATATGAACTATATTCACTGGATTTGTTTTGTTGTTGTTGTTGTTGTTGTAAAGATACATTTTTTGAAGTTTATTTATTTTGAGAGAGAGAGAGAGTGAGCTGAAGAGGGCAGAGAAACAGAGACAGAGAGAGAGAATCCCAAGAGGCTCCACACTGCCAGTATGGAGAGTCCAGGGCTCAAACTCATGAACCTCGAGATCATGACCTGAGTCAAAGTCTAGAGTCAGGCACTTAACCTACTGAGCCACCCAGGTGCCCTGACACTGACTGGTTTTGGATATTAAACCAATTTTGCATTCCTAATAAAATCCTGTCTTATTTATTACCCTTATTATATATTGTTGGATTTGTTTTGCTCACATGTTGATTAGGATTTTTACATCTATGTTTTGTTTTGTTCTGAGGGAGAGAGGAGGAGAGAAATATTTAAAAAATTTTTTTAAATGTTTATTTATTTTTGAGAGAGAGAGAGAGAGCACGCAAGGAGGGGAGGGGCAGAGGGAGAATCCCGAGCAGGCTCCTCGATCCATGTAGAGCTTGATCCCATGATGGTGAGATCACGAACTGAGCCAAAATCAAGAGTCAGATGCTTAACAGACTAAGCCCCCAGGTGCCCCAACATCTGTGCTCTTATATGAAATTAGCTGTTATTTTCCATTTTTATAATGTCCTCATCAAGTTTTTTTACAAAGATTATGCTAGCCTTAGAAATTAATGGGGGGGGGGAGCGGGGGGGCACCAGGGTGGCTCAGCTGGTTAAGTGTCTGACTTTTGCTCAGGTCACAATCTCCTGGTTTATGACTTCAAGCCCCACACTAGGCTCTCTGCTGTCAGCACAGAGCCTATTTCAGATCCTCTGTCTCTCTCTCCTGCATGTTCTCTCTTGATAAGATAAGATAAGATAAGATAAGATAAGATAAGATAAGATAAGATAGAAATTAATTGGGGATGGGATGCTTGGATGACTCAGTCAGTTAAGCGCCCAACTCTGGGTCTCTGCTCAGGCCATGATCTCACGGTTCACAGGACTGAGCCCTGGGTCAGACTCTGCTAGCAGCAGTGGAGCCTGCTTGAGATTCTCTCCCTCTCTCTCTCTCTCTGCCCTTCCCCTGCATGCACACGCTCTCTCTCTCAAATAAATAAAAACATTTTTTAAAAAAAGAAATGAATCGGGGAATGTTTTCTCTTTCTCTACTCTGTAGTTTCTGTAAGACTGAGGTTACAGATTAATTCTTTAATTGTTTGGTAGAATTTGCTGGTTAGCCAACTGAACTTGGAATTAAATTTCTTGTCAGAGTTGCAGTCTTTCCCTTATTATTTTTTTAAAGATTTTATTTTGGAGGCACCTGGATGCCTCAGTCGGTTGGACATTCAACTTCGGCTCAGGTCATGATCTCGTTGATCCTGATATCAAGCCCTGAGTCGGGCTCTGTGCTGTCAGCTCAGAGCCTGGAGCCTGTTTCGGATTATGTGTCTCTCTCCCTCTCTCTTCCTCCCTCTCCCTCTCTCTTCCTCCCTCTCCCTCTCCCTCCTTCTCCTCTCTCTCTCTCTCTCTCTCTCTCTCCCGCTTCCCTGCTTGTGCTCTATCTCTCTCTCAAAAATAAACATTAAAAAAAATTTTTCAATAAAGATTTTATTAAGTAATCTCTACACCCAACGTGGGGCTCAAACTCACAACCCTGAGATCAAGAGTCACATGCTCCACCAACTGAGCCAGCCAGGTGCCTGTCTTTTCCTTATTTTTTTTTTTAAGTTTATTAATTTTGAGAGAGAGACACAGACAGAGAGGCAGAGGGAGGGAGAGAGGGAAAGGGAGAGAGGCAGAGGGAGAGAGGGAGAGGGAGAGGGAGAGGGAGAGGGAGAGGGAGAGGGAGAGGGAGAGAGAGAGAGAGAGAGAGAGAATCCCAAGCAGTCTCTGTGCTGTTAGTGCAGAGCCCTACTCTAGGCTCGATCTCACAACCTGTTGAGATCATGGCCTGAACTGAAATCAAGAGTCGTCCGACACTTAACCAACCAAGTCAACCAGGCTCTCTTTTCCTTACTTTTTACAAAGGAGGAACAATATAATCGTAGGATACATGTAAGGAAGATCTCATACTGAAACTCACAAACTGCTTCTAGAAAACTAACTTCTAATCTTGTGAATATGAAGGGTTCTACTGCTGAAAATACACTTTCTAGCACACAGCATAAACAATAACCATAAATAAATTATACAAAAGTGACAAACAGTCTGCCAAACAGTAAATATAAAATTTCATTTGGTTCTAAATTTTGCATTTCTAAGACATCACAGACTTATCTAAACAAGATGATTATCTGAAGGACCTTTATAGGAGAGCTGACTCTGAGGCTATGGTCTTTCTTTGACACTTTTTTCACAATACCTTCCAGTATTTACTAAATGTCTCTTTCCCCCATGAAACTGTAAACTCCTCAAGAGCAGGTCCCATTTCTCTTTTGTTTGTTGTCACTGATGTCCATATTTGGAGAATGTTGGCTAGTAGAGAACACACAAAAAAGGAGAGGCATCTCTTATTTTAAGGTGTTCAAACGCATGATTCAAGAGCTGCAGATTAAAAATCACTTGTCCAGATGCTGAAGAACCACTCACGTAAAGAAAAAATATCAGAGGGAAAAAAAATGGTAAACACTTTTGGGACCTGCCAAAGAAGGTGTTGGGTAGAGAATGGCCTTCCTGTTGGGAGTCCATGACCTTTATAATGAAGAGGCAGTTTCCCACTGTTAACACTGTCAGGAATAGGGTTGTGCTGTCATCACATCCACTGCCAAGTCTCCTGATTGTAACCTCACTCCAATCCCAACCACTACTGCTGAATTAGTGGCCTCTATTCTGTGCTCTAACATAGCATTAATCATTTGGCTATGCAAATATGTATTCACTTGAGTCTTCTGGGCATTCGACAGAGAACTCCTTGAAGCCAAGGACTAAGTCTCACTGACTCTGGCAAGGGTTCTAGCATATGGCAAGCACTCAGTAGGTTCCAAATTAATGATATGTGATATTTCATAGCAGTGGTAATTCCAGTGTGTTTCTCAATAGGCAAATTCCCAAGAAGAAATGAGACACAAAAAGCAGAATGGATAATAAAAGAAGAACAAGGAGACCAAAAAGAATTTCAAACTTTCCTCAAGTTAGCTCTGCTCACCCTCCTCCCTAAACGTTTCCCTCCCTCCACCAAAACCAGCAGAAAGGACCTAATAAGATGAAGCTACATAGTGGAAAGGTGTATTGGCCTAGCACTATTCAGGCTATACATTATCTATAACCATGACAAGATGTGATCTAATGCAAAACATCAGAATAAGCATTTTCACCCACAAGTGTTACCACCTATCAGAGTGGAAAGGTTATTTATCAGCAGCTGCCAGCTATAGTTGCTAAAGACCAGAAAGGGGTAGCAAATGCACACCCAAATCCAATTCTACTGAAAGCCTCCCATAATGTAGCCAGCTTTAGGATGGAAGAGTAGGCAGACTGCTCTTCCCACGGTACAGGTGTGAGATGCCAGGGACTAAACCGTGACAGTTCTTAAGGCAGTGAAGATGAGAAGTGCTAAAGCAGAACCAGGTGAAAGGCCATCAGCCAGAAAGGAGTTCAAGATGGTTGAATAAAGAAGCCCGAGTGGGTTGAATAAAGAAACCCAAGCTAGTCAGAAAGTGGAAAAAATAGAGACCCATATCAAATCAGAAATGGAGAGGCAAGGGTGCAAATAAAGCACACACTGCACATCATGGCATATTTAATCTCTGGAGCAGGACAAATGAGAAAGAGCGGACTCTGAGGCATGACGTGCCTTAACGCACACCCTTTGAAGCAGAGATCTTAAAGGTACCTTGCTCATTCTGATCTGGTAAACAGGGAGCATCTTGGGAGCAATTCTAATTGCTATGACTCTCATTCTAAACCACTCCAGTGGCTCAATCTCAGGGCAAATCATACGCCAATACAATACTTTTAAAATATCCATTGGACAGGCAATGAAAAGAGTTAACCACATACAGATCTAGGTTGTTCAACAAAGCCTGTTAATTTTACTGTTAAGGATAAACCATCTCTTCTTTTTTTTCCTCTTTTTTAAAGTTTGAGAGAAAGAGAGGGGGAGGTAGGGAGAGGGGGAATAAGCACAAGCAGGGCAGGGGCAGAGAAAGAGGGAGAAAGAGGATCCCAAGCAGACTCTGTGCTGTCAGTGTGGATCCTGACTCGGAACTGAACTCACTAATGGTGAGATCATGACATGAGCCACAATCAAGAGTTGGACACTTAACTGACTGAGCCACCCAGGCACCCCAGGGATGAACCATCTCTTATTTGTAACATTAAGTACTACACTTAGGTTTTTTTCATTGTTTTGATGTTATAAAGATAAAATGAATTCTCTCATACATACATATAGTTTGGGCTGCATTTGAAAATATCTCCTTAAGGGAGCCTGGGTGGCTCAATTTGTTAGACGTCCGACTTTGGCTCAGGTCATGATCTCATAGTTTATGGGCTTGAGCCCTGTGTCGGGTTCTGTGCTGACAGCTCAGAGCCTGGAGCCTGCTTCAGATTCTGTGTCTCCCTCTCTCTCTGCCCCTCCCCCACTCATGCTCGCTCGCTCTCTCTCTCTCTCTCTCTCTCTCAAAAGTAAACATAAAAAAAAAATTAGACACTAACATAAAATATGACCCAAAAAGCCAGTGAGCATGGGCTACACTTATATAAGTGCTTCAAGAAAATAAACGAATTATAGTATAAGCACTTGTTAAGAAACAGAAAAGCAGACAACTAGCTCCTTCACTTTGAGGAAGACAATGAAAAAGTAGTTGCTAAAAAGGGACATGAGAATGATTGAGATGCAAGAAACATGAGAATGTTTTCTACACAGATCAGAACACAGGAATATCTTGTAATTTCCACCATATTTGATGGAAAACAGAATTTCCTGTAGGGAATTCCTGGTGGGTCTCATGTGACTGCATAGTTGATACCCTGCTCTGGATCATGCCCATGGCTATAGACTTCTAACACCCCGCATTCAGGAGATGTGGCCAGCTCACTGAAAATGCCAATGTCCTCGTGGTCACTTCCACTGATGATATGCATTTTAGACACTGACTAACCTGGGTGGTTTTGCACAGATGTTGTGATAGATGGCACTTTGCTACAAACCCTGCACCCTCCTGCCCAAATCACATTCAACAGGCCTTTCCCAAACTTTAAATAAAAAAGTGTGTAACCTGACCAGATTCACACAAAACAGACATGATCACCTTAAATAAAAACCTTTAAGGCAGGACAACTCTATACAAGTATCAAATTTAAGCTCCCACAGTAAATTTATTGATCTCCTCTCTCCTTGCGTGTTACTGTTACAAAAGTGTCTTATAAATAAAAACAAATTAAATTTAGAGGGCAATGACCTTCCAAAGGCCAAAACAAGAATGCCACATAACAGGGCACCTTGGTGGTTCAGTTGGTTAAGCATCTGACTCTTGATTTTGGTTCAAGTCATGATCCCAGGGTCATGGGATCAAAGCCTGCATTAAGATTCTCTCTCTCCCTCTACATCTCTGCCCTCCCCAAAATAAATTAAAAAACAAAACAAAACAGAATGCCACAAAACAATAATCTCAAAATATCTATCATTACAATGTGGTTTTTTTCCAAGTAGGCTTCACGTCCAGCACAGAGCCCAACACAGAGCCGAACTCACAACTCTGAGATCAAGCCTTGAGCTGAGAAAGAAAATGTAGGGAACCATCTGAATGGAAACAGATTTCCTAAAAATAAGAGCAATGAAACACATTTCAGAAAGGACTACACTGACAGATTTGCTCCCAAAATAATTTTAAATTTCTGAATGGGAAAAAATTCATTAAAAATTAAAAGCTGGGGGGGGGGGGTTGGGGGGGGCTGGGTGGCCCGACTCTAAGCATCCGACTCTTGATTTCGGCTCAGGTCATGACCTCACGGTTTGTGAGTTTGAGCCTCACATGGGGCTCTGCACTGACATTGTGGAGCCTGCTTGAAATTCTCTCTCTCTGGCCCTCCCCCACTTTCTCTTTAAACATTAAAAACAATTTTCTAAAAAATTAAAAGCTGGGAAACTTTTTTCAAGTATAACAGATGATTAATGTTCCTATGCAAAGGGATGGGAAAAGGGGAATATCCCAAAAGAGAAAATTATGCAAAAGACAAATCTTAAAAAAGCAGTGACTAAGTAACAAATGAACATATGAAATCTATACAACCTTGGTAGTAATCACAGAAATATTCATTGAAACAATTAGAAACCATTTCTCATCAATCATTCAGAAAGTAACTGGTATTATGAATGCTATTCAATGTGAAAAGGAAGTGAGACAGGCATTCTCATACGGAAGCATAAACTGATGCATATGAATGTGCAAAAAATATACAAAAAGAGACAAAGGCTGAAAAAAGTTCATATCCTTTGATTCAATTCTATTCTAATAATCTATGCTAAAGAAATACATCATTTGGAGGCACCTGGGTGGCTTGGTCGGTTAAGCGTCCGACTTCGGCTCAGGTCATGATCTCACGGTCCATGAGTTCGAGTCCCGCCTCGGGCTCTGTGCTGACAGCTCAGAGCCTGGAGCTGGTTTCGGATTCTGTGTCTCCCTCTCTCTCTGCCCCTCCCCTGTTAATGCTCTGTCTCTCTCTGTCTCAAAAATAAATAAACGTTAAAAAAAAATTTTTTTTTAAATTTAAAAAAAGAAATACATCATTCAAAACTTATTACACAGCTACAATAATCAAAACACTGTAGTACTGGTATAAGGACAGATACATAGACCAACTGAACAGGATAGAGAGCCCAAGAATAAACCCTTACATATATGGTTCAAGTGACCCCAAAAGGGTCAAAGAGTTCCAAGACAATTCAATGGGAAAAGAACACTCTTCAACAACAGTGCTGGGAACTCGATATCCATATACAAAACAATGAAGAGAGACCCTTACCTTACCCTATATACAAAAATTAACTCAAATGAGTCAAAGATCTGAACTTAAGAACTAAAACTATAGAAATTTTAGGAAAAAACACAGGGGAAAACCTTCATGAGATTGGATTGCAGCAATTTCTTGGATATGACACCAAAAGGCAGACGAGAGAAAAATTAATTGGAATTCCTTCAAAGTAAGAATTTCTGTGCAAAGGACACAACCAACAGAGTAAAAATGCAGCCTCCAGAATGGGATAAAATATTTGCAAATCATCTGTCTGATAAGGGGTTAATACTGACACTACATAAAGAACTCCTACAACCAAACAAAAACCAAACCTGATTAAAAAATGGGCAAAGGTGGGGCCCCTGGGTGGCTCAGTTGGGTAAGCTTCCGACTTCAGCTCAGGTCATGATCTCACGGTTTGTGAGTTCAAGCCCCGCGTCAGGCTCTGTGCTGACAGCTCAGAGCCTGGAGCCTGTTTCAGATTCTGTGTCTCCCTCTCTCTCTGACCCTCCCCTGTTCATGCTCTGTCTCTCTCTGTCTCAAAAATAAATAAACGTTAAAAAAAATTAAAAAAAAAATGGGCAAAGGTCTTGAATAGACATTTCTCCAAAGTAGATAAACAAATGACCAACAAGCACATGAAAAGATGTTCAACATCACTAATGAGTAGGGCAATGAAAATCAAAACCACAATGAGATACTACCTCATATGCAACAGGATGGCTACCATTAAGAACAATAACAGAAAATAACAAGAGTTGGCAAGGATTTGGAGTGTAAAATGGTGCAGCCACTTTGGAAAACAGTATAGCAGTTCCTCAAAACTCTAAAAGTATAAATGATCCGGCAATTTCACTTCTGGGTGTATACCCAAAAGAACCGAAAGCAGAGTCGCTAAGAGATATTTGTACACCCATGTTCCTAACAGCATTATTCACAATAGCCAAAACGTGGAAACAACCCAAGTGTCCCATCCATGGATGAATGAAAAGACAAAATGTGTTATATATACATACAACAGAATGTTATTCAGCCTTTAAAAAAATGGAAATTCCAACATTTATGCTACAACATGAACATACCTTAACAATGTTATATTAAGTGAAATAAGCCAGGCACAAAAAGACAAATATATTATGATTCCATTTATATGAGGTACATAGAACACTCAATCATAGAGACAGAAAGTAGAATGGAAGCTGCCAGGGGCTCTGGGGAGAGATGAGGAGTTACTGTTTAATGGATACAGTTTTGCAAGATAAAAGAGCCCTGGAGATTGGTTGTACAATAATGTAAAAAGTATATTCACACTCAACACTACTGTACTGTACACTTAAAAATGATTAAGAAGGGGGCACCTGGGTGGCTCAGCCAGTTAGGCGGCTGACTTTGGCTCAGGTCATGATCTCACAGCTCAAAGGCATGTGAATTTGAGCCCCACATCGGGCTCTCTGCTGACGGCTCAAAGCCTGGAGCCTGCTTCCAATTCTGTGTCTTCCTCTCTCTTTGCCCCTCTCCTGCTTGTGTTCTCTCTCCCTCTCTCTCAAATGTTAAAAAATATATATTTTTAATGATTAAGAAGGTAAATTATATGCCTAGGTGTATTTTACCACAGTTAGAAAAATATTTCATCACAGCAGCAAAAGAGATGTTTAAAAATATAAACCAGATCATAGCATTCCTTTCCATAAAACCTTGCAAAGTCTTCCCACAACAGGAAGAATGAAATCTAAACTTTCCCTGGCTTATTACCAAGTTCACGATCTGCCCTGTGCCTACCCCTTCAACCTCATCTCTTACCACTTCTATCCTCATCCACCTGGCTTGTACACATCAGTCTTTCTTCTATTTGTATGATCTTTCTAGCCTCGGGGCCTTTGTACTAACCCTTCCCTCTCCCTATGATATTCTCCTCATGGCCCAGATTTTCACAATTTATTCCTTCCTCTCATTCAGATCTTAGCTTAAGTGTCACCATCTTAAAGGCCTTCCCTACCACCTAATCTAGAGTAGCCAACTGCCCAATTACTTGTAGAGTGCTTATGAGCATCTGATTATTTGTTGGTTTACATGTACAGTTAATTTTCTGCCCCTTTCACAAAAAATAAGCACCAGAAGAACAAGGACCTTCCTTGGTAGCCTTTTCACCACTCTACCCTGGTGACTCAACAGTGCCTGGGACATAGTAGGCACTTAATAAATATTTGCTGTATGAATAAATGCATAATAGTTTTTAAAAATGACCTAAGGCTCCAAAATTAAAGACAGATTAAATAAATTACCATGTATCCTTATGGTAGAACATTATGCAGCCATTTTAACTGATGTTTCATGTACATACAGTGCAGAAAAGATGACCATACATAGTAAATTCTCCCATCCTTCATTCTCTTCTTCTTACGTTGACATTACTCCCTAGTGGTGAGATTGAGGCTCCCTCCTCTTGAATTTGGGCAGGTCCGTGACTATGCTGGGAAGTGATGCTTTGTGACTTCTAAAGTTAGGTCATAAAAGGCCATACGCATCTTCCCCTCTTGGGGGAGAAATCAAGGTACAATGCTATGAGGAAACCCACACTACATTTTAGGCACTCAAGCCAAGGGGCTCAGTTGAAGTCGCAGCTGATAACCAGGATTAACCATTAGACATGTGAGTGAGGACTTCAAGATGACTCCAGCCTCAGCCACCATTTGACTATAACTGCATGAGAAAACTCCCAAGCAAGAACCACCTAGCTGAACACAGGAAACCTCAGAACCAAGAAAGATACAAGTGCTCTGCACCAAATGAATTTTAGGGTAATTAATTACATACACAGCCATAGATAACCAGAGCAATTTAGTTTTATTTTAACCATGCAGATAATGCAAAGTGATGGAGTTTTTTTTATGACAGTCTGTTGCTGTGTACTTCCCCAATTTTCCATAATGAGCACATGTAACTATGTAACTGGGTGCATGGTGAGATTTTTTTTTTTTTTTTTTTTTTTTAGAGAGAGAGAGAGAGAGAGAGAGAGAGAGAGAGAGAGAGGTAGGTGAGGGCAGAGAGAGAGGGGAAGAAAATCCCAAGCAGGCTCCACACTGTCTGCACAGAGCCCAACGCAGGACTCAGTCTCATGAACCATGAGATCATGACCTGAGCCTAAATCAAGAGTCAGATGTTTGGGGTGCCTGGGTGGCTCATTCGGTTAAGCATCCAGCTTTGGTTCAGGTCATGATCTCATGGGCCATGAGTTCGAGCCCCAAACTGGGCTCTGTGCTGACAGCTCAGAGCCTGGAGCTGCTTCGGATTCTGTGTCTCCCTCTCTCTCTGCCCTCCTCTGCTCATGCTCTCTCTCAAAAATAAACATTTTTTAAAAATTAAAAAAAAAAAAAAAAAAGAGTTCATTGCTTAACCGAATGAGCCACCCAGGCGCCTGAGATTTGATTTTTTTTTTTTTAAAGCATGGGAGCCAGAACAATTAAAAGGATATTTAACTGACTTTTTTTTTTAATTTTATTTTTTTTAATTTACATCCAAATTCGTTAGCATATAGTGCAACCATGATTTCAAGAGTAGATTCCTTAATACCCCTTACCCATTTAGCCCATACCCCCTCCCACAATCCCTCCAGTAACCCTCTGTTTGTTCTCCATATTTAAGAGTTTTAACTGACTTTTTTTTTAACAGACCATAGAAGATTTAGGAATGGCTTATAAGCATATAAAAAAAATGCTCAGCATACTTAGGAAGTATGGGAGAAATGCAAATTAAAACAACAACTGAGATGTCCCACTACAGCTGCTATAATTTAAAAGACGACCGAAGTGTGGGACGTAAACATGTGGATGTGAAGAAACTGGGTCCCTCATGCATTTACTAGAATGTAAAATGGTGCAGCCACTTTGCAAAACAGTTTAGTAATTTCTCAAAATGTTAAAAATATATCATGTGACCAACTAAACAAAAACATACTTACATAAAAATGTTCCTAGCAGTGTTATTCATAATAACCAAAATATGGAAACATACCCATCAACTGGTGAATGGGTAAACAAAAAGCATTAGATGCACACCATGGAATATTATTCACCCATAAAAAGGAATGGAATTCATGCTTCAAAATAGACAAATCTTGAGATAATCATGCTAAGTGAGAGAAGCCACACACAAAAGCCACATATTCTATGATTCTGTCTATACAAAATGTACAGAACAGACAAATCCATAAAGACAATGATTAGTGATTGTCAGGAGCTGGGGCAAGGGATAACGAAGAGTGACTGCTAATGGTTGTGGGTTTTTCAGTGAGGAATGTGAAGATTTTCCAAAATTAGATGGCGGAGACAGTCGTACAACTCTGGATATACTAATAACCACTATTTGCAATTATACAAATATAACTAGTTAATCTTGTTAATACTAAATTCCAATTATTACTTCTGGGTAGAAGGGTTAAAATTAGTGCTACATATCTTTTTAGAATCAAAGTGTAATTTTTTAAAAGCCTAAAAAAATTAAAATATCAAGGTTACAATAAAGTATACAGTCCTGAAAGAAAAAACAGTCACACATTTCCTACCTTCCCTGAAAGTAGTGGTCTGCATGGCATTACACAAACCAGATTGGTACCTTCTTCTGTGACAAATGGAAGTTTTGTCCAGAAAAGACTTCTGCCCTGAGTAGCCATTCACATACATGCCAGTTTAGAAAGAATTCTCCCATTTCCTTCTCTCAAGTGACCAGCATTCTGGGAACTGTTCCAGGCCACTCTAGGAAAGTGTACCATTGAGGCTACAAATTAATTCATCTCACCCCCTGGTTCCATCCCCAGTCACATACAGATGAGTTAAAATTGAGGCAACTTTTAAGAAAAATCATGTTTTGTTCCCAAATCTGAGAAATGGACCATGCCTGAAAGTTAAGTGAGGACAATAAGCGAGGCATCAACATGTGTTGGGACAATGTTTTCACAATCAGAATAGCTAAGCAATTATTTTGCATGACTTGTATAAGGGACAGAAGATCTGGTCTAGCTCCAGCACTGTAGGGTGACTCCTGAACAAGTCATTTCTTCCAGTGGGGTCACAGCTTCCAAGTTTGGTTTTTTTTTTTTTTTTTCAAACGTCTATTTTTGAGAGAGAGAGAGAGAGAGAGAGAGAGAGAGAGAGAGAGAGACAGAGCATGAGCAGGGGAGGAGCAGAGAGAGAAGGAGACACAGAATCCGAAGCAGGCTCCAGGCTCTGAGCTGTCAGCACAGAGCCCGACACAGGGCTGGAACCCACGAACCATGAGATCATGACCTGAGCCAAAGTCAGACGGTCAACCGACTGAGCTACCCAGGCACCCCTTCCAAGTTTATTTTAAAAAGAGGGTTGGAGGGGTGCCTGGGTGGCTCAGTCTGTTGAGCGTCCGACTTCGGCTCAGGTCATGATCTCATGGTTCGTGGGTTCGAGCCCCGTGTCGGGCTCTGTGCTGACAGCTTGCTCAGAGCCTAGAGCCTACTTCGGATTCTGCGTCTCCTCCTCTCTCTGCCCCTCCCCTGCTCACACTCTGTCTCTCTCAAAAATAAATAAATGTGAAAAAAAAATAAAAAGAGAGTTGAATTATCTGAGTCCTATAATCCCTTCAATTCTCAAAGTGAGAGAATACTTTGAGTGTTGTGTACTTGTGTGAGTATGTATGTGTATGCAAACACATCCAAGTGCTATGTGCTATGTGTCAGGTAGCAGGCTCAATTTGTTTCTGCTTTTACAAAACCAATATCCATTTGTTAAAGAAGTCAGAAGCTGTTGCAAACATAAAGATCTTAATTTTTAGACATGCTATCCACAGCCTTCCTCCCTAGAATAATGCCTGATGATCCTATTCAAATCTGCTATCCAACTCTTGGTGGTTCTCATCCCACTTATTCTGCTCTACATTTTCTTTAATTCACTGCACTTATTGTAACATATTATTTATGTATGGTGTTTATTTTTATTGGCTGCCTCCCCCCAGCAAGACTGTACACTCATGAAAAAACAGCAATCTTTGTTTTGTATCCTGATATATTTCGTAAGTGCCTAGACACATAGCTGCCAGTCAATAAATCTGACTGAATCAATTGAATAAATTATAAATACACAGTCAAGAGGCTCTAATCCATTCTCTCCATTTCCCTCTGGGAAACAATCATAAGTATACAACACACAGCAGGCAGGACAAAGGGGAGAGCAGTTTCTCACAATTCTTTGATCTGTTGGTCAAATGACAAAATCCCTTAAAGTTCTCTTCCCTTCTCCCCGTGTATTTTAAGAAAAAAGTGCCATCTCCTAAAAGCACAAAATCGGTCATAGAAAGATGCAGAAATTAGGAGCAAAAATATTTCCAAGTAGATGGCAAGCAACTTGTGGAGGTAGAGAGAAATCTCATCTCCAGACTCTATCTGGAGACAGAACAGAGCACAGTTTGGCATCACCACTACGAATGAACAAATGGAGAAAAGCATATTATACTTAGCAGAGGGAAGAAAAACTTAACCCCAAAACATCTTCACAATTACAAAGAACAGTTGTAAGCAATATTACTGGCCTAAAGTGATTCTGCCTTTCCCTCTATCATCACTTTTTTTTTTTCCCAAATGCTCATTTCTAAAATCTCTGGTATACTGAATTTTACAGAGCTAACTGTATATAGTCTAGCAGTATCTTTCAGTGGCTTGCTATTAAAAAGTTAGAAGTTAAATCCATGCCTCTGGATTACTATAATAATAAAAGAGACTCTGGAATGCTAAAAGCATACCACTCTCTCTGTAAACAGGCTGAAATCTGTCTCGGCAAAGCTCACAAAGCCAGGGAGATCAACACACAGAACAAAGAAAACCATTTGGAAAATCCCAATGACCAACCAAACTTCTTGATCTAGCTCCAACAGGATGAGGGAGGAGGATCTTGATTAAAACAGCAGAGAAAAGGATCATTTGGATTGGTTTGCCTGGGAAAACTACCAAGGGAGTGATACATTGCTCCATGTAAGACACAGGAAATGGGAGGGAAGCCACTGGAAACTGATGATGGAAAAGACTAAATTTAAGTCCATCCAACATCAGCAGCCAGATGTTCCAAGCACCAAGCCCACATTAGTATCTACTTGCAAGGGCTGGGCCATCAACTGTGCTGATGAGTACTGGAAAGTCCCCAAGACCAGGTTGCTTGAGAGAAGAAGCAAAACACCAAAATGAAACAAAACCGCCAACAGTTTGGACCTGATTTAAAAACCAAACAAAAAATGAAACAAACAAAAAAACCCTCAGGCCCTAAGCAGGTTTCTTTTGCATGAATTAGACAGGTTCCATTCTTAATCCTCAACATTTCGATTGGGCTTTGGAAACAGAAAAAAAAAAAAAAAAAAAGTAAGTACGAGAAGAAATGGTAATGCAACACAATCAACTAAACAAAACAAAAAAAAACAAATCAAAGTGGCTAAGATAATTCAAACTAGAAACAGACACAAATTGCTGAGACAATTAGCAGCTTTGGGAGCACCTGTTCATATATTAAGATAATCCACCCAGTCTGTGCAAGAAACGAGGAAGCAAAGTGACAGGGACAAGGATGAGCATTAAAAAAAAAAAAAAAAAAAAAAAAAAAAATGGAGGTTTTATTAAGAGACCAGCCCACTTCCTGAAAATTATCCTCAAGTGTTCTGGAGTGGTCTAATAATCTGACACATACAGCAGCAAGGCCTTCTGTATCTCAAAATCGTGCCTCCCCAGGCACACCCTCCTGGCCCCATGTCCACAGTTATGCAAGTAAATCCAACAATATAAGGGCAGCATGCATTTTCACCATGATAGACATCAACACAGACCTCACCTTGTCACTGTCATCATGACAAATGTGGTCGTGATGGATGGACTGGCACTGAAAAGAAGCACCAACACTACCTACAAGAGAAAGGGAGGAAAAGTTAAGATGCATTAAGTCCTTACATTTAAGCTGTTTTTCCAATTAAAAGTGCTTTTCTATCATCCCATCTAATCCTCAACAATACTCAGAAGTAGGCAGGATAGAGATTGTATTATTCATGCAGCTTAAACAAAACAAAACACGGAGAGGCTGTCTTGCACAAAGTAGCAGTCAGTGAAGTGGTGTATCTGAAACTAGAATCTTGTTCAAACCCCTTATTCACCACTTTCTACTATACTGAGCAGTTAGCTTTCAAAGCATGGCCACCTAAGTAAGCCCAACAGCCTTCAATAAGGCAAACCTATTTAAAAATATAGACATACCCTATTCAGACTATATATACTTCCTTTGAGAAAAAAGCTGACACTATAAACTCTTAGCATATAGACAATACCATCTAATACACAATTATGGGGCACCTGGCTGGCACTCAGCTGGTGGAGCACGCAACTCTTGATCTTGGGGCTGTAGGTTTGAGCTCCGTGTTGGGTATAGAGAGATTACTTAAAAATAAAATGTTTAGGGGCACCTGGTTGGCTCAGTCAGTTAAGCATCCAACTCTTGATTTCAGGATTGTGAATTTGAGCCCCAAGCTGGGTGTAGAGATTACTTAATAAAACCTAAGGGGCACCTGGGTGACTCAGTTGGTTAAGCATCTGTCTCTTGATTTCAACTCAGGTCATGATCTCATGGTTCATGAGTTTGAGCCCTGCATCAGGCTCTGTGCTGACAGTGCAAGCCTGCTTGGGATTCTCTCTCTCCTCTTTCTGCCCTGCCCCATTTGCACATGCCCCTCTCTCGCAATAAATAAACTTTAAAAAAATAAAATCTTAAAAAATGTTTAAGGGGCACCTGGGTGGCTCAGGTGGCTGAGCATCTAACTCTTGGTTTTGGCTCGGGTCGTGATCTCATGGTTTGTGGGATTGAGCTCTTGAGTTGAGTTCTGTGCTAGCAGTGCAGAGCCTGCTTAGGATTCTCTCTCTCCCAATCTCTCTGTGCCTCCCCCCACTTTGTGTGTGAGCGCACTCATGCACGCTCTCTTTCTCTCAAAATAAAAAACACTTGGGGCGCCTGGGTGGCTCAGTCGGTTAAGCGTCCGACTCCAGCTCAGGTCATGATCTCGCGGTCTGTGAGTTCGAGCCCCACGTCAGGCTCTGTGCTGATGGCTCAGAGCCTGGAGCCTGGAGCCTGTTTCAGATTCTGTGTCTCCCTCTCTCTCTGACCCTCCCCCATTCATGCTCTGTCTCTCTCTGTCTCAAAAATAAATAAATGTTAAAAAAAATAATAATAAATACTTATTTTTATTTTTAAAATAAAAATTTTAAATGTTAAAATTTTAAGTTTAAAATTTACAAAATTAAAGCATTTATATTTTTTTTTAATGTTGAATACACAATCATATAAGATTATAAATCAGTTGTTACTTTGAAAGTATACTTTTTTACTACACCTCTTTGTTAATTTGAAGAACTATCTCCTAATGACTGCTCTATAATAGTGACATTTTTAACCAATAGGAAAACAAATGATTATTCAATAAATGATTCAACAACTGATGAGCCATTTGAAAAAGTTTGGTTCCTACATCACACCATACAGAAAATGGTGGCTCAAAGATCTATATAAATGTAAAAACAATGAAATCAGTTTTAAAGGAAATGTAGACTTAAAAAATAATCTTGGGATAAGAGAAACTTTCTGAAAGATAGCTAAAACAAAAGGCATAAACAAAAAGTCAGCAGGCATGACTGCCTACCAAAGATGAGCAAAACCCCTTCTTCTTATGTATGAGAATTTGACCTTGGGTTAATCCCTCTTAAACTGATTAAAGCAACATGCTACCTGTATGTCGCTTGGCAACACTGCTTATGATATAAAGTTGCCAAACTAGTAAATTGCATCTGCATCTAGAAGTACAACGAACACTTAGTAGCAAGCCATGTTTTTGAGCTTCTCTGAGTCTAGTGACACGTAATTAGGCATGTCCCTTGCAGAGGATCCTTGAAACTATGCCTATGGATTTCTCTGTGGCACCCAAAGTGGTTACCATCTCTGAACCTGAGTTGTGAAAAGAACACTTTGGAAAGTATGAAGTGTTACATGAACTTCCACAAGGACTCCCATTATCTTTTTTTTTTAAAGATTTTATTATTTTTTTTAATGTTTATTTATTTTTGAAAGAGACACAGACAGCACGAGTGGGGAGGGGCAGAGAGAGGAAGACACAGAATCCGAAGCAGGCTCCAGGTTCTGAGCTGTCAGCACAGAGCCCAATGAGGGGCTCAATCCCCGCAAGATCATGACCTTAGCTGAAGTCAGACGCTCAATCGACTGAGCTAACAGGCACCCCTAAGATTTTATTTTTAAGTAATCTCTACACCCAATGTGGGGTTTGAACTCACGATTAAGAGTCACATGCTCTACCAATTGAGCCAGTCAGGTGCCCCAGGACTCCCACTATCTTATAGACAAGTTATAGTTATCATCTTATATCCTTCTGAATAAAGTGTTGCCAAGTGAGACCTATGGTCTTTTTATCATTCTGAATACATAAATGCTTAGTTGAACCTAAGACATCTGCCACCACTGCAGACATTACATTGTATTTTGTAAAATTCACCACACCATCAATTCAGATGTCCAATTATTCCACATGCAACTGAGAAAGAATGCTGCCTACTTTGACACATTTTCTTAATATTAAACTTTTTAATTTCATACATATTGAAATAAGTCTTTTAGACTTGTTTAAAGGTAGATTTTTATCCTATGTTACTCTTATGCATTGATAAAGAGAAAATACTGCCAGAATGGCTAAGATAAAAAACTCAAGAAATAACAAGTGTTGGTGAGGATGTGGGAAAAAAAGGAACCCTCACGCACTGCTGGTAGGAATGCAAATTGGTGCAGCCACTGTAGAAGAGAGTGTGGGGGCTTCTCAAAAAACTAAAAATAGAATTACCATATGACCTAGCAATTCCACTAATGGGTATTTACCCAGAGAAAACACTAGTTCAAAAACATATATGTACCCCTATGTTTATTGCAGTGTTATTTATAATAGCTAAGATATGGCAGAAACCCAAGTGTCTATCAACAGACAAATGGATAAAGATGTGGGGTGTGTGTGTGTTCAAATATTCCTCAGCCATAAAAAAGAATGCAATTTTGCCATTTTGCAATGACACGGATGAGCCTTGAGCATATAATGCGATGCGAAATCAGTCAGAGACAAATACCATATGATTTCACTCGTGTAGAATTTAAGAAACAAAACAAAACAATGAAAAAGAGACCAACAAAAACCCTAGAGTCCTAAATACAGAGAACAGGTGGTTGCCAGAGGGGAGGTGGGTGGGGGTGAAACACATAAAGGGGACTAAGAGTACACTTACTGTGATGAGCACTGAGAAATGTATAGAATTGTTGAAATATACTGTACATCTGAAACTAACACTGTATGTCAATTATACTTGGAAGGAAGGAAGGAAGGAAGGAAGGAAGGAAGGAAGGAAGGAGAAAGAAAGAAAAAGAAAGAAAGAAAGAAAGAAAGAAAGAAAGAAAGAAAGAAAGAAAGAAAAAATAATTACATTGGCAATAGCAGAGAAAATTTTTTAAAAACTACAAAGAATAAAAAAAACTTACCAGAAGGGTGCCTGGGTGGCTCAAGTAGTTAAGTGCCTGACTCTTGACTTTGGCCCAGATCATGATCTCATGGTTCAGTTAATGAACCCAAGCGGGCTCCACCCTCACAGCACTGAGCATGGGGGCTGGGGGCGGGGGTATTCTCTCTCCGCCCCTCTCCCACTGGTGCTCTCACATATTCATGTGCATTATCTCTGTCTCTCAAAATAAATAAACTTTAAAAAACAAATTAATCTCACTCAAACACAGGACTAAAAACACTAAATAAAACTGCAGCATACACAGTATGTATAGTACAGTGACAACACATGTAATATAACATGTCATCATAATCTACTCATGTTTACCTAAGAGAAGCCTGATTCCTTACATGAATTCAAAAAAAAGAAAATTTATAAAGAAAGTATTAAGATAAAATTTGTCAAGAAACAATGTCAAAAAGTTTGCTCTGAGATGCCTGGCTGACCAAATTGGTAAAGCATGCAACTCTTGATCTCAGGTTCATGAGTTTGAGCCTCACGTTGGGCATAGAGCTTACTTTAAAAGATAAATAAAATATGCGGTGCCTAGGTGGCTCAGCTGGTAAGTATCTGACTCTCAGTTTCAGCTCAGGTCACGATCTCATGGTTTCGTGGGTTCGAGCCCCGTGTTGGGCTCTGTGCTGACAGTGCAGAGCCTGCTTGGGATTCTCTCTCTCCCTTGCTCTCTACCCCTCCCCCACTCAGCTGTCTCTCTCTCTCTCTCTCTCTCTCTCTCTCTCTCTCAAAATAAATAAATAAAACTTAAAAAATTAAAAATATATATAAATATTAAAAATTAAAAAATAAAAGGTTGATCACATCAAAAGATGCTGAAAAGCATTTGATATTATATCTATTTTTCAGAAATACACTTATGAATATACTTAACAAGTTTTTGACACTGGATGATAATTTGGGGGAGGATGCAGGGGAGAGACACAGTTGCCAAAAAGTACACTTATGGATAGAGTAATATAAACCACAACGTGCCCTCTGGTATTATTATCAGTTAACATCATTTAACATATTCCAAATCCATGATTTGGAAGAAAGAATTATACAATAATGTCCCAAATATTAAAATCTCCTGAGAAAGTAGAATGACAAATTAAATCATGACATCAGCTATTGTGTCAAAAATATGGTAGATGTGTTTTAAAGAGGAGTTAGTAAAATTATACTTCCAGCCACTATTAACCTAGTAATATTAAATATAACCATGTAATATTAAAGTTAGACTAGTGAAAGAAAACCCTAAGAATTGACGGTTATAAGTATACATTAGATACTTTCAAAGAGGTACCAAGACAGACATTATTTTACTCTTCCACAAAACCCTTGTATTTAACATATCATGTCAGGGGCACCTGGGTGGCCAGTTGGTTAAACGTTGACTTCACAGCTCAGGTCATGATCTCATGGTTCATGCTCATGGTTCATGAGTTCGAGCCTGCGTCAGGCTCTGTGCTGACAGCTCAGAGCCTGGAGCCTGCTTTGGATTCTGTGTCTCCCTCTCTCTCTGCCCCTCCCCCACTCATCCTCTCTCTCTGTCTCTCTCTCAAAAATAAACATTAAAAAAATTTTAACATATCATGTCATCTGTGTTTCTACTGAACACAGTTTAAGAAAGATGCAATTGTGCTGGAAACAGTTCACATCATATCATTTAATGACTGTGGGAGAGACCACCACTTGGGACCATCACCAAAAACTTGGGACTCCATGAAAGCTGGAGAGATAAAGACTGAGATACATTATTTAGCAACTTAAAAATCTCTTCTGAAAGAAAGTATTAAAAACAAATGAACAGGGGCGTCTGGGTAGCTCAGTCAGTTAAGCGTCCAACACTTGACTGGCTCAGGTCATGATCTCATGGTTCATGAGTTCAAGCCCCCCATCTGCACTATGAGTGCAGAGCCTGCAGGGGATTCTTTCTCTCCTTCTCTCTCTCTCTCTCTGCCCCTCCTCCCACTCTCTCGACAGCTCTCTCAAAATAAAACACTTTAAAAACAAAGAAACAAAAGAAAAGTCCCACAAATGAACAGACATCCACAAATAAAACAGAAACAAAAAACAAAAAACAAAAACCACCTAGACACTGACTTTACACCTTTTCACAAAAATTACTCAAAATGGATCATGGACCTAAATGTAAAACATAAAACTATAAAACTTACAAAAGATAACAAAGGAGAAAATCTAAGAGACCTTGGGTTTGACAATGAGTTTTTAGATACAACACCAAAAGCTTAAACCGTGAAAGAAAAATTTGCTAAGATAGACTTCTTTTAAATTAAAAATTTCTGCTCTGTGAAAGACATTTTGAGAATAAAAAACCAAAGCCACAAACGGCTGAAAATATTTGCAAAACGCGTATCTGATAAAGGACTGGTATCCAAAAATATTCTAAGAACTCAAAACTCAACAGTAAGAAAACATACAACCCAATGTTAAAATGGGCTGGGTTTCTCTGTGACCTTTTGCCCTGAATATCAGAGCTCACTCTTTTGCCATTAAGGGAAGGGCCTTTGGATAGAAAACAATGCAGAAGCACCCTAGAGGTGAAAGAATACACAAAACCACCAGCTTCCCTCTCTATCCCTGTCCCATAAGACAAAGGATGTTGACAGACTAAAGCCGAATCCTGAAGAATAAAATACATGTCTTAAGGTAGCTTTGGATAAGCTAATCAGAAAAGAAGTACACAGCAGCAACATTAGAAACAAGAGGGCCAATTTTTGAAATGTGAAAGAATCTAGTAGAGAACAAGCTAAATAAATGCACATTAGATGGTGTTCACCATGAGTGTTCTTTCTTCAAATACATTTTATGAAGTTATCATTCCTGCTCAACGTGCCCTGGGGGCGCCTGGGTGGCTCCCTTGGTTAAGGGTCTGCCTTCAGCTCAGGTCATGATCTCAGCTCATGGTTAGAGCCCTACATGGGGCTCTGTGCTGACAACTCAGGGCTGAGCCTGCTTCAGATTCTGGGTCTCTTTACTCTCTCTCTGCACCTCCCCTACTTGCCCTCTGTCTCTCTCTCTCTTAAAAATAAATAAACATTAAAAAAAATAAAAATAAGTAAGAAAGAGCATGCCCTGGCACTCACAGGCAGAGAAGGGGCCAGGGGGCCAAAGTGACAGCATGCTTCCATGCAGACAAGGCTGGTCCTCCCACCTGGTGGCCCATTCCATGGTTTGCTCACACCAGCATTACACTTCTCACTTGGCGTTCTTAACTTGGGACCCAAGACTTCCATGGAAACAAAATTTTATCTTTAGTATCATTAACTTGAAAATAAAATGTAAAAATTCATTCTCTTGTGAATATAGCAACAAACCACATTAGTATGGACAGTATGTGACACTGTCACTATTAAAAACCATAAATATTTTCATACAATAGTTGTTACGGGTATACTGAAATGTCATTTACACTTATCACTAGTTTGAATTTATGATAGCTATTAGGCACATTGCTAAAATATATTATTTAACGCATTTATAAGATGCAAATGTATTTCTATTACAAATTAGTTTTTACTATTTTTATAACTACATCCCAGTCTAATTGATTTCCTTTGTAACCTCATGTATTTTACTTTATGCAATTAAAAATGTTCTCCTGGAAAGAGGCTTACTGAACTTCACCTGATTACCAAGAATCCAGGAGACACACTAAAAATGGTTACAAATCCTACATTAGCTAGCAAAAGATGCTGGGCCCGGAGGAACAAATCACATCAGAAGCCTTGTAAGGGAAGAGACCTGCATCATCCTGGGAAAACTCAGAAAAATGTGCAAAACTGAGGAAAGAGAACAGAAATGAGGATTAAAGTGAGAGTGTGGAGCCCAAAGTTTAGAACTAAGGGAGGTAAAGAGGCCAAGGGTCAGACAGTGGTGGGAAGTGAAGTTTCAGAGCAACTGCCATCAGCTAGGATTCTAGTCAACAGGAGCAAGGTGGTGATATAAAGCAGAGACACTATTTGCCATGTTCCCAGAGACCACCACGCTGCAAAATCCAACCGTCAATTCTGCGTCCTCATCTTTCGTGATCTATTTGCAGCATCTGACCCACTTGATGCCACTCTCCTTCTTGAAACCCTTTTCTTCACTTGGCCTCAGGGAAACTTCCCACATTACTGACTGCAACTTCTCAGTCCCATTTGGTAGAGTCTCTTCATCTCCCCAATTTCTAAAGGCTGAAATGTTCCAAAGATCAATCCTCCGACTTCTCTTTTCTGTCTATATTTACTCCTTTAGTGATCCTGACTAGTCCCATGGCTGATAACTCCAAAATCGGTATCTCCAAACCCTGACGTCCTCACCTCCCACCACAAGAAAATTCACATTTCTATATACTGCTACCTACTCGGTATTACTTAGATGTCCAACTAGCATCTCACACATTATGTACCCAAAACCGAGCTCGTGATCTTCCCCTCCAAAACCACCCCTCTTCCAGTCTCAGTAAATGACAAAACTATTCACCAGCTGTTCACCACCACCGGCCAAAACCCTTGGCATCATCCTCAACTCCTCTCTTTCAACTCACATCCCACATTTGATCAATTAGCAAATCCTGTTGGTTCTACTTTCAAAATATGCCTGAAATACAATGACTTCATATGTTCTCCATTGCTGCTACCCATGTCAAAGCCTGGACTAATGCAGTAGCTTCTTAACCGATCTCCTTAGTTCTACTCTTTCCCTGTGAACTTTCCTTATCTTCCCCCCTAGTCTATTTTCCATATTGTAGCATGGAGGACCCTTTAAACCATTCGGACAGATCACATCACTCCTCCTCTGAAAACATAGGTTCCTTCTCTCACTCATAATAAAATCCAAAGTCCTTACACCTTAGTCTACAAGGTCTTTCACATGACCTGGCTATCCTAGACCTTTCTGATCTTATCTCCTGCCACTTCTCCTTTCCTAAAAGGAAATTAAAACACAGTAAATACACATAGCAAATTGTCATGCTAGTATGTGATATACTTAAAACAGAACACTGTTCTATGTATGCCTCCTAGTCCCAGGCCCATTCAGAACTCATATTCCCCTGTTGACACGCAGGATGATTTTCCAAATGACATGTCCTAACAAGGATAGTTGGAATGTAACTAAGACTCTTCTGCACATTGCTTTGAAAAAATAAAAGTACTGTGTTTATAAAATACAAACATACAATCTTCTTATATAAACATCTGCAGAAAAACATTGTTGAGACATATGTATATTCCTTGAAATCTGGGTATAAAAAAACAAGAGGCATTAAACCACAATACCAAACTAAAGACCTGGGTAAAGTGTGCACATATCTTTAAAGGTGGTTAACTCTTGACGGTGTGTGATAAAAACATGGCATTCTGAGCGCTGTGAGGATTATTCTTCATTGTGCACATCTGAGACAGGGGGTTGCATTATTTAATCTAGAATATGAAGTGGGCCCCTCTTAAGCACCTCCTGGACTCAATAGCTATTTATTTACCTATCACCTCAGAAACAAAGATTTGAGGGTTTTAAAATGAAGATTTTGATGTCACAGGGATGAAAGATAGAGCACGAAGAATGTAGTTGGTAGTATTGTAATAGCATTGTATGGTACCAGATGGTAGCTCGACTTATGAGCACAGCATAGCTCACAGACTTCTCGAATCACTATGTTGCACGCCTGAACCTAACTTAACATTGTATGTCAACTACACTTCAATAAAAATATTAGTAAAATGTGTACCTGTTTAGATTTTTATTCAAAAGTATTTTCCAGATCTAGCACTTTAGGTTGAAAGGAGTATTTTTTAAAACTACACTCTTGGGGTGCCTGAGTGGCTCAGTCGGTTAAGCATCCGACTTTGGCTCAGGTGATGATCTCACAGTTTGTGGATTCGAGCCCCACATCGGGCTCTGTGCTGACAGCTCAGAGCCTGGAGCCTGCTTCAGATTCTGTGTCTCCCTCTCTCTCTGCCCCTCCCCTGCTCACACTCTGTCTCTCTGTGTCTCTCAAAAATAAATAAATGCAAAAAAAAAAAAAAATTAAAAAAAAACTACACTCCTGAATTTACTAATGTATTCATTTAACAACAAGGAACTGACCTGTGGTCAAACCCTAATAGTTTAAAATAAAAATATTTTTTTTATGTTTACTTAATTATTTTGAGAGAGAAGCGTGCATGTGTACAAGCAGGAGAGGGGCAGAGGGAGAGGGAGAAAGAAAAGACTCTCAAGCAGGCTCCATGCTCACAGTGCAGAGCCTGCCATGGGGCTCAATCTCACCAATCCTTAGATCACAACCTGAGCCAAAATCAAGAGTCGGACACTTAACCGACTGAACCATCCAGGTGCCCCAAGATATTTCTCTTTTAATAAATAAGTAAAACACACTTTCAAAATGGAACCAAAAAATAAATAAAATAAAAATGAAGATTTGAATGACAAAACTGGACAACGGGAAGAGCAACAGCATCCACATAAGCACCACATGCTTTCTGTGACCTATTCTAGGAGACAAAAAGCAGCAGCAAATACTGGCCAAAATTTTACCAATTTGAGCATTCAGAACAACAAAAAAAGACTATAGCTGGCCAAAACACATTCACATCAATGAAAACCTGTGAGTCTCTAACAGTACTCAAAAAAAGGGAGAAAAGACTTCTCTTATCACTTCCGGAAGTGTCTATTAAAACAGCTTACTTCAAAAACTGGTAATTAAAACCAAAAAAAATGCATTTACCCTACCTTCTAGAGTAATCAAACAGCCTTAGTTCTATCGAGTTCTATATTACAGAAGAATGCCAGCTAATACATGTTGAAGGTATTTTTTCAGAATTAGGAAACAATGTTTTGCAAACCCCACAAAACTGTTGATTCAGGCAAGGGTCATCAATTAGGTTAAAATCATTAGGTGAAAAGCGGATGGAAATTTATAAGTGCCCAAGTAACACTACACAGGTTACGGGTAGTTGCAGAGAGAACTACACAGTAAGGAGATCAACTCCTATCATCTTAATCCAGTGGCCAACCAGATAATAAATTCTGAGGTGATACAATATGAGATTCAGACATGATGTCTGTTTGGCATTTGAGCAAAACAATACTTCCCTTACATCCACCACACTACTGAATATGATTTCCAGCTTACAGGAAATACAGAAGACAGATGAACAAATAACATCGCAAAAAAGCAATCAGCTTACCCAAAGTCGTTCTGCAGAACAGATGGCTCAGGTTTTTAATAAGTCAGTGTTATTACTATTTTAAAAAGAAAATTTTAAGATAGGAACTATGCTAGATTAAAAAAAAGACCTGGGGGTGCCTGGCTGGCTCAGTCAGTAGAGCAGGAGACTCTTGATCTTGGGGTGGTGAGTTCAAGCCCCGTGTTGGGCATAGCGCCTACTTAATTAAAAAAAAAAAAAAAAAAGTGTTTAAGTTTATTTGAGAGAGACAGCACAAGCAGGGGAGGGGCGGAAAGAGAGGGATAGAGAGAGAATCCCAAGCAGGCTCTGCACTGTCAGCACAGAGCCCAATGTGGAACTCAAACTCACGAATTGTGAGATTGTGACTTGAGTCGAAACCAAGAGTCGGAGGCTTAACTGACTCAGCCACTCAGGTGCCCCTAAAAAAATTTTTTTTAATTAAAAAAATAATTTAAAAAAATTTTAAAGCCTTAAGGAAAATAACCAGATATGCATGCCAGGTTGTATACAAGTTTCAATAAACCAGATGAAAAAAATATTTGGGGGGCGCCTGGGTGGCTTAGTCGGTTGAGCGTCCGACTTCAGCTCAGGTCATGATCTCATGGTCTGTGAGTTCAAGCCCCGCGTCAGGCTCTGTGCTGACAGCTTAGAGCCTGGAGCCTGTTTCAGATTCTGTGTCTCCCTCTCTCTGACCCTCCCCCGTTCATGCTCTGTCTCTCTCTGTCTCAAAGATAAATAAACGTTAAAAAAAAAAAATTTTTTTTAAAAGAAAAAAAGAAAAAAATATTTGGGAAAGAACTGGAGAAATGCGAATATTGTAAAATTAGATGAGATGAAAATTTACCAAAATGAAATAACTTAAAAAGCAAGGTATTGGCGTGCCTGGGTGGCTCAGTCAGCTGAGCACATGACTCTTGATCTCAGGGTTGTGAGTTCAAACCCCATGTTGGGCATGGAGCCTACTTCAAAAAAAATAATAAAATTAAATTAAAATTAAAAAGCAGGGTAAAGAAAAATATGAAAAAAAATTTTTTTTAAAGAATACAAATAACACGATTTCATACTGGTTACATATACATGTACACAGATATGCATAATAAAAATTCAGAATAATATATTATGATACTAACAATGGTAATCCCTGAGTGATGGGAGGAAATATTTTTCTTATTTTTGCTCATCTATATTTTGATTTTCCATGATTCTTATGAAAAAAAAAAAAAGGGGCCTAGCTCCAAGGCTAGCTCCCAGTATCCCTAGGAATATTGGACCAGATGGGACAACAGCCTCAAGAGACATAAACAGAGGACTCCAATAGCACCCTCATGACCATGAACAGCATTCTTGAAAGGAACTATCCATTTTCTTCTTTCTCCTGAGACCCTGTCCAGAGAATGACAACTGTTAAGATGGCCTGCTCTGCTAAGATACAGCTGTTAGCTTAAGTGTAGGGACAAATATTTTGACTCCATTCCTTCTGTTATAAAGTTCCAATCCAAATCTATAACGGCTTCTGAGAAATGTACCTTGGAGAAAGCAGTCGAGACCAACCTCTAAGCAGTCTTACATGGCTTTTAGATCCTTTAGGACGCTGGAATAGGACCCTGCACATAGTAGATATTCTACATGTATTTAATGGATTGTTCTGAAATCTAGTCCTGTTTTCTAAAGGCATGAACAACCCTTCCAAATCAGTCTTCTGAAAACTTAATTAGCCTACCAGCCACCACAATTCAAGGAATTGAAATAGATGCTAAAAAGCATCTGATCTCAATCAGCAAAATAAAAAAAGAAACTAGGGGTGCCTGGGTGGCTCAGTCAGGTTAAGCATCAGACTTTGGCTCAGGTCGTGATCTTGCGATTCATGGGCTCGAGGCCCGTGTCAGGCTCTGTGCTGACAGCTCAGAGCCTGGAGCCTGCTTCAGATTCTGTGTCTCCCTCTCTCTCTGCTCCTGCCCTGCTCATGCTGTCTCTCTCAATAAACATTAAAAACAAAATAAAAAAAGGAAACTATACAGTTACATTTTTGTCCATTCTACACTAAATGCAACAGGTAGACTTTTAAAAAAATCCAGTCCCAAGAATCCTGCTTGTACTGTTTTAAGTTTTATTTATTTATTTACTCATTTATCTATTTATAGTAATCTCTACACCAACGTGGAACTCAAACTCACGAGCTCAAGATCAAGACTTGCATGCTCTGCTGACTGAGCCAGCCAGGCACCCCTCCTGCTTGTACTTCTTATATAACTGTCACTACAATTACTGTCTGAAAGAGACATTCAGCACTTAAGTCTAATTTTTTGGTTCTGCTCCCATTTACTGTTCTTTCAGGGCTCTTTTCCTTTTCACTCTAACAGGATTTTTTTTTTTTTAAGTGTCTGATTTTATAGCAGGACACGAAAACATACTGAGCCGTATCCAATACTTGGCCGAGAGGCTGGTAAATTCTAGAATATGATCTCTCTGGGTTTTAATCACATCACTTGCAATAGCCTTCACAACTGCTACCAGGATACCAGAGTCTATGGCGCGGTTGCAGAGAAACGCACCTAGAGGGTTCAGAGTCTTAACAACCAACAAACAAGGTCTGTATTTCTGCTCCAAAGATTGAAGTATTATCCAACTGGTTAAACCCAACTTTATTCATCAATTCTCAATGTTCTACGCTTTCTCCAAATGAACTTAACAATAAAACAGACTACACTGTTTTTAGAAATCTTAAAGTTTATAAGCCAGACTACTGGCTCTATCAGATAATATACTTTAAGACATTATTGATGTTAGGTAAATAATGTGCAAGGGAAAATCTTACTCTGTGAGGATCAGCTGCCTATTTACTGTGACAATAAGATCTTATTGCTGCTTCTAGCTAAGTACAGCAGAAAAGTAAATTTCAATCTTGGGTTGTTTTAAACAACTTTATGGAGATACAATTCATATACCATAGAATTCATCCATTTAAAGTATAAAATTAATATTTTTAGTATATTTACAAAGCTGTGCAACTATTATCACAATCAATTTTAGAACAATTCTCTCACTCTAAAAAGCAACCCAAGACCATTAGCTCATTTTCCCCTTCTACACACACCTGACAACCACTCATCTAATTCCTGTATATGTCCAGTCTGGACATTTCTTATAAATGGAATCATAAAAATACGTGATCTTTGTAACTGACTTTCACCTAGCACAATGTTTGCAAGGTTCATCCATGTTATAGAATGCATCGATTCATTCCTTTTTATGACTAAATAATATTCCTGTGTATGGATAACCACATTTAGTTTATTCATTTATCAACTGATGGACATATGAGTTGTTTCCACTTCAGTAATATTAGGAATAATGCTATTAAGACATTCATAGTAAGTTTTTGTGTGGATGCTTGTTTTTCATTTCTCTGGAATAGAACTGCTGGATCAGATGGTACATCTATTGAACGTATTAAGGAACTGCCAAAGTGTATTCCAAAGTGGCCAGATCACTTTACAATTCTACCAGCAGTATATAAGGATTCCTCTGGTTGTTTTCGGAGTAGAATGAACCTTGAAGCCAGACCTAGATACAGTTCAGTCATTTACTGAAAATGTCATCTTAAGCAAGTCATTGAACAAATCATACGTCTTTTCTCCTCTATAAAATGGGAATAATAATGTCTACTTACATCTACTTCAGAGTTGTTCTGAGGGTTATTTATTTATTTATTTATTTGCTGGAGGGGGGGGGGGGGAGGGAGCATGCACGCAAGTGAGCAAAGGGCAGAGAGAGAAGGAGAGAGAGTGCAGAGCCCAGAGCAGGGCTCAAAATCACCAACCGTGAGATCATGACCTGAGCCAAAGTCAGATGCTTAACCGAGTGAGTTACCCATGTGCTCTTCTGAGGGTTATTACTAAGATTAAATGTATGAAAATGCTCACAGCACAGTGCCTGGCACATAGCAATTCAATAAATGGTATTATAATTAACACTTCTGTTCGAACAAGACTGCTGATTTGCCTGTGAGACACTGCCTAACTCCTTAACTTTTTTCTAGAACTCTCATCACACTCATCATACTGTAATTTTTTGGTTACATGTCTGTCTCTCCAACCAGACCATAAGCTTATCTTTTCATATTCTAGCATGAAGTACATTTTCTAGCTCATGACAGCCACTAAATAAATGCAGAGACAAAGGAAAGCTGAAAGGAACTACAAGATGAAAAAGAAAAGGGGAGAAAAAAGGGGGGGGGGAAGAAAGGCAAAAAAAGCTTTCCTCTCTCTTCTCTGATCTATACTTCCATCAGTTCCTCTACCCTCCCAGCCTCAGTGAGATTTAATTACGTCTTCCTCCTTTCTCCCACACAAGCTGCTTACACCTCATAACATGTCTTGTATATAACAGTTAAATACAGATAAATTCAATCTCCCCTGCTGGACTACATTTTCCGTGGAATTGGAGATTTACCCTTATTCATCTTTATTACCTCTTGTAGAGCCTAATGCCAGTCTTGTTCACAGCAGGCCCTACTAAAAAGTTTTACTGAATACATAAAGACTTTGTGCAGTTGAGGAACTCTGATTTTATGCCTAACAAAAAGGAATCAACCTTGGGATGCAAGGAGTATACTACAACTGAATTGGACCTACAAGACACAGTTAGGGGGAGTACACTTTCTTCTTATACTTAGGGCTGTAATGCTTGAATGGTCCATTTTAAAGAGAGCCCTGAGCATTTCTAAGTACCCACGCTGTACCAGACACCTGTGTGCAAGACAATGCAAAAAGCAAGCAAGCTCCTTGCTCTTTGGCACTTACAGCTCAGTAGAGAGTATTTGCCTTCTATCCTGAAGGTTCTAATCTCATTCCTACTCCAGAAATTTCATCAGTGCAATGGCTTCATTCACTTAATATTTATCAAACCCCCATTATGTGTCAGGTCTATCCCAGGCACCAGGGACATGAAAATAAATAAGACAAAATCTCTGCCCTTTCATTTATCTTATATTTTAACCTATTCTATGAAGATGCATTTCTCAGTCAATAACTCTGTGAAATACCAGCATGTAATGATAACACATAGACATAAGTTTAAAAAGTAAAACAGAATGAAATGGTTTATGATGAAAAAAGAACTCCATTACTCTAGTTCCCATCATTCCTTCCCAGAGGCAAGTATCCTCAAATCTTCTAGGCATTTCCACTAGCACTGATCTCAACTTTTCTAAGTAATATGTTTATGACTATTTCCTAGCTATCAATTTTATGAATTTATCAGATTTCTGCCATGCAATTATTAGAAGATTAAATGCTTCCATCCCTCCTATTCTACTTCCCCTCTCATCCAGTCCTCCAACAGAATTACAGAACATTTTGTATCTATATCAAAATGACTGGTGAAATTTCAGAAAGGGGTAAAGATCTCTTGAGAAGTTATAGCCAGAGAAAAGCAAATAGCGGAGAGGTAAAAGGTTTTGAATAGTGAAATGTATAGGAAGCGGTGAGGAATAGTAGTTAAGAAAGGAGACAAAGGAAGAGGAGACAGAAGAAAATAAAAACAAGGCAATAGTGTTGGGGACTGTGGCAGGAGCAAAGAGAAGGAGACTGATTTGATCAGTTTTCTTAAGTTTTAACAAGAGGGTAAGTGGTAAAGGGAATGGCTCCACTTTTTACTTTTCTTTATTTGAATGGAAATATGAGGACTTTAGATAGGAGGGAGTAAAATTCAATTTCCAGAGCATCTCTTTATTCTTTGTAAGGGGACATAGAGAGAATGCAGAAATTGTGAATCCGAACAAAAATATGGCCTGAATGCAATCCATTTCTCACACTATAAAATAAGTAATCTCACTGGTGTTTCTAGGCATTCTCACTGAGCTTTAAATTAATCCAAGTATTGGGGAGCCTGGCTGGCTCAGTTGGTGGAACATGCTACTCTTGACCTTGGGGTTGCAAGTTTGAGTCTCACATTGGGTGTAGAGAATACTTAAAAGTAAAAAATAAAAATATTAAAATTAATTAATGAATTAATTAATCCAACTCTTGACTTTCTTATCTATTCATTACCTTCCATTTTACCAGGGATAAAGGTGAACTTCAACAAATCGTATTTCAGACACTGAGTAGAAAATGCCACGTACGCATATGCTAAGCATGGATGATCACCTAACTACTATTTATGATGAGCAAATATAGTAACATAACATACTTCTTTTATACTTCAGTTCTTACAAATTCAAATCTTCAGCCTAAAGTCGAAACCTTTAACCCTCTAACACCTTTCCTAAATGAAAAGTTAAATTACTGCTATGATTTTTAGCACAGGCACAACATTCATACTCACATATAACATTATATTCAACAACATGAAAGGGCTTGATGAGAAAAACTCCTCACTTTTCCAGGGTCATAAATAAAGTATGCAGTAACTTATAAAGAACAGTAAATAAGGCATAAATAAAGAGCAGGAACTTACAAAGAACCTCTAAAAATGAGAATATACAAATAGTAAGCTTTTCTCAAAAGAAACATGCAAATGAGCATTGTACTGACACATCTTTCTTACTCATCAGATTGATAAAGATCAAAAAGTTTGATAACACACTGTGCTGGAAAAGACATGAAAAAACAGGCATTCAAACACTGCTTGTAGGACAGATGTAAACCAGTACATCTTCTAAAAAGAGCAATTTGGCAGTTAACTACCTCCAATGGAAAAAGCATGTATGCTTTATTATTTTTTTTAATGTTTATTTATTTTTGAGAGAGAGAGAGACCGAGTGCGAGCTGGGGAGGTGCAGAGAGAGCAGGCGACACAGAATCTGAAGCAGGCTCCAGGCTCTGAGTTGTCAGCACAGAGCCTGACGCGGGGCTCAAACCCATGACTAGTGAGATCATGACCTGAGCTGAAATCGGATGTTTAACTGACTGAACCACCCAGGCACCCCAAAACACATATCCTTTAAACCAGATATTCCAATTCTAAGAGTTCATTTTACAAATATACTGACACTCAGGCAAATTGATATATATATACAAATTATGCGTCATAGTTTATTACATGTCTCCCAAGATTAGAACTGGCTACATGGGGGCAGGAAATTCCCTCTGCTTTTTACATTGCCATCCTAAGCGCAAAGAAGAGTGCCGAGCGCACAGCAGGTGCTCAGTAAGTATTTGGTCAGTAGAAATAGTAAAAGCCAAGATTTTAAAAATCTAAATGCCCATTAATAAAAGAACACTCTAAAACTGTAAGGAAGCGAAGGGAGAAAGTTCTTTATGTACTGATAAAGAATGAGCTCCACTATATACTGTTAAAGAGAAAAAAAGCAATGTGCGGAACATCATAGTAGGCCACTGCTGTGTAAAAAAGATGGGGCAGTACAGATGTATAGAAAGTGATGACACCAACTGTCTCTAAGTCTAGGAAGAACTAGGAGGTTGGAAAACAGGTGTCAAAGAAAGTCTATTCACTGTATGCTTTTCTCTATTTTTTGAATTTTTGACCCATGTGAACACAGTGCCTGTTCTAAAGAATAAATTTTAGGGGCACCTGGGTGTTCAGTCAGTTAACCATCCAACTCCTGATTTTGGCTCACGTCATGATCTCTCAGTTCGTGAGATCAATCCCCACATTGGGCTTTGGGCTGACAGTGCAGAACCTGCTTGGGGTTCTCTCTCTTCTCTCCCTCTCTCTGCCCCTTCCCTGCTCACACTCTTTCTCTAAATTAATAAATAAACTATAAATAAATAAATAAATAAATAAATAAATTTTAGAGAAGAGATCAGCCCTACTCTAAATTACACTGGTTGTAAAATGAAGATTTTTTTTTTTTTAAGTTTATTTATTTTTTGAGAGAGAGAGACACAGTGAGGGAGGGAGGGGCAGGGAGAGACAGAGAATCCCAAGCAGGCTCCACACTGCCAGTGCACAAACCGTGAGATTATGACCTGAGCCAAAAACCAAAAGCCAGGCCGTTAATCGACTGAGCCACCCAGGCACCCCTAAAATAAAGCAGATTCTTAAATACACTTGAGGTTAGCAAGTTGAAAATGTGAGGCAAACACCACAGTCATAATTTTTCAGAGACATGACTTGTACCTAAGGATTATTTACCTTCCAAAACCAAAGTAGAAAGTAGGTGGAATGAAATTACACTAATAATTTATATTATTCTGTGAAATCTACATAGTTGCTATTCGGGTAACAGACCATCATTTAGAGGGAGAAACTGAATTTGAAAAATAAGCAATAGTTAATGTTCAGTTCTGATTCTTAAATGTTCAGAGACCACTGTTGATGCTGTGGCCTTCTTGAGTGGTTTAATAAATAGCAAATATAATCTAGTGCTTTGCAATTCTGTGTTTTCTTATTACCAAAACTTGTAGGTTTTTATTTCCTAAATACCAATGTCACCAGTTTCAAAATGGCAAAACAATTCATTTAAATGTTTATTTTAGGGGCGCCTGGGTAGCTCAGCAGGTTAGGCATCCGACTTCAGCTCAGGTCATGATCTAGCAGTTCGTGAGTTTTGAGCCCCACATGGGGCTCTGTGCTGACAGCTCAAAGCCTGGAGCCTGCTTCAGATTCTGCGTCTCCCTCTCTCTCTGCCCCTCCCCCACTCACGCTCTGTCTCTCTCTGTCTCAAAAATAAATAAAAAACATTAAAAAAATAAAAAAAAATAAAAAAAAAAAGGGCATCATAAAGTACCTGGGGAAGCCAAATCACCTCAATGGGAAGGTTGATATTAACTGATAATCCAAATGAAAAGAGACCTAAATTCAGTTTGGAATTTAGATCCCACTCAGTTCCTTTTCTGAAAGATGTCCCCTATTACTACAATAGTAATGATGGGGTATCTGGGTGGCTCAGTTGATTAAGCATCTGACTCCTGATTTCAGCTCAGGTAGTGAGTGATCTCATGATCAGAAGATCAAGCCTCCGAGTCAGGCTCTGTGATGGCAGTATGAAGCTTGCTTGGGATTCTCTCCCTCTCTCTCTGCTTCTTCCCCCCCACACCCTCTCATGTGCATGCGCGCACACCCTCTCCCTCTGTCTTAATATACATTGAAGAAAATAGCAATGACAGACATATAGCATATTCTAAATTATCATATTAGATTCATTTACATCCATTTTTTACTTCTATTACATGCGGGAAATATTTTAACCTATAGAAGCATAATCAACAGCAGGAAACAGTCATAATAAGATTAGCATTAAAGAACAGGCACACAGGGGCACCTGGGTGGTTCAGTTGATTCAGCATTCGACTCTTGATTTAGACTCAGCTCAAGATCTCACGGCTTCATGGATTCGAGCCGCACAATGGGCTCTGTACTGGCAGTGGGGAGCCTGCTTGGGATTCATTCTGTCACTCTCTCTCTCTCTCTCTCTCTCTCGCTCTCGCTCTCTGCCCCTCCCCCACTCACACTGTATCTGTCTCTTCAAAAATAAACAAACTTAAAAAAAATTTTTAATTGAAGAATAGGAACATAAAAAATAGGAAAATAAGCCATACCTAGGAAAATAACACCAGCATTCTTCACAGAGCTAGAACAAACAATCCTAAAATTTGTATGGAACCAGAAAAGACCCCAAATAGCCAAAGCAATCTTGAAAAAGAAAACCGAAGCTGGAGTCACCACAATCCCAATCTTCAAGCTGTATTACAAAGCTGTAATCATCAAGACACTATGGTACTGGCACAAAAACACTCACTCAAATCAGTGGAACCCAGAATCAAGAGAACCCAGAAACGGACCCACAAACATATGACCAACTAATCTTTGACAAAGCAGGAAAGAATATCCAATGGAATAAAGACTGTTTCTTCAACAAATGGTGCTGGAAAAACTGGACAGTGACATGCATAAAAATGAACCTGGACCACTTTCTTACACCATACACAAAAATAAACTCAAAATAGATGAAAGACTTAAACATAAGACAGGAAACTATCAAAATCCTAGAGGAGAAAGCAGGCAAAAACCTCTTTGACCTTGGCCACAGCAACTTCTTATTCAACATGTCTCCGGAGGCAGGGAAAACAAAAGCAAAAATGAACTATTGGGACTTCATCAAGATAAAAAGCTTCTGCACAGCGAAGGAAACAATCAGCAAAACTAAAAGGCAACTGTCGGAATGGGAGAAGATATTTGCCAAGTGACATATCAGATAAAGGGTTAGTATCCAAAATCTATAAAGAACTTATCAAACTCAACACCCCAAAAAATGAATAATCCAGTGAAGAAATGGGCAAAAGACATGAATAAACACTCTCCAAAGAAGACATCCAGATGGCCAACCGACACATGAAAAATCCTCAACATTACTCATCATCAGGGAAGTATAAATCAAAACCACAATGAGATACCACCTCACACCTGTCAAAATGGCTAACATTAACAACTCAGGCAACAACGGATGTTGGTAAGGATGTGGAGAAAGAGGATCTCTTTTGCACTGTTAGTGGGAATGCAAACTTGGGCAGCCACTCTGGAAAACAGTATGGAGGTTCCTCAAAAAATTAAAAATAGAAATACCCTACAACCCAGCAATTATACTATGAGGTATATATCCAAGGGATACAGGTGAGCGGTTTCAAAGGGGCAGGCGCACCCCAATGTTTATAGCAGCACTGTCAACAATAGCCAAAGTATGGGGGCGCCTGGGTGGCTCAGTCGGTTGAGCGTCCGACTTCAGCTCAGGTCACGATCTCACGGTTCGTGAGTTCGAGCCCCGCGTCGGGCTCTGGGCTGATGGCTCGGAGCCTGGAGCCTGCTTCCGATTCTGTGTCTCCCTCTCTCTCTGCCCCTCCCCCATTCATGCTCTGTCTCTCTCTGTCTCAAAAATAAATAAACATTAAAAAAAATTAAAAAAAAAAGTATGGAAAGACACACACACACACACACACACACACACACACACACACACACACACAATGATTTATTACTCGGCAATCAAAAAGAATGAAATCTTGCCATTTGCAACTACATGGATAGAACTAGAGGGTATTATGCTAAGTGAAATTAGTCAGAGAAAGACAAATATCATATGACTTCACTCATATGAGGAATTTAAGATACAAAACAGATGAACATAAGGGAAGGCTAGCAAAAATAATATAAAAACAGGGAGAGAGACAAAACATAAGAGACTCTTAAATATAGAGAACAAAGAGAAGGTTGCTGGAGGGGCCGTGGGAGGTGGGATGGGCTAAATGGGTAAGGGACTTAAGGAAATTACTCCTGAAATCATTGTTGCACTACATGCTAACTAATTTTGATGTCAATTTTTTAAAAAAGGAAAATAAAAATAAATAATACAAAATGGATAATCATCCATCTTCTAGCCTTGCCATGGCAACCTGAGCCATTAATCTATGAAGTGTGTATCCAGACTTGCTGGTTCTGAGAAAAAGCAGTTTTCTGCCAGCAGAGAAGCAAAAGGTCCCTCTTTGCTGCCCCTATGCAGATAAACACCGAGGAAATAAATAGGATACCAGTGACCACTTGACAAGGTCACACAGGCTACAGTGGCAGGCAGCCAGCCCTGCATTCCCTCTCCTGGCATTTGAGCAGGGCAGGGCAGGTATAGTGAGAGAATTCATGTGTCAATCTTAACTATCAAAGATGCTACTTCTCACTCATCATCAGTTGAGTCACATGTACACTATATGCTTTTTTCCTTCAACAAATCTTGCAATTAAAATATCTTCTTATATCGGGGCGCCTGGGTGGCGCAGTCGGTTAAGCGTCCGACTTCAGCCAGGTCACGATCTCGCGGTCCGTGAGTTCGAGCCCCGCGTCAGGCTCTGGGGCTGACGGCTCGGAGCCTGGAGCCTGCTTCAGATTCTGTGTCTCCCTCTCTCTCTGCCCCTCCCCCATTCATGCTCTGTCTCTCTCTGTCCCAAAAATAAATAAAAAACGTTGAAAAAAAAAAAAAATTTAAAATATCTTCTTATATCAACTCTTGGTTATCTGTGGTGATGCAAGTGAGTCCAAATATAAATCCCAGTAAATAAAACCAACACACAGGAAAATCTCCCCAAGCCTAGCCAGTTATACTGTTACTGGTATCTTTAACATTATCCACACACCCTTGGGTTGTGAAATGTTTATCCCCCATCTGGGGAACTAATCCTTTTCACCAAGCTCACAGCATTCTAAGGGCAGCACTCTAAAAAACGGTGTTCACTCATCATCTGATGAGTGATAAGCCAATCAATGCTACTCGTTGATAGCCTGAATTTGGCACTGGAAGGAAAAAGGCAGCAGAAACCTGGCTCCATCTTCAGGCAGCTTTCAATCTCAGAAGGGAAACACGTCCTAAATTATCATCAGAGAACCCTAAAATACCTTGTCAAGATGGTTTACTTCAGACTGTAAATACAAAAACAATCCAGGTGAGTGGTTTTTAACAGATCCTCACAGTAGTCCAGGATTCTCAAATAGTCAGAATTCACTACTCTAAAACAAAGTGTTCCAGATTCCTCCCACCATCCCTCACTCCAATACACACAAACAGGAAGAGCTTCAGTCCAGAGTAGAGCTTTCACGGAGCTGAGCAAAAGTCCTAAAGGTTGGAAAGCTCACTCATTCTCCAAAACAATTACTTCCACAAAAACCAAAGAGGTACGGGATGGGGGAAGTGTCAAGGCCATTCCTCACTGGAAGAAAACAAAAACCTCCCTCAAACCTAGCCTGCTAGGTAAGAGGACTGGCATCTTCCTTTGCTTGGGCAGAGATGCCCTCTCTCCTGCTCTCACTACCTTAGAGGGCCATTGGCCTGGGAGAGGGCAAAGCAACACGCAGGTTAAATTTCACAACACAGACATTAAAAGCAAAGAACTACTGTTAGATTCTGCAACAAAAACTAGAAGAAACAGGAGGTAAAATGAGCCACTGAGGCCACTTCCCAGTTCACATCTGTGTGCAGAGAGAACTATGCATGAAGACCAACAGGGGCGGGGGCGGGGGGGAGGTTGTCTACAGAACTACAAATACACAGAAGCCAATTTTTATACATAAAACATAAAAATTATATTCAAGCCAATTCTAACATCACTGCCAAAAAAACCCATTGTACTTGCTAATAACATATTTAGATCTAAAAATGAGAAGTGAAAAAGAAACAAGATTTTGTAGTGAGACCAGCTTGGATTTTAATCCTTGTTCTGCCATTCTTAAGCTGTGAGACTTTGGGCAAGTGAACTTTGATTTTTTTCCTCACCTGGAAAAGCATGTAACATCTATGACACAGGCTGATGCAAAGTTTATACGATATATATAAAGAACTTAGTAAGGTGCCCCGGCACAAAAAGGGTTAATAAGTGGCTATTCTTATAACAGATCAATAGAAAAAGTTAACAGCACTGAACCCCTTTCTCCAGACTTCCAAAACTTGTCTGGCACAGTCTATAACTAGGAAAATCTTATCAGTATCCATCCATAGGAAAGTGGTTAAATAAATTATTATTATTTCTTCCTATGATCTACTTAACATACAGCTCTCCTAAAAGTTACTAACATGGAAAGGCCACCAAGATCTATTAAGTGAAAAAAAGCAAGCTGCAGACCAATAAATAAATATAATAAGGTGTAGTTTATCTGAAAATATATACAAAAGGATAATGGGACAGGGGGTACGTTATATATTTTTTATTGTTTGCATCCTCTACAATTACAAGCACTACTTGTACAATTAAAAACTAATAACGAAGAGAAAAAAGTATTATCTGTGTAATTAAAGTGACAATTACTCATACAAGCACTTATATAACCTCGGGCGCTGATTTAATCTTTTTTATCTACAACTTTATTTTTCCTGAAGTAGCTCACAGTCTGACAGTTGTAAATCCCACAAGCTGACTTATTTTGGGTTCCACCTGCCAGCCAATCTAACATATCAAGGCAAAGCTGGATGTGGCTCCTTTAACCATGATGGTAACTAGGGGGTCAGGGAATGGCATGTTGGTATGGACAGAGACAAAGATGGTAGAAGAAATGATGAAAAAGGAAAAACTAAATGGAAAAAAATCAGTCTTCTCTATGCTATACTGGAGTGCTGATGTTACAAAATGGTCTTTGCCCATGCTGGGGGGCACCTGTTGGGACATCTGTGTGTAACACAGCCAATCTCTCCATGAATATCAGCTGATAAGCAAAGATATAATTTATATTATTTCATTTTTCAGGCTTTTTACCTGTTCAGAGTTACTAAGTTGCTCTGCCAAATCTTTCTTAATATTGAATTACATCACAAGGATGGATTCCAAAGCTGCTTCTCTTATTTTATTTTACCAGACAGCACAAAAGTCTAACATACATTCATAAACACATTCTTGAATAAAAAACTTGTACACCTCCTTCAGAAAGGCTTGCTCTGGGAAATTAATGCTCAAGGATGACTTCAAGTCCATCTAAATTAACCTGCAAAGCAGCCTTCTATTAAAAAAAAAAAAATCACAGCTACTTAAGGAATGACCACTTTTAAGAAAAATCATTTCCTAGTATATCAAATCATTTGTATTTCCAAACTGATTTACAGAGAACATTAGATTGTAGCCTATTAGCTGTTACCACTGGATAGTAGCCTGTTCTTAGACAGTAATGAGAACATACTCTTTTACATATTATATTAAAACTCAATTCATAAAACTCCTTTTTAATACATTCCTTTAGCATTATCATTTCCCTACACAGGAGATGTCAATTTGTTTTCTGCTACTTTTAAGATTAAAAAAAGCCAGGCGGTGGGGCGCCTGGGTGGCTCAGTCGGTTAAGCGGCCAACTTCAGCTCAGGTCACGATCTCGCGGTCCGTGAGTTCGAGCCCCGTGTCGGGCTCTGGGCTGATGGCTCAGAGCCTGGAGCCTGCTTCCGATTCTGTGTCTCCCTCTCTCTCTGCCCCTCCCCCATTCATGCTCTGTCTCTGTCTCAAAAATAAATAAAACATTAAAAAAAAAAAAAAAAAGCCAGGGGTGCCTGGGTGGCTCAGTCGGTTGAGCGTCCAACTTCAGATCAGGTCATGATCTCGCAGTTTGTGAGTTCGAGCCCTGCATTGGGCTCTGTGCTGACAGCTCAGAGCCTGGAGCCTGCTTCAGATTCTGTGTCTTGCTCTCTCTGCCTCTTCCTCGCTCATGCTCTGTTTCTCTCTATCAAAAATGAATAAACGTTAAAAAAAAAAAAAAAGATTAAAAAAGCCAAATTTGTCAATCAGGCATTCAAAGTTCTATACAATTGCTCTGGCCAATCTTCCCAGTCTCACCACTACCAACATCATACCAAAGGCTTTGCTCAAGCCAGCTATCAACTTCTATTTCTTAGAACTCACCTTTGAAGACATTCTGATGGCTAATAGACACATGAAAAAATGTTCAACATCACTCATCATCAGGGAAATACAAATCAAAACCACCATGAGATACCACCTCACACCTGTCAGAATGGCTAACATTAACAACTCAGGCAACAACAGATGTTGGCAAGGATGCAGAGAAAGAGGATCTCTTTTGCATTGTTGGTGGGAATGCAAGCTGGTGCAGCCACTCTGGAAAACAGTATGGAGGTTCCTCAAAAAATTAAAAATAGAACTACCCTACAACCCAGCAATTGCACTACTAGGTATATATCCAAGGGATACAGGTGAGCTGTTTCAAGGGGGCACATGCACCCCAATGTTTATAGCAGCGTTAACAACAAAGTATGAAAAGAGTCCAAATGTCCATCGATGGATGAATGGATAAAGAATATGTGGTATATATATACAATGGAGTATTACTCGGCAATCAAAAAGAATGAAATCTTGCCATTTACAACTACATGGATGGAACTAGAGGATATTATGCTAAGCAAAATTAGAGAAAAACAAATATATGACTTCACTCATATGAGGAACTTAAGATACAAAACAGATGAACATAAGAGAAACAAAAATAATATAAAAACAGGGAGTGGGACAAAGCATAAGAGACTCTTATATACAAAGAACAAACTGAGGGTTACTGGAGGGGCTGTGGGTCAGAGGGTGGGCTAAATAGGAAAGGGGCATTAAGGAAGACACTTGTTGGAATGAGCACTGGGTGTTATACACAGGGGATGAATCACTGGAATCTACTCTTGACATCATTATTGCACTATATGCTACCTTGGATGTAAATAAGAAAGAAAAGAAAAGAAAAGAAAAGAAAAGAAAAGAAAAGAAAAGAAAAGAAAAGAAAAGAAAGAAAGAAAGAAAGAAAGAAAGAGAAAGAAAGAGAGAAAGAAAAAGAAAGAAAGGGAAAGAGAGAAAGAAAGAAAAGACAAGACTCACCTTTATCTGCCTGCATTTTTTCAAGTCAAAAACTCAAACCTCAAAAAAACTAGAAAAGATCATCTCCCTTATGAACATTTTAGCAATATTACTACTGGAGTTTAGGGGATCATTAAATGAAAATCCCTTCTACCCACTTTTGGAATAGTTGAGAAATAAAATTAAAAAGGCAAATGGATGAAGATGAAACTGTTGGCTTTGTTATAGATTAAGCCCATATTTAAAAAAAAATTATGTTTACTTTTGAGAGAGAGAGACAGAGCATGAGCAGAGGGGAGGGGCAGAGAGAGAGGGAGACACCGAATCTAGAGCAGGCTCCAGGCTCTGAGCTGTCAGCACAGAGCCCGATGTGGGGCTCGAACCCACGAACCACGAGATCATGACCTAAGTGGAAGTCAGATGCTCAACCGACTGTGTCACCCAGGTGCCCCCAGCCCACATTTTTTAAATGTAACTTAAAGGCATAGCAACAGTGTCCTTCCTAAAACTGCACCCCAGAAATGAGCCATTTCATTCACCCAATCACAGTCACAGTTGGAAAACCACAGGTTTCCACACACAGAGGTCTGTTTCTAAAGAAAACATGCAGCTTAGAGCCTATTTCTAGAAAACAGGCTATAGGTGGCTGCCTCCTCAGGTAAGGGAAAGAGGAAAGGGACTGAGAGCTAGGCCTAACTAATTCCTTACCCAAATTCTCCTAAGATCAGTCACTCCTCCCCTGGGACAAAGAGAAGCCAAGGAAATTACATGAAGTAATGTTGCCTCCACATAGAAACATGAATCTAGGCTAAAAGAAGGTCCAAGGGTCCCACCCTTTAAATAATTGCTTGTATAATGTGATTAAGAATTTATCAAACATAGGCCTATGTATGGCACTTCCTCTATAGATGCCTTAAAATGTTATTTTTTTAAGTCTTTAACTGTTTTTACTATTGTTTGTTATCTCCAAGTAGATTTTAAACTCCTAGAGGGTGGCACGTTAAATGGACTGTCCACAGGCATAGCGGTGGTAAGACTGAGTGGTAAGTGAGGACAGAAACACTATGAACCAGATGATCAAATCTCTCATGAACTGAGATGAGCAGGATGCCAGAAATGTCTGTGCCAAGTTTTAGTAGATGAACACAAACAAAGAGGCTATGGATATAAAAGGCAGTCGGGTATAAACGTCAAAGACAGGTTTCTACATAAAGGTGTTAAAGCGAAAGTGTGAAAGATTCAAGAGTGAGGAAACTGCCGCCATATATTTACATAAAAAAATAAACACAAAGCAATTCAATCTTTATATTTTTTATATGCACAATACAACACTCGGTGGGGCACAGAAGACTCAAATGAAAATTAGGAGTCACTAGAAGCAGATAAAAAGTCTTAATTAACATACATTCCTGGAAAATTATTTCAAACTCTCAAACCTTATAGACCAGAAAGCAACAAAAAGAATTAAAATGCAAAGAAGAAATGAATTCAAACATTAAAGGCGAGATAACCACTGAACTGAAGAAAAAAAAAAAAAAAAAAAGACTTAAGATGGCAAACAGACTCATCCATCTGGTTTTTGTGACTGATGGGGGCAGAGGCACTCAGGGAGAGCATGTGGAGAGAAAAAAAGAGACCCCAGGTAAGAACCTGGTGACTATAACAGGGAAGACAAAGGTTGCAAACTCAAATAGGTGATTAATAAATGAGTGAAGTGTTCTGGGTAGCGCCAAGTCAACCAGAGCGAGGATGCACCTCCCCCAGACTAGCAGCTCTGAAGATCACTGCCACAGGGAAACGGCCACCCAGTGCAGCCAGCTCCTTTCCCTCTCAAAAAAGCCATACATTCAGATTTTGAACAATATATTAATGGCAACTACTATACAAATTTTCAAAGCACTTTGAGGATCAAATAAAACATGTCCACAAACCAGATCTGACACACAGATTGCCAATGTGCCATTGCTGATTTGATACATGAAAACAGCAAAGCAACCAAAGCACCTGAAAAGGAATACTAAAAGGGACAGCGAATGCTCAGTGCAGAACAGTTCACTGCAGCCAATGGAGAAGGATTTCAAGAACAGTGATAAACAGGAAGTTCAACTAGAAATCAAGACTGAAAAGTGTCCAAAGAATCTGATTCACTAGAAATCCACTGATGGAATAAAAGGCCTAAAGGGACAGTAAGCAGGCAGCTACTTTGTAGCAAAATACTTCAGTTAACTGTCATTTTTGAGAACTCAAGGGGCCTACAGTCCAGAAAATCTTGCTAAACTAACAAAATTATCTATATATCCCTGGTTAAAATCAAACAGACCCTGGCTTTACAAATACTACAACCACAGGTTAGCTCTTCAGAAGAAAAATAAAGAATAAAATTAGAATAAAGAAATACTCTCACCCAAAATGCTGTTGGTACTCTTTTATTAATCTGAAAATTTAGCATAATTTCATACTACAGCTTTAAGAACCATTCTCCTTCCTCTTTAAAGCCATCTCTGGAAATCATTTATGATACACTTTAGTTAATCCATAATCCCCACCCCACCTCCACCTCCAACAAATTCTGCATAGCCCATAAAGGCTCAAATCTCCTAGGCTACACTACCTGACCCAGGGCACACAGTGCCCCACTAGGGTTCAGCATCCACAAGAGTGGACCACCTCACTCTTTCTGTTACCATGGGAGATCAAGCACAATATGACATGATGCTTCCACCCTAGAATGACAGGCAGAGTATACACAAATAATGTGATTTAGGAACACTTAAAGACAACTTATCAATAAGAAACATCAAGTATTAGAAGTAAAGAACAGAAAAAAATCCAGGTGGAATGAACTTAATCATGAAATGCTTTCTGAGAAAATCTGAACATGGAGAGAAACTGAACATGGTCAGGGAAACAGAAAAATAAACACAGGAAGTAGATTGCATGGCCATGTGTCCCAAATTTTGAGAGAATATGATTTCATGTAATTTTTATTCCTTTTTAATAATGGTTATTTGTTGGGGCACCTGGGTGGCTCAGTCGGTTAAGCATCCGACTTCGGCTCAGGTCATGATCTCACAGTTTGTGAGTTCGAGCCCCAGGTCAGGCTCTATGCTGACAGCTCAGAGCCTGGATCCTGCTTTGGATTCTGTGTCTCCCTCTTTCTGCCCCTTACCCACTCACACTCTCTCTCTCTCGAAAATAAATAAACATTAAAAAAATTTTTTTAATAAAAAAATAATGGTTATTTGTTGACTGCATAATTAAATAGACTCAATTATCATTTGCTCCATTCTTTTCCTTTGTCAGACTTTATACACAACTTGAGATTGGATAACCAGTTGCCATATATATCTAAGCAATGGAACCTACAACACTGTACAAAGATGCTTGAGAATAAGGAATTGGTATAAGACGCAGTGTAAGCAGACAGCCCGTGCTAAGACAAGAGAGCCAAACCATAAACCAGGAAGACCTGGGGAGGGTGAGGGAGGGAACCAGCTAGTGAAAGATTCTCCTTAAGCAAGGAGGCACATGTCTCTCTGAAAGCCAGGCTACAACTCCTTCATCCAGGTTTTCAATTTAGTACTTCAGAGTGTCAGCTGATCTCAAAGAGTGTCACAAAACAGCAAAACACCAGCAGTGAATACTTTCCTTTACAAAAGCAACTCACAGCTTCAACATGTCACCCGAAATGACAGCCCAGGAAAAGATGTATTGAAATTCTTCTCCCTTTCAACTCTCATCCAGGCTTGAACACTTCACCCTGAGATGGAACATGAGAGCCAGTCCTACTTACTGCGATATTTAGGAATTGAATTGTCTGGTTCTCCCACACTCGCTCTGCTCTAATCTAGTCCTCATCTTCCTTCTGCCCCTTCCGCCAAAGTTTTGGCTCTTGCACAGAAAATCCTACCGAGCTCTGTGATGTGCTAAAAACTCTCATAATGCTCTGTGAGGTCCACATGCACAACTGGACCTTCTCCTCATGTTAGGGGGTTTCTTTGTGAGTTAGCCCTGCCAAAGTCCTAACTATGTTAAAAGCCTCCAGGCTGGACTTCTGGCCCTTCGAGCACAGACCCTGGCAATGTTACATTGATTTTTAACCACATGGAAGGTAATTTTCTGTTCTTAGAGTTTGAGGGCAAGGAGTTAATACACAGAGCTCATATACACAGTGAGGACTTTCCTGACAATCTCTAAGAACTGATGACAATATGAACTCAGTACAAGTTTATATGAAATGTTTTTTTCTCCCCCATGTTTCTTAAGAAAATTTTTAGAATAAGGAAATGGTTTGAAAGCAACTATTTTTCCTTGTATTAAAATAAAAACATAATCTAAAACCTGCTCACTAAGTTTAAATACACGTCAAGTTATATAGGTTAAGCTCCTGTGATTGAGGGTGGCTAGAAATTCTGACTCCAGAGTCTCATCACTGTGACTGAATAGCATGATTTACAAACTCCTCTGTGCTGCCACAGACCTTTACATAACACATCACAAAACATCACAATGCTTTGCTTCTCCTTCTAGACATGAGCTGCTTGACAGCAGAAGCCATACCTTACATGTTTTGATATAGTGAGCCCAGCATATCGCTGGGCACATAGTAGGTATTAAATAAATCCTTCTGAACGGAAAGACGTGATACTCTTTATGAATTCAGGAGACCCATTTCTAACTAAAATTCTGCTATTTCTAAAGGATTCAAATTAGCAGTAAATAGCTACCTACCTCGAGCTCTAGATGTGTAGGCATTTGGTAATGTGATGCTGCTAAAGATAGATAATATAGACAACCAAGGAGAGGAATAAGTCCCGAAAGAAACAAAGAAAACACAAGTTTTCAACACTCTGAATTCTTGAGCCCTCTTAGCATACTTAGTATTCAAAATAACTATTGAATAAGTAACAGAAACGTAAACACAAAAAGGAAATAAATGGTCTTGCCAACTATCATTTGCTTTCTATTTTCTTTTCAAACCCAATGACCTCCGGACCAGGCCCAGAGGAAGCTTGAGATTTCAACACTCCAAAAATTTATTAACTGCATTAAGAGATCTAAATAAAAATTCACTCATGAACTCTGCAATTGGGTTTGTCTTCACTTATGTGCATAACTACTGTCATGGGCAACCAAGTACCCTGTGAATTCTAACTAAAAGCACGGAAGAGGATGATTCTTCACTGCAATACTGAAACCTACATACAGCTCAACAGCTCTGAATGGCTGGAAAGAGCCTTTAAAGCTCATCAAATCTACCTCTACCAGTTTACACTAAGGATAAAACTAACACCGTCTGAGGGGAAGTGACTTGCCCCAGGCTTACAAAAAATTAATGACAGAACAGGGCAGAAGATCTTAATGTTGTGGCCAGTGATCTGCTACCCCAAACCATCTCCCTGCAGCTACTAGACTTGTGTTCATTGTGATAAACTATATCAAAGTATTATGCAAGTACAAATGCAAACTGAAATGATCAAATATAGCAAAACCTTCCTAAGCAGACTTCCCAGAAGAACTGCATATTCTAGTTGACTTAATTTCCTGGCTACCATAGGTTGGTTTTGATAACTGAACCTCACAATTATCAGGAAAAAGAACATGAGAAAAGGGAAAAATCGAAATGTATACTAGTCCTATCTCCAGACATATGAAGAGAGCTATTTTCTTTCTGATATACTTTTGCTATAAAGTAGTGGTGGTACAACACAAAGCCCTACTGCTGACTAGCTGTGCGGCATTGTTCAAGCCAGTCTCTCTCAAACTCAGTTTTCACATCTTTAAAAAGAACAGGATGAACTAAATAATGCAAGACCACTTCCAACTCTGAAACTCAGACATCTAGAACACTAAGCATGCTTTCTTACAATTTACAATGTTCTCCGGAAGTACCTACATTTCCCCCCTACAAAAAAAGCTCAACCCGTTTCTCAGGTTGAAACAGACCTAACAATAAACCAGTTAGAACACCCACTGATACCTAGGTCTCCTCTATAAATACTCATAACTCTGATGAATACTGGCTTTTTGGTTTATGAGGAACTGCTCAGGGATCTCCCATGGTTTAAAACACTTAGGGGCCCTACAATGTGGGAGTAGGAGGGTTGCTCAACTAGATGGAAGCTTTCCAGACCTCTATCTGAGGAGCTCCAATTAATGTTTTATTTATCACGGTTTTGCTGCCCAAAGTAATTTTGGAAGCTCACCGATTTAAAGGCTGGTCTAGGTCTTTCTCCCCAAAAAGGCAACAGTAAAATAAAAATGTATTAGTTCTTTTCACAAGAACCAAACTACTAAATCTCCTCGTGCTATCAAATACTGTCATGAAGTTGTCCCCCCGCCTTTTTTTTTTTTACTGTGACACAATATGCAACATAAAACTTACCATCCTAACCATTTTTAAGTGTGTAATTCGATGGCATTAATTATATTCACAATGTTGTGCAACCATAGCCACTAATCTTTTTCCAAAACTTTTTCGTTACCCCAACAGAAACCTTGTAACCATTAAGCAATAACTCCCCATCCCCTGTCCTTTATGCTTTAGAATTATAGTCCCAAAAGACTTATTTTCAAATTATGGTATACTGCCATCAGGTGGCTAGAGACTGTAATGGCTGCCCAAGATTGGAACTTGTTTCAAAATAATTCAAGATACACAGACATAGGGGAAACTGTCATAATCCAGTAACTGTTGAACCTGTCTGAAAGGTACACAGGGGTTGATTGTACTAATCTCTGAACATGTGTATGTGTGTGATTTTCTATAACAAATATTCTATCAAAACCATATTTCTATAACAAATACTGTGTGCCTACGATTATTACAAATACACAGATTTCATACATTTTAAAAACCTAGAAAACAAAATATACCTCAATTTCATAGATCAATATTGCAAAATACTGTATTTATCAGGTATTTTTAATGTTTATTTTTTTTTTAATTTTCTTTAATGTTTATTTATTTTTGAGACAGAGAGAGACAGAGCATGAACAGGGGAGGGTCAGAGAGAGAGGGAGACACAGAATCGGAAGCAGGCTCCAGGCTCCGAGCTGTCAGCACAGAGCCCGACGCGGGGCTCGAACTCACAGACCGTGAGATCATGACCTGAGCCAAAGTCAGACGCTTAACCGACTGAGCCACCCAGGCGCCCCATTTTTAATGTTTATTGATTTTGAGAGAGAGAGAGAGAGAGAGAGAGAGGGAGCAAGCATGCGCACAGGAGGTGGGGGGAGGGAGGGCAGAGAGAGAGGAGAGAGAATCCGACGGGGGCTCAATCTCATGAACTGTGAGATCATGACCTGAGCCAAAATCAAGAGTCAGATGCTTAGCCGACTGAGCTACCCACACGCCCCTCTTCAGGTATCATTTTAAATCTGAATAAATGTTATGTCTAATAGAAGTATCAATTGTATATTAGTTTTTTTGTTCCTAATTTTTAATTTTTTACGTAATCACTACACCCGACATGGGGCTCAAACTCATGACCCCCAAGATCAAGAGACACATGCTCTTCTAACTGAGCCAGCCAGGCTCCCCCAAGGCACGGATTCTCAAAATGGAGTCCACAAGGGGCACCAGGGTGGCTCAGTCGGGGTGGTTCAGCGACCGATTTCAACTCAAGTCATGATCTCGCAGTTTGTGGGTTCGAGCCCTGCATCCAGCTCTGTGCTGACAGCTCGGAGTCGGGAGCCTGCTTCAGATTCTGTGTCTCCCTCTCTCTCGCCCCTCCTCCATCCACATTCTATCTTTCTCTCTCAACAAAAAATAAACATTAAAAAAATTTAAAAAAAAAAAATGGAGTCCATGGGGCCTTAAAAAGTGTATCAGTGGAGTTAAGGAGGTTCATGAATTCCCTAAAACTGTACATAAAATTCTTCATAGATGTGCACACATGCATGTGTTAGGAGAGAAGATCTATAGCTTTATCCGTTCAGAATCACTGCTTTCAGTAAAACAAAGTCTTCAGGCTGTGGAGGCAAGACAGCTCTCTGCTGGCTGCAGACTGCTCAACACCAAAGGTCACACACAGGTCTGCTCTCTTCATAGGTACCAACCTTTCTGGAATGCAGAAACTCAATATAGTGGTAACTCCTGAGAGACCAGGAGGTAACTTCCTGGTGGCAAGACTAGGAGACGAGTCTAGCATATATACTAAGTCCACTAGATCTTCCAGGTGGCATATTACCACATTTGGTCTCTTAGCCACAGAGCCTCAAAAGACATTAGGGGCTCCTGGCTGGCTCAGTCGGTGCAGCATGTGACTCTTGATCTCAGGGCTGTAGATTTGAGCCCCGTGTTGGGTGTAGAGATTACTCAAAAATAAAGTCTTTAAAAAAAAAAAAGAGGGGCGCCTGGGTGGTTTAGTCAGTTGAATGCCTAACCCTTGACTTCGTCTCAGGTCATGGTCCCAGGGTTGCAGGATCGAGCCCCACGTTAGACTCCACACTGAACATGGAGCCTGCTGGGATTCTCTGTCTCTCTCCTTCTGCCCCTCTCCCATGCTCATTAGCGCGCTCGCTCGCTCTCTCTCTTAAAAAAAAAAAAAAAAGTATTATATAAGAAAGTAAGATCACCCTCCATGGCCACACAATGAAAAGATAGGGGAAGAAGTGAAAATGTGAGATGTGAGAGGGGAGTCCCTTAGGTAAAGGGCCTTCTAGCATACATGATCTAACCCTCCCTGAAAATATTTTAAGTTTGGGGGACTTTCTTAAAATTATTATTGGAAGTATAGTTGACATACAATGTTTAGTTTCAGGTGTACAGTATAGTGATTTGACAATTCTGTACATTAGTTAACACTCACCACAGTAAGTACGGTTACCATCTGTCACCATACAACTTTATCACAGTATTATTGACTATATTCCCTATGCTCTACTTTTCAACTTACTTATTTTGTAACCGGAGGTTTGTACCTCTTAACCTCCTTCACCTATTCTGCTCATCCCCCCACAACCCTCCCCTCTAGCAACCACCAGTTTAGTTTGTTCTCCATATTTAAGAGTCTGTTTAGGGGCGCCTGGGTGGCTCAGTCGGTTAAACGTCCAACTTCGGCTCAGGTTATGATCTCACAGTTTGTGAGTTCAAGCCCTGCCTCGGGCTCTGTGCTGACAGCTCGGAGCCTGGAGCCTGCTTCAGATTCTGTGTCTCCCCCTCTCTGTTCCTCCCCAGCTTGTACTGTCTCTGTCTCTCTCAAAAATAAATAAATGGTTTAAAAAGGGGAGGGGGAGGAGGTGCTGCTTTGGTTTTTAGATTCCACATGTAAGTGAAATCATATGGTATCTGTCTTCCTCTGTCTAGCTTATTTCACTTAGCATAATAGCCCCTAGGTCTTTCCATGTTGTCACAATGGCAAGATTTTTTTTTTCCACAGCTGAGTATATTCCATTGTGTATTTACCACCTCTTCTTAATCCATTCAGCTATGGATGGACATTTGGGTTCCTTCCACATCTTGGCTATTGTAAATAATGCTGCAATAAACATTAAGGGTGCATATATCTTTCAAATTAGTATTTTCCTATTCTTTGGGTAATACCCAATAGTGGAATTAGAGGACCACATGGTAATTCTATTTTCAATTTTTGGAGGAACCTTTGTACTGTCTTCAGTATGCATCAATTTACATTCCTTCCAACAGTGCATGTGGGTTCCCTTACCCCACATTCTTACCAACGCTTGTTATTTCTTGTCTTTTTTTTTTTTTTTAATGTTTATTGATTCTTGAGAGAGACAGAGTGTGAGCAAGGGTGGGGCAGAGAGAGAGGGAGACACAGAATCCAATGCAGGCTCCATGCTCTGAGCTGCCAGCACAGAGCCCAACACAGGGCTCGAACCCATGAACCATGAGATCATGACCTGAGCCAAAGTCAGATGCTTAACTGTCTGTGCCACCCCACCCAGGAGCCCCTTCTTCTTGTCTTTTTGATACTAGCCATTCTGTCTGGTAGCCATGAAATTACTCTTAGTCTATGTTAAAGTATTAACTCCTTTTATTTGTCCAAAAAGAAAACATCTCTGTCAAAATCAGAAATGGAATACTGCCCTCATTTTGTTGAGTATTTGATATTTTGAGAATAAATCCATTATCATAGTTTTATAACCTTTGACTACAAATCCCCCTAGTATTTTCTAAGACTGAAGAATTCATTTTTTTTTTTAAATGTTTGTTTATTTTTGAGAGAGAGACAGAACGCAAGTCGGGGAGGGGCAGAGAGAGAGGGAGTCACAGGCTCCAGGTTATGAGCTATCAGCACACAGCCCCACATGGGGCTCGAACTCATGAGCCGTGAGCTCATGACCTGAGCTAAAGTTGGACGTTTAACTGAGCCACCCAGGAGCCCCAAGAATTCGTTTAAATTTGACACCCTGGATGCAGGAGAGAGAGACAGAACTTACTTCATACTCCACTCCATCACATACAGACCACATAAAATATTAACTCTAAATACTGTATGCTGCTTACACAGAAATTTTTCTTTCTTCCCACCACCACTAAATACTATTAATTGTTCACTTCAGAGGTTTGTGGTTTTAAAAAATTTATCTTCATATTTATCTTTTACTACCACATACAAAGCTAAGAATGAGTTTTACCTGATTGCAGTGTTCTTCCAAAAGAAAATGAAGGAAGGATTAGTCAGGAAGTCTTTGAACACAAGACTCTACATAGTACTTGGTAACATCCGCACAAATGCTGTTTTATACCTACGTATTTTTAGGCTATTGCTACCTAACATTTTAGGGGGAAATATTTTAACTCCATGCAAAAAAAGATAAAAAAAATTGTTTTTAACTTAAAAGGCAAAAACTTGGGGTTTTTGCACCGGGCTCTGTGCTGATAGCTCAGAGCCTGGAGCCTGATTCAGATTCTGTCTCCCTCTCTCTGCCCCTCCCCCGCTCGTGCTCTACCTGTCTCTCAAATATAAATAAAAATGTTAAAGATAAAATAAAAGGAAAGGAAAAAAACTTAAGTCCTTTCACCAAAACCGTATCTCTTAATATCTGAAAACTATACTCAGGGCCAAAATAAGTGCTTCCAATTAGAGACCACAAATGTAATTTTAAAACTTTTTTCTTGTGGTTCATTACGATGATGAGCAACTGCCTAGAAGGCAATGTTAAGGACTAAAAACAGTAATGATCAATAACTATACTAGAAATTCCAATTCTTCCAGCATAATTGTTTCATATAAGCACAAAGAGTTAATTATCCACACACCTTCTTCAGAACTCCATATGGCTGTCTAGCAAAGAAGGTAGTGGAGAGTATTATAAAAAGAGATTCTCAGTTTGCAAAACTGATGGTTTACTTCTCTAGTATAAGTGACAACAACAACAAAAAAAACTACAACTGCCCAACCCCCAAGAACAGGGTTGATTAGGAAAGTGAAGCAAATCAAAACACAGTGGTAGGAAATGAGCCTTTACTAGGCCCACGAACACTTCATGGACTAGGAGAAGCAACCAACTTAAATCAGTGACACCTACACATACAGAGAAACAAAGGGCCCCCTGAAGGTGGCAAACAGCAACCAAAAAAACAGGTTCTGAAACCAAACTCTGGTCACGTCTAGCTCTACCCAGAGGAGAGACAGTTGAGGGGAGCAGGAGGGAACACACAAATATTCTGGATCCTAGAGGCATCAACTGCTGAGAGGAAGAGATTTTTCAACTCTCCCCTCCTGTCACTTAGATGAAATTCTCACAAGATGAGCTCCCTGCTTTTGTTCCACTTCCATTCTGTGGATGTGTACAGAGCAGCCACTAAGTGCCAAGCACCATATAAACACTGGGTACATCGTGATAGTGAACATCAGAGACAGATTTGTCTCCTCATGCCAGTGGCAGTCTAGTAGGGAAGACAATATAAAGTGGGAGCAAGCAGGACAAAGGAACCCCAGTTCCCTTCATTCCCTCTATTTTTCCCAATGCCAAACTCCTGGTCAACAGGAGGTACATTAGGTTGACATACCAAAGTGGATTAGGAGAGATGGCCACATAAGAGAGGTCTGGTCTGTCGTATAAATGTTCGGGTGTGAAGAACATGAGACCCCAAACCACCTTACTGGATAGAGCCATGAACAAGTCACCTCAGGCTTCAACACAAGCTATCAAAGACCTTCCCTGACTTGGGCAAAAGGAAGGTTATGAGAATAGAAAGGGAAGGGGTAAAGAAAAGCAAAGAAGAAGGAACATCAAACGAGAATGGGCTTCTGGGAATTGACCCAAGACAAAGTAAAAAATTATTTGCAGCCTCTTCTGAATTCACTTTCTTTGGTATCAGTTACAATTAAGACCAAACTCTTCTGCTAAAGTACAATTCATCTATCTTTGCCAGACCTAGAGGGAGAAGTGTCTGGGCCACATATGTAACTCCATTAATGAGTAATTATAGACTGTGTCAAGTGCTTCAAAGGGGGGAAAAAAAACAGGGTCCAATGAGAGAGCAGAGGGTCAGAACCTCCTTTCAGACAGGGTAGTCAAGAAAAACCTCACAGGAAAGCTGAGAGCTAAGGAAATATTGGGTAAGTTCAAGTGCAGCAGCAAGCCAATGAATGATTTTAAGTAGCTACATGACCCCTTGTTTTAAAAACTCTCTGGGGGCGCCTGGCCAGCTCAGTCGGAGGAGCATGTGACTCTCGATCTCGGGGTTGTGAGTTTGAGCCCCACGTTGGGTGTAGAGCTTACTTACATAAATAAAACTTAAAAAAATAATAAAAATTAAAAAAAAAAATAAAAGCAGGGCACCTGGGTGGCTCAGTTGGTTAAGCATCCAACTTTGACTCAGGTCGTAATATTGTGGTTTGCGAGTCCCACAGCTCGGTGCCTGGAGCTGGCTTCAGATTCTGTGCCTCCCTCTCTCTGCCCCTCCCCCGCGCACGCTCTGTCTCTCAAAAATAAATAAACGTTGGAAAAAAACTAAAAAAAGAAAAACAAAAACTCTCTGATTGTCGCACAGAGAAAATGGGAGGGAAGCCAGAGAAGCGTGAAGACCAACTAAAACTCTGTAAGCGACAGTTCCAAGGGAGAGACAAGATGGTTTCAATGGAAAGAAATGAAAGGATACAAGACACATTTTGGAGAGAAGCTGAAAAGGACTTGGTGAAGGATGGGGTAAAGGGGCATGACAGGAAAAACAAAAATGCCAAAAATCACTCCTTGGTTCCCAGTTTAAGCAAATGATGGTACCATGATTGATGGGAAAAAAATCCCTCGAAGGTGGAAAGGCAGGTCCCCCCAGTTTGGGCTGGGTAATAATTTTAGTTTTTGACAGGTAAAATATGAGCTCCCTATAAAATGTAAATTTGGGAATTCTCAGCATATAAATGATATTTAAATCCTTGGGAACAAACTGTATCAAGAAAGAGAACACAGGAAAAAAACAAGGGTACAAGGCCAAGCTGTGAACAACTCAAGCCTGTAGTGATTGGGGGGAGGGAACTAACAAAAAAAGTACACACACATGTGAGACGAAATTAGCACTGTGAGCTTACAGAAGCCAAGACACAGGGATTCAAGAAAGAGTGACTTCTATGGATTCCAGGAAGATGTACGAGTGAGATGTGGCCTGAGTGTCCATTGGTTTGTAACTCATCATCATCGATGATCTTGGCAAGGGCAGTCAATTTCAGAAAGGAGAAGAAAGGATCAAGTTGACAAGGGCTGACAGGTGACGGACTGTACACCAGGCAGCCTGTTTCTGACTTAGCCCACACTTCCTGGCCACAACCAAGAAGCTGGTAAATCACTTCATCTCCTGTTCTACCAAAACTGCCTCCTAATGGCTTTTCCAACTCCAACCCCTCCCCTTCCCCAGAGCCCATCCTTAAGCACTACAGCCAGAGTGATGGTGCTAAAAGGGAAGTCATGTCCTAACATCACTTCCCTGCTCAGTAATCTCATCTCAGAACAAAAGTCAGAAAGTCTTTTTAATGGTCTAGGAGGTTACCACCCTACTTCCTGCCACTCTGCTCCTCCAGTCTAGCCACTCAGAATTCCCTCCTGCTCCTTGAAGACAGTAAGCACACTTCTGCTTCAGGGCTTTTGCACTGGCATTGTTTGACTTCTCACTTCCTTTGGGTCTCAGCTCAAGGATCACCATACCACAGAGGTCTACTTTGGCCAACGAATTTAAATAATACCCTCTCTTTCACACTTTGCTCATCTTTCTTTACCCTACTCTATTTATCTTCTTAGCACTCACCATCTTTACAACATATTATGTATTTATTAGTTATGGTCTGTCTCACATCATCAGAATATAATCTTCATAAGAGCAGAGGTTTTACCTGTTTTTCTTCACTACTGCATACACAGTGAGTAGGCCTAGTACAAAGTAGACACATATTTAGTTGTTGAATTTAAATCATTTGAAAGATCATTTCACATTATAAATAAACTGGTATTTTCAGTTTGGATAAAAAATTTTTTTTATTTATTTTGAGAGAGTGTGAGTGGGAGAGGTGCAGACAAAGAATCCCAAACAGGCTCTGCACTGTCAGCACAGAGCCCAATGTGGGGCTCGAACCCACAAACCATGAGATCATGATCCAAGCCGAAGTCAGACGCTCAACCAACTGGGCTACCCAGGCGCCCTGGATAAAAGTCTTCTGTTATATAGACAGTGTGAGCCTGATCACCTGTAGACATGCAGGAAAAGCCCAGTTTCTGGGCCCATGCAATTGAATACTAGCCCCTAGGCCTTGGAAAATTCATATTAATATCACACTGTGGTTCATCTCCTACAGACTCCTTAAGAAATATTTCCATTCAGGGGCACGTGGATGGCTCAGTTGGTTAAGTGTCTGACTTCGGCTCAGGTCATGATCTCATGGTTCGTGGGTTAAAGCCTCGCATCGGGCTCTGTGCTGACAGCTCAGAGCCTGGAGCCTGCTTCAGATTCTGTATCTCCCTCTCTCTCTGTCCCTCCCTTGCTTATGCTCTGTCTCTCTCTCTCTCCTTCAAAAATAAACAAATGTAACAAGAAAAAAAAGTATTTTCATTCAGATTTCAATATGACCTGTTTACCTTTTGGGTAAAGCAAAGACACTACAAAAATTATCTGTAATAGCGCAAACGCTCCTAGGAAAACCAGTGGTACTGATAAATCACACAAATATGAAGATATGTACACATTAGATTTGAAAAAGGCAGTAGGCACAATGCTCCAGGATTAGGTGATTCTTCCAAATAATAGAACTATGCACTCCAGTCTGTCCATCTAGTTTCCTTATTCCCCTCTCTGATCACCAAGAAAGACTACATCATTTCTCCTACAAACTCCCAACCTCAGGCGGTTCTTCCTGGAAGGGTAACTAACTGAAAAATATGACCTTGAAACTCCTGATGAGTTGAGAGCAAACAAAGCTCTGGATTAGGTCAATGAAAATCAAACCTTAATCATACCTTTGAAATGTCCACACAGATCTACTCGCGTACTATAAAAAGTATGGCTGGGGGCGGGGAGGGGGGCGTCTGGGTGGCTCAGTCGGTTGAGTGTTGCACTCTTATTTCAGCTCAGGCCATGATCCCAGGGTCATGGGATCGAGCCCCATGTTGGATTCCACAAAGTGTGAAGGCTGCTTAGGATTCTCTCTCTCCCCCTTTTCTTCTAGCCCCCACTTGCACACACTCTTAAATAAATAAATAAATAAATAAATAAATAAATAAATAAATAAAGAGTGTGTAAGCACGGATCCTGGAAACTGTAGTCCTCGCCCAACAAATGAACAGATTTACATTTACTGCATAGCTAAGAATGGAAGGCAACAGCAAACAACTTAAAATACAGATAAATATAAATAACTGTTGTAAATCTCACTATATAATTGCATGATAACATTTTAAAAAATCATTCTCAAAAGAAAATATGTAATATATAAAAATAACATAAATGCCAGATTATATCTACAAAAAAAAAAAAAAAAAAAGCCGAGTCGAGAAGCACAAATGTACTGAAATGCTTGAAATTATAAAGACACAGGGGCTCCTGGGTAGCCCAGTGGGTTAAGCATCTGACTCTTGATTTCGGCTCAGGTCATGGTCTCACGATTGTGAGCTCAGGCTCTGTGCTGACAGCACAAAGCCTGCTTGGGATTGTCTCTCTCCTCTCTCTGCCCATCCCCTGCTACTCTCTCTCCCTCTCTCTCAAAATAACCTTTAAAGAATAAATAAAAGTTATAAAGACACAAAAGATACTATTTAGCTTTGCCTCTGACAATTAGGGAAAATTTTAAAACCTTTAAAAACCCAGGATTTTCACTCTTAGGCGTGTGCCCATGTATCTAAGAGAAACGTAAATATTATGTCCACACAAAACCTAGCACACAAATGCTCATAGCAGCTTTATTCATAATAGTTCAAAAGTGGTTCAACCCAAATGTCCATTGATTGAGGAATGGATAAATAAAACATAGTATATCCATACAACGATTATTTGGCCACTAAAAGGAATGAAATGCTGACATATGTTACAATATGGATGAACCTGAAAACATTATGATAAGAGAAAGAAGCCGGTCATAAAAGACCATACAATGCATGATTCCACTGATATAAAAGGTCTAGTATGGAAAAAATCTATAGAGACAGAAAATAGTTCAGTTGTTGCCTACCAATGAGATAGGAAGAAATGGAGAGTGACTGCCAATGGGTACAGGGTTTCTTTCTGGGGTGATGAAAAGATTCTAGAATTAGATAGTGGTAATGGTTGCACAATTGTGAATACACCAAAATACCAAATGCAATGAATTTTACACTTCATATGGGCAAATTGTATGATATGTGAGTTATATCTTAATGAAGCTGTTAAATCTTAAAAAATAACAAGATAGGGAACACACAGGGAAGCTTCTGGAGTACTTGTCATATTTTACTTCTTGACCTGACTATTGGTCACAAGTGTGTTCACATTGTGAGGATTCACTGAGGTGTAAACTCAGAAGATGTCAATGTTGCCAGATCTATGTTGTTCGTCAAATAAAGGTTTTACTTATTTTTTATTTTTTTAGTTATTTATTTTGAAATAGCATGAGCAAACACACAGTAGAGGGGCAGAGAGAGAGGGAGACACAGAATCTGAAGCAGGCTTCGGGCTCTGAGCTGTCAGCACAGAGCCCAACACGGGGCTCGATTCCAGGAACTGTGAGATCATGACCTGAGCTGATCAAATCAGACACCTAACTGACTGAGCTGCGCAGGCACCCTGTCAAATAAAGGTTTTAAAAAACAAAAACCAGGGGCGCCTGGGTGGCTCAGTTGGTCAGGCGTCTGACTTCGGCTCAGGTCATGATCTCACGGTCCGTAGGTTCGAGCCCCGCTCGGGCTCTGTGCTGACAGCTCAGAGCCTGGAGCCTGTTTCAGATTCTGTGTCTCCCTCTTCCTCTGACCCTCCCCTGTTCATGCTCTCTCTCTCTCTGTCTCAAAAATAAATAAATGTTAAAAAAAAAAAATTTTTAAAAACAAAAACCAGATCTATAAATTCTAACTTGGAAAGAGATCCAAGATATAAAGTAGGAAAAAGCAAGTTGCAAAACAGTATGTATGGTCCCATTTTTTATAACTTTATACAGATACACTTACATGTAAGTGTATAATATAAACAAAAACACATATGTATATAGACACCAACCTTGATCTCTCAAGAATTTGAAGAGACTTATTTTCTCTGATACCTATTTCTGTAATGTTTGAATTTTTTGCCATGTGCATTTTTGTAATCAGAAGACAATAAATGTATAAATTTTTTTTTCTTTTTTTTTTTTTTTAAACATTTATTTATTTTTGAGACAGAGAGAGAGAGAGAGAGCATGAACAGGGGAGGGTCAGAGAAAGAGGGAGACACAGAATCTGAAACAGGCTCCAGGCTCTGAGCTGTCAGCACAGAGCCTGACGCGGGGCTTGAACCCACAGACCGCGAGATCATGACCTGAGCCGAAGTTGGCCACTTAACCGACTGAGCCACCCAGGCGCCCCCTAAATGTATTAATTTTTTAAAAACTTGTAAGGCATACAGAAAGATTTTAATAAAGATGAGAACCGAAATTCCTGAATCAGAATACAAAAATACAGAAACAATAAATTAAAAGTACAAAAATAATAAAAGGCAATCATTTCTTTTAGTAGCGACCATCATTTGATTGCTTACTATGTAGTAAGATACATACATTAGCTCATTTTCATTATACCTATTTTACAGATGGATAAATAGGCAGGGACAGATTTTAATCTAATCAAAAAGAACAAAATACAAATTAAGATTAAGAAAGCTGATAAAATCATATTTACAGAGGAAATTTTATTTTAAGACTTATTTATTTTTGCGAGAGAGAGTGCAAGTGGGGAAGGGGCAAAGACAGAGAGGGGGACAGAAGATCCAAAGCGGGCTCTGCACTGACAGCAGCAAGCTCCATGCGGGGCTGGAACTCACAAGCCATTGAGCCGAAGTTGGACACTCAACTGACTAAGCCACACAGGTGCCCCATACAGAGGAAATTTTGAAAGGTAAGAGAACATATATGAACTCACTCGTATTTTTTTTAAAGCTGGAAAAGGAATTTAATTTTCTAAAAATAATATCTAACTTACCAAAATTGACTACTTGCCCCCCCACCTCACTCCCAACACACAAAAAATAAGAAAACTGAATGGAATAAACTAAAAGACAAAATAGAAATGATTACTGCTCTTTCAACCCAAACACTATTTTGCCATACTATCAAAATCTTCATGTCAAGAATGGCACAAGGAAGGAAAATCACACGCCATTCCCCTTGTGCATATATACCAAAATCCTGAACACTAACAAATCAATCTAGTACTATGAGATTTGTTCCAGAAATTTAGTAATAATTCCATACTGAAAATTGATTAACTCAGCACAGGTTGAAAGAAACAATCTCCAAGGGTAGATAACTGAGTTGAACAGCATCTGACAAATTTATCCTTTCTGAGAAAAAAAAACACTTAACAAATAAAAATACTCCTTTAACTTGTCAGGTTTCAGTCCCACAGTCAGCTCCACAATGAATAGTGAAGCATACCTGAGGCAGCCTCATTAAGTCACATATATGACATTTTTCTGGGTGTTATAGTCTAGCCAATAAAATAAGAATAAAGGGGGGGAATACTGAAAAGGAGTCTAAATTAGCAATATTTATCAGTAAAGTCATCCAACTGGAATATCCAAGAAAAATCTATGAAAAAACTATTAAAATAACTAAAAAACCTCAGGAAATAGGCAGGTTTAAAAAAATTTTTTTTAATGTTTGCTTATTTTTGAGAGAGAGAGAACATGAGCAGGGGAGGGGCAGAGAGAGAGAGGGAGACACAGAATCTGGCTCTGAGCTGTCAGTGCAGAGCCAGATGCAGGGCTCGAACTCATGAACCATGAGATCATGACCTGAGCTGAAGCTGGACACTTAACCAACTGAGCCACCCAGGCGCCCCAGAAATAGGCAGGTTTTTAAATAAATATACAAAAATCCACAGCTTTTCCTAACATCAGCAAAACTCAAAAAGCATGATGAAAATGCCCTACTGTGTAAAATACATTGACAAATGTGAATTAAACTATAAAACTTCACTAATGCCTTTCCAATCAATGTATCAATGACTATTGTAGGAATCCTAACAAATACTTTTAAAAGATATCTGGAAGGGAAAAAAGTACATGATGAAAGCCCAAAGTCTTCTCCAAAATAAAAATAACTACCAGGATTTGCCCTGCCAAGAATTTATCTGTATAAAACTACTATAAGCAAAATGTGTAATATTGGTGCCAGGATAGAGACAGAACAATAGAACAGAATGCAGAAACAGATCTAATTATTAATGAAAATTCAGTATATGATTAAAATTATCATGTTAAATTGGAGGAGCTTTGGGTGGCTCAGTAGGTTGAGCACCCAACTTCAGTTCAGGTCATGATCTCGTGGTTCAGGAGTTCAAGCCTCGCATCTGGCTTTGTGCTGGAGCCTGGAGCCTGGAGCCTGGAGCCTGCTTGGGATTCTGTGTCTCCCTCTCTCTCTGCCCTTCCCCCGTTCATGCTCGGTCTCTCTCTCTCTCTCTCTCTCTCTCTCTCTCTCTCAAAAATAAATAAAAACATTAAAAATTTTTTTACAAAATGATCATGTTAAATATATAAGGAACTGGTTAAGTTGTGGTATGTCCATATCAAATACAATGGAATAGTGTATTTAGCTGTAGCTATTAAGAATGAGGCAGATTTGGGGTGCCTGGGTAGCTCAGTTGGTTGGGCGTCTAACTCTTGATCTCAGCGTGGGTTGTGGTCTCATGGGTTCATGAGTTCAAGCCCCCCATTGGGCTCCACACTGGCCATGCAGAGCCTGCTTGGGATTCTCTCTCTCTCTCTCTCTCTCTCTCTCTCTCCGCCCCTCCCCACACACGTGCTCCTCTCTCAAAATAAATAAGCTTATAAAATTTTTTAAAAAGAGGTAGATTATACTGATGTAAAAAATGGTCACAATGTAGTATGATGTAAGAAAAACTTATACAATTGGAAGTACAATAGGATTCCTTTTGTGTTAAATATGTACATTTATTTTAGGGCCATGTTATGTATAGAAATGTCTGGAAGTTACACATACCAAAATAGTACTGTCACTACCTCTGAGATGGGATTATAGTAGAGAGAAGAACAGGACTAGAGGGTCCATCAGTCAGGGTCCCAACAGTAAAGGGATGACAAACTCAGAATAATCTGAAAGGGGTCTATCTGTAAAAGGAATAATTACTAAATTAGTTGAGGCCTACAGAAATCACAGGGGATAGAACAGGAACCAGAACTAGCAATAACTGAACAATTATTGCTCTGGTCCCCAAAAAAGACAAGAGACAGAGTTTCCCAGAACCCAGGTAATAAAATGCAGGCTACTGTGAGAGGAGAATAAATATTCTGACTTCATCCTCCTTCCCTTCAATTTCTTCTTAAGGCTAAACCGTTACAGTAAGAAGCCAGAGGATCTGGGAGCTCTTTCCTTAGGGCAGAGAGCCAGGTGGAACAGGGTGGAGGACAGATCTAGAGAAGTAAACGGGAGGCAATCTAGCCCAGTTTTTGTATGCCTTTTTATAAAACTAATTACATAAATAGAAGTACAATCTCTTCAGTAAACATTAAAACCCTACAAAAGAAAGCTCAAATCCCACCCTCCATAATCCTGGATCCTTCTCCAGAAAGAATAATCTTTATTACCACCAGTATGGTGTGAGTCTGTTGTTGATGTTTTCTAGACACAGACATATACTCACCATACAATAAAACACACAGAATTGTTTAATGAGGTGTTATTTGCCTAACCTAAACAGTAATTTTTTTAAGTTTTCATTTAGATTCCAGTTAGTTAACTTGCAGCATAATATTAGTTTCAGGTGTACAATACAATGATTCAACACTTCCATAGAACACCTGGTGGTCATCACAAGTGCACTCCTTAATTCCCATCACCTATTTAACCATGAACAGTATTAATTATGACTTTCAGCAACCTTTTCTTCACCATTTTCAGTCACAAAATAATGCTCAAGAAGCCAAGACAGATGGTTTGATTCTCCTCTATAGTATTTATATTCTACCTCAGTGGATCTCAAAATACACACACACACACACACACACACACACACCCCACAATACCATCACCTAGAAATTTTTTGTGTGTGTGCAAAATATTAGGCCCTACCCCCTGGTAAAGTGATTCAAAAGCTTGGAAGGTGGTGTCACCTAGTACTCTTCCTTTTAACCAGCCCTGCAGATGACTATTATACAGTTTGAGAGCCACTACTCCACTCCTTGGCTACTCGAACCACTTCACTATCATCAGTAACCTTGCTAGAAATCTTCATTTTCATAAGATTCCCAGGTGATGCATAAATAAAGTGCGAGAGGTGTTGGCCTACCTCAGAGCCATAAACCCAATCCTCATCCATATTACACCCATCCACACACAGAGCATCTGTGAATGGTTTCTGGGGATCGAAGAAGGGAGACCAGCAGAAAGAGCACAGGTTTTTAATCTCTGAATTTGAACCTATCACTCCTGTGGGAAAAACATTAGCACTGCATGCCCTAGTTAGGCAGAGCATGTTAGCACTGTCATCTTTTATGCATGACAGATAGCATATAACTACCATCTAACCACACTGGAAATTTAATGCTCTTTTAAGTGTCAATGTTATATCCTAAATTCTCATTTTTCTTTTAAAATAAGTGAATTTCACTTTTAACCCTAGGCAAAATAAAATTACCTAAGACTTGCTAACCTTTGTATGGCTAAGATTGTAATGAGAATCTATCATTTTAAGACAAACCACAGTGATATACCTTTTCTGTTCTAACAAGGATACCTTTACCAACATCCATTAGTCTACTTATCCTCCACTGCCACCGCTCAGGCTCCACCTCCAGACAGCTTGGGCTGGAGAGGAGGGGGTGGATATGTTCCCAGAATTCCACCTTTAACTTCCTGCTGTCTCTCAAAGGCTCAGAAATTTTCTTTCAAAAACTGCACCCTAAGACCCCTGCCTCGGCCTCTCCTTTGGCCCTTCTCTCATCTTCCGCCATTGGGTCTAAGGTCAGTCCCGAGTCAACTGCAAACATGTTGACTTAATCAGGAAATCTGCGAGGGCACTACATACACATTTGTGCTTGAGAAACACTCACTGCTCAATCCAGCCTGACTCAGTAATACAACAATCTGCTTTTTTTTTTTTTCTTTTTTTAAAAAAGGCACTTCCAGTTTCACTTCTAGTTCCTACCAGGTTAATGCCCCGCCCTCCTACAACACAGCCCCCCTCTTTAAGCTTTTCTGACCCAGGAAGTAGCACAGACAATTCTGTGGAGCTCATACCCAATTTGACTTGCCTCTCCCTTTTTTTTTTTTTTTTTTTTTTTTTTTTGCCTCTCCCTTCTTAAAAGCAATCTTGGAATCAGTATTTCTAAAGCCCCTTTGCAATTTGGTAATTTTTCTTCCACAGAAACAAAGTTTGAATCAAACCTTAAAATAAATTTAGGCAGTTTTAATTACACAGCACCAGGAAAAATAAATAATATTCTATCAAACAACTATACTTCAAAAGGAAACATGTACATCTCCAATGTTCTAAAGAAAGATTTTGCTATGGCAAAACTATATTTCTACTATTTCCAACTATTTATGTTAAATTAAAATCACTTACATCAATTGAGACAGAGTTCATTTTTTTTTTGAAGATTTTGTTCTACCAAAAATTAGACTCAAAGTATATACAGTATTATCTAAACATTCTAGAATCAAATTCTGACTCTTGTTTTGACCTTAACATCCAATTTAATAACGTCATGAGTTGCACACAAATTCATTTTAAGAAGGCAGATCTTTTACTTGTTGCCTTTGTTGGTTTTTTGGTTTTGTTTTTTGTTTTTTTTAGCACACAATGGTAGCTTTTATTTAAAGTTCAAAAATATCATAGAATAGTAATAATTTGTTTTCAACAATATATGTAGAATTTTTAAATAGAAACATTGGATAATTAGATCACAAGAGTTCATGACTCATTCTTGACATACAGCAAAGGCAGTCAACAATGATTTCCATTAGAGCCCCCAAACATAACTCTAGAGTTGTTCTGAAGGTAAGATTCTTAAACTCCAAAAAGCAAATAGGTGGAAATGCCTCAATTATCTGAATTAATCAGTCTTTGCCCTGGCTGAATAGAAAGAATATCTTCCTCCGATGAACTAATTCCATATCACTTAGGAAGCTGAAAAGCAAACAATTCATTTTTCCTTTCTAGGTATCCATAAGCAAAGTAGGAGAAAAAGATTGTTGGCAGTGCTCCACTCAAAAACAGGCCACGTTCCAAAAGTCTGTAAGTACTGTACCTGGTTTTGACCTTAGAATCTCATTTTCTCACAGCACATTTTCTAAAAGGATGGCTCACCAATGCCGATTAAGCCTACAATATAGATGAAATATTAGAAACACCATCCATAACTGTTTATGAGAAAATTTACTCAATCTCAGATTCCAACTTAGCAGTTTTGAAGTAGCTCACTTGGTAACCACAATGCTATATTATTTTCCTCAAATAATCCACTGTCTCAGACAGCATCAACCCCACACCAGGCTCTCCAACTAACACCTGAAATGTTCATATTCTATGCTACTGGATTAAGAGATATGTTTATGCTTTAGCTTGTGACAAACCAATTTATTATGGAAATTAAGTAGGCTAAAAAGAAAAGGCTAAAATGAAGTCTAACATCCATTCTTGGATGGATGATATTTGGGGGAAGGGTACCCATATCCACAAAAAAGATGAAATTCAGAAGTTCCTCTGAGTAGGGTCAAATTTTTCCAATAAATTTTTTTATCTGCGTAAGTGCCCAAACAAGCCCTCAGTTAAGACCCTAGTGTTCAGGATTACAGAATATGAGAGATTTTCTAAGAAGTAATTTAAATATGCCTGTTCTAATGTAAATCCACCCACCCCAGTGCAGGTACTCCTACTCTTTATGTAAAAAAGTAATGAATGACTTTTAAAAATCAATTAAATAATCTTAATGCAGTAATTCAGAGCTTTAAGAAAAGAGATTTCTCAGGAGCAAAGGTAAAACTAAAGACTGCAAATTCCTTTCAGTGGCTAAAGCAGTGATCACCTTTGCTTACATCCAACCTTTTGTTACCAAAACTAACTCCTAAGTCTGCTAGAAAAAAGAGAGAGAGAGAGAGAGAGAGAGAGAGAGAGAGAGAGATGTAGTAAAGCATGATGGCTAAAAATATAGACTCTGGAACTAGACAGCTTCAGTTCATATCCCAGATAAACACTCTTAATAGCTGCATCCTCTCTAGCAAGTTATTTAACCTCTCTCTGTTCCAGTTTCTTCATCTGCACATTAAGGATAATAATAGCATCAACCTTAGAGGTCTATAGTGCAAATTAAATGAATTAATCCACGTAAAGCACTTGGAACAGAACTTTGCACACAATAAGTGACAATTACCATCTAGACATTTAAAAAGTGGGCTTTGGAAAAACTAAAAGCCCTTAAAGCTAAAAAATCAAAGAAAAAAAGATGAAAAAGTGATGGACATATAGACAACAGGGTATCCTATTTCCTTGGAGAATAATATTCATGAGGAAGAATAGTAGAGATTGAAATAATGAAGACCTAATTATGCTGGTCTTGAATACCAGACCAAAATAATTTTTTATTTTTTAACGTTTATTCATTTTTGAGAGACAGAAAAAGACAGAACATGAGCGGGTAAGGGGCAGAGAGAGGGGGAGACACAGAATCCAAAGCGGACTCCAGGCTCTGAGCTGTCAGGACAGAACCCAACGCGGGGCTCAAACTCACAACTGCGAGATCATGACCTAAGCCGAAGTTGGACGCTCAACCGACTGAGCCACCCAGGAGCCCCTAAAATTTTTTTTAATGTCTATTTATTTTGATCGAGAAAAAGAGAGAGAGAGAGAAAGAATTCCAAGTAGTCTCCACACTATCATCACAGAGCCTGATGTAGGGTTCAATCTCAAAAACTGTGTGGGATCATGACATGAGCCAAAATCAAGAGTTGGATGCTTAACCGACTGAGCCACCCAGGTGTCCTGAAAAAATATTTCTTTTACTTAGTAGATAACCACTCAAATTTTTTATCTGGTTAGGTCTGTGCTTTAGCAACATTAATTCTCATGGTTATATATCACCACTATTAATGAAATTCTGATGTTCTCTGCCGTCTTATTAAGAATTTGCAGACCCAAAAATGCATTTGTTCTGCTACCATACTGTCAGAATCTATCAGTGAACTGTTGCATATCTGAATTTTACCCGAAATCCTCACTGTGCCTGGTACAAAGTAGGCATTCAATAAATGTTTTTATCATTTAGTGGCCACCAGAGAGCAGTAAAGTAAGAGTCAGAGGTTAATCTCCAAAGGAAATGTATGTTATAAATGACACAAAGTAGACAAATAACAGTTTACAATTAAGCTAAAATAAAGTCACTGCTAAACAATATATTTGCCTAAAACATTGGCGAGGTTGGCGGGGGGGGGGGGGGGGGGGGGGGCGGGGAATCAACCTTACTTCTCATTAAAAGCAGATAAAATGGGGCCTTGTGTATTTTTAAATCTCATAACCTTTAGCTGTCAAATTGGTAGTCCTTTCTAAGGATTATATGGGCAATATCTTTGTAACAGACTACCCGGTAGTCTTATAGGAAGATAAATTTAAGGTAGATTTCTTCAAGATATCTGCATTCCCATGTTCCTTGCAGCATTATTCAAAACAGCGAAGATAGGGACCTATGTGTCTGATGACTGGATGAAGGAAGATGTGGTATATATGTACAATGGAATATTATTCAGCCATTAGAAAGAAGGAAATCCTGCCATTTGCAACATCCAACAAATGGATGAACGTGGAGGACATAATGTTAAGTGAAACAAGCCAAACAGAGAAAGACAAATACTGTACAATCTCACATGTGGGCTCTAAAATAATAAATAAATAAATAAAATTGTTTTTAATTTAAAAAGTCAAACTCATAGAAACAGAGTAGAATATGGTTACCCGAGTCTGGAAATTAGGGAAAATGGGGAGATGTTGGTCAAAGGGCACAAGCCTTCAATTATAAGTTCTGAAAATCGATGTATATCATGGTGACTACAGTTAATAATACTGTATTGTATACTTGAAATTTGCTAACAGAATAGATCTGAAACATTCTCTCTCACACACACAGATAACTATGTGAGGTGATGGATGTATTAATAAACCTGACTGTGATTATCATTTCAAAATGTATTCATATGTCAAATCATCACATTGCACACTTTTGTCAGGGGCCATGCTTTTAGAGGAAGGGCCAGCTGACAGTAGCTAAAGGTTTCCATATATAGTACACGTGATCACCCTGACTGCTTCACTCACCACAAAAGTCAGTGCTAAGCTTAACAAAAAAAGGGTCTCTTCCCTTCACCTTGCATAAAGGACAACTGGAATCCACTATCCTAAAGTCTACTGACCTCTGCAATTGTTTGGTGCACTTCGTTTTAAAGAAGCCATGTGCCTTTTATTTTAATTTTTTTTTTTTAACGTTTATTTATTATTGAGAGACAGACACAGAGCATGAGCAGGGGAGGGGCGGCGAGATGGAGACACAGAATCTGAAGCAGGCTCCAGGCTCCAAGCTGTCAGCACAGAGCCCGATACGGGGCTCGAACTCACAGACCGTGAGACCATGACCTGAGCCAAAGTCGGACACTCAACTGACTGAGCCACCCAGGCGCCCCTGGTGCACTTCATTTTAAAAACACAAAAAAGTTTGTTTGACACACTAGTCAGAGTAATATATGAATAGTTAACATACTAAGAAGAAAGTTTTCATTAAAAGATTGCCAACACAGCTTGGAAGCACACGACATAGATGGTTGATATAAAAGTTTATTAAGCACATATCCCCACACTGATTTTTTTTTTTCTCATGGTAGTAAGGGGAAATTACCTTCCCCAAAATGTCAGTCAGAGCTTACTTTTAGAAACAAGCAAAAAAAGTATTAAGTTATGTATCTGGAGCACCCCTAGTAATAAGTTATGTATTTGGCTTTCTTGGGCAATCAATCATTCTGGCAACAGAAACATAAAGCAAAGTAGACTGGGATTTCTACATACCTTCTTCTAAAGTAGTTTTCGGTTACAATTTTAGACTTAAAAAAAAAAAAAGACCTAAAAAAAAGTTCCGGCTGTCTTATGCTTTTTAAAGCTTCAAGTATCTTGCAAGTATTAGAATGTAAAAATCTGAAATGCATTCACTTAAATACATTCCCATCAGCATTACCAACAACGCTCCATTATCCATTTTGGTACTGACTCCAGATGATTTTTAATCCCGGCTGACTTCTCCCTACCAACAAGAACTTGGATACCATCTTTACCCTGCCTGCCCCCATTACTTGGTTGTGCTTGGGGAATTATAATTACAGTGATCCCGCCTTTGGAACATCCTCAGAGCACAAAGCCTCTTTGTATGATTGGGGGTGAGGGGGGCGACTTCCAGGCTCCACAGCAAAGGGTGGGTGGTTGGTGTCAACACAGGCAACAGAGAAGGAAGAGGAACTGGAGCCACTATGATGGCCCTCGGGTCTGGCTCAATATTGTTGGAGGGGTTTTACTTGAAGGTGCCCGGCCGAATGGTTCTGTAAAGCCTCTGTGCCCCCCACATGGGGAGAGGAGGGGCAGGACTGACCTGACAGATGGGCAGATCACCACCAAACCCAGAAGACCAGGGAGCAGAAGGAAGCGTGACAAAAGAAAGAAAGAACTAGCTGAAGCCCACAGCCTTTGTGCTGTTCTCAGTACCTCGGGTAATGAAGTCTCTGACAATGAAGGCTATCACCCCCCAAAGTATTGGTAGTGGTATTATGACACCCAGTAGGTACTCAAATATGTATTGAGGCACAGATAGGAAGACAAATTCATTAAAACAATTTTTAAATAAGATAGCCTAAAAAGCCAAATGAAAAATACTTTTGTTAATTATGAGACTCCCAACTCCTATTTACAAAGCAGTTACAAAATGGATATACTTGTTTTTACTTTCAGCCTACCCTACTACCTCAGTCTAGTCTTCAAAACTACTCACTTTCCAGTTCCATGACGGTAAAACAGATTTCAACCAAAGATCAGTAAGCACTATCTTCAGACACTGAAATCAAAGGTGCTGAAGCAGAACGGATACAGACAGGTACCTTTCAACTCAAGGAACATCCCAAAAGTACTATGAAATGTACTGCTATTTAATTGCTTGCTACTGTCTTCCAAGCATGTATTTCTTCCTCTTACCACTTCTTCCCTCTGCTTTTTCTTTCAACAGGGTCAAATTATTATACATATCAAAACTCACAATCTCACCCTTATTCCTACACATACTTTAACACAAAAAAGCAGACAATACAGTGATAGCTTTCCATATCATGACTGGAGGAACTACTGATAAACCCCAGTATAATCCGATCATTCTCCTCCTCCACCTGCCCTACGTCACTCCAGTTAAGTGTTCTAAGCAGTCCCTAAAATAGTACCAATATCCATTTAAACAGAACTGGAAAAAATTCAAACTGCTTTGGGTAAGGCCTAAAGGTGAGAACTGTTTGTTTTTCTCGTGTGAGCCTAAGACTGTTTTTGTTAAACATTTTTAGCTTTAAGTATATTTTCTTCAAAAAACCTCCTCCAAAACAGCAGCAAAAGCACAATGGAACTCTGTAACCATCACCCTCAATCATGTTTAAAAATAATAATAAAGACAAGAGAAACCACTTCAAATGTACCTCTCCCTTGAGCCCACAGAACAGCACTCTTCCATGACAACTGTTCTGAAAAACACACTGCCATTATTTGCAAAAGCAGTAGGAAGTCCAGTCTTGTCCTTGGTTGAGCACTACCCCCTCCCCTCTCTCCAAGAAAAAATAAAACAGCAGGAAGCGTAAACAACCACTTAATGGAAAATACAAATGGGTAAATATTTTCAAAATTGGCTAAAAAGCCTCAGGTCTGAAGAAATTCAGGAATACTAGCGTAGGGGGGAATAGGAAGAGAAAAATACCATCGTATTTCCCCCTCAAAGTGAGCACTGCAAGAATGCAAGAGCAAATGGGGTGGGGTGCATAGCTACTTTCTCTTCTTCAAGTACCAGATGCTGTTGTCTTTTTAATATTTCTCTCTCATTCCGTCTTTTCATAAATAATGGTATTTTCAAAAAGGGGCATATTTCTCTAGCTCCTTAACAAATTTTTACAATTTTAAGCTGAAAGACTGGTACAACTGAGCATGGTGATGAAAAGCCAGGGGCGGGTCCCTTCCCTTGAAAAGTTCACGTGGGGAAAACGCTTGGAACTCAAGGCCCAAAACTGACATGCCCTCTTCACAGGGTCCACAACTATAGACGGCACAGTTATACACAGACCAACAAAGCTGCAAGGCAGCTACTTCACGAAGCACCTTGGTGAGAATCTGAAAAGGGTGCCCCCTCTTCTGAGAGGACACACGTCCACGCGAATTGCTCATTTTGAGAAGTGGAGCACAAATGAATTTGCACTCCCACTTGTCACCCAAAACAGGTGACTTCGGGTTGGGCACAATCTATACAACCTCACACAGCAGCCCTGCAAAAATATGGGGTCCCCAAAACCTGGGGACACACTGCCCTTTCAAAGTAGGTTTCCAGAAAGAAGAACCTTACCAAAGACAACCAAGCATTTTACACATTTCATTACCAGAAATCCTCATATTTGTTAATATAAATTAATTCCTAAACATATTAGGATAGAGCAAAAAGGGTCTGGCAGAGAAGTAAAACTAGCAAATTTGGAAGAAAGGAAACTTCCATCTTGAGGTGATAATCAGTTGTTATTGAAGACCCTAATCTTTGACTATAGGTTCAAATAGCTGAAATTCAAATGCATGTCATAAGCTAAGGCACTAAAAGAATCTCTACCATTTGTAGAGAAAGGTTGGATCACATACATTTACTATTGGGGATTTCTTTTCTCCAAATCTGCTGGTTTTCCTTCTCTGTTAGTGCACCCCCCCCCCTTTGTTTTTGTTTTTTGTTTGTTTGGGGGTTTTTTGCTCCTATCTTAACTATAAAACCCCATATAGTGAGCGACACAAGTGGTTAAAGTTTGTAAAACCTGATAAATAGCCCTGGTGGATAATGGGCCCCTTAGCTACCTGCATGAAAATAAGAGGAAAAGATGACCAGATTATGAATGCCTTCACATTCAACAGCTTCCAACCCCATCACTCTTTTATGCCCTATAAAAGAGCTAAGTATCACATGGGTCCAAATTAGTCCCAGTTAGGCAGGACAGGCAAGAGAAGGCAGCCTAGGGCAAAGCTAAAATGGAGTACAGCCCAGAGTCAGGAGCCTAAGGCAGTGGTTCTCAAATTTTAGTGGTCATCAGAATCTACTGGGGAACTTTGTCAGAATCAGATGTCTGGGTCCCTCCCTGCAACAGATAAGTTAGAACGTCCTGGAGCACTTATATTTTGACAAAGCTCAAACTGCTGACCTAGGTCCACCAGAAAGTTTAGAAACACTGGGAAATCCTCCATGCCTATCAGCAGTTCCAAAATAAAAGTCACCCATCGCAATACCAGGCTTTGCAGGTCAGAAAGGGGTGAGAAAAGGATCACCAGCCTGCAAGTCTAACAGGCTGTGCTGGACTGGAGTCTGTGGCAGAAGTTTCATTTTTATGGGACAAAAATCCTTCACTCGATAAATAAGAAAATGTTCTGCATGTGAGAAATATTTCAAACATCTGAAAAATATTTAAAATAATATATTGAATATCTCTGACCCAACACCCAAAATAAGCAAATCCTAATTTGCAATTATCTGATTCAGGTTTTTTGGTAATAGAATATTAGATATAATTAAAGCCCTTGGTGTACCCCTGTCCAATCCCATTCTTCATCTTTTCTTCCCAGAGATAATTTCTACTCTGAATTTGGTGTTAGTTGTTACCATGCATGTTTTTATACTTTCACGACATAGGTACATAGCCCCCAAACCATATTATTTTGCATGTTTTCAGATTTTATACAAGTGCAAACATTTTGTAAGAAATCTGTAACTTGTTCCCCCACCCCATATTATGTTTGTGAGATTCATTCATTTTAAAGCATGAGGCTGTGGTTTATTTTTCACAGTGCTGTAAGACTCAATTGTGTGGGACTATCTAACCATTTATGCATTCCCCTTGTTGGTGGACATTTGAGCTGCAATGAGCATGCTTATACTTTTTCTTACTTATTTTCTTGGACGACCGTATTACTTCTTAGACACAGAAATAGACATTTTGGGTAAATAGGTATGTTAGCCCTCCAACAAGACATCGCTACACTACTGTCCAAGGTAGTTGTATCCATTTACATTCCCACTAGCAGTAAATAAAAGTTGATTTCCCCACAACCTCACTAACACTTGATTACCACAGCATTTAATTTTTGCCACTCTGATGGGTGTGAAACAGCACCTCCTTATTGTTTCAATTTGCATTTCACTAATTAAAATCTTTGACCAGTAAATTTTCATGCTTTTATACATATTTGTCAAATATATGCCTCAATTTTTTAAGAAAAATTTATCTTGTCTAAATCAGGGCAGTTCTTCCAGAGCACGTCCCCATCCCCCAAACACCCACCACAGCTGGAAAGCAGGAGGGCAGCAAGAAATCGGCTGACTTAAACAAGGAATCATTTCGGACAAAGGGCCCTAATTAATGCATTTGCTAATTAGTCTTCCCCTTCCCTCTTTTGTCAAGCCTTACTTCCAAGACAATACTAAGGGCCGACAGCCTTAGACCAGGAAACAGAATGCGGGTGGGGAGTGCAAAAGCCAAAACATTTATATAAAAGTACTACAAATGTCTTTACTGGAAGAAAATGAAGTGATTGCAGACCAGTACCTATTACTCAACCTTGTAAGATACCATCCACCTCTAACAGACTCCTTTCAAACCCTTGGCTCCCTCTTTGAAACATCCCAAGTTTTCTCTAGACTAGACACTGCCCCCCCCTCCCCTCAGCAACCCTTTTATCTCCCTTCCCCCACAATGACTAAATACCCTGTTCTTTTCCCCCATTCTACAGCTTTCTGAGCTCCACAGGACACTCTCCATTGCCCTCCCTCTCTCTTCTAGAACTCCAAGTCCTCTCCTTCCCTTTCCAAGATATAGCCACTACAGTAAAAACCACCCACCCCAAAGAAAAATGGGAGTCCCTGCAGCACATGGCCCCAACATGCCAGGCTGGAGGGTGGCTTGTCCCAATCCTCCCTGCTTCCTTCCCCTTCACGCCTCGGATAGCTGTTCTCCAGGGGTCCTCCATGTGTGACAGATCCAGACCACCTGGAAAAAGACTCATTCGGCCTTCTGTAGCAGAAATGCTTTTACTAGGGCCTTATACGCACTTCTGTTTGGGGCACGAACGAAACTCGTGCCATTTCATGAAAACACACACCTTATAGGTGTCTCCACAAAAGCGGGAAGGCCTCCCTATTAATCTCAGCTGGATTGGTTTAGTCCGGGCAGTGGTGGGCAATGTGGCCTGGCAGAAACCAAACAGTCCCCATGATGAGAAGTTTCCGAAGCTCTGCCCCATTCACTCAAGAAAGCCCTCCCCCAGGAGGCACACCCCCCATCCGAATCTCTCCCCTCTGAGGGTCCCCAAATCGGCTCCCCAGAGTACCCCCCAAGCCCTCAAAGGGGCCCCTGCTCCTTCTCTCCACCGCGCAAGAGATCTTATCCCCGAAGCCTACCTAAAAAGCATTGGGTGGGCGTGCCTAGGACCAGGGCCTAGAGCCCCCTCCTCCGGATCAATGTCTCTCGGGTCCCGGGGGCTAGGAGTTCTTCCTCCTTCCAGCCCCCCGCCCCCGACTCGGGGCCCGCGCCGGCCCAGGGTGGCCCTGGGTCCCAGCCAGGCTACGGCTCTCACCGGCTACGTGACCTTGGGCAAGTCACTTCCCCCAGTAAGCCTTGGTTTCCTCCTCCGCCAAGCGGAGACCTAGAGAGGTCCTGCCCTGCCCACCCTAGGGGAGGGGGCTACCCACCGGGTAGGAAAACGCTTTGTGAGCCGCTCGGCGCGGCGGGGACGCAGAGCTCACAGGGTATCCGGGGCCGGACAAAGCTGACCCCAGACAACGCTCCACCCCCTCCGCGGGGCCGGAAGGCTGGACCACACGCCTTTGGGCCCCCCACCCCCGAAACCAACCCACGCCCCTCCCCGCCCGGCCCGCTCCGGGACCCCGTACCTGCTCCCGGAGCTCGGCCGCAGGCGCCGCCACCCTGGGAGCCCGCCCGGAGAGGCCCGTGGCCCGGAGGGCTGAGGCGGCCGGCAGCGGCTGGCTCGGGCCGGGGCGGCGGCGGCGGGGGGCGCGGGCGGCGCAGGGGCCCTAGCTCGGCGGCGCCCGGCCTGGGAGACGACGACTGAGGCTGGAAGTGCGCGGCGGCCGCAGCTGCTGAGGCGGCGGCGGCGACCGCGGCGGCGGCGCTTCCGCTCATGGCGGGGGCCGCGGAAAGCGGCTCCGACTGCGACTCGACTCCGGCGGGCGGGCGCTGGCTGGGCCCGGGCCGGCGGCAGCAGCAGCGGTGGCGGCGACGGAGGCGGCTCCCGGAGGGGGAGGAGGCGGAGCCGGGAAGCGGCAGCGGCAGCGGCGGCGGCGGCGGTGGCGGCGGCGGCGGCGGCGGAGGGGGGGGGCGGGGACGCGGAGGGGGCGGAGACGCCGCGCCGCCGCGACCAATGGGCGGCCGGCTCCTCAGCCGCCTCTCCGGGGCCGGGCGGGCGGCGCCGTAGGGCATCCTCTGCTGCGGCGGCTCGCGGAGGCGGGGAGGCAAAGGGCCGCCCGCGGGAGAGCCCTGCCCCGGGGACTGCCCCGCCCCCGGTCCGCCTCCGGGGCACAGACGCTGGCCTCCCGGGCCGGGCCTCGCGCCACCCAGGCCCGGCTGCGCCTGAGGCTCAGCTGCGCGGCTGCCTCGGGCGCCGGTGTTTGAGCCAGTGAGTTTGCCAGGGGCTCGGCCCGGGTTGCTGCGGCTCGCCGGCGCGCCCGCCCGCCAGCCACCCATTCTACGGCGAGTGCAGCCTCGGCCTCCCTCCTCCTCTCCCTCACACTATATCCAGTCTCCTCTCCCTCCCTCTTTTGGCTGTTTCCTCAAAGTTTTTCTTTTCCAGACACTTAGAAGAGAAACTCTCTCCCCTTCTCGGGCTATGTCTCAGTGCTAAATCAGCGGACTCAGAGGGGACAGCAGAAGCAGAAACGAAAGAGATGGAGATGCGCTGCCTTCTCTGAATTTAAAGACCCATCTTGAACAGAAGCCAGCCTCCCTCAGCCCTGGCCCCTCGCCCCTTTCTCCTACTTTCTCTTCCTCTTTCTTTAAACGGCGTTGTTGTTAAAAAGCTTACAGGAAACCATCTAACCCAGCCGGGCCTAGTCTCAAAAGAGAGGCTGGGAGGTGAGGAAAGGCTTTTGAGCTGTGCTGACAGTGTTCTAAGAGAAGAGTTCTGCAGATTCGCGATCCCCTTGGACGCCCTCTTCTCCTTAGATGGGATATTATTGGTCACTGAACCCATTTCCTTTTCATATTTTTCTGACTTTCATATCAAAGACTCAACCACGTGCACTCCGTGCTAGGAGTACCGATAAGTACAGCCGTGTGGGTGAGGGTGCAGCTACACTGCCGACTAGATAGATCATTTCCACAAAGTGTTATCCTCAGCCTTTACCCACATGCAGCCACCAACAGGGAGCCGAGTAGAGAGAGAGCAAACTACAAGTTGACAAAGCACAGTGCTACGGTGGTAGGCTAACCCCATGAGAGACAAGTGTGGATGAATCTGTGGCAACTGACGTTTTAAATTCCACCTTGACATTTACTAGGTACATGATCTTTCATCATGCAATGCTAGGCACTGGGGATACAATGATTAAGATACAGTCCCAGGCTTCAAAGAGTTTACATGTCTAGGGGTACCTGGGTGGCTCAGTCGTTTGAGGGTCTGACTTCAGCTCAGCTGATGAAATCACGATTCATGAGTTCTAGACCATATCAGGCTTTGCGCTGACAGCACCTAGCCTTCTTTGAATTCTCTGCCTCTCTCTCTCTCTCTCTCTCTCTCTCTCTCCCTTCGCTCTCACTCTCCCTCTCTCCCCCCTCCCCCCACCCCCACTCCCGTGCTCTCTCAAAAATAAATAAACATAAAAAAAAAAGTTTACATGTCTCCTTGGAGGATGGTGAGATAAATTCTTAGAAGTTAAGAGCTTAAGGGTGACTAGAAGTTTACCAGGCGAAACAGGCTGGGGAAAGTGGACTGGGAAGACATTAAAAATATAATTGGGGGGCGCCTGGGGTGGCTCAGTGGGTCAAGCGTCCGACTTTGGCTCAGGTCGTGATCTTGCAGTCTGTGAGTTCGAGCCCCGCATGGGGCTCTGTGCTGACAGCTCAGAGCCTGGAGCCTGATTTAGATTCTGTGTCTCCCTCTCTCTCTGCACCTCCCCCACTCACACTCTGTCTCACTCTCTTTCTCTCTCAAAAATAAAATAAACATTAAAAAATTATATATATAGGGGCACCTGGGTGGCTCAGTCGGTTAAGCGTCCGACTTCGGCTCAGGTCACGATCTCACGGTCTGTGAGTTCGAGCCCCGTGTTGGGCTCTGGGCTGATGGCTCAGAGCCTGGAGCCTGCTTCCAATTCTGTGTCTCCCTCTCTCTCTGCCCCTCCCCCATTCATGCTCTCTCTCTGTCTCAAAAATAAATAAACGTTAAAAAAATTTATATATATATATATATATATATATATATATATATATATATATATAATTGATATAATTGGCCAGGGGCTCCTAGGTGGCTCAGTCAGTTAAGCTTCCCACTTTTGATTTCCACTCAGGTAATGATTTTAGGGTTTGTGAGGTAGAGCCCTGCATGGGCTCCTCGCTCACAGCTTGGAACCTGTTCGGTATTCTCTCTCTTCTCCCTGTCTCTTTCTGCCCTGCCCTGCTCGCACTCACTTGCTCACTCTCAAAATAAATAAACATTAAATATATATATATGTATATATACATATATGTATGTATATATATATATGTATGTATGTTTGTATGTATATAATTGGCTAGGGACGCCTGGGTGGCTCAGTCAATTAAGTGTCCAACTTTGGCTCAGGGCATGATCTCATAGTTCTTGAGTTCGAGCCCTGCATCAGGCTCTGTGCTGACAGCTCAGAGCCTGGGGCCTGCTTCGGATTCTGTGTCTCCCTCTCTCTCCACCCCTCCCCTACTTGCGTTCTGTCTTTCTTTCTCTCAAAATTAAATAAACATTAAAAAAATTAAAAAACAAAAAAGAGAATATGATTTGCCAAAGGACCTAGTATTTCCTGAATCCCATCCTTCACTTTCTGGTGGCAGGTACATATTACTAGTTAGGGTTTCAGTCCTAATGCCTACTGTAGAATGCCCATAAACTATGGCATTCTCTCTTATGATAGGTCTCGGTAGCCTATCAAATTTGAAAGCCCAAATCCCAGTTTCAACTCTTACAACTCAATTTGGTCAAATGCCTTTCCCACCAGCCTTAGAAGATAAGGGGCAGGCAAGCAGTTTAATCCAGTAACCAAAGGACCCCACTGAGGCTGCCTTGCCGACCAGGAAGAAGCAAGGGAGAGGGCCAGGTTAGGCCCTGGGCCACCTCACCTTGCCAGTTAAAGGGTGCAAAAGAAAGAATGGAACACATTCATGTGTGTTGTAACATTTATCTCTGAAAATGTCCATCCTTCAGCAATGATCAGGAAGAGAGATGAGCATGATGTGTTTAGGGAACCACAGTTTAATAAGACTGGGGCACAGCCTGGGTGATAAGTGGGAAGAAGAGACCAGACTGGAGAGCTAGGAGGGTACCAAAAGACCTTGAAGAGTCTTGAGTATCATGTTGAGGCATTTGAACTTAGGTAACGAAAGGGAACTATTAAAAGATTTAGTGGGAGAAGAAAATAATCAGATTGGATTTGGGAAAGACTGGCTGCTGTATAGAAAATAGATTGGAGGGGAACAAGAAGAGAAGCAATAAAACTGGCTAAGAAGCTATTAGGCAAGGGACCAAGCCGACCTAAACTGAGGCAGACATGGTAAGATTACAAGTGTATTAAGGTATTATAATCACCAAGATACAGCTGTCAAGGAAGATGGGAGAGCGTCAAGGATGAGAAAGATATATTTGGCTTGGGCAACAGGATGATAGTAATGCCATTCTTGAAGATAGGGGCTACCTGGTGAGGAACAGAGAACGATGATCCTGGTTACATCAGTTCATTTCTAGGACCCTCACTTTCCTCATACACATAAGGCAGAAGGGTCACTGCTAGACGATTACTAATGTCTTTCTGAGATTGGCATCTAGAGATTTGCAAAAGAGAAGCAAGATAACAGAATTGCCCTTTTCATTTTTTGTTTCTATTTTTTTTATTGTGGCGAAACATACATAATAGAATTTTACCATTTTAACCATTTTCAAGTATACAATTCAGTGGCATTAACTACTGTCTTAGTTTGGGCTGCTATAACAAAACATTACAGGCTGGTGGCTTCAACCACAGAAATATATTTTCTCACAGTTCTGGAGGCTACAAGGCCAAGATCAAGATGTCATCATGGTCAGTTTCTGGTAAGAGCTCTCTTGCTGGCTTATAGATGGCTGATTTCTCACTGTGTCCTCTTACGGTGGGGAGAGAGATATAGACAAATTCTCTGGTGTCTCTTCTTTTTTTTAAAGCTTTTTATTTATTTTGAGGAGGTGGAGGGGGGCAGAGGATCTGAAGCTACCTCTGTGCCGACAGCAGAGAGCCTGATGGGGGGCTCCAACAGAGCCGAAATCAGACGCTTAACTGAGTCACCCAGACGCACCCCCCCCCCGGGGTCTCTTCTTATAAGGGCACTAATTTTAAAGGCCCCATCTCCAAATATTATCCCATTGAGGGTTAGGACTTAAACATATGAATTTGAGGGGAACACAATTCAATCTATAGCAACTACATTCACAGTGTTATTCAACCATCACCATTATCCATTGCCAGAACTTTTTCGTCATCCCAAACAGAAACTCGGTACTTATTAATCAATAACCTTCCCATTCTCCTCCTCCCCAGCCCCTGATACCTCTATTCTACTTTCTGTCTCTATGAATTTGCCTTTTCCAGGTACCTCACACAAATGGAATTATATGATATTGGTCCTTTTGTGTCAGCTTATTTCACTTAGCATACTGTTTTCAAGGTTCAAGTCTCAACCATGTTGTAGCATGTATCAGAATTTCATTCCTTTTTAAAGCTGAGTAATATTCCATTATATATACGTATATATATGTTGATATATATCTTTAAATATATATGTATATTTATGTATATGTATACATGTATATGTATGCATATATCTATTTATATATCTATTATCTATATATAATCACATGTTGTTTATCCATTCATTCATCAATGGACATTTATGTTGCTTCCATCTTTTGACTGTTGTGAATAATATTACTATGAACATTGGCACACAAGTATCTGAGTCCCTGCTTTCAGTTCTTTTGAATTCCACCCAGGAGTAGAATTGCTGCATTATATGGTAATTCTATACTTAACTTTTTGAGGAACCCACCAAACTGGTTTCCATTGTGGCTGCACCATTTTACATTCCTACCGGCAATTTCTCCACATCCAATTTCCAATTTTTCCACATCTTCATCAACACTTGTTATTTTCCATATGTATATATATATATACATATATATGCCACCTAATGGATGTAAAGTGGTATCTCGTTGTGATTTTGATTCACATTTTCCATTTCATTTTCACATCCAGCACATATATTACTTGTATTTGTCTTCCAGTATGGTTTGCAAATGTTGTTTCTTGTTTTGTCTTTTGGGTTTTTGTTGTTGTTGCTGTCGTTTTTTGGAGGGGGAGGGAGAAGAGGAGAGGGATTATAAGAAAACACTCAAAGAGTTACATCCAGAAAAATTATAACACAACAATAAACATCTAATAGTATGTAAAACCAAAAGAAGAGCAAGATAGTCTTGGCTACCCCACAGAATAACACTCTGCAGCCTTAGCAACTGAAGGACTCCAGATAAGGTAGAACTCAATGATAGTTGTAACCGTGCCCAGCAAAGGCAGAGGAAATAGGAACACTAAATGGGAGGAGCTGGAGCAGGAAATGATGAATTTAACCCCCAATATCACGTGACTATACTCCTTCACCAGCACACACAAACACCTGTGAAACACCTCTGAGGCCTCCCTGAAACACCTAGGGGTGTGTACCTCAGGGTGTGTGTGAGAGCAATAGAACCATGCTGCTCTTTTTTCTTACTGTTACAACGCTAATAAGCATAAGGTTCTATTTCCTTAGGCTAGATTCCTAAAAGAATTGCTACATCTGGGCGCCTGGGTGGCTCAGTCGATTAAGCCTCCGACTTCAGCTCAAGTCATGATCTTTGTGGGTTCAAGCCCCACATCGGGCTCTGTGCTGACAGCTCAGAGCCTGGGGCCTGCTTCAAGTTTTGTCTCCCTCTCTCCCTCTGCCCCTCCTTGCTCGTACGTGCTTTCTCTCTCCCTCTCAAAAATAAATAAAAATAAACATTAAAAAAAGCCAGAGTTGCTAGGTCAATGTTTTTAAAGGTTTTACTTTCCGAAAACTATCACAATTTATTTATTTAATCATTTATTTATTTTTACCTAAATATAGGGGATTGACTTGATCCTCTTCCTCACTCGCAAAACTTCTCACATTGACTTTATTTATTATTCTCTTTTATCTGTATTCTCCAATCTCATTCCCCTTTTCCACCATAGGAAATCATTCCAGTATGTTAAGTATATATCTTTTTGTTTGTAGATGTTTATTTAAAATGTGTATTATTGCTTTAGATTCATGTATTTTTTTCCTTAAGTAAATAGTACTGTAAGATATATATTTTTTTCTTTGTATTCTTCCTTGCAGTAACATTTTTTTTTAAGTTTATTTATTTTGAGAGAGAGAGTGCACACGAGCAGGGGAGGGACAGAGAGAAAGTGAGAGGGAGAATCCCAAGCACACTCTGTGCTCAGTGCAGAGCCCAATGCAGAGCTCGATCTCAGGACTGAGAGACTGAGACCTGAGCCACTATCAAGAGTCTGACACTTAACCAACTGAGCCACCCAGGGACCCCTGGAGTAATATGTTTTTAAGATCGAGTCCACTGCTTCTAACTATTGACTAATACTCCACTCACCACATTTTGCTTAAGGACTTCTTTAGTTATGGACACACAAATTGCTTCTCACAACCAAAAACAACACTGTGAACATCTTCATGTGTGGCCCTTATGAGAACGATGTGAGAATTTCTCTGGGTTATATATCCAGTAGCAGAATTGGATATTTTACAGTTTTTTTTTCTCTTTTATGTCATTTGATTTTCATTTTTTGATCACTGATAAGAATGCGTGTGTGTGGTGTGTGTATTTCTTTAACCGCTGTATTCTTCCAGGAATTTTCTGATCACATCCTCAGCCCTATCCTCCATTGATTCTTTAAAGACTAATTTAGCTGGTAATTGATTGTAACACATTGAAAAAATGTGATACATGAGTCCACACATGAATCCACAATGATACTTGAAGAGAAAGAGAGAGAAGAAAGGGAGGAAAAACTCATTTACCACCAATGGAAACACTATGACACTAACTCCTTTGTCAGAAAATTGGTAATTAAAGAGAAAGAATGAAGCATTTAATGTGTCATTTTAGGAAGAAATTAGGTTCATCCCCAATTGATGAGGGAAAACTCTTCTTTGCAGAAGAATGTCAGCTAATAAATGTGGGACTGATAGAAATTCATTATTTTGCGATCTCCAATGAGATAATTGATTCAGGTAAGAATCATCAGTGAATGTTAAACTGTTAAAAATAAAGAAAGAAAAAGGACAAATTTATCCTCGTATCTATATCCTACCACTCACTTGCACCAGGAACGCTTCCATTTTGCCTTTGCTCCCACCACTCTATTGAAACTACAATGCTTGAAGGACAATACTGACTTCTCAATTGTGAAATACAAGGATCCTTTCTCATCCTCCATGACCTCTTTATGGTATTTGACATTAGTGGCCACCTCCCTTTTCTTGCAATTCTCTCCTTTCATCCACAAGAGACTGCTTATCTATTGCTGTGTAACAAACCAACTTCATATAAAATGGCTTAAGACAAAAAAAAAAAATGTGTTATTTCTTGTGGTTCTGCTGGCAGACTGGGCTCAGCGGGGTGGTTCTCACAAAGAATCTATTACAAGGTGGAGTGCTGGATGTTAGGATGTCCTTGGAACCACAGTAGAGGGGACGGCCATCTTGCCAGCACAACCCAATGAAAAGCCCCTAGTAGTGTGCCAGAATGAATCGGAGGTCAACCAATCACCAAGCGACAGCACGACCTGATGTGAAAAAGGGCCACCCAGACCTAAACCCGGAACCGCTGCAGCTTAAAAACCCCACCCCACCACACCTGGGTGCGACTTCCCTGACTCCTCTCTCTCCCTGAGTCACGGAACCTCGCCCGAGACCTTAGCTCCCAAATAAAGCCTTTGACTGCTAAAATTTTTTAGCCTCTGACTCCTATCTTTACCCTGCCTTATGCCTGACCCTAACTAACACTGGAATCATCTGAAAAGTCAACTGGGCTAGATATCCAAGATGCCTTTCTCACTCATTTGTCTGGTACCTGGCTAGAAGCCCTGGGGGTTAGCAGGGCATCTCTCTCTCAGTGCTGCTAGCTTGGGCTTCCTAACAGTATGGTGGTCTCAGGATAGGTAGACTTCTTACCTAGTGCCTGGCTTCCCCTAGAACAAATGTTCCAATTGTCCCAGGTGGAAGATACCAAGCTTTTTATGAGACAGCTAATGGACTCTTTCACACCCATATGCATCATCCATTATTTCCAGCAACGGTTTCTTTTTTTTTTTTTTAATAGTTTCATTTTTTTTAAGTTTATTTATTTGAGAGAAAGAGAGAGAGCATGAGCGGAGGAGCGGCAGAGAGAGAAGGAGAGAGAATCCCAAGCAGGATCCACACGGTCAGCATGGAGCCCAATGCAGAGCTCAGACTTAGGACTCCACGACCAGAGCCGTGAGATCATGACCTGAGCCCAAATCAAGAGTCAGACACTTAACTGAGCCACCCAGGTGCCCCCAAAGCCCCCAGCATTGGTCTTTAGAGGAGAAAAGCTACGTGAAGACGCTTCAAAAGTTGAGTATAAAACCCATCCGTGTTTTTATTGTTTCATTTTTAAATACGTATGTATCCATATCTAACCCTAAAGCAATTTTTAAACACTCAGTTTTTACCCAGGTTTTGAAAACATTTAACTTAATTTTCATAGAACCGGGAACTGTCTTTCCTTTTGCACTTGTATTTCTGCAGCTTACTTAATATTTAATTAAATAACGTAATTTCAGAAATAAATACAACTAACATAAACAAGTTTGGGGGCAATGTACCAGAAAGCAGCATATTGGCTGTGAATGTTCAAGCACACAGAGGCATAAATTGGTATATTGTACACGTAGGGGATGGAAAGCATTAGTTAATCAGTTAAAGGAGTTCCTAATCTATCTTTTATTGAATCTTTTGAGTTGGAAGCAACATAAACCACCTCAAGAAACTTAGAACTTATTGGCTCTTATACTCTGAAGTCTGGGATAGATCTCGCATGACTTGATTCAGGGGCTCATATGACGACATCAACTCCCAATTTTCCTCCATCTCTCAGCTGTGCTCACCACCATGTTGGCTTCATAATGAGATTCTCTGTAGTAACAAGATGGTGGTGGCAGTTTCTAGCACAGAAGAGAGAACATGTATTCCTCTCAGCAATTCTAGCAAAAGACTCCATACTTGTCATTGGCTGAGACTGGGTATGTGCCCCACCTCCGTACCAATCTGTGGCCAGGGCAATGTGATGACCTGATGGATTAGGACTCAGTCTCATGCCTTCCTGGAGCCTTATGTAACTCCATGGACTGAGAAAAACTGCCTTGGAGTGTTCAAGCATGCTGTTATGGAAGTCCAGTCCTACAGTAACATTTGAAGGAAGAAACTATGTGTTGCCGAAGGGCAAGTATAACATCCTGTTCCTCTCTGTACTCCCACCCCACATACATAGTACTCTGCATGTTTCCTGCACAGCAGGAATTGCTTATTGTGACCTAAAATCACAAGCATCTTTCTCTTCATTTACTGTGCACCTTAAGGCAGTTTGTAGAAGATTCGCCCTTGGTGTACAACATGCCAGTCCCCATTTGCCTGAATTTTGTTATCTTTTGATCTTTCATGCTGTCAAAAGGCCTCAGAGCATAGATTTGAATGGGGTTTGGACTCAAGGACTCACAGAGCTGAGTTCCATTGTAGAATTCCCTGAGTAAAGTCTTTCCTCTGTATCTCAAGTCTTGCATGTTCCTTTATAATGCTGGTTATGGCAAGGCGGCTGTTTTAATTTCACCTTCTGGGTTTATACTAGAGCCATTTTTAAGGACTATCCTTGGGTCTTTCCCCTAGTTCCCCCCACCCCACCCCCCACCCCTTCCCTTGTCCCTCCCTTCCCTGCAGCCACAGCTGCCTGGCTCCAGGGCACTCAGACGGCACTGTCGCCTAGGCAACCCAGAAGGGGGCTTCAATCTACTGTCTCCCCAGAGGGGCTGGGCTGGCCTTGAGCCAGGAAGAGGCAGGGGGCAGGGGACCTGACTGGCCCAATGCAGGGCATGTCGGGAAGTAAACAGACCACTGGTGTGCTGCCCGCCAGAAGGGAAGAGGGAGACCAGGAATGTCATGGGTGTAATTGTCTGAGGGTTGTACAAGCAGACCACCACGGAGGATATGGCCAGCTATGAGAACAGGAATGGGACAGGAGGAAAAAGGCCTGATTCATCTTGGGCTCAGATCTGCAGTGTGGTGGTTAAATGGCTGAGGCTCTGTATTAGTTTCCTGGGTGCGTGACAACAAAGTATTACAAACTGGGTGGCATGAAATAGCAGAAATGTATTGTCTCAGAGCTTTGGAGGCTACGAGTCCCAAATCAAGTTGTCAGCAGAGCCACACTCCCTCTGAAATCTGCAGAGGTATGGTTCCTTGCTTCTTCCTAACTCCTGGTGGTTTACTGGCAATCTTTGGCCTTCCTTGGCTTGTGACTACCTAACTCCAAACTCTGCCTTTGTGGTCACTTTGATGAGATTTGGGGGGTGATGGTGGGGGTCAGAGCCAACAGCCAAGAAAGAATTCTTGAAGACATCTTTGGTGCAAAAAAGGCGGCGATTTTATTAACACATGGGGATAGGACCCATGGGCAGTAAGAGTTGCACTGGGGTTGTGAAGAGTGACTGATTACAAAGCTTCAGTTTGGGAAGGGGTTAGGGACAGCGTAAGTCTCTAAAGAATTTTGGAAGCAAGGTTTCCAGGACCTTGAGGGGCTAGCTGTTGTTAGGAAAACATCATTTATTACTGTTTAGTAAAACCTCAGTCATGAAATCCTTCAGATGTATATCAGGGGCCATATGCTTGGAGTATAACTGCCAACATGTACTTGGGGGTTAAAGATAAAGGAGGTTTACAAAGGAATTCTTATGTGTCTAAGGAGACTCACAGGATCCTGGGCAGGTCAGGATAATGTTAAGCCACAATTCCCTTTCGTCTCTAGCAAAGTGTCATCATTGAGGCAGCTGAGCTCCCAGAGAGAGATCATCTACTTGTTTCAAGGACTTGTCAATGGGCCGTAGGCAGTAAGGGAATTTAATTTTTTTTTAATTTTTTAGATATTTATTTTTGAAAGAGAGAGAGAGCAAGGGAGGGACAGAGAGGGAGGGAGACACAGAAACTGAAGCAGGCTCCAGGCTCCGAGCTGTCAGCACAGAGACTGACACAAGGCTAGAACTCACGAGCTGCGAGACCATGACCTGAGGTGAAGTCAGACGCTCAGCCAATTGAGCCACCCAGGTGCCCCAAGGAAATTTAATTTTTCATTTGCCTTTGTTTCCCTCATCACCATGGCAAGCACTTAAACCCCCTCACATCTTGATGAGGGTGATATTAGGGGTCCAGGAAATGGAGTCTATAGGTTTCTGGAGGTTAGGCTATGGATAAGATTGCCTTTTTCTTGCAGTTTACTGAGTTGTCCGTAAATTGAAGGAGACTCCTGTCCTGCATGACTGTGATCTCTATCAGCCCCCCTTCTATCTTCTTGGACAGCCAAGAGTGTCTGAGGAATACCACACATATCTCACCTGCAAGGGGGTAGGGGCAGGTGCTATTAGCCGGTACTTTGCCCTCAGCTTGCCCCAGACTCCCTCATCAACTTAGCCTTCTCTCTGTCTCTTTACATAGCCTCTTCTTATAAGGACACCAGTCATATTGGATTAGGGTACACCTAATTCCAGTATGACTTCATCATAATTAATTACATCTGCAACAACTCTATTTCCAAACAAGTTCACAATCTGAGGTACTAGGGGCTAGGAATTTAACACATCTTTTTTTTTTTTTTTTTTTAAGTAGGCTTATGCCCAGTGCAGAGTCCAACGTGGGGCTTGAACTCACAACCCGAGATCAAGACCCGAGCTGAGATCAAGAGTCCAATACTTAACCAACTGAGCCACCCAGGTGCTCCTTCAACAAAGGCTTGGAAAGGCTGTTTGACTAGATGAAGGAAGGCCTAGAACACCAGGCTGAGGAGTTTGGCTTTTATTTAGCAGAAGGGAGTCATGAAGGGTCTCATAGCAGGCAGCAGTATGACTACCTATGTGACTATCTATGAGTTTCAGGGTTTTTGTCATTGGGTACTTTTTATCTTTTTTTTTTTAATGTTTATTTATTTATTTTTCACACACACACACACACACACACACACACACACACAGAATCCAAAGCAGGCTCCAGGCTCCAAGTTGTCAGCACAGAGAGCCTGACACGTGGCTTGAACCCACAAACCGTGAGATCATGACCTGAGCCGAAGTTGGACGCTCAACCGACTGAGCCACCCAGGTGCCCGTTATCTTTTAGTACCGGTGAATGAGCCACTTCTTTCTTCAATGCATATGCTCCAACTGCCTGTTCAAGTCACAGGCCAACCACAGAGTTGAAGCATGGCAAAAGCCTCCAAAACAAATAGCACAGAGCTTGGTATAGCTCAGAAGTAAGACTGCCACTTGCTAAGTATGTTGGACTCAGTTGCTGCATCAGTCAGACAAGAATAATGAGTTTCACTCTTATAAATAATAACCTGTTTCACAGAATTGTTGAAGGGATAAATGAAGAGATATATATATATATATATATATATATATATATATATATCATATATATTCTCATATATATATTTACTATATAATAATAAATAGGCATGTATAATAAGTAGGCATATATATATGTGTATATATGTGTGTGTGTATATATATATATGTATATATATATATATATCTTGGAAGAATGTAAGATAGCAAAGTAGGAACTCAACAAATGTTCATGATTATTATGCAAAGAAGATCAGTTCATTTGGTGAAGAAAGGCAGGAAAAGCAATTATTATTAGTGTTGGTTGTTAGACTTTAGACTCTGGAACTACTGCCCTTCATTTCTCCCCTTCAGAAATAACAGTCTCTCACATTTGCACAGCACTTTTCAGTTCTCAAAGTACTCTGTCACCCATTCTCCTCTCCTTGTAATCTTCACAACAATCTGGTGAGGCAGTCAGGGCGTTTTCATTATCATTTCCATTTTGCAGATGAGAAACTGAGACCCAGATGGCTTAGGTTATTTGCTTTCAATATGCTTTTCTTCTGTAACACATATGACAAATGATTCTTTCAAATGCCCATGTGTAATTCCTGCCCCATCATTACCGCTTTCTCTCTGGAAAAACATGTGATGCTGTGTTAAGAAGGGTAAGTTGAGGGGCACCTGGGTGGCTCAGTCGGTTAAGTGTGCAACTCTTGATTTCAGCTCAGGTCATGATCTCACAGTTTGTGGGTTCAAGCCCCACGTCAGGCTCTGCACTGACAGCTTGGAGCCTGCTTGGGATTTTCTCTCTCCCTCTCTCTCTGTCTCTGTCTCTCAAAAATAAATAAATAAACATCTTTAAAAAAAAGAAGAAGGGTAAATTGAGCTATATGTAATTGATGTGGGAAGATATCTCAGATGTATTGTTTTGTTTTGTTTTAAATAGGCTTCATACCCAGTGTGGGGCTTAAACTCAGGACCCTGAGATCATGACCTCAGTTGGGATCAAGAGTCGGATACTTGCGTGGCAGGGCACCTGGATGGCTCAGTCAGTTAAGCATCTGACTCTTGATTTCAGTTCAGGTCATGATCTCACAGTTCACAGGTTTTAGTCCCATGTCAGGCTCTGTGCTGATGGCACAGAGCAGGCTTGGAATTCTCTCTCTTCTCTCTTCCTCTCTCTCTCTCTCTTTCTCAAAATAAATAAAATAAACTTTAAAAAAATAATCGAAGCCTTAACCAAGTGAGTCACCCAGGTGTCCCTGATATATTGTTGATGAAAAAATTCAGATTGCAAGTTTACTGTTTATAGCAATATTCTATGTATATTTACACATGCATACAGTTGTCAGGAATGCGCATAAGAAACTGTTAACTCTAGAAACAGTGGTTAACTCTAGAATTGGGGAGTAAGATGTGGTACAGTGGGTTAGGGAGTTTTCACTTTTACTTTATACAATTTTAAATAAACATGTGTTATTTTTATAATGAAAACTTAATTCCATTTTGAAAATAAAATAAAGCATTCAATATATAAGCAACATTATTACAGGGGTACCTTGTGATTTTCTGCAAGGACATAATTCATGAATATGCATAGACTCTGGGGTGCCTGGGTGGCACAGTTGGTTGAGCATCTGACTTCGGCTCAGGTCATGATCTCACAGTCTATGAGTTCGAGCCCCGCATTGGGCTCTGTGCTGACAACGCAGACCCTGGAGCCTGCTTCGGATTCTGTGTCTCCCTCTCTCTCTGCCCCTCCCCTGCTCATCCTCTGTCTTTCTCTCAAAAATAAATACACATTAAAAAAATATGCATAGACTCTCTGGAATGATATTTAAGAAGCCAATGATAGTGGTTGTCTCTCAAGAGGGAGACTGAGGAACTGGTGTTTGGAGTCAGAAATGGGAGTAAAATAGACTTTTCACTGTATACTGTTCTATAAGGCTTAATTTGTTTGTAACCAAATGCATGTATCACGAATTGAAAGGAATTAATAGGAAAATATTAAAAGCTTCAGTGACTTATAATTACCAATGAATAATTTGTGGGGTACCTCATGACAGATCACAACATACCATGTTTCCCACTGGATTAGATACTAAGCACAGTGCTGAGATCCAAACTCAGAGGACTTTTGACTCCAAGTGTGTGGCTTTCTAACACTATATTATTCCCAGTGTGATTGCTTCAAAGGCTGCACCCCTCTACCCCCGACACCCTCCAGGCCCACTCCCCAGGCTCAACAAGACATTATGGAATTAACTCCCCAACCAGTCTTCAGCTAAATTTTTTTTCAACCACCTTTTCTTTTTTTTAAAGAGAGAGAGAGTATGCATGTGAACCTGCGAGAAGGGCAGAGAGAGAGAGAGAGAGAGAGAGAGAGAGAATCCAAACAGGCTCCACGCCCAGCATGGAGTCCAACTCGGGGCTCGACTCCATGACCCTGGGATCATGACCCAAGCCAAAATCAAGAGTCCAACACTCAATCAACTGAGCCAGCCAGGTTCCCCTCAACCACACTTAAAAAAAATTTTTTTTTTCTTAAGTAATCTCAACATCCATTGTGGGGCTGGAACTCACCACCCTGAGATCAAGAGTCACATGTTCTACCAACTGAGCCAGCCAGGTGTCCCTAGCCAACCACACTTCCATACGGTTTCCTTACTCTCTTTTCTCTCATTGAGATAGAACTTACATGTAGCAAAAGGTACAAATGTTAAATGTTCAGTGAATTTTTATGTATGGTGTAACCACCATCCAGTTCAAAACATAGACTTTTGGAAGGCTCCTTTATGCCCCCCTCCAGTTAATATCTCCCCCAAATGTAACCCTTATCTAGTTCCTATCATCATAGATTAATTTTGTCTGTTTTTGAACTTCTTATAAATGGAATCATAAAATATTCGTTGGTGTCTGGCTTCTTTTGCTTAACACTATTTCATGAGATTTATCCATGTTGTGTGTAGCAGTTGTCTGTCAATTCCAGGAGTGGAAATGCTGAACCAAGATGGCATACATATATATGCCTACCTTTATTTATACTGCCAGAGCTGTTCAATATAGTTTTTCAATGTATACTCCTACGAGCAATATAAGAAAGCTCCAGGTGCTCCAAATCCTCACCCACACTTGGTATGGTTAGTCCTTTTAATGTAAGCCATGGTGATGGCAGTCACCAACTCTATTTGACCCCCCCCCCCCAACTTGGTTCTCTGGTTCCCCCATCTGCTCAGTCCTCTGATCTGACAGCAACTCAATGGACTCTTTGAACTTCTGACCAACACTTCATGACCTTCTTTCCTGGAATAGAACCCTATCCTGCTATGAGCCCAGCCCCTGATTGAATCCTTGTGCCCACCACGAACAAATCTGATCTCTGCCACAGGCTGAGACCTGATTACAGCACAGATGGAGCCTTAACACTAGTCACAGACAGGTCTCTACCCTAATCACAGATTATATTCATAGCCCACCATAGATGGAGCTGTAATCACAGGGTGAACCCTGATCCCAACTGAAGTATGAGCCATGACCTTATCGGCAGATTGAGCTCTAATCTTAGATATAACCTGAGCCCTGACCTAACTCACAAACTGACCTGATCCAAACTCATACTGATAAATACAAATGGCTGAGAGCAATGTTAGAAATTATTAGAGAATACTAGGGATGCCTGGATGGTTCAGTCGGTTAAACATTCCAACTTCGGCTCAGGTCATGATCTCGCCATTCCTGAGTTCGAGTCCCGCGTTGGGCTTTGCCTGGAGTCTGTTTCAAATTCTGTGTCTTCCTCTCTTTCTCTGTCCCTCCCGACTCGCACTCTGAGTCTCTCTTAAAAATAAACATAAAAAAAGAGAAATGATTAGAGAATATGAAATAGCAAGAATAAAATGCATTGTGAAGCGAACTACTATATAGTCTTTCCTTCAAATTCACTTCAAATTTTAATTCTGACTGAATTTCGCTAAGTTAGGGAAAGAAACTATAATCAACCCCACCCTGACATGTTGTAAAGAACAGGCTGGAGGCGGGGAGTGTGGCTCAAGGAAGCCTAAAGCTGAGCTAGCCCTACAGATGGAGATGGAAAGACGGGTAACCTTCTTCCTGTCCTCACAAGATGGCAGGTTTATTTTAAGGGTGTTTTTAACAGCTTAAAAAAAATGGATTCAAAGAACACTCGGGGAAGCCTCTGATTTTTGGGCTTCTGCCCATGGTGCTTTTTTTTTTTTTTTTTTTTTTTTTTTTTTTTTAACAATGGTATTTAACTCCCAGTGAGATTTGTTCTTTCATTACCTTCTGATCATATTGCTTTTCATATCCCCTTCTTGCAGTGGCTGTTGAAAAAGGAACCAGAGTCTTCAAGAATGAATGCTTGGAGGTTCTGTTTGCCCTTCATCTGCTAGTCAGCAGCAAGCTGAGAACATAAGTTTCACTTTTTCTTATGGCCTGGAGAAAAATCTTAATTTCACCCTTAACACCAGGAGAAGGGCATCTGAGTGGACTGTGTCCTGTGCAGGATGGGTGAGCAGTCTACAGGGCAAAGTGGACCCTTCACAGAAGTTGTCTCTCTTGGACAAAAGTCCTGATTGTTTTAGGATGTTTGATTTCCTAAACAATAACTAGGTAAGACAACTTGTGAAAAGGGGCCACATGGTATCGTGGACAAGCACTGGGCTGGAAGTCAGGAGACCTGAACAGTTCTGCCACCATATGTAACCTGCTAACAAATCCCTTCTCTCTATATAGGCCTCCTCTCCATTTATAATAATGAAGTCTAGCTGTTTGTAATATCTTTTACATACATTATCTCATTTAATTCTTACAACAATCCCAATAAATTGGGAATAGTTATTTCCATTTCACAGAAGAGGTAGCAGAAGTTAGGAGAAATTAAGATTCACCCAAGGTAACATAATAGTCATTTGGTTTGGTTTTGTTTTAGTTAAATGTTAAGAGTGAAGCAACTCTTTAATGTTGTTATTTGTCATAATTTACTCATTGGCAAACACTTACTAAGCATTTTCATACAGCAAATACTGTTTTTGACTCAAAGAGAAAGTCATTTTCAGACCTAATCTCCTTGGTTAGCGTGTCAGCTGAAGAGAATATGAATATAGCATTTTCGCTTTCTCCTCCTTTCAGGACAAATTTGGGTTAACTTTATGTTCTGTCTCCCTGGAAATACAATAAAGGTACAATGAGGGCTATGATATTAGGCCACATTGTTTATGGTAAAAATAACTCCCAATTGGTAAAGTGCATGTAAGTCAGGATATCTAAGGTAGGAAGCCATGACTTTGGATCTCCCTAAGTGCAGTAAACTAATCTCCCACAGGGAATCTGAAAGGGTGTCCATAGGATGCAAAATATTGATTCTTATTTAAGATAGGTCATTTCTAAACTAAGGTTGTCACTATATGCACTGATGTAATCTTAACTCCTTGTACCTGAGCTGTCCCCTTGCAGGGGGAGGCAAAAGAAAACTAATTATTAGATTACTACAAGAACTACGGAGGAGAAGTACAAGATGCTGTTATCTTGGGCCTCTGTGAGTTAATTTGATGCCATGTAAGGCCTATAATAATTAAGTGAAACTCAATATCTAATTGAGCCCAATGACCATGAGAGTAGACATTTCAGGGGTGAATCCAGGTCAAATAATTTTGAAGATAGGATTCAACCCCTGTTTTTTCTGACTCTAGAGCCAAGGTTCTCCATCTTGTCTATAGATTGGACTCAAATTGAAATAATGTTGAAAACCTTTGCCACAATGGACACAGCAATGGAAAAGAACAAAATAGTGCTACTCACAACATGAGTGAATCTCTCCAACTTAATGATGAAGGAAAGAAGTCAGATGCAAAAGAGTACATACTGGATCATTCCACTTACCTGAAGTTCAAAAACAGGCAAACTCACTAGAATAGGGGCTGTCATTGACGGGTGAGTGTTCACTGAATGGAGGCACATAGGAGTCTTCTAGGTGGCTACAAATATTCTTTATCTTGGAATCCTTATGCACTGTTGGTGGGAATGTAAATTGGTAAAGACAACGTGAAAAACAGTATGGAGGTTCCTCAAAAAATTAAAAATATAAATATTATACGATCCAATAATTCCACTACTGGATATTTACCCAAAGAAAACAAAACACTGATTTGAAAAGATATATGCACCCCTATGTTTATTGCAGCATTATTCACAATAGCCAAGATACTGAAGCAACATTGGGTACATAGGTGGCTCAGTCAGTTTAAGCCGCTGACTTTTGATTTCTTTTTTTTTTTTTTAATGTTTACTTATTTATTTTGAGAGAGAGAGAAAGCAGGGGAGGGGCAGGGAGAGAGAGCATCACAGAGCCCAATGTGGGCTTCAAACTCACAAACCGTGAGATCATGACCTGAGCGGCAGTCAAGAGTTAGACTCTTAACCAACTGAGCCGCCCAGGCACCGCCCCCCCCCCCCCGCCCCGCCCCGACTGTTGATTTCTGCTCAGGTCATGATCTCATTGTGGGACGAAGCCTTGTGTCCGGCTCTGTGCTGACAGCATGGAGCCTGCTTGGGATTCTCTCTCATGCTCTCTCTCTGCCCCTCCCTTACTTGCTCTCTCTTTCTCTCTCTAAATAATTTTTTTATTTAAAAAAATATATGGAAACAACATAAGTGTCCATTGATAGATGAATGGACAAAGAAGATGTACACATAGATAATGGAGTATTATACAACCATAAAAAATGAGATATTGCCAATTGTGACAACTTGGATGGACCTAGAGGGTATTTTGCAAGTAAAATAAGTCAGATTGAGAAATACAAATACCATATGATTTCACTCTAAAAACAAAATAAATGAACAAACAAAAAGTAGAATCAGAACAAACTGATGGTTGCCAGAGGCGGTGGGGAGGGAGTGGGTAAAATGGGTGAAAGGGAGTGGAAGATACAAACTTTAAGTTATGATGAATAAGTCATGAGAATAAAGGGTACAGCATAGGAAATATAGTCAATGATATTATAATAGCGCTGTTTGGCGATAGATGGTAGCTACACTTGTGGTGAGCATAGCATAACGTAAAGAGATGTTGAATCACTATTTGTATACCTGAAACTAATGTAACATATTTCAACTATACTCCTATACAATTTTTAAAAATTCTGTATCTTGATCTATGTATTGGCTACATGGGTGGGTGAATATATTCATAAAATATGTAAAGACAGAGTTAATCAGGGAACCCAGAAACAGTAAAATAGGCTGGATCAAGGGTGGGTGGGGTGCTTAATGGGAGGTCAGGCAAATTTGAGGCCTTGGGCTAAAGGCTAAATCTTCTAGGAAATTTCTTTCTGACTTTGCAGGGTAGAGAGTGCAAGCTCCATTGTGCAATAAGTGAACAATGTTTTAACTGGAAAGACGCAAGGCTTTGAGGAGAAGAGAAATAGGGGAATGGGACCTGGATGTTCAACTCCCAAAGAAAACAGGGAACAGAACCTGGGGCTGCAACCAAAAGGCAGCCCCAGTGTGCCAGGGGCTATTAATATGAAACACAGGGAAGTAACATTTTGTGAATTTCAAGTGACAATTTTGGGGATGATGGTTTACTTTTCATGTGTCTCTCTTTTTCCCTCATCTACTTTGTAAGAAGTTTAATTGCAAGGGAATTAAATAAAATAATTTATAAGGCCTTATTTTAGTCAGTACAAAGCCCAGACAGCACCTGAAGTTAGGTCCTGCCCATGGTTGAAATGGATTAATTAATTCCTGGCTCCAGGATGGGACAAAATTTCTGCCATGAGGGCCAAATTGGAAGGGAGAATCCAGGAGTCATGTCTTATAAGAAATTGCTGAAAAGATGGAGGTCATTGTCCTAGAGAAGCAAATACCTCGGAGAAAGAGACAGAACATGGGAAGTGTCTCTAGATAGCTGAAGGTTTTCCACATAAGACAAAGGACTTACTCAGGGTGACTTCAGAGGGGAAACAGGACCAGTGAGTAGAAATTCTGGAAAATAGAGTGCAATGAGAAAAACCTTTCATGAGGAATTGGAGATTTTGCAATTTTTCTAAAATGCAGTTTATTCATTTACTGGGCTAAGCTCTAGGATACAAAGGAGAACATGACCCACAAGGTCCCTTAAAGAGCTTATTAAGTGTGGCAGAGACTACAGATTGTCTAATATTTATTCTCCTTTCTTACTAACAAAATTCTCATTTTGTTATGGACTGTAATATGTCCAGCTAAAATATCACATTCCCTGACTTCTCCTGCAGCAAGGAATGACCAGTAAAATGTGAACGGAAGTTGTAGGGTGGAATTTCCAGGGCACGTTCTTAAGAAGGACTGAGTTAGATAGTAGAGGTACCATTATAACTCTCCCCTTTATTCTGCTGGGAATGCAGATGTGATGACTCAAGTTTTAGCTGCTATCATGAGTTACTCTCCACATTTGAATGCATTAAGGATAGTAGAAGAGAAAGACATAAGGATCTTGGGTCTCTAATAACTGTGAAGTCTCCATATCAGCTCTATATTGATTTTCTCTGAATGTCTTTTATATGAAAGAAACAAACTTCCTTATTTTTAAGTTATTTAGGTTTTCTGTAATTCACAGTCCATATTAATCCTGATTCACTACGCAAAACTTTTTTCAAACTAAAATTGTATACAATGACAATTGAGATGTCTCTTAGCTCAAACAGCTGGATACTATGACTACTATTCTCCTAGGACCCAGTATCCTGTTACCTTCTGTAGGAAAATTTCCCAGATTCTTTAGGAAGATTCAATCTCTCCCTCCTTGGTTCTCTTACAACACTTTGTTTATTCTGCTAGGATAACACTAATTAAATTGAGTCTTATGGCATGTCCCTGACACATACATTTATGATTACTGTTCATAATTGGTTGCACAGGCATACCATAAGGAGAATGTTGAAATGGGGAGGGCACCTATGTTGCTGTCCAAGGTCCTGAACCCTCAAGACACACTAGGGCAGTTTCTCCAGTCTCTGAAACACTAATTCTCGCCAAATAATTCTGGCGAGGTAAAGAAGAGGCAATAGGAGGCATAAACCATAAGAGCTGAAATAAAGAAGCAAACAGACAGAGAATAGAGGCTACTCTGAACACAGCCACTGAGAGGCGGTCAAAGAAGAAAAATTAAAACACTTTTGAGAATTTCAAATAATGTCATCAGAGTTAAAAAAGATTGACAACTAAAGATGCATCATAAATTGTTCTAAGTGATATAAACTGTGCGAGTTTGATATGAACAACTATATTTGTGCAGAAGGGAAACAGATTGTCATCTAGGTGGAGATGGCAGGAGGAGTGGTCTTCACTGGATTTATATCAGCATGCTTATGTTTTTTCTTTTCAATCATTATGTTTCTTTTTCTTTTTATCTTGATAGTTTGTAATTTTTATAAATACTGCCACACAAGAACTTGGATTGTCACTTATGTTTTACAATTTGTGCTGCTGATTTCATGTATTTTTTAAATTGATGACAAGAAATGTTTTCCCTTCCCCAAATTTGGAGAATGGGGTATTCTATCTTCATTTCCCACCTCTTTACAACCCATTTTCTCTGTTTGGCTTGACTAGCCAAGTGAGTTCCTCCTGTACAAGATTTTTACAGTGCTCTTGATTCAAATTCATGCTGGGTGTTTAAAAATGCATTATCTAAGTTAATCCTCTCAACAGCCCACAATATCAGTGTAATTATTCTCATTACAATTAGATTCATGTCATGGATCTCTGAGGCTCTTCATGAATTGGATAGCCGAAACAATGAATAGTAATTCATAAATGTCAATGGTCTTTTGTAACTTACCCGTCTTTCTCCCAAAATAGCCTATAGAAAATTTGAGGTCATGAACTATATCTTATTCATCATTATATTTTCAGCAATGTCTAGCATGGGTTCTGACACATAGTAGGGGCTCAAAAGTATTTTTGGAATAAATAAATGAATTAATAAAATATACAATAATTAGCATTGTATTTAAATCACTTAAATAGGATGCATTTATGAATAAAAGATCAAAGATACACAAGGGAAATCTCAAAATAGTCTTAACTGTGGTGAAAGGATTAGAAAAACATCCTATATGGCATTTCTACTGTGTGAAATAATGCATTCTTGAAAATTAAGACAAAGAACAGAATTTGTGAAATAATCGTCCTTCACATCTAGGTGTCACTCCTGTGATGAGCCAAAATGATTTAGCCTATTCTAGAGAATAAAAGGACAAGCCCTCCAGTCCCATCTTTTTCTCTTCCCTTCCTTTCTTCCATTGTCTCCCTTTTCCTTTCTCTCCTTCCCTTTGTGTTCCCATTTTCAAACATTTACTGTGATCCTACTGCATTAATGCACTATGAGGATTTCATCCTACTTTCAAACAGCTTACTCTCTAGTCAAGAGAAAAAAAATTCACAGATACCGGTATCTATAAACATAGTGGTAACATCTGGCTTTATACAATAACATGAAATCCACAATTTTCCCCAGAGCTGCCCTCTTGCCCAATGTGAACCCTGTCTTGGAAGACTTGCCTGATCTTATCTCCTGAGTACAGGAGCAAAGAAAATTCTTTTTCTCAGTCTGTAAGTACCCATTTTATCTGGCTGAATTACAATAACAGCAAGGCTTTCCTCTGGGAGTAAGAGCTAGGGAAAGCTTCAGAATGGTATCTAAAATGACTAAAGCTACTCAAAAGAAAGATTGTTAACAACTGGATTGTAACAATCCAACACAGATTGGACAACAATACAACAAAGATGGTAACAACTTTTTAGCTCTTCAGGTCAACCCCCCTCAATTTTCAGATCTGGAAGCTGGGGTCCAGAGAGATGAAAGGATCTACCCTCAATCACACCGTAAGTCAGGGGCAGTGCCAGGGCTCAAGTACAGGTTTACAGACTCCCATTAAGTATCCTTTCTATTTTCCATTATTTCTTAAAGTTCCCAAGGTTTACTCAGGCTAACGTGTGTAGCCACAGCTTTGAACAGCTCTGACATGACCATGATGTAAATGGCACCCTTAGAGTTTTGCATGCAGCAGCCTTGGTTTCACCGATGTGCTCTTGAGGTTATTTTAAGTAGTGCAGAACAAATGTTTATAGATACTATAATTATACATTTATTTTAATATTAAGAACACATAAAGAGCACATCAAAATTTGGCATTACATATAGGGACACTATATAAAGATTTAAAGTTCACCTTACAATTTAAGTTAAAAAAGTAAATAAATTGAAATTAAAACAGGGTTTTTTAAAAGTTTATTCATTTATTCTGAGAGAGAGAGAGACAGAGAGTGAGAGAAAGAGAGAGAGAGAACGCGTCCTCATGGGGTAGGGGCAGAGAGAGCGAGAGAGAGGGAGAGAATCTCAAGTGGGCTCCTCCCTGTCAGCATGCAGCCCTATGCAGGGCTCAATCTCACAAACTGTGAAATCATGACCTGAGCCGAAATCAAGAGTTAGATGTTCAATCCACTGAGCCACCCAGGTACCCCAAAATTAAAATAGTTTTTTAAAGTGCTGTAAGTAGTTCAAGAATGTAGCAAAAATAATGAAAGTGGTATAGAGATTGCTGACTTTTAGGAAACCTTGTTTTTTATATCATGCTGCATCCTCTAAGATAAGATAAAGGACTTTGACACATTTACCTGCTCAGGACATTATGAGAAGATAAAAAAAATTGTTTTTGAGAAGACAACTTTTTTACGTGAAAGTGATGATTAAATACTTTGAAAATACGTACATTTAGCAGAAACAGGTTAAACGCAGTTAGGAGAGGATATTTTATACTTCATCCAAGAAGGATAGAAGGGAACTAGGTGGGAGAATTAGGCCTGCATTTTAGCCTGTAGTGGAAATGATTATATTTTCAAATATGCATTCATGTATTAGCAAAGGGTCAGATAGAAACCCTGTGACCTCTTTTCCTATAATTGAATGTGAATATTTATCAGACGAGCTAGGTTCAAATCGTGCTTCTGCTACTTCCCAGCTTGTGCCCTCTGTCATGTCCCTTAACCCATCTGAATTTACAAAAAAGCTGTGTGGTGAGGATTAACTATGAGATTGTAAAAATGCCTTGAAAGGAAGAGTGAGAGAAATCCTGAAGGAGAAAGGAAGAAAAAGAGAATAACGAAAGAGAGGAAAGCTAGGTTGGAGAGACTGTAAGAATGGGAGCTGGTAAAAGTGTCTCAGACTTTATGTGCCGAAATAGTCATTCTTGTCACAAGCTGCTAGATTCTCTTCTTATGAAAACATTTCTAAGGTGGCAGATGAATATATTTTTAAAAAATTTCCTGAAACATAACACTCTAACAGGATGTGTTAGAGAAATGCCAAGAAAAGAAGGCAGAAGGAGGTAAAGTCCTTGGATGAAGAGGAAGATAAAGTGATTTATGTACGGACCTACAGAGGAAGAAGTCTCTCCTCCACAAAGTCCTCCTGACCCGTTGGGTAGATTTGACTGTCTCCTTCTTCGACCCCCACTACACTTACACACCTTCTACTAGGGTTGGTGCAATGGTTTAGGGACTTCTTTGTCATTCCCACTAGAAGTAAAGCCCTTGAGTGTTAGGACTGTGTCTTCTTCACCTTGTGTATTCCCAGTTTTTCCCACGGAACATGGCACATATATGCCTCGCAAATGTTTGTTGAATGAATGAGCCCGGATCACGGGACCTGAAACCCTGTCTCTTGAGGGATGAATGGTGTGGTTCAAGGAACACTTATCCTGGAGAAGAGATAAATCTGGGGAGTTACATTCACTGTTTTCCAATATCTGAAGACTATTTTTTGGAAGTATATTTAAAATGGGCTCTATGGTTCCCATGGCACAGTTAGGTCTCAGAAAGCAAGTCTGACTCACTGTAAGAAATTCTAACCATGAGAACTGGCCAACAATGACATGGCCTGTCTCAAGGGGGCAAGAGCTTACTGCAGCAGAGACTAGATACCATTTTTCAGACACTAGATTAAATGATATCTGTAGTCTGCCTGTCTTCTATTCTTCATATGAGTCTCTTCTCTTTTGCTTGTTAAGTTTTTGGCTGATTTAAAACATTTCCCCCACTGGGCATCTATATCTATTCTTGGAACCATAGACCTCAGAATTGGAAGGAACCTCAGAATTCATTTGGTCCAATCCCTTCTTTGTACCACTTTACATGGGAGAAAACCAAGACCCAAGTCAATTAGCTATATCAGGGTGGATGATAGCCTCACAACCCAGATCTCCAGGGTTCTCTTCATTGCTGACCAAGATATGGTACCCTTGTGTCTGAGCAGTATGACTCTCTTCCCTTTTCTTGCCCCTGCATCTTAGAGTCTCTCAGCAGGTACTCCGTTCCCCATTCTCTCACATCAGAATAAAGTTCAAAGAGAATTTGGAGAGTTAGTAAAGACGTATCATAATGAAAATGTCCTGATTTTTTTTTTTTTTTGATAAACCATATTGCATAGTAGCTAAGGGCCATGCACTTGGAGGAGAACACACAGCCAATGCACTGTAGAACGTACCCACCATCTCCATGAGCTCTGGTGCTGGGCTTCACGTGCCCAGAGGCAGAGGAAACCATTTTTAATTTACATGAGTGATATATGGGATTGAAACTTGAGGGTTATAGAGACCTGGATTCTAGTTACTCCACTTTTCTAGTTGTGTGATATTGGGCAAGTTAATTAACCCTCTGATCCCCAGTTTCCTCATGTTTAATATGAGAATAACTATACCTCCCTCCCAGGGGAGAGGTAAGGCTTACGTAAAAACAACAACAACAACAACAACAACAACAACATATATAAAACCCTGAGCATAGTCTTTTTTTCTTCCTGTCTTTTCTCAGATATAAAAATATCTGAGACTAAACGTTCTCCTCAACATTCCAGCCTCTTCCCTTTCTATAGGAAACAATCCTGCTCAATCCCAATGTCGATCTCTGTGAAAACTTGCCCTGCACTCTAACTAGGTGACAATGCATATCACTTCCCTCTACGAGCTTGTTTCTCCAGCTGTAAATGAAGGTAAGAGAGGAAGGAGTGTCTGCTTTCTATTTATAGCAATCTGTTAGCACAAGTATATCCTAATTTTGAAATGTTAAGAAATAAAAGATGTATAAAAATTGGGTTAGAATGCTATCTAAGGTCCCTCCCTGTTCTGACATTATTTGAGCCTGAGAATTTAAATCTCCCTCTCATCCCCACCCCCACTCCCATTCCCTTTTTCCATTCTTACCCTATTTTTGGCCTTAGAACACAGAACTCAGCAACAGTGTGCTGTGCAGGTGGAAGGATTTTAAGAAATTTAGCTTTCTCCCCTGGACCCCCAGTAAGAACCAGTCCCAGAAATTGCTGTGGCTGGAAATGTAGGGAAGCCCAGAACAGATCTGGTTGCTTCACTCAGCTGGAACACAGCCTATCTTTTAAACTTGAACACTTTTCTTTATGATTTCACTGTGTCATCTTCAGCCAGTACGCAATTTCCTTTAGGGAAATCCAGCAGCTGAGTTAGAGAACTACAGACCTAAAAGGATATAAGCTGGATTATAAAGAAACCAAGTTTCTACAAAAGCCTTGTGACACACCGTGTTCCTGTTCTGGTCTCTGGTTTTGGTTTCATTTTGTTTTTGTTTTCGTTTTGTTTTGTTGTTTTTCCCTTTTTTCTCAAGAGCCGAGTGGCTTAAACTTTTCTGACCAAATGACATTAATTACCGTTTCTTCTTTGGCCCCTTTTAGTAAAGAGAGGCCACAAGCTAGTTCTCCTAAAGATTTATAATTAATTTAAAAATTAGGAATACATATGAAAAGGCATTTCTGACTTCTGTGGAAAAACTTACACAGGATCCAGTAACAGTGAGGCCGTATTTCCTCATGGCAAAAATTGGCCTAGACTAAGTAGCAGCTGCCTTCTTGGGGCATGGCTCTCCAGTTGACCTGTGTCTGTTCCTCCCTTGCATCACCTGACCCGCACGGTCAATATCAAATTTATACTGTTAAAGATAGCCCACTTCACTAGAGACTCATCCTTGCAGACAAATGAGTTTGTGACTCCAGGAACAGATCATACCTGAGAATATCTGTGAATCACCAATCATACAAAGCTATTTGTAGTCAATTAGAAACATTTTAAATCCAGTTGATGACATTACAAGTGTCTGGATCTGGCACACAAAAGGCACTCACTAAAGAGTAGTTGCTACTGGGGCGCCTGGGTGGCTCAGTCGGTTAAGCGTCTGACTTCAGCTCAGGTCATGATATCACAGTTTGTGGGTTCGAGCCTCGCGTTGGGCTCTGTGCTGACAGCTCAGAGCCTGGAGCCTGTTTCGGATTCTGTGTCTCCCTCTCTCTCTGACCCTCTCCCGTTGATGCTCTGTCTCTCTCTGTCTCAAAAATAAATAAATGTGGGGCACCTAGGCGGCTCGGTCGGTTAAGCGTCCGACTTCGGCTCAGGTCACGATCTCACGGTCCTGCGTCGGGCTCTGTGCTGACAGCTCAGAGCCTGGAGCCTGTTTCAGATTCTGTGTCTCCCTCTCTCTCTGCCCCTCCCCTGTTCATGCTCTGTCTCTCTCTGTCTCAAAAATAAATAAACGTTAAAAAAAATTAAAAAAAAAATGTTTAAAACAATTTTTTTTTAAAGAGTAGATGCTATTAGTAGTAGTAGAAGTAGCATTATTATAACTTAACTGAGGCGTATGTCGTCATTTTTAGGGCAGAATTGGGTCAGTGGTGCCTCTAAGAGAAACACAAATGAGACTCTACAAGAGCAGAAATCTTTACTGAATGCCCTTGGAAACAAGATGGGAATTATATCACAACACATACGATTATTTCACGAAACTTCTCAGTACAAATCTCTCCCCAGAGCTCCATCCTTCAGGGTGACAGCTCATTTCATCTCCATCTCTTCCCACCACTCACCGCCGCCCATTTGCCTCTTCTCTCCCCCTTTCCCTGCTTCCCTTCTTTCTCCTGAAAAGCAGTCTGGTCTGCTCTCAGCTTCTGTTATGCTCCTGTTTCCAGGGAAAAGACAGTAGGCAGAGTATTTGTAAATACTTACATTTAGTGTTCTCTTCTTTTGTCTTTATCTCAATTATTAATATTTAAAGAGTAATTATTGAGAAACTGCAGAAATCCTTCATTCTTTGCCAAATATGCCAGAGAAGAGTTTATATAATTTATTTAGACTGGGCTGGATTGATAAGACCTATGATAGAGGCCCGTATAAAGTACATTAGGAGGTGGAGATGGGGGTACAAATGGAGGTAAATCCGTGAAATCCAGGCAATGTCCCACTTCCTCTCACTGCTCTGCTCTCCCAATACGTCACCCACCAACTTCACAATGAGTTCAGAAAAAGGAGTGGGAGTTTCAGGCGAGGAGGATCATTCCTAGCTGGCTTCTGGGAGGAGGAGGGGCCTAAATGACGCTGAGTGGAATTCTGCCATCCAGAGCTTCTTCAGCCCTTCCCTTTCCTTTCATAAATCCCTGCTCAAACCCCTGTCCACCCCCACCCCAATAAATAGACGGTTTGGTGGGATCTCTTTGCAAACAGACTGGAAGTGTTCTCAGCAGGAAAGCAACTACTCTTTTCACTTCCTTTCCTTTGCCTAGGGGTCTGTGGTGGGTGCAGGCTTAGGCCAAGAGGAATACAAAGCAATCTTTTTCTTTTTTAAATTTTTCTAAATGTTTATTTATTTTTGAGATAGAGAGAGACAGAGCGTGAGCAGGAGAGGGGCAGAGAGAGAGGGAGACACAGAATCCAAAGCAGGCTCCAGGCTCTGAGCTGTCAGCACAGAGCCGGATGCGGGGCTCAAGTCCACAAACCCCGACATCATGACCTGAGCCAAAGTCGAACGCTTAACCGACTGAGCCACCCAGCCGCCCCTAAAGCAATCTTTTGAGAAATACATTAGAGAGTCTTGGAACAACTCTCTGGTTGGGAATTTAAGGACTATGTGTTTCCTGTGTGACTTCAGGCTAGTTCCTTTCCTTCTCTGATTCTCAATTTTCTCTTCAACAAAATGGAGCTGTAATCCTATCTCTGATTACCTCACAAGACTGTTGGAAAACATATGCTGTAAAATGAGGTACTCACAGGGTAGTGTCTCCTTGCTCTAATCCTGCTTTGCCACCCACAGTTACCAAAGTGACATCTCTTCTTTCCATGATACTTGAAGACTCCTTCCCATTGTTTTGAGGGTTTGGCAGTCTTTCCTAGTCTATGTGAAAGTAGTCATAGTTTCTCCCTTGGATGTTGCTATTGTGAGATATAGGTCTAGTTTTTCAGAAAGACCTAGAGATGAAGTCTGTGCCTTTTGACTCAAAGGACCCTGGGCATATCTCCCTCCTTCATTCATTTATTCATTCATTTGATTAGAGGGCAACCATTGTTCATCCAACACACTTTCTTTTAGCCTTTAATCTGCCTGCTGTGATGGGGACAGACTTAAATAAGCAAGTCCAGGGTTCAGGGTTCTAGGAGCTCGGAGTCTTTCAGGGAGGCAGCTGAGTGACCACAGTTTGCAAAACATAAGATAATGGTGGCAAAGCGTCTCTATGAGCTTGCAGTTAAGATGTTGGCCTGAGACTGGTGTATTCATTTCCAAGATAGACTCACATAGCTGCTCAGGAGGCTTTAATTTCTTGCCATGTGGACCTCCCCTTGGTGCTGCTTGAGTGTCCTTAGAACTTGGCTGCTGGCTTCCTCCAGAGCTAGTGATCCAAGAAAGAGCAAGGCATAAAAGGCTGTCTTTTGTGACGTCGCCTTGAAAATCACCCTCCATCATTACCATGATATTCTATAGGTTACACAGACCACCCAATTCATTGTAGGAAGGAGTGGAGAGGAGAAGGGAGAAGAGGAGAATCACTGGGGGCCATCTTGGAGGCTGGTTACAACATGACCCTTGAAAAAATCTTTGGATAACTAAATATTTGGGTACTCTTGGTCCTTTCATGGAAACTCTCTCAGTACTGGTACACTGTCTCTATTCCGCCCCTCATCACACCTGATCTTGAATCTCTGGCCCATCACCATTTTTACATGTGTATAAAAATTCACCCTCGTTAACATAGAGTAAATGGAGGTAGGGTGATATCGAACAAAATGCAACTTTCAGCTGCCTCTGACTCCATTTCTGACACTCCATCACCTTCTGAAAGCTCACTTTCCTGACACTCTATTCCTAGCTCCTTCTCTGATAGAGAGCAGGCTCAACATATCTTTTTGCAGTCCTCCATGAATTCCGCTAAGTAATGTTTTCTCCACATTATTATGGAAGTGTTTACAAAGTGGGAGTCCAGAGTAGTTAATGACTGTATGAGGAGGAAGGAAAAGCATTGTTAAAGAAGGAACCTCCTTATCCCAGGCTTCTTGCATTCCAATGCTGGGAGTTCCTTAAAGGGAGGAATAGTAGTGGGGTGCCTGGGTGGCTCAGTCGGTTGAGCGTCCGACTTTGGCTCAGGTCACGATCTCGCGGTCCGTGAGTTCGAGCCCCGCGTCGGGCTCTGGGCTGATGGCTCAGAGCCTGGAGCCTGCTTCCGATTCTGTGTCTCCCTCTCTCTCTGCCCCTCCCCCATTCATGCTCTGTCTCTCTCTGTCTCAAAAATAAATAAACGTTAAAAAAAAATAAAAAAAAAAGGGAGGAATAGTAGCTTATGTGACTGGTGAGTTTGCAAGAAGGAATAATATATACAAGGCTCAGCACTTACCTCTCTTTTTTATCCTCTGGCACAAGCCCAGATGAACCTGGCAGATATTTTAGTCCATACTTTGACAACTCAAGTATTATAGGAGATCAGCAACTGTCTGGAGCTGAGTGAGGAAAAGGTCACAGACATATTAGGGAAGGGTATAGGATACTCAAGGTATGTTGATGGTTTTACAGCTATATAACACTGTCAAAACTCACCAAATTGTACACTATAAGTATGTGCAGTTTGTTATATCAATTATATGTCAATAAATGTGGAAAAAATTAAACAGATAAATGCAGAGAGAATTATGAAAGAATTTTATAATTATGAAAAAGCATTTTATATAATTACAGGATTTTATTATAAAAACCAATGGGAGTCACCTATAAAATTTATATACATGTACATAGAAAATGGGAAAAAATTGTTAACCAATTTAAAAATCTTTCAGATAAAAGCATCATTGTTTTTTAAGTCATTTGTTAAAATTATTATAATTCCACATCTTCCAAATAGTTTGCAAGAAAAACTGACTAATATGATGAAAGATGGATATTTACTAACCTGAATTTCAACAAAAAACAATGGGAATATACAACTGAAAGAGGAAATCAAGTTTTGATATAGTCTTGGGTTTACATATCACCATGAGGCATCTTTTTTAGCTATGACAGCCTCAAAACAAAGCATCCAAATAAGTTGAAATGAGAACAGACATTTAAATTTCTATATCACAAATTATTTTTAAAAATTTTTAAAGTTTATTTATTTTGAGAGAGAGAGAGAGAGAGCAGGAGGGACAGGCAGAGAGAGAATCCCAAGTACGCTCCGCACGCTGTCAGCGCAGAGCTCCATGTGGCGCTCAAACCCACCAACCTGTGAGATCGTAACCAGAGCCAAAGTCAAGAGTCAGATGTTTAACTGACTGACCCACCCAGGTGCCCCTATTTTTTTCTTTTTATTATTTTTTTAACGTTTTTTATTTATTTTTGAGACAGAGACAGAGCATGAACGGGGGAGGGGCAGAGAGAGAGGGAGACACAGAATCGGAAGCAGGCTCCAGGCTCTGAGCCATCAGCCCAGAGCCCGACGAGGGGCTCGAACCCACGGACCGTGAGATCGTGACCTGAGCTGAAGTCGAATGCTCAACTGACTGAGCCACCCAGGTGCCCCAAAATCCATTAATTTGAGGTGCCTGACAGGGTCAGTCAGCAGAGCATGCAACTGTATTTTTTTTTTAATTTTTTAAATGTTTATTTATCTTGAGAGAGAGAGAGAGAGAAAGAGAGCATGAGTGGGGGAGGGGCAGAGAGAGAGGGAGACACAGAATCCAAAGCAGGCTCCAGGCTCTGAGCCATCAGCCCAGAGCCCGACGAGGGGCTCGAGCTCACTGACCGTGAGATCGTGACCTGAGCCAAAGTCGGATGCTTAACTGACTGAACCACCCAGGTGCTCCCAGGTGGCCCTATTTTTAAAAAAATTTTTAAATAATGAAATTCATTTAATCACATGGTACTGACTATAATATCATTGCTAACAAAAATATTTTTCTATAACTAGTAGATAAAATAAAAATAATTTAAAATAATGTTAGAAACAATACTTGTAATAGATAAAATAAAACTTTAAATATTTTTTTAAATGTCTGCCTAACTGTACGGCCAAATATTAACAAAGTCATTTGGCCTCAAACATAAGCCATATTCTCTAACTTAGACTTTATTAATGATAAAAATGACATTTTTTATTCAATCAGCATATGAGATATGTTATCGATCTACATATGAAATAGTTCTCAATGGGACCTTCCAGGTGGCTCACTCAGGTTGAATTTCTGACTCTTAGTTTCTGGCTCAGGTCATGATCTCATGGTTTGGTTCATGGGATCAAGCCCGAGTCAGGCTCTAGCCTGGAGCCTGCTAGGGATTCTCTCTCTCCCTCTCTCTCTCTGCCTCTCCCCTGCTCTCTTTCTCTGTCAAAACAAACTTAAAAGGAAAGAAAGAAAGAAAGAAAGAAAGAGAAATACAGTAGTTCCCAACTGAGCAGGGAAAATATGGGAGTCATTTATTGACCTCCCCGTAATAGTGGTGACATTTTGCTTGATTTTTGAAGACTGGATAGAAGGTCATCAAATAAAAATGTGGGAGAGGGCATTACAGGCAGAAAGAGGAGAATAATAGAAGATATGCAAACATTAAGGAAAGAACCTAGTCCATGAGGGAAATGCATAACTGTGGTATTTAAGATATTTAAGGTATTAACTGTGTATGTTGGAAAGTGGCAGGATAAGAGGCTATTGAGCCAAGCCCTGGGTCTAGATCCACATTAGACATATGTGTCTTGAAAGTAGAGGTTCCCGCTGATTTCCTGGTACTTAGAACAATGTCTCACTGGGGGGGGGGGGGGGGGGGGGAATAAAAGAACATTTCTATTATGTTTAATGAATTTGAATGTTTCCCTGTCGGTGATAGGGTTTTAGTTCTTCAGCCTTTCTTTTCTTCTGTGAACTAGCCCATATATTTTTTTAAAGTTAGCCAGAGCTGGTTTCTGTTACTGACAATCAAAGAACCCTGCCTGATTCAGTCTCCTCAATATCTCTGCCATGCAGTATATCAAGGGCCTCCAAAGTCCTTTCAGTAGTGGACCAAAGTTCAGAAATCTCTGGGTGTGCAGCCATGGCATTTAAACTAATAAACATGGAAAGTTAAGAGGGCCCATGCATGTACTAGATGGAAGTCCAGTGTGTGTATTTAAGTCAAGTGTGTGGAACATATGAATGAGCAGAAACATTAAACACAACCTTTAGGAAAAGACAACAGCCAAGTGCAAACAAAAAGAAAGCAGAGTATGCATTATTCATATTACAAAATAAACTCAAGGGAAGCAAACTCTATTTAGATCTTTACAAAAGGGAGAGCACTACATAACAAAGTTCATACAAATGGGCCAAATCTCTGCTTACAAGAAGATTAACAACCTTAAATTTCTTTATTATGGAAATAAGAATGAAAATACCTAAACTGAGCAGTCAGATTAAGAAACATGACAAAGAGAAGGGAGTAGACAGAAAGAGAAAAGTGTTTGGCTGCAGGCAGATTCATGTGTGTGGAATAGGGGCATGAAGAAGGGACTCTCAAATGCACAGATCATATGGTCAGAGAGGTTCAAGGACAACCCAAAAAGCTCAGTGTCACAGAAGCAAGGGAAACCGTTTTAATGAAGAAGTAATGAGTTACAGGGGTGCCAGACTGGCTCAGTTGGTGGAGCATGCGGCTCTTGATCTGGGGTTGTGAGTTTCAGCCCCATGTTGGGAGTAGAGATGACTTAAAAATAAAATCTTTTTTTAAAAAAAGAAGTAAGGAGTTGCAGAAATAAAGGAATGATCGGGGCACCTGGGTGGCTCAGTCGGTTGAGCGTCCGACTTAGGCTCAGGTCATGCTCTCGCAGTTTGTGGGTTAGAGCCCCGCGTTGGGCTTTGTGCTGACAGCTCAGAGCCTGGAGCCTGCTTCAGATTCTGTGTCTCCCTCTCTCTCTGCCCCCCGGCCCCCGGCTCACACTCTGTCTCTCTCTCTCCTTCAAAAATAAATAAACATTAAAAAAAATTTTTTTTAAAGGAATGATCAATAGTATCCAATGCAAAAGAGAGATCCAATAAGAAAATTACTTAAATTACTCCAGAATTTGGCAGTTACTAGTAAGAAGTCACCAGGGTTTCTTCTGCACTTCCCACAGAAAGGAAAGACTTTTGCAGAATTCAAAGAAAGGTCATTGAGGCAGTGGCCAGTTCTTATGTTTGCCATTCAGCATCTCATTAGCCTTCTTATGGTAAGTGTGCTCCAATTTTTCTATGAAAGAGACATCACGTCTTTCTTCAGCCATGTGATTTGGATGAAGCAGACACACCTCTATGTCCAGGGGTTGATTTGACAGACTATGGGCTGGATAACTTAATGCTCTTTCCAACCCTCTTCTCCCTTGCCTGCCTCACCTGTACTCAGTTTCCCAACCACCTTAAGGTGAGCAGTGGCAATGTGATCTATGGCGCCAAAGAGACATGATATCTAGACAGACATGATAACTAGAACGGGAACATCCATCTTTAAAAAAAATTTTTTTTTTAATGTTTATTTATTTTTGAGAGAGACAGAGACAGAATGCGAATGGGTTAGGGGCAGAGAGAGAGGGAGACACAGAATCCAAAGCAGGCTCCAGGCTCCAAGCCGTCAGCACAGAGCCCGATGTGGGGCTCGAACTCACAGAGCCGTGAGATCATGACCTGAGCTGAAGTCAGACGCTCAACCGACTGAGCCACCCAGGCACCCCTGGAGCATTCATCTTTTGGAAAAAGTGGAAGGATCAAGAGAACCACAGCTCTACCTGTCTGAAACCATGGAAGCATGGGATGACACCAGTAGCTGTGTGATCCCAGACTTTCTGTGCTAATGAGAAATATAAACCCCTGTCCTCCTGTCCCTTGTCCCCTGTAAATTCTGTTCTCATCGCTGAATTAATCTCTGTTGTAGAAGACCTGTGACTTATGATGATGCTGACCTTGCCCCTGGTTCCGGAGGTGGCTGTGTGACTCAAGCCCATGGCAGTTCATGCAGTACATTTTCTTGATGACAGCGAATTGCTCAGGGATGGGCACCCAGAGCAAAGTCAGGACAATTAGAGCCAAAGAAACTCAGTTTCTAGGATGTTCGTGTAAACTGTCATAGAAGCATATTTCTCTTTTCCTGCAGTAACTGAGCAAGAGATGGTGTGTAGGTGGAGCTGTGGCAGCATCTTGCCACCATGAAGGGAGAATCTGTCTGAGACTCAAGCTAGCATGGAAGAAGCTGAGCCCAGAGATGAAGAAAAGAGAAACTGGGTTCTGAGGACATAGCTTGAGATTTATTCAAGCCTTATTTGGGGTCACCCCTACGCCTGGAGTTTTCATATGTGAGTCAATAAATTTTCTTTTAGTTTAAGCCAGTTAGTCTTGGGGTTTCTGTAAATGAAATTGAAAATGATTGTATTTTCCAGTGATGGCTGCATCAATATATTTATCCCACTGCACCAGTGCTTTTCTTGCAATGACTGATATCCTTTCCACCAAGGTGGGGTCTGTGTTCCCATCCCTTGAGTCTGGGTGGGGCTTGTGACTGCCCTGACCAGTGGAGGATGGTACAGTGATGCTATGTGACTTCTGAGGCTAAGACGTAAAAAGGTACAGATTCCATCTCTCTCTTTCTGTCTCTCTTCCAATGTTCGCCTTTGTAACCCACCCAGTATCTTGTGAGGAAACCTAATCCACTTAGAGAAGCCATGTGTAGCTGCAACCCACAAGCCCAGCTAAGGTCTCAGCTGAGAGCCAGAATCTATCACTAGATGTGGGTGAATGAGCCTTCAGATGATGCCAGCCTCCAGTCTTCAAGTCTTCCAGCTAAGACTGAGACATCACAGAACAGAGAGGCAAGCCATTCTGGTGGTGCCCTGTGGTGCCCTCTCTGATGTCCTGACCCATAAAAAATGTGAAAGGTAATATATGATTATCATTGTTTTCATGCAAACTAAGTTTTAGGATAATTTGTCCTACAATAATAGTTAAACTAATTAGAACAGAGTTCTAATTAATAGAATTCATCTTCTATGTGAGAGTGGTTTAAGAAGAATAGTGGAATGAGAAATAAGATTGCAGAGTGTGAGGAGTGAGTTGAAGATGAAGAACAAGATCTGGAAAGTAAGCTATTCTGGAAAATGTCCGTGAAATCATGTCTGTGGGATTAGGAAAGGACTAAAAAACAAGTCTGAATCCAAAGCAAACAGCAGCCTTCATACTTCCGCTCAGCATCAGAGGGCCAAGGCTCTAAGTTTAAAGAGTCCACGAGGAGGATCTTTGGCTAACAGGTTCTGTGCATTCCTCTGGATTCCATGGGGCATTAAGCATCACAGGTGGATCGGAGAAACCCTCAAGAAGAAGCCATTTATTTGAGAGGGATTGTCTATTCAAAACCTCTAGCAGACTCCACCGCCTACGATAAAGATCAAGCTCTTCCACCTGGCATTCAAGGGCTTCCTTGACATTTCTGTTTCCCAACTTCTCCTTCACATGCTCCACACTCCAGTAGAACCACAGCACTACAAACAGCACTACTTGATATTCTCCAAAGTGCCCTTCACTCTGCCACCTCTGAGCCTTTGCCCTAATGGGGAAAGAGCTCTGGGGCACTAGCTGTGGTGAGAGGGCTCTTGAGAGCCTGTATTGGTTCTCACCTTGCCAAAGTCAAGAAGTTTCCTGGAGAGAGTGACCAACTATGTGTGGTCATAGGGCCTCCATTCTTCTTCTCATATAATTTTTAAATACTTTACTTATGGGAGTATGATTTACATAGAATAAGATGCATAGACCTTAAGTGTACAGTTCTTTGAGTTTTGACAGTGGTAACCACCCAGGTGAATAGAATATTAGAATATTTCTATCACTCAAAAAAATTCCCTCATTCTCCTGTCCCTTTCTAGTCAACCCTTGTGTAGCTCCCCTCCCTGCCCCCAGAAAACAACTACTCTGATTTCTTTTTCTTTTCTTTTTTAATGTTTATTTATTTTTGAGAGAGATAGAGATAGAGATAGAGATAGAGATAGAGAGAGAGAGAGAGAGAGAGAGAGAGAGAGAGAGAACCAGAGAGGAAGGGGCAGAGAGAGAGGGAAGCACAGAATCTGAAGCAGGCTCCAGGCTCTGAGCTGTCAGCACAGAACCCAACCTTGGGCTCAAACTCACAAACCGCGAGATCATGACCTAAGCTGAAGTCGGACGCTGAACCGAGTCACCCAGGCGCCCCAACTACTCTGATTTCTATTACCAGAGATTAGTTTTGACTCCCTTTGAATTTTTTTTAGGATTTTTTTATTTTTAAGTAATCTGTACACCCAATGCGGGGCTCAAACTCACAACCCCAAGATCAAGAGTTGCACACTTGGGTGGCTCAGTTGGTTAAGCGTCCAACTCTTGGTTTCAGCTCCGGTCATGATCTCATGGTTTGTGGATTCGAGCCACGCATTGAATATCTATGCTGACAGTGAGGAGCCTGCTTGGGATTCTCTCTCTGCCCCCTTCCATGCTCTCTCTCTCTCTCAAAATAAGTAAATAAACTTAAAAAGAAAGAAAGAAAGAAAGAAAGAAAGAAAGAAAGAAAGAAAGAAAGAAAGAAAGAAAGAAAGAAAGAAAGAAAGAAAGAAAGAAAGAAAAAAAAAAAAAAAGAGTCGCAAGCTCTACTGACCGAGCTGGCCAGGTGCCCCTAGTTTGGCCTCTCTTTGAACCTCGTATAAATGGAATCACGCCATATACATTCTGTGTCATGCTTCTTTCCCTCAACATAATGTTTCTGAAATTCATCTGTGTTTTGCGTGCGCCAGTCATTTGTTCCTTTTTCTTGCTGAGTAGCATGCCATTGTGTGAATACAACACAATCTGTTAATTCATTTCCTTGTAGATGGACAATTGGAGTTGTTTGCAGTTTTTAACTATTGTGAATAAAGATACTATGAACATTCTTGAACATTTCTAGTGAACATTGGTTTTTATTTCCTAGGAGGGGAATTGCTGGGTCATTAGACAAGTGAATATTTGACTTTATAAGAAACTGCTAGATGGTTATTCCAAGTAGTTGTGCCATTTCATGCTCTCACCAGCAGTGCACGGGAGTTCCAGTTGCTCTATCCTTGCCAATATTTGGTATCGTCAGTCTTTTGGAGTTGTCAGTGGGTGTGAAATTGTATCGCATTATGGTTTTAATATGTATTTCCCTGATGACTAAAGACGCTGAGAACCTTTCCTGTGCTTATTCATCTTATTCATATATTATCTTTTGCGAAGTGTCTATTCAAGTCTTTTTTGCTATTTTTTAAATTGATTTGTACCTGCAGCATTCTTTGTTGCCAGGGTTATAGACACAGAATCCAGAAGCCCACCTGGAATTCACCGGGCCCTGGCACACAGGTTCAAGGCCAGGTGTCTATTATCAAAGCATCTGAATCTACTTAGGAGTCAGGCTACACAGAATTATGCAAGTGTTTCAAATTGTGTCATTTGGCATTGGACGTGACACCCGGACAAAGGGCAGAAATCCTGAATATTATATTATAGTGGTGGTTCTCAACCATGGATACACATTATAATCACCTAGGGAGCTCTCATACCCCCGAGATTCTGATTTAACTGGTAGAGGTGCACAGTCTGGGCATTTAGAGTTTTAAAAGCTTTCCGGATGATTCTAATATGCAGCCAAGGTTGAGAATCACTTATCTAAAAGGAAAAGCATTCATTCATTACTGGGCATCTGCTATGCTATTTTTGCTAAGCTGTCAAGCTAATTTACACAAAATTTTAAGCCTCTTTTTCACATAGGTAAGTGGTTTGGAGAAGCCAGAGATTTTAATTTATTTATCAGTATCAAGTATCAAACTGCAGAAAATGGACCATGATCAGTTACTTCTCTTCCTTGGCTTTGTAATTTTCTCAAGGCCTCATCTCATTTATAATAATCCTGTTTGAAATGAGGATTTAGTCTTCACAGTTCTAGACACATTCACACAGCAGTTAACAGGAGAGATGTAAGAATCATCTTTATTCTTGTCTTAAGCTGATGTGGAGACATCCCATGTATCTGTAACTAATTGCCAAGTTCCATCCCACCAAAAGCCAGATTTCCAATTTGGAAAAGGTTATGCCAAAGTTATAATCTAGGGTAAGGGTCAGCAAACTGTGGCCAGTAGCCAAATCCTTCCCATAGGCTAAATGTAGTCTACTGATTGTTTTGTAAATGATGCAAAACTGTGAACTAGAAATGGTTTTTACATTAAAAAATAATTATTTATTTTTCAAGGAGACAGAGAGAGACAGAGCATGAGTGGGGGAGGGGCAGAAAGAGAGGGAGACAGAATCCGAAGGGGCTCTGGGTTCTGAGCTGTCAGCACAGAGACAGATGCAGGGCTCCAACTCATGAGCTGTGAGATCATGACCTGAACCAAAGTTAAAAGTTGGACACTCAACTGACTGAGCCACCCAGGAGCCCCTCAAAAGTCTTTTTGAAAGAGTAATAACATTTATTTGAAAGAATTCATGGTTATTTGTCCAATAAAATATTTAGAATCTTTATAAAAGCATTTCATTATTTTGTGGGTGAGTAAAACACTACAGATATTTTTGATGATTGAGATTTTGCCTGCATGGTATTTTGCAGTGTTTTATTATGGAGAGGCTGCTTTCCTTGTTGTATTCTTCCTTCTTACGATAGATCCACATATTCATATCTATGCATTCATGGGGCCATGAACATGTCTTTCTAGGGATGCCTTTCTTGATGTTCATCCCTTTATGATGAAGAAGGGAGGTGGGGGAGAAGGAAGAAGTTTCTGGTAGGCAGCAGCAAACCATCATTGCAAGCAAGGTAAAGACTACAAAGAATCCCATAAGCAGTATTTGTTCTGTGGTTTCCCAGTTCGCACAGTTAGTCCTGGCACCATTTATCCTGCATATCCACATAGTTCTCCAAGATTACTTCACTGTGGGAATCTCCTAGTTATGGTTGCCACTTCTCTTCCCAGGCTAAAGCCACCACAGAGCAGTGAAAACTTAGGGGGTCCCCTTCAGGCTATCATGGTCCTAAATGGTACCTGTTATTTGCAGGGGGCTCAGGAGTATATTTAGCTTTTAGTGTTCTTGATGTGGCTGTGGCTTGTTTCCAGTCTCCAGGCAGGCTTGCAATGAGATGTGTTATCCACCTGGGTGGTCTGGTACAAAGTACAGCCAAGGGAGGGGTCAAAAGAATTTCATAAGGCTGAATAAATAGGCTTGGCAGGTCTTTCTCTAGAATTCCTTTTGTAGATCCAGTTCTTCCAGCTGGAATGGATGTGCTGGTAATGGAATCCAATCTTGGCCTGGAAGCCCGCTGAGGCCCATGGTCTTTTAAATTGCAGTTTGCATGTATATTGTAATTGGAAATGGCTCCACTATTGAAGGCTGTCTTGTTACAAAGTTTACTCAGTCCTTGCTTTGCAGGCTACTTGCCAGAGTTTTGGGGGTGACACAGAATATGTGGTTGAAATTTGACATGAGGGGCGCCTGGATGGCTTAGTCAGTTAAGTGTCTGACTTCGGCTCAGGTCATGACCTCGCAGTTTGTGAGTTCGAGCCCCGCATCGGGCTCTGTGCTGCCAGCTCAGAGCCTGGAACCTGCTTCAGATTCTGTGTCTCCCTCTTTCTCTGCCCCTCCCCTGCTCACACTCTGTCTCTCTCTGTCTCTCAATAATAAATAAATGTTAAAAAAAATTTAGAAAAAATTTGACATGAAAGTTTTTACACACATGTTGGAAAGTTAGTCCTTTAAAGTAAGAATCTTGCTCTGTACCCCTACATCATTGGTTCTCAAACTAGACCACATCCTGAGATTGCCTAGGGAACCCATGCCTGGGTGCCTCCCTCAGAGATTCTAGTCTAATTGGTCTCTGATATGACCTGGCCATCAGGAATGTCAAAAGTTCCCTAAGCGATTTCAACGTACAAACAAATTCATGAACCACCGATTGCATTCTCATGACTCAGTCATTTTTGGACTAAAGTTTCAAGATCCTGTGAATGAGATAAATTCTAAGGGTTAATATCATTTTCTTCTGAATAAAGTAAGATTTAAAAACCAGAGCTGCATTATTTTTTCCAGCAGAATGTCAGTAGAGCTCAAAGTGGGAAGTCAAAGTGAGCATGGTCTGACAAGCCTTGTTACAAGAAGAACCTTTTTTTAATAGACTTATAAAAGACTTAAACCCAAACCGAATGATATCAAAACAAACCACAGATGTGTGGGCCACATTTTAATTCCTACAATGATGGTGGATAGGTGGTGAGAGGGTGGGCTTTGGAGTTAGAGGTCCACAATTGTAGTTCTGGGTTTTCTGATTGAGCCAAGATACAGAACAGCATGGAAGGGATTTTTTTGTGTCTCATGTCCATGAAATACAGCCAGATCAATACTAAATCATCCTGCACACATAGAAAACTGATTTGAGGATTAACACAACAATCTGCACAACCTGAACCACAGAGCTCAGCAGGTACGCAGGGCAGAGAGGTGAACTGGGGGAGAGAGAAGCTGCGAAGGGCAGGGAACTGTTTTTGCTTGTGGAGAAAGGATGGAGACGGGAGGGGATGGGGAGAATATGGGAAAAGCATTCCCAACCCCCCTCCCCCTCCCCCCCACCCCCCCACCCCTGCCAAAGCAGCCGGAGAGAGAGAGTGGAAAAGTGGAAACAGCCACAGGGACTGAACTAAAAAGGGAGAAAGGAGAAAGGAGAGGGTTTAAATTCCATTAAGATTCAATAAACAGGGGGGTGCAGAGTCTGAAACTCTGCAGCTCGATAACTGGTGGTGCTCTGGTGGGAAGGGCAAATCACCAGGAGTAGAGTGAAGTCCAGGGTCTTTGGTCCATGAGAGGAGAGGTGGTTCCCCTGCTAGGAGGACATCTGGCAGAGGCTCTGTGGACCCGGGAGAACATCCACATTCGCTGGTACTGAAACAAGGTCCTTGGGGGGGTGAAGCCTGGGTGCCAGATGTGTGTTGTGATTTGCCATAATCCCTGAAACACTGCTGCCACACGATTGTGTGAACTTTTTCTGGGGTGGACTGGCACCTGGCCACAGTCTCTGGGCATTGGCAGCAGCACAGTCCTGCAAACGTTCCTGGGTGTGGCTGGCACCCGGCCATTGCTAGGTGAGACCCTCCTGCAGAGGGGAAGAATGAGTCAAAGCCTCAGTCCCTCAGAAATAAGGGGTCGGGAAACACAGCCGCATCTGAGATAAAACTCAGGAGGGAGGTGCTGCCTGGGGCTTGGTCACGGACAGTGTAAAAGTGGAGTGGATGAAAGTTGAAGACAAAGGATGGGTACGTGATTGCTGATCTGGAGAACTGAGTTCTGATACTAGAGACTGGGTAGTGGGATGGCGCCATTTTCACTGCTCCCACACACGCGCATGTGCACCTACAAGCACCACAACAATCCACCCCAGTAAGTTAAGTAGCGCCATCTAGTGGAGAACAAAGCCATTACACTAATCCCTACCCAACTGGGTCAACCTCACTCTTCAGGAACACAAGTCTCTCTGCCTGCTTAATTTACGGACTGTAAAGCACTTCATAGTTTGACTTCTAGGGTAAAATGAAGTAATTTCAATCCTATTTCAGTCTGTTTGCTGGTCCATATATTCAATTTTTTTTTTTTCTCTTTTTTTGTTTCTTTTCTTTTTCTTGAATACAGAAAGAGAAACAATTTATTTTTATTTTCAATTTTTATTAAAAATATTTTTCTTTATTTTTTTCTACATATTTTTTACTTTTGTGTAAATTTTTTCAAATTCTATTTTACTTCCGTCATTTCATTTTGTTCTATTTCATTGTATTTTTTCAAATTATCAAATGATTTCCTTTTTCTTTTTTCTTTCCCCTTTTTTCTCTAATCTATTTAAGCCCCTTTCAACACCCAGACCCAACACACCTAGCATCATTTAACTGATTTTTTTTGTGAGTGTTTGTTGTTTTTAATTTTTTAATTTTAATTTTTTAAAATTTTAATTAAAAAATTTTTTTTCCGGGGCGCCTGGGTGGCTCAGTCGGTTAAGCGTCCAACTTCAGCTCAGGTCATGATCTCATGGTCCGTGAGTTCGAGCCCCGCGTCAGGTTCTGTGCTGACAGCTCAGAGCCTGGGGCCTGTTTAAGATTCTGTGTCTCCCTCTCTCTCTGCCCCTCCCCTGTTCATACTCTGTCTCTCTCTGTCTCAAAAATAAAAAATAAAATAAAATAAAATAAAATGTTAAAAAAAATTAAAAAAAATTTTTTTTTCCTCATTAATTCCTTTTCTCCCTTCAAAATGATGAAACGAAGGAATTCACCCCAAAAGAAAGAGCAGGAAGAAACAACAGCCAGGGACTTAACTAACACAGATACAAGCAAGATGTCTGAACCAGAATTTAGAATCATGATAATAAGAATACTAGCTGGAGTCAAAAATAGATTAGAATCCCTTTCTGCAGAGATAAAAGAAGTAAAAGCTAGTCAGAATGAAATAAAACATGCTATAACTGAGCTGTAATCTCCAATGGATGCCATGGCGGCTAGGATGGATGAGGCAGAGCAGAGAATCAACGATATAGAGGACAAACTTATGGAGAATAATGAAGCAGGAAAAAAGAGGGAGACTAAGGCAAAAGAGCATGATTTAAGAATTAGAGAAATCAGTGACTCATCAAAAAGGAACAACATCAGAATCCTAGGGGTCCCAGAGGAGGAAGAGAGAGTAATAGGGGTAGAAGGGTTATGTGAGCAAATCATAGCGGAAAACTTTCCTAACCTGTGGGAAGACAAAGACATCAAAATCCAGGAAGCACAGAGGACTCCCATTGGATGCAAAAAAACTGACCATCAACAATGCATATCATAGTCAAATTCACAAAATACTCAGGCAAGGAGAGAATCATGAAAGCAGCAAGGGGAAAAAGTCCTTAAACTACAAGGAAGACAGATCAGGTTTGCAGCAGACCTATCCACAGAAACTTGGCAGGCCAGAAAGGAGTGGCAGGATATATTCAATGTACTGAATCGGAAAAATATGCAGCCAAGAATTCTTTATCTGGCAAGGCTGTCATTCAAAATAGAAGGAGAGATAAAAAGTTTCCCAGACAAACAAAAATTAAAGGAGTTTGTGACCACTAAACCAGCCCTGCAAGAAATTTTAAGGGGAACTCTCTGAGGGGAGAAAAGATGAAAATACATACATACATACATACATACATACATACATACATAAATACCAAAAGCAACAAAGACTAGAAAGGACCAGAGAACACCACCAAACTCCAACTCTACAAGTAACATAATGGCAATAAATTCATATCTTTCAGTACTCACTCTAAACATCAATGGACTCAATGCTGCAATCAAAAGACATAGGGTAACAGAATGGATAAGAAAACAAGATCCGTCTATATGCTGTTTACAAGAGACCCACTTTAGACCTAAAGACACCTTCAGATTGAAAGTGAGTGGATGGAGAAAAGTCAACAAAAGAAAGCCAGAGTAGTCATACTTATATCAGACAATCTAGACTTTAAAATAAAGACTGTAACAAGAGATGAAGAAGGGCATTATATCATAATTAAGGGGTCTATCCACCAAGAAGATCTAACAATTGTAAACATTTATGCTCCAAATGTGACAGCACCCAAATATATAAATCAATTAATCACGAACATAAAGAAACTCATTGATACTAATACCATAATAGTAGGGGACTTCAATACCCCACTTACACCAATGGACGGATCATCTAATCAGAAAATCAATAAGGAAACAATGGCTTTGAATGACACATTGGACCAGATGGACTAAACCAATATATTCAGAACATTTCATCCTAAAGCAGGGGAATATACATTCTTCTCCAGTGCACATGGAACGTTTTCCAGAATAGACCACATACTGGGACACAAATCAGTCCTCAAGTACAAAAAGATCGAGATCATACCATGCATATTTTCAGACCACAACACTATGAAACTTGAAATCAACCACAAGAAAAATTTAGAAAGGTAACAAATACTTGGAGACTAAAGAACATCCTACTAAAGAATGAATGGGCTAACCAAGAAGTTAAAGAGGAAATTAAAAACCACATGAAAGCCAATGAAAATGATAACACCACAGTCCAAAATCTCTGGGACGCAGCAAAGGCGGTGATAAGAGGGAAGTATATAGCAATCCAGGCCTTCCAAAGGAAGGAAGAAAGGTCTCAGATACACAACCTAACCTTACACCTTAAAGAGCTGGGAAAAGAATAGCAAATAAAACCCAAAACCAGCAGAAGACAGGAAATCACAAAGATTACAGCAGAAATTAATGCTATCTAAACCAAAAAAACAAAAACAAAAAACAAAAAACAGTAGAGCAGATCACTGAAAGCAGAAGCTGGTTCTTTGAAAGAATTAATAGGGGCACCTGGGTGGCTCAGTTGGTTAAGCGGCCGACTTCGGCTTGGGTCATGATCTCGTGGTCCATGAGTTCAAGCCCCACGTCAGGCTCTGTGCTGACAGCTCAGAGCCTGGAGTCTGTTTCAGATTCTGCATCGCCCTCTCTCTGACCCTCCCCCTTTCATGCTCTGTCTCTCCCTGTCTCAAATCTCCTCTTTTCATGCTCTGTCTCTTCCTGTCTCAAAAATAAATAAAACGTTAAAAAAATTTTTTTGAAAGAATTAACAAAATTGATAAACCACTAGCCAGTTCAATCAGAACAGTTCTGGGTTTTCTACTTAGGAGCTCTGGGATCTTTAATGAGTCATTTGGCCTCTCTGAAGTCTGGTTTATTCATCCCTGAAATCACTGTAACAATGGTTACTGTAGAGGCTTTTTGCAAAGATTAAATATGTTGATATGTACTATGCTTTTAATTATAACACACGGCAATTATGCTATCATTATTATTGATTAAAAAATAGGAATTTTTGGGGCGCCTGGGTGGCTCGGTTGGTTAAGCGTCCGACTTCGGCTCAGGTCATGATCTCGCGGTTTGTGAGTTCGAGCCCCATGTCGGGCTTTGTGCTGACAGCTCAGAGCCTGGAGCCTGTTTCGGATTCTGTGTCTCCTCTCTCTGCCCTTCCCCAACTTGTGCTCTGTCTCTCCATGTCTCTCAAAAAATAAATAAATGTAAAAATTAAAAAAATATTAAAAAAAAAAAGAAAAACTTTTTTTTTTTTATGTCTTTATTTTGAGAGAGACCGAGTGTGAGCAAGGGGAGGGGCAGAGAGAGAGGGAGATACGGAATCTGAAGCAGGCTCCAGGCTCTGAGTTGTCAGTACAGAGCCTGACATGGGGCTTGAATGCATGGACTGTGAGATTAATGAGCATCTTTGATATAATATTCCTATACATATCAATTTTATTTTCATAATTTCTTTGTTTTTATAGCAGAAATTGCAAACATACCCCAAAGCAGAAAGAATCATATAATTCAGTGCTTCTCAAGCTTTAGTGTTTCTATGATTCACCTGGGGAGCCTGTTAAACTGCAAATTCTGATTGAGTAAATTTGCAGTGGGGGCCTGAGACTCTGCATTTCTAAAAGGATTCCCTGTGACACTCAGGTCTGCTGACCATAAATACCATACATATGTGTGGCTATCACAAAAGACCTTAGTCTGGGGGGCTTAAACAACAGAGATTGAATCCTCACGATTCTGGAGGCTGGGAAGTCTGAGACCGGGATGCCAGAATGGTCTAGGTCTGGTGAGAACCCTCTTATTGGCTTGCAGACTGCTCTTTTTGCTGCATCTTCCCATGGCAGAGAGAAGAAGCTGTGATATCTCTTCCTGTGCATATAAGGGCACAAATCCCATCATGGGGGCTCTACCCTCATGATTTCCTCTGAACCTAATTAACTCCCAAAGGTACCACCTCCTAATACTATGGTGTTGGGAGTTAGGGTTTTAGCATAAGAATTTTATTTTTAAAAATTTTAAATATTTATTTCTGAGAGAGACAGAGCACAAGTGGGGGAGAGGAAGATAGAGAGGGAGACGCTGAATCTGAAGCAGGCTCCAGGCTCTGAGCTGTCACACAGTGCCTGACGCTGGGCTCGAACCCACGAACCCTGAGACCATGACCTGAGCCAAAGTCGGACACTCAACTGACTGAGCCACCCAGGTACCCCAAGAATTTTAGAGAGTCACGAACATACAGTCCATAACACAAGGGTGAAATGTACTTCTGAGCACTATTATTCAACTTCAACAGTAGTTAATTCCTGGCCAGTTTTGTTTCTGCCTTCTCTTCATTTATCCCCACCCCAGTTATTTTGAAATAAGTCCCAGATTCCTGTCACCACACGTATATTTCAGTACCTTGGAGATATTGAAGATTCAGTTCCACATCACTGCAATACAGCAAATCTCGCAAAAAGTGAGTCAAATGAATTTTTTGGTTTCCCAGTGCCCATAAAAGTCATGTTTACCCTATACTATAGTCTATTAAGCATGCAATAACATTGTGACTAGAAAAAACACAACAATGTACATACTTTAATCAGGAAATATTGGTGGGGCACCTGGTGGCTCCATTGGTTAAATGTCTGGCTCTTGGTTTTAGCTCAGGTCATGATCTCATGGTTTCGTGGGTTCGGCCCCGTGTCAGGCTCCGTGCTGACAGCGCGGAGCCTGCTTGGGATTCTCTCTCCCCTTGTCCCTTCCTTGCTTGTGCATGTGCACTGTATCTCTCTCTCACAAAATAAATAAATAAACTTAAAAAAAAACTATTAAAAAAAGGAAATATTGCCGAAAATTGCTAACCATTACCTGAGCTTTCAGCGAATCACAATCACTGATCACAGATCACCAGAACAAATACAATACAATAATAACGAAAGATGAAATAATGAAAAAGATCAAAATATTGTGATGATTACCAAAATGTGACACAGAGACACAAAGTGAGCAAATGCTGTTGGAAAAATGGTGCCAAGAGACTTGTTTGGCCCAAAGTTGCTACAAATGTCCATTTTGTAAAAAAACCCAGTGTCTGCAAAGTGCAATACAGCAAAGCACAGTAAGACAAGGTATGCCTGTGTCTTTGAAAAATATAACTGCAATACTAACACTGCCCCCCCTAAAAAAGTTCGACAGTGATCCTTTAATATCATCCCTATCCAGATAGCATTCATATTTCCCTGATTGTCCGTCAATGCTTTTTTATTGTGGTATGTTAATTTGTCTCCTCGGTCTCATTTAGTCTGAAGATTCCTATTCCAGCTTTTTTTTTTTTTTTTTTTTTTTTAAAGACGCTAAGGTGAGAGATTTCCATAGTCTCACTTGCTGCCCTCCTGAAGTTGTTTTAGTAAGTCTCTTTCCTGTATTTTCTGTAAATTTTAAGTTGGAGCCTGAACCTTAATTAGAATCAGGCTGGATTTTCTCTGCAAGGCTACTTCATGGGTGGTGCTATACATTTCCTCAGGACGTCCTTAGAATGCCTGTGTCTTTCTATCTGTAGTCTTTTCGATGCAGTCCCGCTAAACAATGGAATCCATGATTGGGGTATGCTGCCACCGGGTGGTAACAGCACACATAGTCACAGGTCGGAGCGGTGAAGCAAGAGAAACACTTTTGGTGTAAGGTGCCAAAAGGCTGGACTTGTCTTCTTCACTGAAACTTTATCAAATTACCACAGTTCTTAAGCATGACGCTTAAAAACTGCTTTTAAAATAACCGAAGGCTGATATCTGTGATCTCATTTAATTCTCATGATACCCAAGAATATCAAATCATGGTGTCCATAGCAAAACAGCAGTGAGGCTGAGATTTGAGGTCTACGTTCGACCTCTTAACCATTTCTGTGCCTTGCTGCCTTCCCTTCTGGTCTATCCTCGCTCTGCTTGCTGTGCCCTACCCCGTGCCCAGCTTAGAGCTGTGCTGATTTTGTTTGTTTGCTGTTTGTTTGTCCTGCTCCCCTCCACCTCCCAATCCATTCTCCATCCATCTTTGCTCTGGGAAACTGGCTTCTGTGGCTTCTATCACCAGGCTGCTGAGCCACTGCCTTCCAATGGCTTCCAACCGACTTCAGCCCAATTTATTCTTTGCGCTTCTTCCCTACTTTGCAGTGTTTCTGAATGGCTACTACCCTCAACAACTACGGCTTCCGTTCCAAGTGGTCCTCCTCCATAGCTTCTCACCCAGCTTCAGTTAATACAGTTTGCTCCTCTTGCCCCTCAGACCTCAGGGTTTCGACAACTTCCCGCTATTCTGTTCCCTGGGAGTCTCAGCTTCCCCTTTGGTGCTTCTCCACCTACTTTAGTCAATAGTACCTTCAGCGACAACCCCCCCACCCCCCAAATCCCAGCTGAGGGTGCTGGCTGTTTCCCGCAGGGATTCTCTTCATTCACTTCCTCACCTCTCATCTTCTCCTCAGCCCACTTCAGTGAGGCAAGCACCCTGGCGTTTCACTGAGAAGTTACTGTGGTTTCCACCTTTCCTAGCCTGTGGTTAATTCTCAGTTCTCATCGTACTTTTCATCCACTAGGAGCTTTAAAGAAAACAGTTTTTAATTTGAATATAATTTACACACAATGTCCCACTAGTTTTGGGTGTACAACATAGTGATCCGACAAGTTAAAAAAAAATTTTTTTAATGTTTATTCATTTTTTGACAGAGAGTGAGTGGGGGAGGGGCAGAGTGAGAGGAGGCACAGAATCTGAAGCAGGCTCCAGGCTCTGAACTGACAGCACAGAGCCTGATGTGGGGCTTGAACTCACGGACCGTGAGATCATGACCTGAGCCGAAGTCGGACACCCAACCGACTGAGCCACCCAGGTGCCCCTAGTGGTCTGACAAGTTTATACATTATGCTATGTTCCCCACAAGAGTAGCTATCATCTCTGGCCATACAACACAATTACAGTATCATTGATTATATTCCCTATGCCGTGCCTTTTATTCTGTGACTTTTTCATTTCACAAGTGGCAGCCCATATCTCCCACTGCCCTTCACCCTTTTTGTCCATCCCCCACCTCCCTCCACGCAGGCCACCATCAGTTTGTTCTTGGTATTTACAGGTCTGATTGTGCATGAACTGTTTCTGACACCCTCCTTGAAGCACTTCCTTTCCAGGCTTCCCATAGCCACTTGGTTGACCTTTGTACCTTCTCAGCCACTCCTCTTCCTGACCACATCTTGGTGGCATGTTCAGGCATTCAATTCACAAACCTCTTCTCCATCCCTACTCTCTTCATATTCATCTCATCTAGTCCTGGAGCTTAAATGCCACCTCTGCTCAGATCACTCCCCAGTCTCTTTCTAGTCCCAACCTATCCCAGAGCTCCAGAACCACATATCTAATTGCCTACTTGCCATTGCAAAGTTAATTCTTATTTTTTTTAATGTTTATTTTTGATAGAGACAGAGCATGAGCAGGGGAGGGCAGAGAAAGAGAGGGAGACACAGAATCCAAGGCAGGCTTCAGGCTCCGAGCTGTCAGCACAGAGCTGGATGTATGGCTTGGGCTCACAGACCACGAGATCATGACCTGAGCCAAAGTCGGATGCTTAACCAACTGAGCCACCCAGGAGCCCTGCAAAATTAATTCTTGATTCTAGACCCCCTCCCACCCTATTCCAACATACTACCTGCTGCTTAGTTGATGGCATCACCACTCACCCAGATGCTCAGCTCAAAACCCCTGAGTCATCCTTGACTCCTCTCCTCTCCTCACTCCCCAAGATCTACTCCATCAGCAAGTCCCGTGGGGCCTGCCTCCAGAATGTATCCAAGATCTCGACAACTTTTCACCATTCATCGCTGCCACCCATACCCAAGCTGCCATCATCTACTAGGACAGCAATTGCTTTCTTATTGGGTCTCACCACTTAAGCTCTTCTCCCTTCCAGTCAATTCTCCACACAGCTGCCTTCTGGTCTTTTAAAAATGTAAATCAGGTCATGTCACTTCTCGGTTCATCTTGACCTTCCCTCACACCTGGAATGAAATCTGAAGTGCTTCCACGGGCTGCAGGGCACTACGCCATCTGGTTGCTCCCACCTCTCCCCCTAACTGCTGGCCTTCTGCTCTTGTTCTCTCTGTGCTGGCCACACAGGCCTTCTCTGAACATGCCAAGTTTGGTCCTGCTCAGAACCTGTCTCTGTTGCTCCCTGTGTGTGGAATGTTTTGTTTTGTTCCTATTTCTCATGGTTATTTTTCATCCTGCAGACCTTTGGTCTCCTGTCATCTCCTCAGAGGGGCCTTCTCAGACCAACTTATCTAAAATAGCGACTCTCCCTCCACTTCACTTTCCATCCCCTGTCCCTGCTTAGTTTTCTTAGGCAGCAAGGGTCATGTTCTGAAATGAAATCACTTCTATGTTGATGTATTTGTTCTCTGACTCTCCTCCTAGAGCAGGGACTTACAGGACCTCAATAACTATTTGTTAGGTGGGTTAATGAGTGAGTGGCATCACTTTTGTCTCTGTCTCCACATACAGCAAGTGCTTGGTACATGTTTGCTCAGTGGAGAGCCTTGGAATCCAGACCCTTATTTGGAAGGCTCTAGGCCTGCTGCAGACCCCTCCCAGTCTTGGGGGTTGGAGTTGTGTGAACTCACTGGGATCCACCAAGGGCTCTCTATGCCCTTCTCAAGGACAACGTGATATCTTGGCCATGGGGTTGGGGGTTTGAGAGAACTGCCAGTGAGCCTTCTTACTGTGGACATGACCATTTCAAGCCCTCCTGTTTGTTCCTCAGTTCAGTTCTACACAGAGTCCTCTGCTGGCCCTGCTATGGGGAGCCAGAGCCAAGAAAGCTTTGCTGTGAGGAATTCATGGCAAGGTAGGATCTCCAACAGCTGTCACAGGAGGCAAGGGGACTCAGTGTACAACAGAGGTGGAACAGTCAGGTCCAAAGGTGCTTGATCAGCCGTCCATCTGTTCCCAATATTCTGGCCTAAAACTTTCTGATCTTGGACCTGCTGGCTCACATTAAGTTGGAAACACTCCTCAGGGTGAACAGGTTGGGCTTTTCCTCTTCCAACCCAGCTTCAGGGATTCTGGGAATCCTGGCTGGTATGGATAGCTTCTGAACTGGCAGTGAAAGCTATTTCAAGATTTATTGGTACCCAAGGAGGGTGATCTGTGGGCTCAGTTACCATAGATGACCCTCCAGCTGGCATCTTCTGATGGTCATGGCTCTCAGGCACACACAGTATGGCAGCCAGGTTGGAGCTGGGAGACAATGCAGGATAACTTTTTTCCTTGGCAGGGGTGAATGCTCATTCACTCACATGTCATTAAAAATGTAGTGAGTTGTTATGTGTGCTGGAATATATATTTTTTGAGATATTTAACAGTATTCCTTTCTCCATGTGTTTTACACCCTCCTCTCAAGTTATTCCCCTATCCACCTCCTCCTTTTTTGTTGTCTATGTCCCTAGGTAAGGGATGTAATAGAAATTAAAAAAAAAAAAAATCAAAGGAGTCTTTCTTGCTTTGCTGTCCAGAAATATATGCCTTTCCATAAATAGAGTAGACTCCAAAAATAGAATCTCTATGAGAGAGAGCAGGGCTTTCCAAACCCTACCCTCTAACAAAGAAGAGGTTTCCCTGCAGCTGGGAGAAAGAAAAGACAGAGGGGAAGTAATGAAGATAGAGACCGTGGTGGTGTATGGAGGGACAAGCCCTGCCTTCCAGACAGAGCCTCAAGGGGCAAAGTTCAAGCTTGGGGATTCTTTCACTCCAAAAAAGGAGGAGCCTGATTTCCACACTCTTAGATGGCACAGAAGGGAAGAGAGCTTCCAGACTGGAAGGTTCTTTGCTGTCAGGAATGAGAGGCATAGTGACAGTCACTGGCATGGGCTGATGACCAATGGTCAGATGCTCGTCTCCATCATCTTAATGAAGCGGAAGAGAAATTGTGGGGTGGGCTCCAAAAGCCTGAGATTACATCTCTGCTTCCTTAGCAGAATGGGAATTCAAACTCAAAAGTAAGCTGAGCTTTCACACACACACACACATACACACACACACACACACACACACACACACACACACACACACCCCTTACATTTCAAAAAGAAAGTTTATTGAGCTCCTGCTGTGTGCCAGGCTGGGAGCAGGCACACAGACATGGTCTCTGGCCTGTGTCTTACAGAGTCTCTCAAGGGGAGCAACATTTGAGCGGCCAAGCATCAGCCTTGGTGTTAAGTGGCATATTGGAAAGGTGTGTCTAAGGCTGTATGATCACAGAGGTGAGTGTGTATTCTCCTGAGAATTACAGCTCAGGCTTCATAGACTCATAAGACGCCATTTTCAGGGTGCTCACAGCAGTCACTAAACTCCCAGAAGACTGGTAGGGAAAATCGGAGTTTGTGGATTCACACGAGGACAACAAACCTTTTGGAACTGACCATTGGTATAAAATTCAAAAGGTACTGTCAAATGACAAAACTAAAACAATTTAGTAACGAGCTTGATGTCCTTTGTGCAAAGGAAAACAATCCGTGGATTGGGGGAGGATGGTGCCTCACAAGCAGTGAAGCACTCTTCCCATGGATTTGAGGCAAGAGTGAGTTTTACAGAGCATTAGAAGCAGCAATACTGAAACAGGGCATGACTGGCTAGGAGGCTGGGGGTTTCCTTCTAAGGCTAACAGGTCCCTAAAAGGTATCAGGTTTCCATGACAGGTGTTCTTGTAAGTGCAGGCTGATTTAGGCTTAGATCTGTGACGTGGGCCTGGCCACGGGGGCGTCCTTCATTCTGTGGGTCCTGACACACCAATGAACTTTATCAGGACAAAGCCAAAGTGGTGAAAAAGTCTTCTTTTTCTCCCCTTTCCTCTAGACAGTCAGTGTCCCCCAGAGGCAATCTCAACTACCAGTTTATTTTGGCTAAGCTTAAATTGAAAATATTTCCCAGTTTATTGCTTGCTTTTCAGTTTATTTGTCTTTGTCATGTTGATGTTTTAACATTTTTACATAGGCTATTATTTTTAGATCTAAAAATTAGTTTAAAAATGCATGCAATAACCCTCACATAAATGTTCGTAACAGCTTTATTTGTAATAGCTCCAAACTGGAATCATCCCAGATGTCCTTCAACATGTGTGTACACACTCACACATGCATGCATGCACATGTGTGCGCATACCATGGAAGGCTACTCAGCAATAAAAAGGAATGCACTATTGATACTTGTGGCACTTTGGATGAATTTGTTTTGCAAAATGTGACCATTGGGGATATGGCATAATAAGAAATATACATTTGCTGTCTGCCTACTCCCCTCCCCCTTCCCTGGCACACAGTTCCTAAAACCCTTGGAATCTCTGAAGAGGTAAAGGTATTTCTCTATGTTAATGAGATGACTAATGGCTGGAGTCTCCTGGAAAGCCCCTAAGGATGGAGGGGCTGATTTTTGCCAGAGGAACCAACCTTGTGATTAGAGAATCGGGAATTTCAGCCCCATCCTCCAACCTAGAGGCTGGGACTTGAGCGACTCATGATTTAATCAGTCATACCTACACAGTGAAGCCCCCATAGAAAACCCTAAGCTAAGCATTCTGAGAGCTTCCGGGAGCATAACGCCTGGAGGTGCTGGGAGGGTGATGTGCCTGGAGAGGGCCTGGACGAGCTGAGCCCCCTCCCACATACCTTCCCCTAGGCATCTCTTCAGTTGTATCCTTTTAGAATAAGCCAGTAATGTAGTAAGTAAACTGTTTTCCTGAGTTCCGTGAGCTGCTCTAGCAAATTATCAAACCTGAGGAGGGGGGCATGGAAACTCCTGATTTATACCTGGTTGGTCTGAAGTACAGGAGGCCCGGACTCCAGACTGGCATCTGAAGTGGGTGGGAGTCTGTGGGACTGAGCTCTTAATCTGTGTTGTCTAATGCTAACTCCAGGTAGGTAGTGTCAGAATTTATTTGAATTGTAGACATTCTGCTGGTGTCAGAGTATTTAGTGTGAGTAGTAATATAGAAAAATAAAAAAAGAGGTTTTTGTTTTTTTGTTTTCTTATTTAGAGGGAAACAGAGCAAAGCATACAAGGGATCTCTCTGCATTCTCTCTCACTACTACTGCATGTGAATCTATAATTATCTCAATAAATATTTCAACTAAAAATACACACAACAGGGGCTCCTGGGTGGCTCAGTTGGTTGAGCGGCTGACTTGGGCTCAGGTCATGATCTCACTGTTTGTGAGTTTGAGCCCCGCACTGGACTCTGTGGTGACACCTCGGAGCCTAGAGCCTGCTTCGGATTCTGTCTCCCTCTCTCTCTGCCCCTCCCTTGTTCCTGCTCTGTCCCTGTCTCTCAGGAATAAATAAATGCTTAAAAAAAATACATGCAATATAGTAGTAAAGTAAAAACTAAGAGTCTTCTCTCTATACTCTAATTCCATTTTCTAGAGAGAATGTTAACACTGCAACGAATATCCTTTCCAGACATTTTCTTATACTTATATGGTTTTTTTAAAAATGTTAAATACTAAAAAAAAGTTAATGTTTATTTTTGAGAGAGAGAGCGAGCATGAGTGGAGTAGGGACAGAGAGCCAGAGAACCAGAGAGACACAATCTGAAGCAGGCTCCAGGCTCTGAGCTGTCAGCACAGAGCACGAGGCAGGGCTCAAACCTATGAACCATAAGATCATGACCTGAGCCAAAGTCGGACACTTAACTGACTGAACCACCCCAGCGCCCCACTTATACACATTCCCAAACAAAAATGGGGCTGTGCTATTTATCTATGTAAGTACCTTATTATTATTATTATTTTTTTTTACCAAAAAAGCAGACATTCTTCCATGGCATTTAGGGTTGCCAGATATAGCAATTAAAAATAAATATTATGCCCTGTGAATATTGAATTTTAGATAAATAGTGGATAATATTTTTAATATAAATATGTCCCTACTATGTTCCTTTTACCTGGAAACCCCAGTGGCAGTATACTTACCTAATTCTTTTGAAAAACTGTTTGCATAATATTCCAATGTGTCATATTTAGCCTTTGCCTATTGATGAGGGTGCTCTTTTGGTCAAGGTGCTCATCATCATTCTTATTAATTCATAAAGTCTCTTAAATTTGTGTGTACCTTAATCTTTAATTGTTCAAACTTCTCTCATTCAATTCAGCAAACATTAACCCAACTACAGCAGGAAAAACCTGGGCTTTGGATCCCTGGCTCTGCTTCTTACCAGATAATTAAATTTCTTGAGCCTCAGTTTCCTCATCTATAAAATGGGAATAGGAATATCTGCTCTGCAGGATTAGAAATAACGTATATACAACCCCCAGAACAGTGTCTGCAGAGAATGGAAGCTTAAGAGATAAACCATTGTTTAAGGTAATGTTAAGATCCTGTGGTAGGTGCTAAGAGGCTAAGGAATAAACAGAATTAAAGAAATATATTCCTGATATTGTTTGCTTACTTTGTATTTTGATACAATTGCAAACTTATTGGAAAGTTGCAAGAATAGAACAGAACAAGGAACTCCCACACACCTTTTACCCAGATTCACTAATTCCCCATTTTGCCCTATCATCATCATCACCATCATCATCATCATCATCATCGTCATTCTCTCTCTCTCTGCTTTTCCAAGAACAGGGACATTCTTTTACATAACCAGTTTCATGATCAAAATTAGGAAATTTAATAAATTCCCAAAGTAGTTTTCAAAATCAAATTTCTAAGGTATTTTAATAGGTTTTTTTAGAGCTATCTCCTTTTCTAGCAGGACTATGGGCCAAAACTTAATTTTGTGTGGCTTCCCAATTTCTCTTGGATGGGATACAGGAATGTTTTTTAGCTTGAGGTCGTCTAACCTGGGCTTAGTCATGAAAGCAGCATTGCTATGAAGGACTGAAGCCTTTGCTTCCCCGTCCCCACTGATGACTTAGCCACATGCAGTGCTGACATCCAGGCATCCATTCTGCCACCACAGAAGCACAGTTCCTACCCTGCTTTGCCAAGCCTGGATTCTCCTATGCTGGTGGAGTGGCTGCTTGGTCTTTCTCTGAAATGCACATCTGCTCATCTCCCTCTCCTGGTCAGCACCCCACCCAACTCTAGCCTGGCACACAAGGCCCTTCAAGGTGAGTCTCTGCTTACCTGCTCTTCCTTTCTTGCCACACCCCCTGTTCCCTGTGTTCTACCCAACCCCGTGTTCTGCCTTTCTCTGAAGAGACTTGTATTTTCTTGCCTCTGTGCTTCTGGATACATACCTTGCCCTGCTGTCTGGGGAATGTTCTTCCCTTGTCAGATTTTTTTTTTTTTTCTTTTCTCAAGGCCTAACTCCAGTACAAAATATTTCATTCCCCTGGTCAGAAATTATTGTTCTCCTCTTTGAGCTCAAATCAGCATGGCTGTGTGCACTGATACTTAGTACTTTTGTGTGGCCCTTTATTAGAGTTGGTTGTCTATGAATTTGAATCTGGCTCTTCTGTCTGTGAGCTACAGAAGCCACATCTCTTTTTTCCTTTCTCTGGCATTGCCCTGAACAGAGGGTCTGGCATAGGGTAGGCACTGGTGACTGATGGAAGAATGAATAGCACATATTACCCTGAGTGAGAGGGGCAGACATTTGGTTTAGAGATGATGTATGTAAGTGCACATTATCTGCTCAAAAAAATCATAGTGGATTTTATTATTGCTGCTAATGGTGTAATTACTGGTAGAGACGTTACATCCCAAATGGCCAGACCCACCCAGTTAAGTGACTCATGAAACAGGGAGCGGCACAATCGTAATCCGACCTCTTTCTTAATCATATGAGGAAATAGGCCCGCAGAGGATCAGCCACTTCCTTCAGGCCTCGCAACTCAGAGCCCTGCCTCCTTGTACTGAACTGTTTTGCCTTGTGGCATAATTACTCTCCTTAATTCAGTAATATCCAAACTCTTTAAAATATGTATACTCAAAATAATTTTGAAAAAGTAGACATCTAAATTTTCTCCTAATTTTGAATGGTCAAAGGATGTAATTTTTGGATTATTATAAATATTTCTTTAAAAAGCTGGATTATTATGTACATTTTAGAATAAAGCTGTAACATCACTCCTTTAAACATCCACTTCCACTGGACTGGAAATACTGAGTGATTTGATATCCACCATCATCCATTAAAAAGTTACACAAATAAAAATACACAGCTTCTTTTTCTTCTTCTTCTTTTTTAATGTTTATTATTTTGAGAGAGAGAGAGAGCAAGTGAGCACACAAGAGGGAGTAAGGGAGAGAGAGAGGGAGACAGAATTCCAAGCAGGCTCTGTGATGACAGCACAGAGCCATACCGGGCTTGATTTCACCAACTGTGAGATTGTGACCTGAGCCGAAATCAAGAGTCCAACACTCAACCAACTGAGCCACCCAGGCACCCCCACAGCTTCTTTTTAACACTTCTTCATTTCTCCTTTTTTCTCCCCTCCTGACTCATATTTATATTCTATCTTAATGTAATTTTTTCTGCTTGAAAACCTTTTATCCAGCACCCTATTTTACTTCATTGCAGTAAAAAATTATATATGTACAATATATATGTATATAATTAATATAATTATATGTAAATACATGTGTGTACAATATATTATATATAATATCTTAATGTTATATATTAATATTGTATATTATATATTATATATTGTACACATAGAGAGGAGCCAAGATGGGGGAACAGCACGGAAGCTTTTTGTGTGTCTCGCGTCCATGAAATACAGCCAGACCAACACTAAACCATCCTACACACCTAGAAAACTGATTGGAAGATTAACACAACAATCTGTACAATATGAACCACAGAACTCAGCAGGTATGCAACACAAAGAGCTGAACTTGGGGAGCAAGAAGAACTGAACTTGGGGAGCAAGAAGCCACGAAACATAGGGAACCCCTTTTGCGGGCAGAGAGAGGACAGAGACTGGGGAGGGGGGAAGCATACGGGAAAAGCACCCCTCCCCAAAAGCAGCTGGAGAGAAAGTGGAAAATTGGAAACAGCCACAGGGACTAAACTAAAAAGGGAGAAAGGAGAAAGGAGAAAGGAGAGGGTTTAAATTCCATTAAGACTGTAAACAAGGGGAGCGCAAAGGCTGCAACTCTGCAGCTCGATACCTGGAGGTGCTCTGGTGGGAAGGACGAATATCCAGGAACAGAGTGGGGTCCGGGAGGTTCTCAGGCCACACGAGGAAAAGCAGTTCCACTTCTGGAAGGACATTTGGTAGAGACTATTGAAGCCACCTGGTCCCAGCAGACCCCAGAAGGCAGCCACATTCGCTGGTGCTGGGGCAAGGTCGTTGACGGTGAAGCCTGGTGCCAGATGTGTGTTGCGATTTTCCATAATCCCTGAAACGCTGATGCTACACTGTCTCGTGATCTTTTTTGGGGGTGGGCTGGCACCTGGCCGCAGTCTCAGGGCACCGGCAACAGCATGGTCCAGCGGGCGTTCCAGCTGACATTCAGCCATTGCTCATTCGGCCATTGCTTGGTGAGACCCTCCTGCAGGGGGTGCGGAACGGGTCAAACTGCAGTCCTTCTGAAGTAAGGGGCTGGGGAAAACAGCCGCATCTGAGACAAAACTTGGGAGAGAAGTACTGCCTGGGGCCTGGTCACAGAGAGTGGAAAAGCGGGGAATGGATGAGAGCTGAAGACGAAGGACCAGTGTGCGACTGCTGATCCGGGAGAACAGACTGGGTAGCTGGGTGGCGCCATTTTCACCATTCTTGTGCATGCGCACCTATGGGCACCGCAACAATCCACCCCAGTAGGCTAGCAGCGCCATCTAGTGGACAACAGAGCAGTTACACTGAGCCCCACCCAACCGGGCCAACTTCGCTCTTCAAGAACACAAACCTCACCGCCGGATTAATTTATGGACTATAAAGAGCTACATGGATTGACCTCTAGGGAAAACGAAGCAATTTCAGTCCTACTTCAATCTGTTAGCAGATTCATCTATTCAATTTTTTTTCTTTTTTTTTTCTTTTTCCTTTTTCTCTTTTACAATTCTTTTTCTTGAATACAGAAAGAGAAAAAACTCAATATTTTTAATTTTTATTAAAAATATCTGTCTTTAATTTTTATTATTATATTTTTTACTTTTGTGTAAATTTCTTCAAATTCTACTTCCATCATTTTATTTTAGTCTACTTCAGTGTACTCACCTTTTCAAATTTTCAAAAAATTTCCTGTTTTTTCTTTTTCTTTTTCTCTTTTTCATTTCTTTTCTTTTTCTTGAATGCAGAAAGAGAAAAATTTCATTTTTACTTTCAATTTCTTTTTTAAAAATTGTATTTAATTTTTATTACTATATTTTTTGCTTTTATGTAAATTTTTTTCAAATTCTTACTCCCATCATTTTATTTCAGTCTACTACAGTGTATTCACTTTTTCAAATTTTCAAACGATTTCTTTTTTTTCTTTTCTTTTTTTATCTTTTTTCTTTTTCGTTTCTTTTCTTTCTTCTTAAATACAGAAAATGAAAAAATTCATATTTCTTTTTAATTTTTATTAAAAATATTTTTCTTTAATTTTTTCTACTATATTCTCTACTTTTGTGTATATTTTTTCAAATTCTATTTTATCCACATCATCCATTTTAGTCTACTTTAGTGTATTCATTTTTTCAAATTCTTAAATGATTTCCTTTTTTTTGTTCTACCCCTCCCTTTTTTTTTTTTCGTTTCTCTAATCTGTCAAACCACTTTCAACACCCAGACCAAAACACACCTAGGATCTAGCATCATCTATTCGATTTTTGTGTATGTGTTTTTAATTTTTAATATTTTTTAATTTTAATTTTTTTAATTTCAATTTTTCTACCTCGTTAATTCCTTTTCTCCCTTCAAAATGACGAAACGAAGGAATTCACCCTAAAAGAAAGAGCACGAAGAAATGACAGCCAGGGATTTAACCAACACAGATACAAGCAAGATGTCTGAACCAGAATTTAGAATCATGATAATAAGAATACTAGCTGAAGTCAAAAATAGATTAGAATCCCTTTCTGCAGAGATAAAAGAAGTAAAAAATAGCCAGAAGGAAATTAAAAATGCTATAACTGAGCTGCAATCATGGATGGATGCGGTGGCAGCAAGGATGGACAAGGCAGAACAGAGAATCAGTGATATAGAGGACAAACTTATAGAGAATAATGAAGCAGGAAAAAAGAGGGAGACTAAGGCAAAAGAGCATGATTTAAGAATTAGAGAAATCAGTGACTCATCAAAAAAGGAACAACATCAGAATCCTAGGGGTCCCAGAGGAGGAAGAGAGAATAATAGGGGTAGAAGGGTTATGTGAGCAAATCATAGCGGAAAACCTTCCTAACCTGTGGGAAGACAAAGACATCAAAATCCAGGAAGCACAGAGGACCCCCATTGGATGCAACAAAAACCGACCATCAACAAGGCATATCATAGTCAAATTCACAAAATACTCAGGCAAGGAGAGAATCATGAAAGCAGCAAGGGAAAAAAAGTCCTTAACCTACAAGGGAAGACAGATCAGGTTTGCAGCAAACCTATCCACAGAAACTTGGCAGGCCAGAAAGGAGTGGCAGGATATATTCAATGTGCTGAATCGGAAAAATGTGCAGCCAAGAATTCTTTATCTGGCAAGGCTGTCATTCAAAATAGGAGAGATAAAAAGTTTCCCAGACAAACAAAAATTAAAGGAGTTTGTGACCACTAAACCAGCCCTGCAAGAAATTTTAAGGGGGACTCTCTGAGGGGAGAAAAGATGAAAAAAATATATATATAAATAAATAAATACCAAAAGCAACAAAAGATTAGAAAGGACCAAAGAACACCACCAGAAACTCCAACTCTACAAGCATCATACTGGCAATAAGTTCATATCTTTCAGTACTCACTCTAAACATCAGTGGACTCAATGCTCCAATCAAAAGACATAGGGTAACAGAATGGATAAGAAAACAAGATCCATCTATATGCTATTTACAAGAGACCCACTTTAGACCTAAAGACACCTACAGATTGAAAATAAGGGGATGGAGAACCATCTATCATGCTAATGGTCAACACAAGAAAGCCAGAGTAGCCATACTTATATCAGACAATCTAGAGTTTAAAATAAAGCCTGTATCAAGAGATGCAGAAGGGCATTATAATCAAGGGGTCTATAGCCAAGAAGACATAACAATTGTAAACATTTATGCGCCAAATGTGGACGGACCCAAATATATAAATCAATTAATCACAAACATAAAGAAACTCATCGATAGTAATACCATAATAGTAGGAGACTTCAACACCCCACTCACAGCAATGGACAGATCATCTAATCAAAACATCAACAAGGAAACAATGGCTTTGAATGACACATTGGACCAGATGAACTTAACAGATATATTCAGAACATTTCATCCTAAAGCAGGGGAATATACATTCTTCTCCAGTGCACATGGAACGTTCTCCAGAACAGACCATATACTGGGACACAAATCAGCCCTAAGTAAGTACAAAAAGATCGAGATCATACTGTGCATATTTTCAGACCACAATGCTATGAAACTCGAAATCAACCATAAAAAAAAATTTGGAAAGGTAACAAATACTTGGAGACTAAAGAACATCCTACTAAAGAATGAATGGGCTAACCAAGAAGTTAAAGAAGAAATTAAAAAGTATATGGAAGTCATTGAAAATAATAGCACCACAACCCCAAACCTCTGGGATCCAGCAAAGGCAGTCATAAGAGGAAAGTATATAGCAATCCAGGCCTTCCTAAAGAAGGAAGAAAGATCACAGATACAGAACCTAACCTTATGCCTTAAGGAGCTGGGAAAAGAACAGCAAATAAAACCCAAAACCAGCAGAAGATAGGAAATAATAAAGATTAGAGCAGAAATTAATGCTATCGAAACCAAAAAAAACCAGAACAGATCAATGAAACCAGAAGATGGTTCTTTGAAAGAATTAACAAAATTGATAAACCACTAGCCAGTTTGATCAAGAAGAAAAAGGAAAGGACCCAAATAAGTAAAATCAAGAATGAAAGAGGAGAGATCACAACCAACACAACAGAAATAACAATAACAAGAGAATATTACGAGCAATTACATGCCAATAAAATGGGCAATCTGGAAGAAATGGACAAATTCCTGGAAACATATACACTACCAAAACTGAAACAGGAAGAAATAGAAAATTTGAACACACTCATAACCGGTAAGGAAATTGAATTAGTAATCAAAAATCTGCCAAAAAACAAGAGTCCAGGACCAGATGGCTTTCCAGGGGAATTCTACCAAACATTTAAGGAAGAGTTAACACCTATTCTCTTGAAGCTGCTCCAAAAAATAGAAATGGAAGGAAAACTTCCAAACTCTTTCTATGAAGCCAGCATTACCTTGATTCCAAAACCAGACAGACACCCCACTAAAAAGAACTATAGATCAATTTCCCTGATGAACATGGAAGCAAAAATCCTCAACAAGACATTAGCCAACTGGATCCAACAATACATTAAAAAAATTATTCACCACGACCAAGTGGGATTTATATCTGGGATGCAGGGCTGGTTCAATATCCACAAAACAATGTGATTCATTACATCAATAAAAGAAGGGACAAGAACCATATGATCCTCTCAATAGATACAGAGAAAGCATTTGACAAAATACAGCAAACCTTCTTGGTAAAAACCCTCAAGAAAGTAGGGATAGAAGGATCATACCTTGAGATCATAAAAGCCATATATGAACGACCCAATGCTAATATAATCCTTAATGGGGAAAACCTGAGAGCTTTCCCCCTAAGGTCAGGAACAAGACAGGGATGTCCACTCTCACCACTGTTATTCAACATAGTATTGGAAGTCTTAGCCTCTGCAATCAGACAACACAAAGAAATAAAAGGCATCCAAATCGGCCAGGAGGAGATCAAACTTTCACTCTTCACAGATGACATGATACTCCATACGGAAAACCCAAAAGATTCCACCAAAAAACTGCTAGAACTGATTCATGAATTCAGCAAAGTTGCAGGATATAAAATCAATGCACAGAAATCGGTTGCATTCCTATACGCCAACAATGAAGTGACAGAAAGAGAAATCAAGGATTCAATCCCATTTACAGTTGCACAAAAAAAACATAAAATACCTAGGAATAAATCTAACCAAAGAGGTGAAAAATCTATACACTGAAAACTATAGAAATCTTATGAAAGAAATTGAAGAAGACACAAAGAAATGGAAAAAGATTCCATGCTCCTGGATAGGAAGAACAAATATTGTTAAAATGTCAATACTACCCAAAGCAATCTACATATTCAACGCAATCCCTATCAAAGTAACACCAGCAAAAAAAAAAACCCACCAGAGCTAGAACAAATAATCCTAAAATTTGTATGAAACCAGAAAAGACCCCGAATAGCCAAAGCAACCTTGAAAAAGAAAACCAAAGCAGAAGGCATCACAATCCCAGACTACAAGCTATACTGCAAAGCTGTAATCATCAAGACAGTATGGTACTGGCACAAGAACAGACACTCAGATCAATGGAACAGAAGAGAGAACCCAGAAATGGACCCACAAACTTATGGCCAACTAATCTTTGACAACGCAGGAAAGAATATCCAATGGAATAAAGACAGTCTCTTCAGCAAGTGGTGCTGGGAAAACTGGACAGCGACATGCAGAAGAATGAACCTGGACCACTTTCTTACACCATACACAAAAATAAACTCAAAATGGATGAAAGACCTCAATTTAAGACAGGAAGCCATCAAAATCCTCAAGGAGAAAGCAGGCAAAAAGCTCTTTGATCTTGGCTGCAGCAACTTATTACTCAACACGTCTCCAAAGGCAAGGGAAACAAAAGCAAAAATGAACTACTGGGACCTTATCAAAATAAAAAGCTTCTGCACAGCAAAGAAAACAATCAGGAAAACTAAAATGTAACCGACAGAATGGGAGAAGATATTTGCAAATGACTTATCAGATGAAGGGTTAGTATCCAAAATCTATAAAGAACTTATCGACCTCAACACCCAAAAAACAAATAATCCAGTGAAGAAATGGGCAAAAGACATGAATAGACACTTCTCCAAAGACATCCAGATGGCCAACTGACACATGAAAAAATGCTCAACACCACTCATCATCAGGGAAATACAAACCAAAACCACAATGAGGTACTACCTTACACCTGTCAGAATGGCTAACATTAACAACTCAGGCAACAACAGATGTTGGTGAGGATGCAGAGAAAGAGGATCTCTTTTGCATTGTTGGTGGGAATGCAAGCTGGTGCAGCCACTCTGGAAAACAGTATTGAGGTTCCTCAAAAAACTAAAAATAGAACTACCCTACGACCCAGCAATTGTACTACTAGGCATTTATCCAAGGGATACAGGTGTGCTGTTTCCAAGGGACACATGCACCCCCATGTTTATAGCAGCACTATCAACAATAGCCAAAGTATGTAAAGAGCCCAAATGTCCATCGATGGATGAATGGATAAAGAAAATGTGGTATATATACAATGGAGTATTACTCGGCAATCAGAAAGAATGAAATCTTGCCATTTGCAACTACATGGATGGAACTAGAAGGTATTATGCTAAGTGAAATTAGTCAGTCAGAGAAAGACAAAAATCATATGACTTCACTCATATGAGGACTTTAAGAGACAAAACAGATGAACATAAGGGAAGGGAAACAAGAATAATATAAAAACAGGGAGGGGGACAAAACAGAAGAGATTCATAAATATGGAGAACAAACAGGGTTTCTGGAAGGGTTGTGGGAGGGGAGATGGGCTAAATGGGTAAGGGGCATTAAGGAATCTACTCCTGAAATCATTGTTTCATTATATGCTAACTAATTTGGATATAAATTTTAAAAATTAAAGTTAAAAAAATTATATATTGTACACATATATATTGTACACACATATATATTTGTATATAATTATATTAATTATACATATATTACATATTATGTACATAATTTAAAAAAATTTTTAACATTCATTATTGAGAGACAGAGAGAGACAGAGCATGAGCATGGGAGGGGCACAGAGAGGAGGAGACGCGGAATCTGAAGCAGGCTCCAGGCTTTGAGGTGTCAGCACAGAGCCTGTCACGGGGCTGGAACTCACAAACTGGGAGATGGTGACCTGAGCCGAAGTCGGACGCTTAACCAACTGAGCCACCCAAGGCGCTCCTATATATAATGTTTTACTGCAATGAAGTAAAATAGAGTGCTGGATATATATAATGTATACTATATATATATATACACACACACACACACATATATTGTACAATATGTTATATATATTGTACACATATATATTGTATATATGTTACCGCAATGAAGTAAAATAGGCATATACAATATAAGTAAAATAATATATATCATATATACAATATATGTTGTATATTGTACACATATATATTATATATAGGCAGGTAGAGCAGAGAATTTTTAGGGCAGTGAAACTACTCTGTATGATACTATAATGGTGGATACATGTCATTATACATTTGTCTAAACTCATAAAATGTACACACCAAGAGGGAACCCTGATATGAACTATGGTCTTTGGGTGTCAATGTAGGTTCATCAGTTGGAACAAATGTACCACTTTGGCGATTTGATGAGGGATATTAATAATGGGGGTGGCTATGCATGCGTGGGAGCAGGTGTTTAGGAGCCCCTCAAATTTCCTGTGAACCTAAAACTGCTCTAAAAGTCAGGTCTATTTTAAAAATACATATGCAGGGGCACCTGGGTGGCTTAGTCAGTTAAGCGGCAGACTTTGGCTCAGGTCATGATCTCACAGTTCCCGAGCTCAAGCCCAGCGCTGGGCTCTGTGCTGACAGCTGAGCCTGGAGGCTGCTTTGGATTCTGTGTCTCCCTCTCTCTCTGCCCCTCCCCCACTCACACTCTGTCCTCTCTCTCTCTCAAAAATAAACATTAAATTTTTTTTTTTTTAAAATGCATATGGGAATTTTTTTTTTTAATTTTTTTTAACGTTTATTTATCTTTGAGACAGAGAGAGACAGAGCATGAACAGGGGAGGGGCAGAGAGAGAGGGAAACACAGAATCTGAAACAGGCTCCAGGCTCTGAGCCATCAGCACAGAGCCCGACGCGGGGCTCGAACTCACGGACTGTGAGATCATGACCTGAGCCGAAGTCGGACGCTTAACCCACCGAGCCACCCAGGCATCCCTATGCGAATTTATACTTAATGTTCTTTCCTGTGGCTATATTTTTAATTTTTTCTTCCAGATAGAGTTACCATTACCATTGTAATTCACACAGCAATGAAAATCACATAAATAATGACCAGATAGTGAACTGTATTAAGAAAGATTTCCAGTGTGATGCTGGGTTAGTGATTTTGGGACCCATAATAACTTAAAGGACAATTAATTTGGCCCCTGAGGGTTTTACACCTGGTGGCAATACATTTTAGTGTGATTTGGAGAGGTGAGAGTATACTAGTATTTGATGGGTGAGAGAAGGGCCACTAGGCAAGGGGAGGACGAAATGATAACCATTAAGACCAGCGACTTCTCTGCAGATCAATTTTAGGAAGCAGGGCGTAAGAAGGTAGAATTATGTGGAAACTTTGCACGTCCACGCCCCCTGCAGACTCTTTACATACCCTCCGGTGAAGGCGTACCCCGTCTGAAGACCAAGACGTCACGTCACAGAGCCTCGCCTAGCCGGAGAAAAACTGGCCGCCCGGTTCCCTGCCCAGCCCTTCCGGTCCCGGTTAGAGCGCGCCCGCGCGTCCCCGCCTCACCCGCTCCCGGCGCCGCGCGCGCCCCCGCCGCGCCCCGCCCCGCCCCTTCCGGCCCGGGAGTTTTGATTTCCTTGGCGGGCGGAAGCGGCCAGAACCAGACGATTCCAAAGCTTACCAGGGGCTCTGGGCGCTCGCTGCTTCGCTCGGGACGGCTGGCCGCCTCCTGTGTGCTTCCACCCGGCCCCGCCCTCCCGGCTCTCCACCCCTCTGCCCCTCAGGTCAGTGTCTCCCGCCGTAGATGAGGGCCAGGGTCGGAGCTATGCGCGGCGTGGGGGCGTGGCGGCGCGAGCCCGGCTTGTTCTTGGCTCTCCGGAGACTGGAGAATTTCCCCGGAACCTCACTTGCGAACCCACTTCCCGGTTGATATAGTCAGCCTTTCCGACGCCCCAGTTTTCTCCTTTGTGAGTGGGGATAATGATCCTACCTACCTCAGGGTTACTGAGGTGCAGGCAAAGCGTTTGCCGCTGAGGAGACTGCGAGAGTTGTGAATTTCCATGCCTGCCACGTTTCCGTGACCCTGTCTCCGCGAAAAGAAGTTGAAGGAAGGGTTCCAAATTAATTCTGTTCGTACAACCCAGTTTACTGGGGCAGTGCAGTTCAAAAGGAAATGTGTTGTGTGTTACCACCCCCTTTTCAGAGTCCAAATCCTTCCTCTTCCTTCGCCTTCCCAAAGTAGTGGCTTAAGAGGCTCGCGCAAAAAGGGTTATGCCCTGACTGCCAAAGCAGTAAAAGGAGCAGCACCACCAAGAAACCGGTGGGAAAAAGGGAAACAACTAGAGGCAAGCGTCCCAAGCAAGCACCTTGGGTGAATAATCGTACTTGAGCTTTACCTTTGGTATTTCTCTTTGGTGGTGAAACGGGGTAAAGTGGCGGTGGGTTTCAGAGGTACCTGGAGTTTTGCTTAGAAGCCAGTTTTCCCTTTTTTGTTCATATTTTGGTTTCTGTTTACTATGTTGTTTGGGAGAAATCAGAAACTCCTTTACTATACCCTCACGGGCTTGTTTCACCAGTGGATCTATCTTTCCTCCGTATCTACTGTGGACCCACCAGATGGGCAAATGAGTCCCTGAACGTCTTTAGGAATGAATGCCTCTTCGTTGGTGCTCTCAGAAGCCAATGCAAGGGAGCAAGACAGGATGTTAAATGTATCAATTACAAGGCCACATTATAAGCTATTCGGTATTCTACTTCTCATTTGAAAGATCTTCAGCATCAGTATCTTACCAAGCTCATAGATGAAGTAAACGTATTACCCAGCAAGTAATAGCATAGCCCAAATAATACTATTAGTAGGAAATTGCCCCTAATTTGTTGCTCTTCTATAAAATTTAATAATAAACCTATTATCTAAGCAGTGCTTGTTTCCTCAGGGAAGTGCAACATCCCAATTGCTTATGCCCCCAGTTCTTCTATTTAGTCACACTCAGAGGACGTTCAGGTAACTGATTGGAGTCTAGTTTTCTTCATTATCCACAGGTGAGAGGCTGCCTTCCACATTGATCATACATCTCCTTTAAGCAGCTACAGAATTGGGTTCCTCCAGCCCTGTTCTTCTTGTGTTGTATATTTCCAAACTTTTGAGGATAAACAGGGCACTTAAGAATATTTGCAACCAGCTCCACATCCACAAAATTTAAAAACCAAGTAAAATCTGTTGTCATTAAAGCAGTTTGCAACGCAAACACCAGTTTTCTTCCAAAAGCAGCCAAAATGATGATCCCTGGATTCAGTAGATATAATTTAGGCCCAAGTTTGTATTACTCATCCAAAAGCATGGTGTAATAGGAGGGTGGGGGGAGTAGATAAAAAGGAAAGAGAAAGAGAAGGTGCGTGGTTCCATCTTAAATTGGCACAAGTTGATCTCTGCTAGTTGACTCGAGGCCATGACCTGGAAGTTCAAAACTCACTTGGGAGAAATCTATTAAAAGTTAATGGTGAATTCTTATATTCCTCATCAGGGGATGTGCCTTTCAACATCATACAAATGATTTTCTCCTTTTGAGCGTGGCAATTGGAATCGCCCAGTCCTTTATATGGAATTTAGATATGGGCAGTGGTGGCAAGTAGGATTCTTATACTTTGTGAAGCTTTTGCCCATTTCCATTTCTTTGTCTTTAGGCTTTGAAATGTCTCTTTGTGTTTCCTCTTTAACCCATGTGTTCTCAATACCCAGTATTAGTTGGGCTTTGCTCTCTAATGAACCTGATTGTCTACTTTTATAGCAGGCAACTTTGTAAACAGATTTATAACCTGACCTTCCCCCATTTCTAATCTGCTCTTTGTCCTCTCCCTCATGAAGATCCCAAAGATTTCCTTTCTTTTTCTTTCCTTTCTTTTTTTTTTTAAAAGATTTTATTTTTAAGTAATCTCTACACCCACTGTGGGGCTCAGATTCACAACTGTGAGATCAGGAGTCGCATGCTTTACTGACCGAGCCAGTCCAGGCACCCCAGGAGCCCAAAGATTTTTTTATGTTGACTATACCTTTACTGCTGTTGTTGCCTGTTTTGAAATTTCTTAGTTCCTATGTTTCCTGCCTTTTTGGGGTGGTTCCACTTCATTCCCATCTTTGCCCCACTGACAAATACTCTTTAAAAGATTTCTTAATTAGTACTGCTGTTAAGGATATATTTTATCCTGTGCCTTAGGTGCCAGTGAGAATAAATATGATCACTGTGATATCTCCTTGCCTGAAGTAACTTGCCACTCCAGTGGAAGAACTGTTCCATTGTGGGGGCACCTGGGTGGCTTTGACTCTTGATCTCAGCTCAGGCCATGATCTTGTGGTTTGTGAGTTTGAGCCTGGCTCTCCGCTAATGGTGCAGAGCCTGCTGGGATTCTGTCTCTCTTAATCTCTGCCCCTCCCCTGCTTGTGCTCTCTGTCTCTCTCTCAAAATGAATAAATAAACTAAAAAAAAGTTCCTTTGTATATCCCCAACTTTACTGTGGCCTGACTGCTTCTTCTGTTGCCCTACCCCATTCATGCAGGTTCAGCTAGATTAAAAATTCAGTCTGCTTATTAAGTTGGTCCAGTGCCGTCTCTTCCTAGGAAATGGCTACTCTTTTTTTTTAAATTTTTTTTTTTCAACGTTTTTTATTTTATTTTTGGGACAGAGAGAGACAGAGCATGAACTGGGGAGGGGCAGAGAGAGAGGGAGACACAGAATCGGAAACAGGCTCCAGGCTCCGAGCCATCAGCCCAGAGCCTGATGGCGGGGCTCGAACTCACGGACCGCGAGATCGTGACCTGGCTGAAGTCGGACGCTTAACCGACTGCGCCACCCAGGCGCCCCGGAAATGGCTACTCTTTATTGGATCAGAATGTCTTTTGCCCATGATCTTTATCTTTCTTGCTATAATAGCTTTGACATTGAAATTAAAACTATTTTTTTTTTTTAAGGCTGATGTTTTTTCTTGAGTTTGAATTTCCTTTCCAGAGCTTCTGCTATAGCGTTTTGTTCACTGACCAAATTTTTGAAGGCTTTTTACTCACTGACCATAATTTATCTTTTATCTCTAAGTAAAATGATTCATGGAATCAGAGTGCTTTATGCATTTTAAAAGGAGATTTAAAAGGATCTTTGAAAAAATATCCTTTGAGGCTCCTGGGCTTTTTTTGATTATTTCATTCAGTTTTTTCTCTACTTTGATTTAAGAAGATGCCTATCCTCACTGTGTTAAGGACCTCCTTTTCTAAAATTTTTTTTTTAATTTTTTTTTTAACTTTTTTTTTTTTTATTTTTGAGACAGAGAGAGACAGAGCATGAACGGGGGAGGGTCAGAGAGAGAGGGAGACACAGAATTGGAAGCAGGCTCCAGGCTTTGAGCCATCAGCCCAGAGCCCGATGCGGGGCTCGAACTCACGGACCGCGAGATCCTGACCTGAGCTGAAGTCGGACGCCCAACCGACTGAGCCACCCAGGCGCCCCATCTAAAATTTTTTTTTAATGTTTATTTTATTTTTGAGACAGACAGCAAGCGAGCATGAGCGGGGGAGGGGCAGAGAGAGAGACACACACAGAATCCAAAGCAGGCTCCAGGCTCTGAGCTGTCAGCACAGAGCCCAATGCGGGACATGGGGCTCGAACTTGGCAACCGGGAGATCATGACCTGAGCTGAAGTTGGACGCTCAACCAAATGAGCCACCCAGTCACCCCTCTCCTTTTCTTTTATAAACTTACCACACTTCTGAGGTTGAACGTGCGTTCTAGATCTTCCAAAGTCATGACCATTATTAAGGCTTAGTAACATGCTGGCCACTCAGCTCTGGGTGAGACAGGATGAAGAACAGAGAATGTGAAGGTAGTGAACATGGTGCTGGCCACCCATCAATCTGAGCCTTCGGTGGCTTGCTAGAGGTCTGCCTGTCAGTGAAGGGAGACTATCTGGTTCTAGAAATGAGCGCCAATACCAGGTGTCCACTACTGAGAGGCAGTAATGAAGTTTCCAGGTGGAACTTGCTTCCCAAGTCCCAGTTGGATATGCATGTACTCACTTAATTTTTTGAAATGTTAGCGAGAATGGGTCTGAGGATCCTGAACCCTATTCTGTCACAGCTACTCCACTGCTAGGTCACCAAGGGAGATTTGTGCATAGGGGTGAGGCCAGGCAAAGGGAGGATTTCATCTCTAGCTGGGCATTGGCTTCAAACCCCTTTGTGAACTTTAGAGTCCTGGTGTGCTGTGCTGGCCTAGATGGGACATTCTTTGTGCCTGACTCAGTGATCTCTGCTTTCCTGGGCCTTCTGATTCCTGCTTGGCTTTCTAAGGGGTGTCAGGGCATCTCCTCCCAAGGTGAAATCCCTAGTCCTGTCCTTCCATACCACCCTCTGGAAAGGAGAGTCCCTTAAAGAAACCATTTCTCTGTAGGTTCAGAGATCTTTTACCCCATGTCTACTCATAATGAAAGCTCCACTTTGCAACACCAAAACTCATGTCCTAGGACTTGACCTATATATAAATGTGCACTTTTAGAAAATTTTAGAAATCTGCTTCCTAGAAATTATCTTTTACTGTTTTACCTTTTTCTTCCTTCTTGGCTTCTATGAAACGGTATTCTTTTAATTCTTACTTTTCCGTTTCTTTCTGCCTTTTCCCACTCCTAGATATAGGTCTGGTGTGGGCAAGACCTTAGCTGTCTGCATTTTAAAGATTTGTCTTTCACTTTTAAGTCTTTATACTAACTGTAACTGATTTTGTGTGTGGTGTGAGAGAGAGATCCAGTATTCTTTTTTTTTCATGTGGCTAACCCATTGTCCCTGCTCCAAATCTGCATTTCCATTTGCTGGGACCTCTAAAAGCAGTTTCAGTTCAGTACATGTCAGCTTTTTTTTTTTTCCCCTGGAATCTTTGCACCTAAAATTCCCTCTTTTCCCAGTGCTCATCTTCTCACTCTTTTTGGGCTAATGACTCCTGTTAAAGTCTGTCGACCAAAAACCACTAAGAACACATCTGTAGTAAAAAATATTAGGTGTAGTAAGCTTGCTGCAGCAAGAGAAACCATACTTACTAGGGATTGAGAAGGGCCTTCTAGGATCTGAGTTTATGGTGGTGATTTTAAGAAAGGATTAGGGAAGCAAGAACCCGTTTTAGAATGGATACTGTCAAAGAGCTGGGGCATTTCAGCACGTGGGTATCTTAGGAAGCAAGAGGTGGGAGGATGTCATGGATGAGAAAACAGCAATCAATGTAAGAAAGGATTATTATTTTAACCACCTCCAATTTGATTGCCTGAGGGCTGATTTTCTTTTTCTCACTTTTCATCCTTTGAATCGAATCTTGACTTAAATATTACCATCTCAGCAACCCATTCTCACCATTGTTGCTTATTTCTTTCCCAGTATTTATGACAAATTTTAATTATTTGCTTACTGTCTTTTCCACTAGAATGTGAGATTCATGAGGGCAGGAACCACCTTTCTTTCCTTCTGCATTTTAAGGCTTAGTGCAAAGCGCAGGTCTGGCACAGTGTAGGTGCTCAGTAAACACATCTGTATGATAAATGAATAAACAAAAATTCAGGGTTGACAGTCTGATTGCAGTAGTACTTCTGTCAGATACTGCTAATCTCTAGTTAAAACCAACTAAGAGCATATCTTCCACAAATAAGACAAAGCTGATAAGAGTGTGACCTTATGCAGTCATGTACACAATAGGGCCCTACTTGTCCTTGTTTTTTTTTTTTAAATTCTACCTTATTTTCAACAATCAATCAATTCTACCAATCAATCAAACAATATCTACCAAAGACGTTTTTACAACTAATTTTTATATATTTTTTGTTACATTCTTGAAAGTATAGCTGACCCTGAACAACATGATTTTGAAATTTGTGAATCCACTTATACATGGATTTTTTTTGGTAAATAGGGTACAATACTGTAAATGTATTTTCTCTTCCCTATGATTTTCTTTTTTTTTTTTTTTAAGTTTATTTATTTATTTTGAGAGAGAGAGAGTGCATGTGAGCAGGAGGTGGGGGAGAGAGAGAGAGAGAGAGAGAGAGAGAGAGAGAGAGAATGAATGAATCTCATGCAGGCTCTGTGCTCCACACAGAGCACAGAGCTCCACATGGGGCTTGATCCCATGAACCTTGAGATCATGACCTGAGCCAAAATCAAGAGTTGGACACTTCACTGACTAAGCCACCCACATGCCCCTTATGATTTTCTTAATAAATTTTCTTTTTTCTAGCCTACTTTATTGTGAGAGTATAGTATATAATGCATATGAAATACAAAATATGTGCTAATTAACTATGTTATTGATAGGGCTTCCTGTCAACAGTAGGCTGTTCGTAGTTAAGTTTTAGGGTAGTCAAAAGTTATATGTGGATTTTCAACTCTGCAAGGGAGTTGGTGCCCTTTACCCCTTCATTGTTCGAGGATCAACTGTATATGTAACACACATAAGTTGAGCATAGCAATAAAATATGTATCTCATATATTTTTTAAATTGTATATCATTGGAATCTTAATTTGCATTTCCCTGATAACTAATAAAATTGAATGTTTTTTCATGTTTTTATTGGTCCTTTGTGTTTCTTTATGAAATGCTTTTTATTTCATTTGCTTATTTTTTCTTTTGGGTTGCCTTCTATATTGTATATAGTATGTTCTGGATAAAAACCCATTGTTTATAAGTGTTACAAATATTTTCTCACATTTATGATTTTCTTTTTTTTTAAGGATGTCTTTAGATGGGCAAAAGTTCTTAATTTTAACATTTATTTTTTTTTACGATTAACACTTTGTTTAAAAGATTCTCTTCTGTCCTGAAATCATGACAATATTCTTTAAAAATTTTTTAAAATTTATCTTGCATATATAAGTCTTTGCTTGATCTAGAATTGATTTTTATGTGTGGTATGAGATAGGAATCCAGGTTTTTTGTTTGTTTGTTTGTTTGTTTGTTTTTTACCATATAGTAAATCAGGTTTTTTTTGGTATCATTTATATGCCTAAGACTTATTTATATTTGCACTTATAAGGTAATCTCATAGTAGTTCCTTTTTTGGTCATGTACTATTTCTGTCTTACAGGTTCCTTTTGTAATTTTGTAGAAACTTCCAGGAGGACTATGAAAGATTATGATGAACTTCTCAAATACTATGAATTATATGAAACTGTTGGGACAGGTAATCTTTTTTTTTTTCCTGGAGGCAGAGGACAGATCAACTATTTGAGAATAATAGTGCATTTGGGCAGTCATGAGCTTTTCAGTTTAACCTGTGTAGTTTTAAAATTCTTCAACTTACTTTAGAAAGAAAAAGTAGAGCAAGAGAGGAGAATAGTAGCAGGGCCCTCGTAGGTCATTTTATTTAGAATAAAAATCACTGGAGAGTTTTGAGCCAAGGAATGATCTATCTGACCTTTGTTTCTGCTTTTTTCTTTTTTTAAAAAAATTTTTATGTTTTAATTTTATTTTTGAGACAGAGACAGTGTGAGTGAGGGAGGGGCAGAGAGAGAGGGAGACACAGAAGCCAAAGCAGGCTCTAGGCTCTGAGCTATCAGCACAGAGCCCGATGCAGGGCTCGAACTCATGGAGTGTGAGATCATGACGTGAGCCAAAGTCAGACGCTTAACCAACTGAGCCAACCAGGCACCCCTGACCTTTGTTTTTAAGGGTCACTCTAGCTGCTTGGCTGTGAAAAGATTAGTTGGGAAAGGCAGGGGTAGAAGCAGAGATATGTTAAGAGATTATTGCATTAATTCAGGTGAGTGATGGTAGAGAATATGGTGACTTGGATGAGGGTGATAGCAGTGAAAGTAGTGAAAGGGGTGTGATTCTGTACGTATATGTGTTTTAATTTGTTGAAGTATAACGGTAAAATATGCAAAGTGCATTAGTCTTGATGGAGTTTTTTTTTTTTTTAATTTTTTTTTTAACCTTTATTTATTTTTGAGACAGAGAGAAACAGAGCATGAACGGGGGAGGGTCAGAGAGAGAGGGAGACACAGAATCTGAAACAGGCTCCAGGCTCTGAGCAGTCAGCACAGAGCCCAACGCGGGGCTCGAACTCACGGACCGCGAGATCGTGACCTGAGCCGAAGTCGGACGCTTAACCGACTGAGCCACCCAGGCGCCCCTGGAGTTTTTTTTTTTAATGTTTGTTTATTTTGAGAGAGAGAGAGTGAGAGACCATGTGCGTGTGCACACAGGGGAGGGGAGAAAGAGAGGGAGAGAGAGAATCCCAAGCAGGCTCTGTGCTGGGGGACTCAGTCTCACAAATCGTGGCATCATGACCTGAGCCAAAATCAGAGTTGGATGCTTAACCAACAGAGCCACTCAGGCGCCACTTGATGGAGTTTTACAAACACGTCCACCTATATGTTCCATGCTCCGATCAAGACAGATTTCTAGTCAATACCTGTCTGTTTTCCTTCAAGGTAACGACTGATGTATTTTGAAGACAGAGCCAGTGGGATTTGTTAATGGGTTGGGTATGTAGTGGGATACAAAAGAGAAGGGCTAAGGATGGCTTCCAGGTTTTTGGAAAATGTTGAGTTGCCATTTACTGAGATGGGGAAGACCGTAGCAGGGACCTCCAGAGCTTCTTTTTATTTATTTATTTTTAATGTTTATTTATTTTTGAGAGGGGGGCGAGGGGCAGAGAGAGGGGGTCAGAGGATATGAAGCAGGCTCTATGCTGACAGCAGAGAGCCCAACATGGGGCTTGAACTCACAAACTGTGAAATCATGACCTGAGCCAAAGTCAGATGCTTAACTGACTGAGCTACCTGGGTGCCCCAGGAGCTTCTTTTTCAAAATATGAAATTGGCAGTTTGTTTTAGATACCAAAGTGTAGACATTTATCTAGCATTTGATCCAGTTTTGAAAAATCATATCCTTTTGATTCAGTTTTATTTATTTTTTTTTTAATTTTTTTTTTAATGTTTATTTATTTTTGAGACAGAGAGAGACAGAGCGTGAACAGGGGAGGGGCAGAGAGAGAGGGGGACACAGAATCTGAAACAGGCTCCAGGCTCTGAGCTGTCAGCACAGAGCCCGATACGGGGCTCGAACTCACAGACTGTGAGATCATGACCTGAGCCAAAGTCGGACGTTTAAACCGACCAAGCCACCCAGGCGCCCCTGATCCAGTTTTAAAACAGTAGATGTTTCCCATTGTCTTTTATCTCAACAACTTTATATTGTGTTGTAGCAGTTTTAATTATAAAGCAAATTTATTTGCAATGTTACTTGTAAAGCAAATTTCTAAACAGTGAATTCTGTTTTCCTACTTCTTCATTACAAAGTTAAAGATTCTATCATGGTAAAAATCTTCAGCTAGACATCGGATGAGGAGAGGTTAAAGTCATGGCTAGTGCTTTGGAAACGACAGGAAGAAAGAGCCACAAACTTCCAGGAAAATATGGATTGATAGAGCTTTTTAGAAGCATATGGAGGGGCACTTGGCTGGCTCAGAGCATGCAACTTTTGATCTCGGGTTCAGTTTGAGCCCCATGTTGGGTGTACAAATTACTTAAAAATAAAATCTTAAAAAAAATAAAATAAAAGCATGTGGAGAGGTATTTGTGCCTGAGTCCTCAGGTTGCTCTGATGATGATTTTAGGTTACTCTTGCTTATCTCTTCGTAACACATTTTTCTATACTTAGGTGGCTTTGCAAAGGTCAAACTTGCCTGCCATATCCTCACTGGAGAAATGGTAGCTATAAAAATCATGGATAAAAATGCACTAGGGGTAAGTTAAAATTATTTAAAAAATATCTATAGATCAGTTTTGTAAATTAAAACCTGAATTTGCTCTATGTTCTAGTTACTACTTTCATTAGAATGATCTTTCTATAGCTTGTTGGGCTTTTTTAGATTGCAAGTTATGTATAAATCTCTGGTTTTAAAAAGTAATCTTGGCGAAGGGGTTACTTTGTCCTTAATTTAAAAAAAAAAAAAATTTTTTTTTTTTTTTAACGTTTATTTATTTTTGAGACAGAGAGAGACAGAGCATGAACGGGGGAGGGTCAGAAAGAGGGAGACACAGAATCTGAAACAGGCTCCAGGCTCTGAGCTGTCAGCACAGAGCCCGACGCGGGGCTCGAACTCACAGACTGTGAGATCATGACCTGAGGCGAAGTCGGCCGCTTAACCGACTGAGCCACCCAGGCGCCCCATGTCCTTAATTTTAATGCCAGGCCATGGTACATATCTGGTCTGTGGAGTCCATTTTCCTACAGATGTTTCATAGTATTACAGGTGTTTCTGGATATTAATATCTCCTGTACCTTCTCACGATCCCCTTACTAAGTGTTGATCTCTTTTATGATAGATAGTTGTGAGTTCTAGAATTTTATTCAAATTGACGTTCGAAGTTATATCATTAAGTCCTTTTTGTAATCAGCCTCTTGCTCATATACATGGGTGTTTCCAGGACTGGGCTGATTGTTACCTCCTGAAACAGCTCATTCAATATGTGGTTTTGGTTTTAATGTACATAAAGTTTATTGTTTTTATATTAAGGGAAGATGGGTCTCTTTTGATGGTCTTTTGGGCCTATTAAACCCTTTCTAGTGTTTGAAGTCACCCTGAGTGGTCTTTTGTTTCTAATTTTTCTATTGTTGTTCATATCATTTGGTTTCTTAGTTTTGGTCTCCTGCTGAGAATTTACTAGTCTCTTTGTATGTATCTGTGGCTGTTTCTTCTTTTTGTTTAAAAAAAAATTTTTTTTAATGTTATTTGTCTTTGAGAGAGACAGTGTGAGCAGGGAAGGGGCAGAGAGAGAGAGACAGACAGACAGGGAGACAGAATATGAAGCAGGCTCCAGGCTCCAAGCTGTCAGCACAGAGCCTAATGCAGGGCTCAAACCCAAATACTGCGAGATCATGACCTGAGCGGAAGTCTGACACTTAACCTAACTGACTGAGCAACCTAGGCACCACTGTTTCTTTTTTTTGAAGATAAATTAGAAAACAGTAAAAAAATTATTTTTTTCTCTAACCAAAAATCTGAGTGTTAAACATTTTTTTTCTTGTGGATTGAGTTAGCATTATAATTATTAGTAGTGTACCACTGAGTAAAACAACACAAACATTTTATAAATGTTGGTAATTATCAAACATAAAAAGTAACATTTTTTAATTTAGTGAAGATTTTAATAAAGTAAGATTTTTTAATTAGACACATAGGACTTTTTTTTGGACTCCCTTGTTGGAACGAGACAGAATTTAACATCAAGTGTTCATATCTATTTACTTTTATTTTTTTCTTATTTTTTATTTTTAAGGATGTAAGTGTTGATTAACATGAATAAATAAGTCAGAGAGAATGTGAGGAGTTCTAGTACAGCAGTGTCCCTCAATTCTTTGAACTACTTCCAAATTATATGCCAAAATACAGTGACCGAATCAGAAATTATTTCTAATAATCCGTCAACTGACAATTCAGGCTCTCCTTCAATTTTTTTTTAAGTTTATGTATTCATTTATTTTCAGAGTGTGTGCGCATAAGCCAGGGAGGTAACAGAGAGAAAGAAAGAGAGAATCCCAAGTAGGTCCCACACTTGCCAGCACAGAGCCCAAATCAGGGCTTAATCTCACAAACTGAGAGATCATGACCTGAGCCAGGATCAAGAGTTGGAAGCTTAACTGACTGAGCCATCCAGGCATCCCCCTGGAATGCTAACCTAAGGGGTTCTGAGACTGTTTTGATTTTTCTGGACATTGTATTATTCACCCACATCAAACTATCTTTCATAAAACCCTCAAGGCCTTTCTTTATGTACACACAGATAATTTTTTTGTATTTTTCTGTGCTGTTGAACAATTTGGCTATTGGTTGCTTTTGCTACTCAGTATTAAAGCTTTTGTTATTGGTGCTTGGAGCACTTCCAAAATAGGTTTATTGCTCATGTACTGTGTTTTGTCACAGAGTGATTTGCCCCGGATCAAAACGGAGATTGAGGCCTTGAAGAACTTGAGACATCAGCATATATGTCAACTCTACCATGTGCTGGAGACAGCCAACAAAATATTCATGGTTCTTGAGGTTAGTAGTATGGTCTAGAGACTGAAAGGTATTTGGTTTCTGTCTTAGTCCACTTGGGCTGCTATAACAAATATCACAGACTGAGTAGCTTATGAACAACAGAAATTTATTTCTCATAGTTCTGAAAGCTGGGAATTCCAAAATTAAGGGTCTGGCATGGTCACGTGAGGGCCTTCTTCCTGATCCATAGCTGGCACCTTCTTGCTGTGTCCTTAACGGTAAGAGAGACCAAAGGATCTCTCTGGAACCTCGTTTATAAGAGTCCACTTATACACAGATTTTTTTCAGTATGGTATTGTAAATGTATTTTGTCTTCCTTATGTGTTTCTTTTTTCCAGCTTGCTTTATTATAAGAATATAGTGTATAATACATGTAACATATAAAATATGTATTAATTGACTGTTTATGTTATTGGTAAGGCTTCCTGTCAACAGTAGTCTTTTAATAGTTAAATTTCAGGGAGTCAAAAGTTATATGCATATATAAAAAATTTAAAAATAGAACTACCATATGATCCAGTAATTCCACTATTGGGTACTTACCGTAAGAATATGAAAACACTAATTCAAAAAGATATATGCACCCCTATTTTACAGCATTATTTATAGTAGTCAAATTATGGAAGCAGCCCAAGTGTCCATTGATAGATGAATGGAAAAAGAATATATGGTATGTGTATGTACACACACATACACCACACGCGCACACACACTGTGGAATATTATTCTGCCATAAAAAATGAAATCTTGTCATTTGCTACAACCTGGATGGATCTAAAGAGTATAATGCTAAGTGAAATAAGTCAGAGAAAGACAAATACCATATGATTTCGCTCGTGGAATTTAAGAAACGAACAAAAAAGAGACAAACCAAAAAACACTTTTTAAAAAGATTTATTTATTTTGAGAGAAGGAAAGAACAAGCGAGGGAGGGGCAGAGAGAGAGAGGGAGAGAGAGAATCCCAAGCAGGCTCTACACTGTCAGCATGGAGCTTGATGCAGGGCTTGAACTCACAAACTGTGAGATCATGGCCTGAGCTGAAATCAAGAGTCAGACACTTAACTGACTGAACCACCCAGGTGCCCCTCTTAACTACAGAGAAAAACTGATGGTTACCAGATGGGAGGTGGGGGGGGGGGGGGTTGGGTGAAACAGATGAAAGAGATTAAGAGTACTGTATCCTGATGAGCACTGAGTAATGTTTGGAATTGTTGAGTCACTACATCCTACATCTGAAACCAATGTAACATATATGTTAACTATACTGGAATTAAAATTAAAAAAAAAGTTACATGCAGATTTTTGACTGTGAGAATGGTCAGCACCGCCAACCCCTGTGTTGTTCAAAGGTCAACTGTACTTACATACAAATCCCTACATGTATTTTAGGTGTGTGTGAATACGTACATCTGTGTGTTTTCATATATATAGAAATATACACACACCTATATATATATAGGTGGCTTATTAGTTTCTGTCACACAAGTGGTTGCCTACTATAATATTCTGTACCTTTTTTTTTTTAATGCACTTAACATTTTAGCTTGGAGACCATCTGTGTATATTTGTAGAGGTTTTTAATGTTTTTGTTTCACTTCATTTTGCATTTCTTTATTTGTGTATATAAAGTAGGCTGTTTGTATAAATCTTATTGGATAGCATTTAAAAAATTGAGGTATAATTTTTATATGCTAAAATGCACACATTAGGTATACAGTTTGAAAAAGGTAGACATCTATGTACTTCCCACCCTAGCCTAGGGATAAAACATACCCATTATGCCCCAAAGTTTTCTCCTGACCCTTTGAAGTTAATCCCTATAACCCTACCTGCCCACTGTACTTCTCAATGACCAATGATTTGATTTTGGTCACCATAGGTTAGTGTTACCTGTTGTAGAACTTGATATAAATAGAATCATACAGTCTGTACTCTTTTGTGTTTGGTTTCTTTTGTTCAGCATAATGCTTTTTGCAAGTCACTGTATCAATGTATACTCTTTTATATCTTGCTTTTTCACTTAATACTGGAGATTGTTTCATATCAGTTTGTAAAGAGCTTCCTTTTTTTTATGGCTGCATAGAATTCCATTTTATAATGGAATTTAAATAGTGTGAGCATATTTGGGTTGTTTCCAGGCTTTGTTACGAGACAATACTGCTGCAGTGGGTAATCTTGAAAGTGTATCCTTTTTTAAAGATTTGTTTTATTTTTAGAGGGCAGGAGCAGAGGAGAGGGGTACGGTGGGGGGGTGGGGAGAGAGAAAGAGAAAGAGAGAATCCCAGGCAGGCCCCACACTCACCATGGAGCTTGACACAGGACTTGATCCCATGACCCTGGGATCATGACCAGAGTTGAAATCAAGAGTCTGACGCTCAACCGACTTAGCCACCCAGGCACTCCCAAAGAGTATCGCTTTTGATATTAGAGTATATCTGTAGGAACATTTTCTAAATGTGGAACTATGAGGTCAAAAGCTGTAGATATCTGTGATTTTAATTGGTACTGCTAAGGTGAAATGAAATCTTGAAGGGAAACCCCAGTTTACAGAAAGGTAGAGTTGCTCTGGAGACAGGATAGAAAACTTAGAACTTAATATTCTGGTACCTCTTCTCCTGTAGCTTCTTATGAACCTCTGTAGAACTGGGCTCCTTCTGGTACAGACTAAAAATCTCTGGTCTTCAGGATGGAAAAGCAATAATTGCTTCTAGGGTGCACCTGGCTGGCTCAGGTGGTAGAGCATGTGACTCTTAACCTTGGGGTTGTGAGTTTGAGGCCTACATTGGGTATAGAGATTACTTAAAAATAAAATCTTTAAAAAAAATCTTTAAAAAATTGTGCTTTTTTAAAATTGTTTTTGTTTTAGGGAACTACACTAAATATGAGTGCATTAAGATGAGAATGGGTTTTAATACTTTGCTATAAAAATATAAAACCCTGAATGAACTTAAAAATCACAGTGTCAGGGGGTGCCTGGGTGGCTCAGTCTGTTAAGCATCTGACTTTAGTTCAGGTCATGATCTCACAGTTCATGAGTTTGAGCCCCATTTTGGGCTCTGTGCTGCCAGTGCAGAGCCCGCTTGGGATCCTCTGTCTTCTTCTCTCTGCCCCTCCCTGCCTGCGTGTGCATGTGCTCTCTCTCTTTCAAAAATAAAATAAACATTAAAAAAAAAATCACAGTGTTAGTTGGTTCTACTTCTACTTACTGGTCATCAAACTGCTTGAGACCAAGAGCTGTTGTTCTGTGTCCTGGAGTAATTGTTGACCTGTTTGATCGTGACAGTGTATTTTTGACTATTCTTCACTTGGTTCCCTTGCCTATAAGTTGAATTAAAGATATCTCTGAGTTAAGTATAATTTTTTGTTGTAATTCCTCTGAAGTGATTTTTGTCAGTAGTAATCATACCTGCATGCCTCTGTTGTTATTGAAGTATTGCCCCGGAGGAGAGCTGTTTGACTACATAATTTCCCAGGATCGCCTATCCGAGGAGGAGACCCGAGTTGTCTTCCGTCAGATAGTATCTGCAGTTGCTTACGTGCACAGCCAGGGTTATGCTCACAGGGACCTCAAACCGGTAAGTGACTATCACAGACGCTCACCTGAGAGTTCAACGTCATTTACCAGTTTTTACTAGTGTTCTACAGGTTCTTTCTGTTTAGGGTCTATCTTGGCTTTGCTTCTTTTTTTGTTCCACTCATAATGTGTCGCTTTTCTTTCTTTTCTTTTGATTGCCGGTAGGCTTTTTTGGATCTACCTAATTGTTGATATTCTGTATGTCAGTTGTGGGTGACGTTATGAATGTCTTTGTAATCAACTGGGGAATATAAACTTCAGGATTTTATCTCTAGGAAAGAAGAGTTTTGAGTGTTTTCTTTGAGAATATTGTCATTGAGAGTATTTTCCCTTTAATACTCTTTTCCTAACCTCATCTTCCTTTAATTTTAATTCCATTACATCTCAGAGAGGAATAGTTCAATGGAATGAACAGACACTAATTTTCAAGGACAGAATAAAAATGCAAATACTTTTAAGTCTGCAGGCTCTGACTAATATGGATGGTAGTGAACATGGATTTTATGTTACTTGGTATTAGGGCCAGGAATCTAGAATTGGTTGACAAAACATGGCAATGTTACTTTCCTTTTGCCTCTGTTTATACACAGCCCTCTGATTTGAGCTCATTCTTTTGGTTTGGCACACATTGTGTTTGCTTGTAGTTGAATCTCAGGGTACCACAGAGGGGATGGTTTATGCCGAAGTGTCTCAAGGGGAAGCAGAATAGTTCTCGCCATTCCTCCTCTTTCCCTTTCCTTACTTCTTGTCATTTCATTCTTTTTTAGTGATTTTCATTCTGTTGTTCCCAGGCTGCTTGGTATAAACGATCTTAAATCTTATCTATTGGTTTTGCTGCTGCCTGGACTGCATCACACAGAGCCTCCAGCAGCAGGGCCTGCAGGCAGAGAATGTAACTGTGACAGAGGGCTTTAGAAGAGTGGAAAGTGCTTATTTTATGGAAGCAGAGGTCTGCGTTACATTTACTGAATTTGGAAAAGTGTAAAATATTTGTAACTTTGTTAGTGAAAAGCTAGATAGCTCTGTTGTCATCAGCCAGTTCCATTTGCATCATCCTCCAGCTTCTGTTGAATATCTAAGATGGCAGGCCTGTCTTATTGCCAACGTGTGGTGCAAAGCTCAAGACGTCTGTAACCTTATTGGCCAAACCCCAGGAAAACCTTTATTCATCAAAGAAGAAACAATAGAATGGGAAGGCCAAATAGATGATCCCCAGTCATCCAGACTCTCAAGTTCATTAACTGTACAGCCAAAAATCAAAAGTGCAGCAATATATGCTGCTTCAGAAGTATTCATAACTGTTGAGGTAAAGGGAAAGAGAGGAAAAAAAATCTCTGAAATTCCAACCAAAATATATTGTGTTTGTATCTTTTTATTTTTGTCCTTTTTATAATGTTTGCTTTTGTCCTGAATATATATATATATATATTGTATAATGTATAAAGTATTTCCCCCCCAAAAGGTGTCACTCCTTGAATAAAGTCCCACAGAATACTCAAGTTTACTTTCTATTTTTAAAAACTTACTATGGGAAATACTCAGGAAATAAATGTCTTATATGTGGAAAAAAAAATCTTGTTCATTTAGAAACTGTTTTTAGAAATGGCTACAGGTAGGATGTGATATAAGGAAGTCAATATACAGTTATGAAAATATCTTTGTTTCCCCAGGAAAATTTGTTGTTTGATGAATATCATAAATTAAAACTGATTGACTTTGGTCTCTGTGCAAAACCCAAGGTAAGTACAGAAATAAAAATGTATTTATTTCCTTTGTAAATATACCTTTTTAAGGTATTATCTTGCACTGGCTTCCACTTAGCCTTTGTTGAGCGTGGTTGCATCCATTGAGAAGAATGTTAAATTGCATCCCCTTTAGAAGTTCTCTAGATGATTCGAATAGGTAGCCAAGATTGAGAACCACTGCTCTAGGTCCAGGGTTGGCCCTGCTGAAGCCCCCATGGATGTGCTGTGAGAGAATTTGCAGTGCTGAGGTGACATGAGGTCATTACAACATGAATTCTGAATTGATTCTGTGTTTGCAGTTTGAGTATGTTGCCACTAGGTGAAGCTTTTGTTCATTTAGATAGGAGTTTTGGGAATTTAGTGCAAATCTATTCTTTGTTATCCAAATGGTTCTATAACTAATAGTTACGTTTTGAGAGGCAATCCTCTTTCCTTATAAAAGAAGAAGGAAAAAGTCCATATGCACTATTAAATGTATATGGGTATATATTTCCTTAATTTGCACCCCACAGTTTACTGGCGTTCTCCAGCGTACCTTCTCTTTGAGGTGACTTTGAACTTTCCAGCTGCGCTGTCTGCAGAGCTCCTGTGTGACTGCCTATTGGAGGCTTCCTCCTGAGTTCTCTAATGATGGTACTCACAGTCTCTAAAATGAGCTGTCTACACTCATTAGGAATGTTGAAATTGCAGACCTGTCTTAGCCCTTTGTAGTCCCATGATTATTTCCTGCCCCAATCAGAATTAGCTAAATGCAAAGGGAAGCAGATTTTGCCCCTTCGGCTGAATGTCTGATTCTTTCTGATTTTCCTCTCCTTCCCTTGGCTCTTCAGAGATTGTCAGTGGAGCCTTGTGTCTGGGAGCCAAATGCTCTCTGGCATTTTTTTGATCGGCAGTCGTATAAAGATAAAACATACTTTGAGCAGATAAACTGGTTTAAGTCATGTTCTCCACAGGAGGCAGTGGAGAAGGTTTGTGACAGACTCCATTAGCTTTTATTTATGGCTGCCACAGATTCGACCCACACAGACACCATCTGAGAAAGCAGCTTTGGCTGGGAGAGGACTGCCTCTGCTTTCTGCTGAGAAGTTCACTTCTGGGCACGTTGTTGCAGTTGTAAATGAAATTTCGCAGTTTCACAAGTCATTTGCCAGTTGTAGGACTACACAAATGTTGGGTAGTCGTATCATGTTCATTATGTCTTGATGTTTCTGTGCGAGAGCAGAGGATGTCGAGCAGATTCTCATTTTCACAGATCTGGAAGTTCAGGTGTTTTTTATTTGTGTTACGACTGGGTCTAGGAAACAGACTCCTAAGGCACTGTTCTATGTAGCAGATTCCTCTCTTCCCTCTAAGGAAAGAGAAACTTTTCTGTATTTGTAAAGATTTGATATTGGAGATAGAGTCCAGAAAAGAAATAGTCCTTTTTCTTTGAGTACTTGGGAGTGGGCAGACATGGGTGCTTGGATGTTTGTTAAGCTGATTATTTTGTGAATGGATGTCTAGGAGAGTATGAACCTGACTTGATTGAGCTAAGGGGAAGAAGATTTTGTTCATGCCAGGTTGTAGTGGTATTGGAAATCCAGAGAAGAGTAAACTACACGTGTTTGCATGCATATAGCATAGTATGGGGTTGGCTGCACAGAGTCTCTTATTCTTTGAGATAATTCTTCATCTAGTTTCTCTCTGCTTGTGCCAAAGGAATGTTTATCAAGGTTTCAATTTCTTCAGGTGTAATTAAGGAGTATTTCATTTTTTCTTGTTGGCAGGGTAACAAGGATTACCATCTTCAGACATGTTGTGGGAGTCTTGCTTATGCAGCCCCTGAATTAATACAAGGCAAATCATACCTGGGATCGGAGGTAATTATTCATTGATTAATTCAGTATGTAATCAATATACATTTATTGGTGACCTGTAGTGAGTCAGTCATTGTGCACTGGGGATATTACAATAAGGTAAGAAATAATCTTGTTAATCAAAGAGTTCAGTTTATTCAGAGAGTAAGACTTAAAGTAACACATGAAATGAATAACTTGCAATAAATATAATATATATTTTACTTATGAAGCAAAGGTATATTTCTGGTGTCCTTGTTTTGGTTACTTTCGTGTTAAAACAATATGTAGTTTAGACTGGTTAGCCCAGCCAGGTAGAGCACAAGGCCAGAGTTGCAGCCTCAGTTTTCAGAGATGCTTCCTGGTTAGCTCTGAGAAAACTTGGACTTTGTTCATAGCCAGGTAGTTATCTGAGGCCAGCAGTCCTTTGCAGGAGGCCCAGGCTCAGAAGGCCTGGGCACTGCCTGTTTTACTTACCATTAGCTACTGCGAGCCCGTCAGTCCTTTCCGTTCTGTGGAGTACTAATACTGCTAATATTAGTATTATAAGACAAAGTTGAGTTATCAAAAGCTCAGGAAATGCTGGATTGAATAATTTTTTTAGTTCAGGATATCTCTAGATCTTTAATATGTTCTCATCCAATGTGATCCTCTGGGAGGGGAGCATCACAGATAGCAGCTGGCCTTGATTTTACTTGCCTACAGAGTCCATTTTTTATGTGCTGCATCTTTTTTGGAACTAGTGTTATGTTGGAGAAACCTTGACATATGCCCACTTACTTAATTGTAAAAAGAGAAGATGGGAACTGACTTCTTTTGGTGATTTTTGATGTGGATATAATCTCAAACTTATAGAACAGTTGCAAATATGGAATGAGGAACTTCTGTATACATTTAGTCCTATTCACAGTTGTTGGCGTTTTTTTTCATTCTGTTTGCTTTTTCATTCTCTTTCTATGTTTGTATATATGCATACTCTTTTCTTAACCAATTAAGAATAAGTTTTAGACATTATTCCCCTTTATCATTAAATACTATGTATATATTTCCTAAAAGCAAGGGCTTTCTCTTTTATACCTACACTATAGTTATCAAAATCAGGGATTTAACATTGATACAACTTATTTAATTCATAATTCATAGTCACGTGCTGTTAATTGTACCACTAATGTCCTTAGCTATATTTTCCCTCCAGTCCAGGATTCAGTTCAGGATCACGTATTGCATTTAGTTGCTGTGCTCCTTTGGTCTGCTTTTTCATTTTATGAAAAAAAAATTTTTTTTGAATGTTTATTATTTTTGAAGAAGAGAGAGACAGAGTGTGAGCAGGGGAGGAACAGAGAGAAAGGGAGACACGAAATCCAAAGCATGCTCCAGGCTCCGAGCTGTCAGCACAGAGCCTGACACGGGGCTCAAACTCACAAACCATGAGATCATGACCTGACATGTCCGACCTGACAAGTCGGATGCTTAACTGCCTGAGCCACCCAGGCACCCCATCCTTTGGTCTTCTTTAATCTGGAAGAGTTCCTTATCCTTTATCTTACTTGACCTTGACATTTGTGAGGAATCCACTTATTTTGTAGAAAGTATCTCAATTTGAATTTATCTGATGCTTATGATTAGATTTAGCTTATGCCTTTTTGGCAAAAATACCACAAAGGTGATACTGTGGCCTTCTCAGTGCATCATAGGAAAAGGAACAAACTTTTGCTGAGCATTTATTATAGTCCTGGAATCATGCTAGATCCTTTTATTGTTCAGTTGTGGTATAAATACATATTACATAAAATTTACCATCTTAATTTTCTTTTAACTATCTTAACCATTTTTAAATGTACAGTTCAATAGTGTTAGGCACATTTAGGGGCACCTGGGTGGCTCAGTCGGTTAAGTGCCTGACTTCGGCTCAGGTCATGATCTCATGGTTGGTGAGTTTGAGTGACCCATCAGGCTCTGTGCTGGCAGCTCAGAGCCCAGAATGTGCTTTGGGTTCTGTGTCTTCCTCTCTCTGTCTGCCCCTCCCCTGCTGATGCTCTGTCTCCCTCTCTCTCTCAAAAAAAAAAAAAAAAAAAAAAAAGAAATAGTGATAGGCACTTTTATATTGTGCAAACAATCTCCAGAGCTCTTTTCATTTTGCAAAATGCAACTCTATACCCATTAAATAATTATTCTATTCTTCCTTCCTCCCACCAGTGGCAGCTACCCTTCTATATTCTGTCTATATGAATTTGACTACTCTAGGTACCTTATATCGTGGAGTCCTACAATATTTGTCTTTTAGTGACTGGCTTATTTCACTTCACACAGTATCCTCAAGACTCATACATGTTGTAGCATGTGTCAGAATTGTTTTCCTTTTTTTTTTTTTCAAACATTTGTTTATTTTGGGAGAGAACGTGCGTGTGCACAGGGGAGGGGCAGTGAGAGAGGGAGAGAGAGTCTCAAGCAGGTTCTGTGCTGTCAGTGCAGAGGCTGACATGGGGCTTGAACCCACAAACTGTGAGATCATGACCTGTGCCGAAATCAAGAGTCAGATGCTTAACTGACGGAGCCATCCAGGCGTCCCAATGCTAGATGCTTTTTATAATTTTCATTTAAATGAAATCCAAAAATCCTTTGGAGTGAATACTGTTATTCATTTCATTAAAGTAAGAAGTTGAAGAAACTGAGGCTCAGAAATTGCCTTCACAAGGTCACACACCTGGTAAACAACAGGTCAAGATTTGAACTGAGGGAGGCTTCACTGCATACCTGTACATTCTCTTTCTCTCTCTCTTCTAAATTATATGGTAATTTTTTTTAAGTAGGCTCCACACCCAATGTGGTGCTTAAACCCACGACCCTGAGGTCAAGAGTCACATGCTCTACCAACTGAGCCAGCCAGGCACCCCAATAATTTTTAATAGAAGTTTAAAAGCATTTTTAACCGCTTTTATTTTAATTTTTTAAAAGTTTATTTATTTTGAGAGAGAGAAAGAGAAAGAAGGAGGGGCAGAGAGAGAGAGAGAGACAGACAGACAGACAGAGAATCCCAAGCAGGCTCCATGCTGTCAGCACAGACTCCCCCCTACACTGACTTGATCTCATGGTCTCATGAGATCATGACCTGAGCTGAAACCAAGAGTTGGATGCTTAGCCAGCGGAGCCACCCAGGTGCTCCTTTCCTTATCTTTTTGTTTAACCTCAGATATAACCTCTCTGTTGACCTCTTCTTGTGGCATTTGATGAGGCCATGCTAGCCCAGTATTTCCTGTGCAGCCTTTTTGCTTTGAATTGAACACCCTGGTCAAGGGTGCCATACTATCCAGGCTGAATTTATAGATCAATTATTTGACATCTCTGAGTCATAAATAGTTAATTTCTGACCTCCTGCAACTGGGAAGAAAAAAATGAGGTGTTTGCCTGAAAGTAGATCATTCACTTGGGGCATCTTAATAATTTGATGTGACTTGGTAGACAGGACTAGGCATTAGATTTGGGTTACTTAGTATAGGTATTACTTAGATGTGATGCCGCTTGAGTTATTTTAACTCTTGTTTCTCTCCTCTTCCTACCCCTCCTGCCTTAAAAAAAAAATGCTGCTCTTTTTACCTCTTAAAATTTTCCTAAGGCTCAAGTGATAGTGGGAGCTGTGATTTCTCCTCAGTCAGCAGCCGTGTCATTATTGACTAAGGCCAAATACCACTTGAATTAGTAGTTCGTGCTTAGGACTCACGGGACACATGGATATCTTATACAAAGGTTAAGCTCCTTTCTGGGATTTTGAGATTTGTAGGGGTGTTTGTGCTGGCAGGCTAATTTCTAGCTTCTATATTTGAGAAGTCAATCGTTGAACTTTATTAAGTTTTCTTTACGTAGAGAGGAATTTACAGCACAGCTTAGTTACATTTGTAGGTTATCAGTAGTAAATTTTAAGGCTTGTTTTGACATCCTCATGCATGTTTATATAACCCTCAACAGCACTACAGAATTGTCTTTCAGAATCAGAGACCCGGCCTCATCTCCTTTCTTTTTTTTTTTTTTTTAATTTTTTTTTTTTAACGTTTATTCACTTTTGAGAGAGAGAGAGAGAGAGACAGAGGGTGAGTAGGGGAGGTTACAGAGAGAGAGAGAGACACAGAATCTGAAGCAGACTCCAGGCTCTGAGCTGTCAGCACAGAGCCCGACGTGGGGCTTGAACCCATGAACTGCAGATTCATGACCTGAGCCCAATCAGATGCTCAACCAACTGAGCCACCCAGGCGCCCCTCATCTCCTTTCTTATCATACCCAATCCAGCCTAGCCAACTGGGGATTATTTTCTATTGAACATTACAGTCCAACACTGGGAGAGAGTGCACTGAACTAAAAGTCGGGAGACCTACCTGGGTGGCCTGCCATTGACTGGGTGACTTTGAACAAGCCTTCCTTTCTGGGCTTTAGGTTCCTTGTCTGTAGAACGAGCAGGTTGAATTGGATGATCTCTGCACCATTTTTCAGCTCTGTGAAGATTCTGTTAAGTGTACTGTCGCTTAATATGTCTGTAATATGTTCTCAATTTTTAAAAAATTATTTCTTTCTCCCACTCAGGCAGATGTTTGGAGTATGGGCATACTCTTATATGTACTTATGTGTGGCTTTCTACCATTCGATGATGATAATGTCATGGCTTTGTACAAGAAGATTACGGTGAGTGTTACAAGGCATGCATAGAATTTCACTGTAACAGTTCTGTTAACTATTTGCTTCTATTTATAAGGCAAAAACAGGCAGAAGTAATGTATGCTGTTAGAAGTCAAGATGGTGGTTACACTTTGGAGGAGGGGAGTGATTGGAAGAGGGGTATGGAGGGGGATTCTGTTCTTTCTTGATCTGGATGTTGGTTATGTGTGTGTATTCAATTTTTGAAAACTTGCCATGGTGGACCCTCAATACGTATACTGTTCTGTATGTATATTATACTTCTGTAGTAAAATGCTTAACAGAACAAAAACAAATGGGAACACAAACATGGAAGATGATTTTTCTGGTAACAGTTTTTACTTTGTATCCTGAAATGATACCTTAGTAAGTTACTGTGTTAAATCACATTTTTCTGTTGGGTTCTGATAAAATAAGAAACTGCTTCTTTTTGAAGGTAACATTTGGCTTTAAGGTTTAATAAAACCATAGTTAAGAGTGCTGTAGGCTTTGTTAAAATCATATATATCAGAGACAGAAAGATTTGTGGTTGTGGGGCTTGGGGATGGAGTGGCAGTGGGGAGTAACCGTTAATGAATACAGGGTTTATTTTGGGGGTGATGAGAACATCCTGGAATTATATGGTGGTAATGATTGCACAACTTTATGAATATAAAAACTAAAAATCACTGAATTGTACACTTTTAAAGGGTGAATTTTATGTTTGTGACTTAAATTCAATGTAAAAAACCTCTCAAAACCATATATACCAAGGAAACAGTAAAATTCATTTTAAAGATTTAACATTCAAAGCAAGCTAACACAAGAAGATATCTAAAGAGGAAGAAAGAACACCATTTTGTATCCCTGGCAAACCAGGATCAGACCAACAGGGCAACTTCCCTGTGTGTGACTTGAATTCAGTTCTGTTGAACAAATATTTCCTGAAGGTCTTCTTTGTATAAGATACTGGAAGGCATGAACAAGAATCTGTGAAACTTGTTCATTGTCCACCAGGGCCTGATTTCTTGTTGGAGACAGATACAAGGTTATCTAAAAAGGACAAAGGGTCAGGGATGCCATATTATTACAGAGATATAAATGAATGAGATACAGGAATGGGTGAGGGGTTTGGGAGAACATGTTAGAGGAAGTGAGGTTTGAGCAAGGCTTTCATAAGGGGTAGAAGTGCTTCAGAAAGGGATGTGGGAGAGAGCATGTTTGGTAGAGTAGACAGTATGAGCAAAGACAGAGGATAGGAGAAGCATGGGGGAAGATGGTCGGATATTTTATGTGGCTGGACCACTGGGTCTCTAGCACCCTTTAGGTAGGGAGACTACCTAAATCAACTCGCATTTTGGGGACACAGTACACTGAATTGAAAGTGGTAATCCCAGTTGGCTCATTGCTTGCCCTATAGAACAAGTTTAAAGGCACTGAGTTCAATATTCAATTTTTAAATTTACTTAATAGTTATTTCCTATATCCCCTTCTCCCAGAAAAACCTTTAAAATCTATGCCAAAATTAGAAATGGAATTGTAGTAGTTTCAACTCCTCGAAGGCTAGGAGTTCTAATTCTGCAGAGTCAAATGGAAGTTAGGTCGACATAGCTGTTACCACTGCTTTGGGGAACTGTGTGCATATGCTTCTTCTTGGGAAGGAGAGATGGATGAGGCAGGAGGCTGGAGGCCAGCTTCCTGGGGCTGGGTGGGGTAGCCAAGACAGCCTGTATTTCCTCCCATCCCCTCTCAAGAAGCCCCCGCTAAGCTTCGCAGGGTAGCAGTTGTTGCTTTGGCTGAACTCGCTCACTGTGGCCACAGTTCTGACTACAGAGAGCCACACCCTACTGTGTCAACAGCAGGATACGGGAGAGAGTAGTGTTAGGATCGCTTCGTAGCCTCAGCTTGCTTTAACAGAAGTAGAGTGGGAAGGAGGCTGGTCTTTGGGCAGTTCAGCAACAATTTTCCAGTTACGCTTTTTTAGAAAAATATTAGGTTGGCCTCTTCAATTATTCACTCTTTTTGCTACTCTTTTCTGTAAAGCAGAGCTATGTTTCTCGCTCTGAAAATAATTTTAGTATTATAAGCTACTAGTATATTTTACTACACTCTTTTTTTGGGCATTCCATGACAGAGAAATAAACTGACAGACAAATTTCTCCAAAGATGAACTGGAATTGGATCTGTTAGGTGGTGTAGCATGAAATCTTACACCTTTTAGAATTCTAGAAAGTGTGGGGACACATAATCATAGAATTGCACTGTTGGAAAGGATCTTATAAATCATGTTTTCTCACCTCTGCTTTTTGTTTCATATTTAAATCTTGACTAAAACATCTGCCTTAGCTTTGTCCATGTAATTTCTCTCAGGGTGGGGGAAGCCTTAGATACTGGATGTAGAACGGTGGTTCACAACACTGGCTGCACATTAGCCTCACTTGGCTGCTTTAAAATATATTGGGTCCAGCCCCCAGAGCAATGAAATCAGAATCTCATTGGTATTACTAAAGTCCAGGATCTCTGCTTTCTGTCTGTGGCCAGAATTTGGCAAGTTACTTTGCCTTTCTGAACCTTAGTTTCTTCCCCTATAAAATGGGTAGAATGATAGTTTTTACGGTATAGGGTGGTTAGGGTTAAATGAGTTAAGCCATGCACAGTATTTAGAGTAGTGCTAAGTAAATGTTAGCTAGTATTATTAACATACCTGTCTAAATTTGGTTTGCCAGTATTTTGTCCAGAACTTAAAATTTGTTCAGAGATTAAGATGTACTTTTCTTTCTCAAACTGTTTTATTTGTTTGTTTTTGTTTTCAATGTTTTATTAGCCACATAAAGTTAATTGAAGGGTTTTCTCCCATTTACTGGTTTTTTTTTTTGTTTGTTTTTTTGTTTTTGTTTTTTGGCGGGGGGAGAGTTTAAAATTAGTACTTTTAGTTCCTTTGGTGTCTTATGGAATGTGCTTGTAAGTCCATCTCCACCAGGGTCTTCTTTATGGGAAGCTTTTGAAGTAGTGTGTAAGTCTGATCAGAAACTTTCCAGTGGCTGCTTTTTCATCTCACTCCAAGTATAAGCCACAGGTTGCGCTGTAGGCTGTAGGCTTCAACCCTTGTGAACTGGCCTCCTATTAACCTCAGTGCCCTCATCACCTACTATTCCCCTCCTCACTTGCTCCGTGTACCTGTACTCCTTGTTTCTTTTCTTTCCTCAGTGGTTACTTGAATGCGCCAAGCATGCACCTGCCTCAGGGCATTTGCACTTGCTCTTTCTTTCACCTGAAATCGTTTTGTCCCATATGGTTGCTTTGTGCTCTCCTTTCCTTCAGGTCTCTATTTGAATGTTCTTTAATTAGAAAGGCAACCCTACACTGTATACTAACTAACTTGAATTCAAATAAATTTAAAAAAATAGAAAGGCAACCATTCATGTGTGTTTGTTTGTACTTTTGTTTATTTATTTTTTTTATTCATTCATTCAGTGTTCTTTCAACTTTTGAAACAATTAAATATTTATTGAAAACCTAATCTGTGCAGGCATTTTCTAGATACTTGGAATATATCACTGAGTAAAACAGATGGAAGATCCCTGCCTTCATGGAGTTTATATTCTGGTGGTAGGGATATAGAAAAAAAACAATAAACACACTAAATAAGTAAATTATATTAAAAGATGCTACTTGCTTTGGGAAAAAGAAAAAAAATTGAGCAGGGTAAAGAGTAATCAGAACAGATTCGGGAGGTATGGAGGAAAAGGGGGGCAAGTTGCATTATTAAATATTAAGTAAGGTGGTCAGAATAATCCTCACAGAGGTGAGATTTGAGCAAGACTTGAAGGAGATGAGAGTGTTAGTCAGTGGATATCAAGGAGGAGAATGTTTCAGGCAGAGGAATTGGCAAAGACCACTAGCTAGAAGCACCTACTGTAGTCCAGGGAGGTCAAGAGCGCTGGTGTGATGGACTGAGAAATCAGGAGAGTCGTAGGAAATGAAGTCTCAAGAAATAGGATATCCAATTGTCATTGGGCTTCATAGCATGTCATAAGGACTTTGGCTTTTTCTCTAAGTGAAACAGGGAGCCATTGGAGGAATTTGAGCAGAAGGGTGATGTCTGGTTTAGGTTTTAATAGGATCATACTGGCTACTGTAGGAAGCAAAAGAGAACTAGGGAGACCAGTTAGGGTATTGTAGTAATATCCTACAGATAAGAGATGGTGGTGAGAATGGTTGGATTCTGGGTTTCTTTTATATTAAAAAAATGTATTTAATTTAAAATGTAATTAAAAAAATTTTTTTAAAGTTTATTTACTTTGAGAGAGAGAGAGAGAGAGAGAATCCCAAATGGGCTCCATGCTCAGCACGGAGCCCAACATGGGACTCAATCCCACAACTGCAAGATCATGACCCTGGGCCAAAATTAAGCACTGAACCACCAAAAAATTATTTTCGCTTTTATTTTTTTAAATGTATTTATTTTTTAAAATTTATTTATTTTTGAGAGAGAGCATAAGCAGGGGAGGGGCAGAGAAAGATGGAGACACAGAATCCGAAGCAGGCTCCAGGCTCCGAGCTGTCAGCACAGAGCCTGACGCAGGGCTCAAACCCATGAAACCGTGAGATCATGACCTGAGCCAGAGTCAGATGCCCAACCCACCCAGGAGCCCCCCCAAAATTATATTTATGTATGTATGTATGTATGTATGTATGTATTTTTAATGTTTATTTTTGAGAGAGTGAGACAGAGCATGAGCAGGGGAGGGGCAGAGAGAGAGGGAGACACAGAATCAGAAGCAGGCTCCAGGCTCTGAGCTGTCAGCCCAGAGCCCGATGTGGGGCTCGAACCACAAACCATGAGATCGTGACCTGAGCCGAAGTCAGACGCTCAACCAACTGAGCCACCCAGGTGCCCCAAAAATCATTTTTAAGTTAACAGAGTAAAATTTACTTTTTGTGTATGTGTACAGGTCTACAAATTTTAACATGTATCTAGACTCGTTTAACCACCACCACAGTCATGACACATGTTTAGACTAGTCCATAGTCTTTTGAAGGTATAGGTAACATGATTTGCTGATAGATAGGATGGGAGAAATAACCTCAGCGATTAGAAAGTTGGAGCTTCCATGTACTGAGATGGGGAAGACTCTTGGTAGAGCAGGTACAATCAAGAGCTCAGTTTTGGACACAAAAAAATGTGCCCAATTTGTCTAATTTCTCGAAGTTATTGGTATAAAGTTATTTACCTGTGACAGAGTATCAGAATTTTATGTACTTTTTCTGCTTATACTCATATAAGGAATTATGTATTTTATCTCTTTATGCTATTCCCTTTCCAGTTTTTTCCCACAGATGGGAGCATACAACAAACACTGCTCTGCATCTTGTTTTCCTCCCTTCACAGTGGGTCTTGGAAATCATACCCCTTCAGAACAGCTCAGAATAGAATCGAGGTATATACATGTACCTTAATTTTTTTAACCAGTCCTAGGTTAATGGACATTTAAGTAATTTCCAAGTAGTCATTTTTTGTACGTTGTGGATAGATCTGTAAGAAAATTCCCTGAAGAGTTTCTGGGTTAAAGGGTATGTGAATTAGTAATTTTGATAGATATTTCTAAATTGCTTCCTGATGAAGTTCTATCAGTTTTAGCAATAGCATGAAAATGCATGTTTCTCTATATCCACATCAATAAAGTGTACCTTTTTTTTTTTTTAAAGTTTCTTTATTTTGAGAGAGAGCAAGAGTGAGTGCATGCACAAGTGGGGGAGGGGCAGAGAGAGAGGGAGAGAGAATACCAAGTAGGCTCTGTGCTGTCAGCTCAGAACCCATCATGGGGCTCAGTCTCACAACTGTGATATCATGACCTGAGCCAAAATCGAGAGTTGGATGCTTAATCAACTGAGCCACCCAGGTGTCACTGAGGCTAATTTTTAACAATAATGTGCATAAGTCTGTATTTCAAATAGTCTTGGTAATTTCAGGGTTTGAGACAACTTGTTGGATTTGTTTAGGTCTTTTTTTTTTTTTTACTTTGTGTTTTGGCTGGTGGGCTCACACTAACCAATGAGGTGTTAACTCTGGTATTATTCACTTGTGCTTATATTCCTAGTCTTTAATCTGTGGGTTTTTTTTGTTTTTTTTTTTTACAAGAATCTTTATAAGCCATTTGGCTGTTTTGTGAGGATTTAGTTTAAATTAAGTACTATGATCTGTAATTAATTTAACTGGGCTCAGGTAAAGCACAGTACTTTGCAGTATATGGAGAATGGTGCAAGATGGAGCCACTCTCTGTCTGATGTCACTCTCAGTCAAGGAAGAATTACCATATATTATAGGTTATATAGGACTAGTGAAGGTGCCAGTGCCAAATGATATAGCAAATATTAATAAAGAGTAATTTTTGTTTTTAGATAGAATATGAATATAAATAGAAGTCCTAATACACTCTTCCCACATCTTACTGTATCTTTTTTGTACATAAATTTTAAAATTTTCATTGCTTACAAATAGTATTTGTCTTGACTTTTTTCCATACCATTATTTATTTAGTTATTTTTATTGAATTGTAATTGATGTACAATATTATTAGTTTCAGGTGTACAACATCATGATTTGACCTTTGTATACATTGCAAAGTGATCACATCAATAATTCTAGTTATCATCCATGACATACAAGTTAATACAATATTATTGCCTGTATTGCCCATTTTGTACATTACATGTACTTATATTACATGTACATTACATGACTTATTTTAAAACTGGGAGTTTGTCCTTCTTGATCTCCTTCACCCATTTTGCACTCTCCCTCAAGCAGCTCTCCCCTCAGGCAACCATCCATCTATTCACTGTATCGATGAGTTGGGGTTTTGTTTTGTTCTGTTTGTTTTGTTTTTTAGATTTAAGTAAAATCATACAATGTCTTTCTCTGACTCATTTCATTTAATGTAAAAACCTCAAGGTCAATGCTGTCACAAACGGCCAGATTTTATGCTTTTTTATTGCTGAGTAGTATTCCATTGCATGTGCATGCATGTGCACGCACACACACACACACACACACACACACACACTCTTTATTCATCTGTTGATGGACACTTAGGTTGTTTCCATATCCCTGCTATTTGCTAATTGCAAATAATGCTGCAGTGAACATAGGGGTACCTATATCTTTTCCAATTAGTTTTGTTTTTGTTTTCTTTGGGTAGACACCCAGAAGGGGAATTATTGGATCATGTAGTAGTTCTGTTTTTCATGTTTTGAGGAGCCTCCATATTGTTTTCTATGGTGGTTGCACCAGTTTATATTCCCACCAATGCTGCACTTTTTTCTACATCCTTACCAAAATTTGTAATTTCTTGCCTTTTAGGTAATAGCTATTTTGACAGATGTAAGGTGATATTTCATTATGGTGCATGTGCACTTGAGACAGATGTGTATTTTGCTGTTGTCGGATAGAATGTTCTATATATGTCTGTTAGGTATATTCAAATGTACCTAACAACAAATGTCTGTTGTTCAGATCTACAGTTTCCTTATTGAATATCTGTCTTTATGATCCACCCAGTGATGAGATTTGGGGTGTTAAAATCCACTACTATTGTATTTCTGTCCATTTATCCCTTCATGTCTGTTAGTATTTGCTTTATATATTTAGGTGCTTCTGTTTTAGATGCACAAATAGTTCAATTGTTATATCCTTTTGTTGGGATTGACCTCTTTACGTAGTGTATCTTCTTACATTCCTTCTGGGGTGCACATGCCCCACCTTTGAAGACCACCATTCAGGGAGAATGGATGGTTGACTCTATATATTCTTTTTTTTTTTTTTTTTTTTAAGTTTAAGAGAGGGGGGAGGGGCAGAGAGACAGGGAGAGACAGAAAATCCTAAGCAGGTTCTGCACTGTCCATGCGGAGCCTGATGTGGGGCTTGAACTCACGAACCATGAGATCATGACCTGAGCTGAACTCAAGAGTTGGATGCTTAATCGACTAAGCCACCCAGGCACCCCGACCCTGTATATTCTTTAGTAGACCCTCAATTAATGTAATCCCTCTCAGCCAAGTTATTGAGTGTGTCAGTAAATTAGGGATTATCGTCCCTGGAAATTTCCTGAAGTTATGGCTATGCTATAGCAAAAGTGACTGTCAGTATAACCAGGGCTAGGATTGACATTCTTTTGTGAACATGGAGTCTTCTAAGGATACTTGGATTCATGATAATGACTGTTTGGGAATTTCAGTAAGACATTATGCCATAAAGGATCACTACAATGATTTTATCCAGGAAAAGGTTTGAATTCTCACCTTGGCTGTACAAAGTCTTAATAAAGATATCTGACTTTGAAAAGTCTAATTTCTATATACTCCGTAGATAATACACCTAGTAAAACAAAACGAGGTACTGTATGGATTTACCAACTATAAACTTTAGAATAATTTTAGAATAATTTTAGAATAATTTTATTTTTAGAATAATTTTAGAATTTTAGAATAATTATATCTCTTCTTTATAGTGATGAGTATACAGGCTGTAATCTTTGATTTGCAATGTTAAAACGATGTAATCCACATGTAAGGACATTACTTGGCAGGAGGGCATGCATTCAGCTCTTCCAAGTAATATCCAGCCATTAGGGGCAAGTTAAACAGAAGAGGTAGGTGGGCCAAGGATTGAGGGGGGGATATATTGTTGTCTTATCCTATTGGAAAATACTGGTTGATCTGTCAGGAAATTTTTCCTACGGACCCTGACTCAAGTAAGTAGCATGATGCAAAATCCTTACAGATATGTGAATAGCTGGGAATCTGTGTTGCAGCTTAACTTATTCCTTTCTAGGGTGCTAAAGGCAAGGAAAGGTTGGTTGAAACTTCAATCAGTCTTCTTGGCCAGGTGATATAAAGTAGAGGATGGCAAACTATGCTACAAGCCAAGTCTGGCCCACCACCTGTTTGTTTAAATAAAATTTTTATTGGAACATAGCCATACCTGTTTGTTTATGTCATCTGTGGCTGCTTTTGCACAACAGTGGTGGAGTTGAGTAGCTGTGACAGAGATTGTATGGCTCACAAAACCAAAAATATTTACTATCTGTCCCTTTTCAGAAAAAGTTGGCTGACTCCTGGCTTAGTTGTAGTGACCTGTAGCAGAATGATCTTTCCCAGAGCCTGCCTGGTCTTTTCCTAGAAAATTGGTCTGAAATGCCCAGGCTTGTAGCTTATCAAGAGCTGACATTTAGTTAGTTTTTTTTATAGTGAGACATTTAGTTAATTGTTTTTATAGTGAAAAACAAAGCATCTATGGTAAAATGCTAAAACAGTACTAAGAAGTATATAGTTAAACCCCAAAACATCCTGCTCACCTAGCCCTCTGTTTTCTTCCACAGAGACAACTAGTTAGAAATTTCTTCTATACGTTTATAAGAATTATTTGTACTTATGCAAATCTTTATATATCTGTATATATCCTTTGGGATTATATAATCTGCACAGTGTATGGATCTTGCCCCCTCCTCCTCTTTAATTTTAATACTTTACTTTGAAGATTGTTTCATATTGGTACTTAGCAGCATGTGTAGGTTTTCATTGTTTGTTTAATGGCTGCATAGTATTTATTGTGAAATTTCCTTTATTCTAAGTTTGTGGACGTCATTTAAAAAGTTTTTTAATTACACAAGTAGTGTGTGAAAACATTCTCCGTATAAAGAACTAAAACATCACTGGTAACTGAAGTTCTCTTGGCCTCTCACATAGGTAATTACAGTTAACACTTTGGTTCTTCCAGATGTTTTATTTCTATTTGTAGTCATTTATATTTTTTTCTTAACGTAAATTGTATCATACTGATATTATTTTATATCTGTCTTTCTTTACTCAATATTGTATGTGCCATTGTACATATAATATGAACTCATTTTTACAAATAGTTTAACCATTTTCTTGTTGAACATTTTAGGTTATTTTCTAATTTTTTCACTAATATAAGTGATGCTCAGTGAGCATCCTTGTGCATATCTTCTTGCATATACGTACTGAGTAGTAGAATTGCTGGATCCTAGGGTATGACATTTGAAAACTTAACCGATATTGTCAAATTGTGCTCCAGCCTTTTTTTCCCCACATTACACTTCCACCAGCAGTGGTTGAGAGTAGCTGTTTCCCCATGCTGTCTTTAACATTATTATTTATAAAAATTTTGGATATTTATAAAACTTTTGGATCTTGGTCAGTTGAATGGGTGAAAATGGCATTTGATTTTTTAAAATTTATGCCATCTGATGTTTTATTCATGGCTTTAGTAATTAGAGTTTGAACAGAGTTCCCATATATTCCTCACCCAGTTTTCCTATTATTAACATCTTACATTACTATGGTACTTTGTTACAACTAAGGAACCAATGGTGGAATATGACTATTCACTAAACTGTTTACATTATTTCTGTTTCACTAGTTTTTCCCTATGTCCTTTTTCTGTTCTAGGATTCTTTCAGAATATCATATTATATTTAGTTATCATATCTTCTTAGCCCTCTCTGATCTGTGATAGTTTCTAGGGATCTTTTATTTTTAAATAAATAATGACTTATTTATTTTAAAACAAGTAATTTGTTGTCCTAAGACTTCTTACTCAATAGTCTATCACTTTCCTATTGATTTGAAAGGATAGTTTTATTATATATTGAATTTCTACATTTACTATTTTTCATGGTTTTTAATTTTCTGTCTATTTTTGTCTGATACATAAATTATTTTAGTTGCTGTATCTTTATAATACCATTTCTTTAATGTCTCGTAGAATTAGCCTTTCCTTATTCTATTTTTCCTTGGTGTATTGTTTGTGCCACTTTGCATGTTTCTTAAATATCTCTAATCCAAATTGTCAATTAAAAACCTGAATAGAATAAGTGTTTTGAGAATTGGGTTTTGGTCTGTATAAGGTACACTTAACCTAGGTTTTGTGGTCTTATCCACAACGATAAACTGACTATTAATGCCTTACTGAAATTGAACTTTATCATGATGTTCCTCATTTACCAACTTAACTCTAAACTTGGCTTTTTTTTTTAAACCTGTCTGGACCTAAGTGTCCATACTGTTTATTTGCCTTTGCTTGCTGCTCTTTCAAGTTCACATTTATGTGGCAGCCGTGGCATCGGTACCCTTGATTATTAATATATTATTTCACTGCTACAAGGTGAATGTATCAACACGTAATAATCTTCAGTGTTCTTTACATTTATTTGTTTGTTTATTTTAATCCTTTGGGAGGGTAATTTGATATTTTTGGTAAATCAAATATTTCTTCTGTGGAATAAATATGGTATAAAATGTCTAATTCTTGTTCCGTAGAGATTTAACCTTCCTAATTAATATTATTTACTAATGCTGTACATTCTTTGTTTCCCCTACTCTGAATTTCATCTTTTAGTTTTTCATGTATTTGCAAGTTGAAAATTGATTCAAATTAGGACTTTTATGCATTATTGTGGAATTTAATTTCACACATTATAGATTTTGAAATTTATTGTAATCTTGGCTCAGAACTATTGTTCCGAGGCACGGTGTAATACAGTCTGCTGGTTGAATCTAATTAAGGTGTCGTATCACTCGCATGCAGTATGTATCTTTGTCTAGAATGTTCTAAAATTCCTCAGTTGGGAATAACACTTCCTTCGGTTCTTGGTCGATAGAAAACCCCAGCAATATTTGATATACTATATGTAACTATTTAAGAAGCAGACTTTGTTTATCTTTTGCATTTTTTGATTATTTTAACCAAAATGCTCAGTTGCGGTTTCTAGCATGATTACCGACAGATTGGGCATTAATCTTATTAATGTCACCTATATTCATTTACCATCACTGTGTTCAAAGACAAGCATGACCATACTCCAGTTTGGGGTACACAAATATTATAGAAGTATAAATAATTTAGTAAATGAAAGTTGAATAGCTTGCAAGTAAAATTGCTTTCTAACAAGTATAATTTATAATTTTAAAGAAAATGAGCACATTATCTTTTTATGAGATTATATTTTACAATTATTGAGTTGACTATATACTGTAATTATGTGTTGGAGAGATGGCCTGCTTTCTTACAACCATGTGAAAACGAGCAATTTCAAGCTGTCTAGAATTCCCAGGATTATCTTGCTTGGCCCACAGGGTTTTTTCCCCCCTCTTTCTTGGTTTCTGTCTCTGTTACCCATTTCTTGCTCTCATTTGCAAGGTGATCGTCCCTTAAATAAATAAACAGGAATTCTCTAAAGACTGAGCAGAAACCAGGGTTAAGTTGCACAGCCCTGGCCGACAGGGCCTTTTGTGGACATGTTCTTCTCCAGCAGAATTGCTTGTCTCGAGGTCTTTTCTATTTGCTCTTTGCGTATGCTTCCAATATTTAAATAAGGAGCCTTTTCTCCCTGTTTACGTCTAGGCTTCCTTAGACTTTCCAGCACAGTACAATAGAATAAGTATTGTATGTCTCTCCTAGTCCCATCTCCACCCCTTTTTACAGTGTTTTCAATTTAGGCACTATTGACATTTTGGACTACATGATTCTTTGCTGTGGGGGCTGTCGTATGCATTGCAAGAAGTTTAGCAGTGTCCCTGCCCTTTACTCAGTAGATGCCAGTAGTAACTCCCAAGTCATGACAGTAAGAAATGTCTCCAGTTGCTAAGAGAGTAGATCTTAAAAGTTTTCATCATAAGAAAAACACTAAGCAAACAAAACTAGTAACTATGTGTGGTGATGGGTATGAACTAAACTTATTGTGGTAATCATTTCATAATATATACATATATCAAATCATTATGTGGCACACATAAAAAAGTCTCCACACAGTGCTAGATGTCTCCTAGCAGTGGGGAACAAAATCACACCAGCTGAGAACCAGTGCCTTATGATATTGAACAAATGCTTGAATTCCCTGGCTGAGACTTAGATTCTTCATCTGTGTTATGTGGTTAATAATCCTTGCTTACTGCACAGGTTAAAATACAATAAAAATGTATTTTAAAGGATCATGTACAAATAAGAGGTTGGGTTAGGCCTGGCAGCATAACTCGGCTCTGAATTCCGTTTCTGTCATATCCCAGTGCAGAGAATGAAGCTAAGAATGTCAGGTCTTGGTGATGGGTCACAGGCCTCATGACTTCCAGTAGATGGTACTCTGCAGAGCTCTTCTGTCCAAACAGGGAAAGTGGGTGGGTACACTTCAGGAAGTTAAAAGGAGCAGTGCTTGACTAGATGATGTATGTGTTCCTTCCCAGGCTGTCTGGTGGCAGCTGCAGTGGGGCAGGGCTCCATTGGGAGGACATGTGGCATTCCTCAGAATGACTCTAGCCTTTTCCACGATACTGAGTATTTAGCACTCTGGCGTGCATGGTTTTTGGCCAGCCTACCCATCTCTGGTCCATTACTATTTTGGGCATCCCTATCTCCTTCCTATGTATTTCAGGTTCAACAAACATTTATTGTGTCTAATGTGCAAGGCATTGTGTTGAGTGCTTTCACATATTCTCTTTTACTCCTTTTATAATCCTATAGGTGGAATTACTTGTTTCACAGGTAGTAGCAACAGTAGTGGTAATACTAGTATTAGTAATAGAGGCAGCAGTAGTAGAAACTAACATACATGGAGTTCTTACTGTATGCCTGGCACTGTGCTCAGTGCTTTTCTGTATTAAAGCACTGAATCCTAGCAACATTTTTTTGTGTGGGCACTATTATTTTGCTTCTTTTTACAGGTGTGGAAACCAAGGCACAGTGAAATTCAAAGGCTCATCCACACGGCTAGTAAGAGGTAGATTTTGGATTCGAATCTAGGCAAATTGTCTCCAGAGCCTATTTTCTTAGGAAACAATGTCAGAGAGATTAAGTAACTTGTACAAGTTCATGGAACTACTATGAAGTAGGCTGGGATTCACATGATGACTCCGGTCCATCGCCGTTTCCAGCGTGCCAAGCACCACACTTATCATTCACCTGTTCTTGCCTCTTTCTGGGTAGGATAGCTTCTCTGGTGCTAACTTATAGCACAATAAGAGGATCTATTAGAAGTTAGGTCATGAATTCAAGATGGGATGATAAAAGGGGTGATAACAAGAGGCAGAGAGGAACTTGGAATCAGCCTGGTGGAGCTTTTCTTATTCAGTACTTTGGTCTGGAAGGTACTTTCTGAATTTAAAGTCATAACATTTCTTTTATTTTGATAGATCTGGTGATGGGCCTATTATCTGTGTTGGAGCAGACCAGAAAGGGCCAGAACCTAGAACCAGACTTATCCCCAGGGTGGGCAGGTGCTGGTGGGAGAGAAGTATGTGAGGAGTTAAACCCTTATAGATGGTGTATTAGTTTCCTAGGGTTGTTGTAACAAAGCACTGCAAGGTAGTGCCTTAAAGTAACAAAAATTTATTCTCTCACAGTTCTGGAGGCTAGAAGTCCAAATCAAGGTGTCGATAGGGCCATGTTCTCTTTGAAGGTTCCAGGGGAGAATCCTTCTTGGCCTCTTTCTAGCTTCTGGTGTTTTCTGGCAATCTTTGGAAGTCCTTGAATTGTAGACGCATCACTCTAGTCTCTGCCTCTGTCTTCACATGGCCTACTTCCTTGTGTGTTTGTGTCTTTGTGTCCAGATTTTCCTCTTTATAAGGACACCAGTCATACTGAATTTAGGGTCTACTCCTACCCAGTATGACCTCATATTAATTTAATTACATCTGCAAAAGACTCTATTTTAAAATAAAAATGCATTCACAGGTTCTGAGTGGACATGTGTTTTGAGGAGCAGCATTTAACCCAGTGCAGATGGTATCCAGGGAATAAGCAGCAAAAGGCTCCACAATCAGCTTGAGGGGAGACCCACCAGAGTACATGGGGGTTCTGACCAGTGAGTGAAGCATGACAGAGAATGTCTAGGAACAGGTTGTGATCAGAGATTCAGCTAGGTCAAAACCATTTATTTGATCAGTGTAAGCAGATAGGAGAGGCTTTACCCTAGGCCGGTCTCTACTTTCTTTAGGACAATGGCAAGAGCAAGCCAAACTGTTTGAGAGAACAGGAAAATGATCAGGTTGTTAAGAAAGAGAACAAGTTAAGACACCCAGGATTTGAATCATGAGAGGCCTTGGTCTCAGGAATAAGGAAAAGCTCAGGCATGAGGGTGGGACCAACTAGGTCAGGGCCAGTCCCTCAGCAATTGACTTACTGCTCAGTCCTAGAGAGTTGGCAGAAGCAGCTAAAAATCCCCACTTCCTAGGGATGGGCCTGGAGGCCAGGCGGCATGGAGCAAGGAGTGAATGAAAGTCTTTATCAATGTAATTTGGAAACAGATTGTCAGTTTTCAACACTGGCTAGTGTTAAGGTGCCCTAGTAAGGTGGAAGTAATAGTGGGCTCTCTGGATGATACTGAGTGCTGGACAAAGGATCTTGAAAAACTTAATGATATTAAATGTCATTTGTAAAATGAAAGAAAGCTCTTATCCTTCCTGGGAAACACTTTGTAAGGTTAGCCTCTCTGCTCTCATCAGAGAAGCTGAGTCAGAGACTGAGTTGTTTTGACATTGACACCTTTTCTTTTTTTAAAAAAATTTTTCTTAATGTTTGTTTATTTTTGAGAGAGAGAGAGAGAGAGAGAGAGAGAGCAAGCACGAGTTGGGGAGGGGCAGAGAGAGAGGGAGACAGAATCTGAGAGGGAGAGCTTCAGCACAGAGCCCGATGCGGGGCTCAAACCCAGGAACCCTGAGCTGATGTTGGATGTCTAACCGACTGAGTCACCCAGGTGCCCCATCGATACCTTTTCTTTTAAAATTTATTGCTTGATAATGCTTCTTTGGAACTTTGATTATTTCTTTAATACAATTAAAATCCAGCCTGCCATGTAGTTCTAGGACTCTGAGCAACCCATATTGTGTCTGTTTCTCCTCTTACCTTGGAGTTGGGCTGATTTCTGTGAGGATTGTGTCCTAGACAGCTTATAAGAACAGAGAACCCCAATGCTTGTGCTAGTCAATGGCTTCTCCATCTACCTGCCTCTACTCTTCTAGCCTTATTTAAACACTAGGCTTTATGCATGCATGTGCATGTTCATGTGTGCTTGCCTTTGTCTCCCTGGATGTATATCATGTTTATTTCATTTTTATTTTTTTTTTTGAGAGAGAGAGAGGGCGTAAGTGAGTGAGGGGCAGAGAGAGAGAGAGAGAGAGAGAGAGAGAGAAGTGGGGTCCACCTGAAGCGGGCTTGTATTCACCCGAACTGGGGATCAAACTCGCCCGATATGGGACTTGAGCTCATGAATCGTGAGATCATGACCTGAGTCGAAGTCAGATGCTTAATGACTAAGGCACCCAGGTGCTCTTGTATATTATATAACTCAGGATCCCTTAAAAAAATTTTTTTTTGACATTTATTCATTTTTTGAGAGAGAGCATGAGCGGGGGTGGGGCAGAGAGAGAGGGAGACACAGAATCCGAAGCAGGCTCCAGGCTCCAAGCTGTCAGCACAGAGCCTGATGTGGGACTCGAACACACAAACTGTGAGATCATGACCAGAGCTGAAGTCGGTCTCTCAACTGACTGGGCCACTCAGGTGCCCCTCTAACTCAGGATCCTTATTCAGTGCATTTTGTCTTCTGTCATTAGTTTTGGTGACCCTCTGGAATTTGCCAGTAGTCTATGTCCCTTAGTTCCCAAAATTATCATAAGCAATTCTGTGATGAATGTTACTGTTCATATGTTTTATATACCAAATTGTTTGCTTAGGATAAATTGCTAGAAGTGAAATTGCTGGATCAAGGATATGCAGTTTTGAATGTTTTTTTAAATGTATTTCACAATTATTCTCCGGGAAAGCTTATATTCTCTAGTTGTATATATAAGCCCTCTTGTTCCTGAACTCTTAGTAATACTAAATGTTTTTCTTAAGTTTGTCAGTTTGATAGATAACAGATGGTACCATATTCTTGTTTAAATTATTACTTTTTAATTACTTGATTATTTGGACATATTTTCATGTTTATTGGGCATTTAAAAGTTCTTGTTTTAGGAATTACCTGTGAATAGTTTTTGCTCATTTTCCTTTGGAGTGTGCTTTTCATCCTCTTCCTTCATTTATTAAACATATATTAATTGAGTACCTTTTCTGTGCCAGGGCCAGGTACTGTTCTTTGTGAGCAGCCCTGATAAGATCTCTGTGATTAAGGAGCTTACATTCTATTGTAGTGAGACAGAAAATAAACAAATATGTAATATGATGAGTGGGGATAAGGACTGAAGGTAAAGTAGGCATGAAAGGGAGGTAGCAAATGATTGTGGGGGATGCTGTGTTATGAAATGGGTCATGGGAGTCCTCACTGACACCACTAGTATATAATAAGTGGAGACCTGAAGATAAAGGCAAAAGCTCTGCTAATTTTGGGGGAAAGCATTATAAGACAGAGGAGACAACCAGTGCAAAGGCCCTGAGGTTGGACTGTGTTTGACATGTGACCATAGTTTGGTGAATGAAGGGGAGAGTTAGGAGGCGAGTCTGAGAGGCAGACTCAGCAGCAAGGAGTTGAATGGATGTGGGGATGTAGAGCATGCATGCAGGGCTTTGGAACCAGAGTAAGGTATTTGGATTTTATTCTGAGTGATCTGGGGGAGCACTGAAGAGTTTTGAGTGGTGAAGTGGCATGTTTTAAGAGATGTTTTAAGAGAACATTGGTGGTAGTAAGTGGAGACTAGACTGGGAGGTGGTCAGTAGTGGAATCTGGAAGATCAGTCAGGAGCCTCTTGCAATATGCCAGATGGGAGACACTAGTGGTGTGGTGGAAGTGACAAGTGATTCTGGATAGATTTTCCAACATAGAACCAATGGATTTTGCTGATGGAGATGATGTGAAGTGTGAGAGAAAGAGGAGTTAAAGATGACTCTGGTTTTTGGCCATTTGAGGAGATGGGGGAAATGTGGGCAGAACAGGTTGGCTGGTAAAATCTTAGTGATTTGTAAGAGCTTTTTATGTGATGAAGTTTATTAATATTTAGTCATTTAGGTGGAAAAAGTTTTTTTCCCTCAATTTGTTGTTAGTTAACTTTGTTAGTGCTGTTTTGTTGTACAGAAATGTCAACTGTTAGTCTTTACAGGTTTTGGTTTTGCTGTCATGTTTAGAAAGATTCTAAAATAATCACCTAGTCTTGATCCTCTATGGTTTTGTATTTGCATTCACTCTTTAATCTGGATGGAGTTAATTTTGGTATAAGCTTAATTAAAATCTTAATTTTTTTTTTTGGCATTTTTAATTTAGGTTTGTTTTATTTAAGTTTAATGTTAATTCCATGCTGTGTTTCAGTAAGAACAATACAGATTCTGTATCTGTGGCTCCAGTCAGATATCCAGTAGTACAAATTAGCTTCAGGTTACACATACTGAACAAAAGAGGTTGAGCGAGCGAAGTAGGGAAGGGGGGGCCCAGGGGGGAGAGGGAAGGAGAAGAAACAAAGAATTGAACACGCATGCAGGCTTTTCCATATCACCTTCAATGCTAACCTGCTTTAGAGGGAGAGTAAAAGTAGGCAAGAATGAGCAGCCACGGATTGTTGAACTGTTACCAGCACCATGCTTTTCAGCAACATTTCAGCAGAGTTTGAAACACTTTTTACAGCAAAACCATTACAACTCTCCGAACAACTTTTAACCACCTCAAGCTAACACCCAATTAATTTTAAACATTGGTATAAAATTCAATTTAAACAATTAGAAAAAGGAAAAATAATACCACAATGCCTCATAGTGTGATTAACCTCTCTCTTAGATGCTCGCGTCACCTAGAAGTCTAATAGCTTTCAAATATCATTTCCATTTCTAATGGTGATCTTGCCCCACCTGGCAGGAGACAATACAGTAATGCTGAAAAAGCCTCTGTGCAGTCCTGTTAGTGTCTTAAAGAACCTAAAAGCTGGGACCAGTAAAATCCACAGAAATTCACTCTTGCCTTTAAGAACTTTTGAAAACGGTTTAAAAAAAAAAAAAAAAAAAAAAAAACCAACAGGGCAGGAACCTAAATTCGGAGACCAAATGTAAAAGTCAGATTTGGTGGTTCTCAGTGACAATGGGGGAATTTCCAATGGGGGTGGGATGGGAAGGAATGGGGTGGTCAGAGATGGTTTCTCTTGTTGGCTTTTATGTCTCACTGATTTTCATCTTCCACATCCTGCAGCGCTTCTTTATTCTGCTCTTCACCATCACCCTGCATGTCTGAAGTCCATAGTGTCAGATTATCACGTAACAACTGCATGATAAGTATAGAGTCCTTATAGCTTTCTTCACTCAGCGTATCCAGTTCTGCAATTGCATCATCAGAAGCTGCTTTTGCCAACCTGCAGACACGGTCAGGGGAATTAAGAATTTCATAGTAGAATACGGAGAAATTGAGAGCAAGACCTAAGCGAATAGGATGCGTTGGTGGAAGTTCTGTCATTGCAGTATCACTAGCAGCTTTATAAGCCACTAGGCTGTTCTCCGCAGCCTCCTTCCTGTCATTTCCTGTGCAATCCTGTGCCAATCCTGGCAAATTCAGCCAGATACCTGTGGTAGTCCCCTTTCATTTTATAATAGAAAACCTTGGACTCGCCAGTGTTAGCTGCTGGAATGAGGTGTTTGTCCAGTACATCCAGAATGTCACAACAGATTAACTTTAGCTCAGTCTCAACCATTTGCCGATATTCCCGAATCATTTTTAGTGTGTCTTCTCCTCCCTTGTTTTCTTCTTTCTGTTCAGTGCTGCTGATTATTCTCCAGGAAGCTCTTCCTGGCTCCAATCACATTTTTATATGCAACAGATAGGAGCTTTCTTTCTTCAACTGTCAACTCCACATCCATCCCTGCTACTTTCTTCATCGATTCCACCATTTCATCGTATCGCTCAGCCTGCTCGGCCAGCTTCGCCTGGTACACCAGATCCTCCCGATTATCCGTAGCGGAAGTGGCTCCGGAAGGGTCTGCGCGACGGCTGGAAGCGGATAGAGTCTCCGACTCTCTCAGCCTCTCGCTCCGTGTCTGGGCAGCAAAAATGGCGGCGCCTCCAAATCTTAATTTTTTTCAAATAATTAACCTTTTATTCTAGCATCATTAAACAGTTTGTTCTTTACTAAGAGAAATGATTGTATCATTGCCTCTGAATTGGGAAAGAGGGGTATGTGGCAAGTTGTGTAAAAAGATATTTTATTACATATTAGTGTTTGGCAAGCCCCTTGTCTTATCTTTGGCTGATGACTTGGTGCCTATAATTTCTGATTATCCTAGATTGTAAACATTTGTCTCCTGAGTCTCTTTGATCCCCAAAGAAGGTACGTGGCTTAGAAAATGGCTTGCGTCAGTTTCCCTCATTGATTGTGAATTCTGTCCTGTGGATGAAATGTGACCTGTTTTTAACCACAGCCTATGACTTGCCACCAAATACTATTTTCTACTACTTAATTTTTTGTCAACTGATAATTGTTCTGAGATTATGAACTAAAATTTGCTCTAGCAATGCAAAAATTGACTACAATGTGTACTTGTTGTCCATTTAATCACACTACAGATTCCAAAGCCCTCCACATTTATGTATTCCATACATTCTCTCTGCTCTAGTCCTTCTCTGATATGTGGATAATTTAGAGGGGACGATATTTAATTTACTGAATTTTCTTCTTTAGGGTCAGAAACATAGTTCCTATGTTGTTAATAATGTTTACCAAATCTTATAGTTGGGTTAAGTCTTTAAGCTTGGAAGTACACCTCCAGCATTTTGTTACTTAGAAATTTATTTCAAGGCTGATTGAACCTAAATCTCTTAACTGTTTCTTTGTTTTTTTGTAGCGAGGGAAATATGAGGTTCCTAAGTGGCTCTCTTCTAGTAGCGTTCTGCTTCTTCAACAGATGCTACAGGTAAACTTTGTTATTTATACTTAAATAATAGAAGTCTACTGCAGTTGTTTGATCCAACTTTAAGATGTCTGTGGTGCTGCTGTATTTGGAAGACAACACCGTTTTCCTGTTAGCTTAAAAAAATTCCATTCAGTATATCTACTGCCCTCTACTAGATGCTTTCTTTTCTTTTTATTTATTCTAAAGTTTATTTATTTAAGTAATCTCTATACCCAGTGTGGGGCCCGAACTCTCATGACCCCGAGGTCAAGAGTTGTATGCTCTTCCAACTGAGCCAGCCAGGTGCCCCTTTTTGAAAATGTATTTTTATTATTTTTTTTTAAGTTAGATGTTTTCTTAATTATGTTGCAAATGCATTTTCTTTTAGACCTCTACCATGTCTTTGCTGATGTGGTTTTCCTTCCTTTTTCTTGAGCATTGTCTGTTTTCTCTGACTAACTTGACCACCGTGTTCCATTTTCTTGTTCCCGCTCTTGCACATTAAGTGTATAGTAGATAGGGAATAAATGCTTGAATGAGCTGATACACAGTCAAGTGGACCCTATGACCTAATGCGATGATTCTCAAGCTTTAGCACGTATCAGAATTGCCAGGGGCTCATTGAAACACAGACTGCTAGGTGCCACCCTGAGAGAGTGTCTGATTCAGTAGATCTGGGGTAGGACTAGGAATTTGCCTTTCTAACAAGCTTCCAGATGCTGCTGATGCTGTTGGTCTTGGGACCACACTTTGAGAACCACTGATTTAGGGGAATGGCTTCTGAGGTCTAGGTATCTACCCTGGCAATCAATAGGCATGCCACTAACCTGGTTCTCATCTGTGAAATGGGGATTCTGACACTGGCCTTACTGCTATGTAGTGTTATGAGGGTAAAATGAGATAAATAGGAAACACTTTGAAAATAGGAGTACCTTATTAGTGCAATATTTTTTTCATTATTATGTATTCAGAGTATCTTCCAGTTTTTCCATCTATTAAGCCATCTCCAGTTTTTATTCAAAATTTACTTCAGGCTCACCCACCTTGATTAAGTAGGGCCAGACCACCAAATCTCCATAATGAGATTGAAAACACCTCATCTTTCTTCTGGACTCCAAAAAACTTAATCTTTGTTGATTAATTTTCCTCTCCTCACATTTGAAAATTACAAATGGAAAAGAAAGGTGTGCTTTTCAACTTGTTCTATGTGATTGTAAGCTCATCAGAGGTAGAGATTGCATATTCACTATGAATGCCCTGCATTGTGGCTGCTTGAATATTAAATTGGTGAATATTTCCTGTGAATAGGTTTTCCAGCAAAGAATATTACATCATACAATAGATTGACTGAACTTCATGAATAATGTCCATACCAATGAAGTTCATGTTTGTTAAACATTTATCTTCTAAGCCCGTGTTGGTTGCTATAGTTTTCTTGCCTCTATTGCCTTTTTTAAAGAATTTATTCCAAGGCCATTTTAAGGTCTTTGACAGCGTTTTTGTGATGATAAAGTTTACATCTGTTCTGATGAATTTTGAGTTCTCAGGAGTAAAGGAGTTCTGTGTTCCCTATTTGAAATGTTAACCTCTAGCTACTTCTCAATGGCCACTAGGTGGACCCAAAGAAACGGATTTCTGTGAAAAATCTATTGAGCCATCCCTGGATCATGCATGATTACAACTGTCCTGTTGAGTGGCAAAGCAAGAATTCTGTAAGTAAAATGAAGTCTGGTAGAATTTTTCAAAAAACCTTGTTTGATCTTTCTGTGGATTCAGGAACTACACTGATGTGGTTTAAATATAAAAGAAAATGTAGTTTGTAGACTTGTTCATCAGATTGGTGTTTGTGAGGCTTGTAACCTAATTCTATATTTGCCTGTTAATCTCTAGGACAGTGGCTCTTAACTTAGGCCACACATGAGAATCATTGGGACCTTAAAAAAAAATGTCAGGGCATCTGGGTGGTTCAGTTGGTTGGGTGTCTGACTTCAGCTCATGTCATGATCTCATGATTTGTGAGTTCGAGCCCCGTGTTGGGCTCTGTGCTCACAGCTCGGAGCCTGGAGCCTGCTTCCGATTCTGTGTCTCCCTTCCCTCTGTCCCTCCCCAGCTTGTGCTGTCTCTCTGTCTCTTTCAAAAAAAATAAATAAATATTAGAAAAAAAAAAAATGCCTGTGCCCCATCCCAGAACAATTAGTGGATATTTTTAAAACCTTCCATGTGTTTCTTGCCTGTAGTCAGGATTGTGAACAGTGCTCTGGAAACCAAAGCAAGTTGCCTAACTCTGCCAAATCTATTTATTTGTCTATAAAAAGCAGATTAAACCAGTTCTGTCTACTTCCCAGAGTAGTTATGAGGTTATAGTGGTTCTCAAACTTTTAAGTCGGAGGACTCCTTTATACTCTTAATATTTATTGATTGATTCATCTAAAAGTAACAGTAGCGAACCTATTATATTTTGTCTCAAATTAATATCTTCTGAAAAATAACCTTAAAAAATAAATGTAGCAAAAAGAGTAGCATCTTTGCAAGCTTCTTTGTAGTCTAGCTTGATAGAAGACATTTGGATCTCATCTGCTTCTGTATTCAGTCTGTTTTGATATGTTGTTTTGATTGAAGCATATGAAGAAAAAGCCTCACAGATATGTACTAGGAAAAGAGATAAACACTTTAAAAACTTTTTCAGATAATTAGGGATATTCTGTGATAGTCCATTAAAACTTGACAACTGGTAGTTTCTGAAAGGTTAGTTGATTGTGGAATATGAAAGCACATCAATGAAGCTGTCGTACTCTGTTCCATTCAAATCCATCGGTCTGTCCATTGGATTCCTTCCTCATGTAATATTATGCATTGGTCATTTGGAAACTATTGGTTCATTGAGTTATGCATATCTTCCAAATGTTAACACCTTTCAATCATACACTAGAAAAAAATCATATTCCTTTTTTTAAAGTTTATTGATTTGAGAGAGAGAGAGAGAGAGAGAGAGAGAGAGAGAGAGCGAGCGCACACGTGCTAGTGGGGGAGGAGCAGAGAGGGGGGGAGAGAGAATCCCAAGCAGGTTCTGTGCTGTCAGTGCAGAGGCTGATGCAGGGCTCGATTCCACAAACCGTTAGATTGTGACCTGAGCCGAGATCAAGAGTTGGATGCTTAACCGACTGAGCCATCCAGGCACCCCAGAATCACATTCCTTAAAATCACTATTGATCTCATCAGAAAAGTCTTTAAGATTTGGAAAGCTGTTAAACTAATAGTGGCAGATACAAAGTTTCCAAAATGTTAATTTTTGCTTGAAAGCTCAAATTATATCATTGGCAGCAAATACTGTCAGTTTGTTTTCCTTGAAGTGGCAAATTCATTTTGTTCATTTTTGAGAAAATGCCAAATACCCAAGTCTAAATATAGTTTGCCATTGTTCTTTCAAGTAAAAATGGTGTTTTATGAAGAAAACAGGTAATTCAACTCATAACTCAGTTACACAGGCACTTTTCCTCTAAGAACCATCATATTTTGGTATACATAAGTGCTTTATGCACAGTTCCCATTTTGTCACACAGAATATAAAAAATACATGTACTCAGTGTCCAAGATTTAATAAAATTAGTACTTTTTCCTGCTTCATCAATGATATTCTTTTTTTTTTTTTGAATGTTTATTCATTTTGAGAGAGAGAACGTGCATAAGCTGAGGAAGGGCTGAGAGAGAGAATCCCAAGCAGGCTCTGAGCTGTCAGCACAGAGCCCAACGTGGGGCTTGATCCCACAAAACGTGAGATCATGACGAGCCAAAACCAATAGTCGGATGCTTAACTGACTGAGCCACTCAGGCGTCCTACATTAATGATCTTTTTAATTGAAACTGACTTAAAAAATTTTTTTTTGAACTGTAAGTGCATGACAAAGAATATAGTATTTTAGTATAGTTTGGTGCCACTGCGTCGATTTGTACTAAGGCACAACAGTGTTATTCATCATTGCTTTTGCACCATCACTGCAAATGTTAACATTGTGAAAAATGAAAAACAGTATTATTATAAAAAACAGTTTTGACCTTGGAGATCCTCAAGGGGTCTGTGGACTACACCCTGAGAACTAGTCTAATATATATATGAAATATATATATGTGAGTTATTTAAATAATTATTATTATATTAATATTTAAGTCTTTTTTAACCAATAGCAACTTGAACTTGGCAAAAATGTGACTATTGCAAAAGGATATGTGCTTTGATATTAACTGTTAGTATGTAAAATAAAATCTCAAAATTTAGTGACTTAAAATGATTATAACCTCTAATTTTGTGGATCAGCAATTTGGGTTGGCTCAACCAGGCAGTACTTGTGCCCGTCTTACCTGGGTCACTCATGTGTCTGTAGTCACCTGTGACTTAATTGTGGCTGTATGGTCCAAGCCTTACTCAGAAGATCAGCTGTTTGTGCTGGCTGTTTGTGGGGCTGCATTGTGTGCAGCAGGCTAGTTGGGGCTTCTTGAAATGGTGGCTGGATTCCAAAAGAGGCAAGAAAGTGGGAAAGCTCTAATACTTTTCAAGCATTTTCCAAGTCTCTGCTTGCATCATGTTTGCTTATATCCCAGTCACCAAAGTGAGCCACATGGCAAAGCCTGGAGCCACTATGAAAGGTGTACCATTCTAAGTCCAAACAATTCTTATCCCCTATGTATAGATAAGGAAATCAAGAAATGAAAAATAATGACTTAAAAAATAAATTTGAAAGAGTGGCATTGCTTTACATCTTTGCAGATTAAGTCTGACTTAATAGAAGACACTTGGATTTGTATCTGCTTTTGCATTCAGTCTGTTTGCATTCTGTTGTTTTGATTGAAGCATACGAAGAAAATGTAGCCTCACATAGGTATGTGGTTAGAAAAGTATTTTAATACTTTAAAGGAGAAGTATTTTAATGGCCTTTTCAGATAATTTGGCATGTTCTCTGATAATCAGCTAAAACTTAGACAGCGTAGTGGGGTATGTGCATGGGTCAACAGAATAGCTTGGATGTTTCTCAGACATGTCACAGTATGGACTTGGTACAGCTGTGAGGTATTTGCTTTCTGGAGTAATCACCTTAATACATGCAGATACTCTTCCCAGTGGGCTACCTGGTCTTGGAAAAATAAATGAAGCTTGTTTTTAGCTTCTTCTTACTAGTTTGCCCACTGTTAGAAATCCCTTCTGATTCTCCTATGACTGTCAGCTCCTAACGTTTTTCTTCTCCATGTTCCCTTCAGTCCTCCAGGACATCTTTAGTATTTATTGAGCAAATGCAGTTAGAGAGGCAACTTAATTCTTTTTTTTTTTTTAAGTTTTTATTCACATTCCAGTTTGTTAACATACAGTGTAATATTAGTTTCAGGTGTACAACATAGTGATTCAGCACTTCCATATAGCACCCAGTGCTCATCAAACAAGGGTACTTCTTAATCCCCATCACTTATTTAACCCACCCCCCCACCCACCTCCCTTCTGGTATCCATTAGTTTGTTCTCTGTAGTTAAGAGTCTGTTTCTTGGTTTACCTCTCTCTCTCTCTCTCTCTCTCTCTCTCTCTCTCTCTTTCTCTCTCTCTTTCTCTCTCTCTCTCTCTTTTTTTTTCCCTTTGCTCATTTGTTTCTTAGATTCCACATATGAATGAAATCATGTGGTATTTGTCTTTCTGTGACTGACTTACTATGTTGTTGCAAATGGCAAGATTTCATTCTTTTTTAATGGCTGAGTAATATTCCATTGTATATATATATATATATGTATATGTGCGTGCGTGTATATATACGCATGTGTGTGTATATATATATATGTATATATATGTGTGTATATATATATACATACGCATATATATATATATATACACACACATCTTCAATTGATGAATTGATGGACACTTGGGATCTTTCTGTAATTTGGCTATATGCTGCTATAAACATTGGGATGCATGTATCCCTTTGAATTAGTATTTTTGTATTCTTTGGGTAAATACCTAGTAGTGTGATTGCCAGATCGTAGGGTAGTTCTATTTTTAACTTTTTGAGGAACCTCCACATTTTCCACAGTGGCTGCACCAGTTTGCATTGCCACCAACAGTGTACAAGTGTTCGCCTTTCTCCACATCCTTGACAACACCTGTTGTTTCTTGTGTTACTGATTTTAGCCATTCTGAAAGGTGTGAGGTGATAGCTCATTGTAGTTTTGATTTGCATTTCCCTGATGATGTGCAGAGTTGAGCATCTTTTCACATGTCTGTTGGCTTTCTGTGTGTCTTCCTTATAAAAATGTCTATTCATTTTCCGCCCATTTTTTAATTAGATCATTCATTTTTGGGGGTTTTGAGTTTGATAAGTTCTTTATATAATTTGGAAACTAACCTTTTATCAGAATATGTCATTTGTAAATATCTTCTCCCATTCCCTAGGTTGCCTTTTAGTTCTATTGATTGTTTCTTTTGCTGTGCAGAAGCTTTTTATTTTGATGTAGTTCCAATAGTTTATTTTTGATTTTGTTTCCCTTGCCTCAGGAGATATATCTAGAAAGAAGTTGCTACTGCTGATGTCAAAGAAGTTACTGCCTGTGTTCTCTTTTAGGATTCTTATGGTTTTAGGTTTCATATTTAGGTCTTTAATCCATTTTGAATTTATTTTTGTGTATGGTGTAAGAAAATGGTCCAGTTTTATCCTTTTGCATGTCGCTGTCCAGTTTTCTCAATAGCATTTGTTGAACAGACATTCTTTTTCCCATTGGATATTCTTTACTGCTTTGTTAAAGATATAATTGTGGATTCATTTCTGGGTTTTCTCTTCTGTTCTATTGAACTGTGGATCTGTTTTTGTGCCGGTACAATACTGTTTTGATTACTATAGGTTTGTAATATAACTTGAAGTCTGAAATTGTGATGTCTCCAGCTTTGTCTTTCCTTTTCAAAGTTGCTTTGGCTAGTTGGGGTCTTTTGTGGTTCCATACATAGTTTGGGGTTGGTTCTAGCTCTGTGAAAAATACTTTGGTAGTTTGATAGGGATTGCATTAAATGTGTAGATTGCTTTGGGTAATATAGACATTTTAACAATATTTGTTTGTCCAGTCAGTGAGCATGGAATGTCTTTCCATTTCCTTGTGTCATCTTCTTCAATGTCTTTCATCAGTATTTTATAGTTTTCAGAGTACAAGTCTTTTATCTCTTTGGTTAGGTTTATTCTTAGGTATCTTATGTGTTTTTGGTGCACTTGTAAATGGGATTGAGTCCTTAATTTCTTTTTCTGCTGCTTCATTATTGGTGTATGGAAATGCAGCAGGTTTCTGTACATTTTTATCTTGTGACTTTAGTGAATTCGTGTATCAATTCTAGCAGTTTTTTGGTGGAGTCTTTTGGGTTTTCTATATACAGTATCATGTCGTTTGCAAATAGTAAAAATTTGACTTCTTCCTTGCCAATTTGGATGCCTTTTCGTTTCTTGTTGTCTGATTGCTGTGGCTAGAACTTCTAGTATCATGTTGAATAAAAGTGATGAGAGTGAACATCCTTGTCTTTTTCCTGACATTAGAGGAAAAGCTCTCATTTTTCCCCATTGAGGATGATATTAGCTGTGGGTTTTTCATATATGGCCTTTTATTATGTTGAGATATATTCCCTCTAAACCTACTTTGTTGAGGGTTTTTATCATGAATGGATTTGTACTTTGTCAAATGCTTTTTTCTGTGTCTACTGGTCGTATGGTTCTTATCCTTTCTCTTACTGATGTACTGTGTCACGTTGATTGATTTGTGAATATTGAACCAGCCTTGTAACCGACTAATAAATCCCATTTGATCGTGGTAAATGATTTTTTTAATGTATTGTTGAATTTCGTTTGCTAGTATTTTATTGAGAATTTTTGCATCTATGTTCAGCAGGGATATTGGCCTGCAGTTCTCTTTTTCAGTGGAGTCTTTATCTGGTTTTGGTATCAGGGTAATGCTGGCCTCATAGAATGAATTTGGAAGTTTTCCTTTTTTATGTTTTGGAATAGTTTGAGTAGTATAGGTATTAACTCTTTAAATGTTTAGTAGAATTCTCCTGTGAAGCCATCTGGTCCAGCTCTTTTGTTTGTTGGGAGTTTTTGATTACTGATTCACTTTCTTTGCTGGTTATTGGTCTGTTCAAGTTTTCTATTTCTTCCTGTTCCAGTTTTGGTAGTTTATATGTTTGTGGGAATTTATCCGTTTCTTCTAAGCTGTCCAATTTGTTGGCATATAGCTTTTCATAATATTCTCTTTTAATTGTTTGTATTTTTGTGGTGTTATTTCTCCTCTCTCATTTGCGATTTTATTTATTTGAGTCTTTTTTTGATCAGTCTGGCTAGAGGTTTATCACTTTTATTAATATTTTTCAAAGCACCAGCTCCTGGTTTCATTGATCTGTTCTATTTTTTTTTTTTTTTAGTTTTTATATCATTTATTTCTGCCCTAAAATGTATTATGTCCTTCCTTCTGCTGGCTTTAGTCTTCATTTGTTAATCTTTTTCTACCTCCTTTGGGTGTAAGGTTAGGTTGTTGAGCAGCAACTTCATTCTAACAACTATCAACACTGAGAGCCTAAGAAAAGCAGAGCGTGCACGTGTGAGAACGGTGCAGTAGCAGGGCGGGGAAACTGGGATGTGCCCCTTGTGAGGTGGAGGGAGTGGGTGGTGCAAATGCCTGTGTTCAACCATTGGGGGTCATTGTTTCTCCATGTGTGGGAGGGCTTTGCATGTCTTCTCAGCCATAATCCTAATAGAGGATCCACTATACTTGCAGTAGAACAGATGCCTAAATGAAGAAGGTCTCTGATTTCACCAACACAAAAATTATTTTAAATTTGGGTGCAGTATAAAGTAAAATATATAGTTTTGAGTGTTCAAAGAATTTGTAAATTTTCTTATATCTTAGTATAGTAATTATTTTTTACTGAATACTTACTATAATCATATAGTGTGCTATTATAGTAAGAACTCTCTATGTATTATACCACAATGTAATACAGAGCCCTTAGGGTATTACCTATAAGAGTCAGGTGATATTCTATGGCTTTGTGTTTTTAACTCTTTTAATTCATTTAATCCACATACCAACCCTCTGAGGTAGATAGTATTGTTGTCCCCATTTTGCAAATGAAGCAACTGAGACACAGAATCATAAGGTAACTTCCCCAAGATCAAACAATTAGTAAGTGTAGAACCAGGATTTGAACCTAGACAGAAGGCCTCCAGAATGAAATGGATCTGGTAGGTCAAATAATTCAAATTTAGGGCCTGCATCCTGCATAGCTGTGGCCTTTGTGACGAGGACCAGGCCATGCATCTGGTTTCTGTTGAAATAGCTATTGGAGCAGCGTCATGGAGAGGTGGCACTGTGGTGTGACAGAACAAACTCTGGGCTAGGAATGAAAAATGCCAGTCTTAGGCACATCACAGGAATTTTTCTGAGTATTTTCTCACCTCTAATGTGGGTATTCTAACATCAGTCTCTTGTGTATATTTGGGTTATATTTTCCCCTTTATAGAGTGCCTTTACATGTTGTGTCATTCATCTGTCTCGCCTGCCTTATAGTATTGCTTCAGGGATCAAATGAGTTATATACAGAAGAGCTATAAGGGTTTATTGTTGCTTTTCAAAGTATTTGCTTTTTCTCCCTCATTATTATGTTTTGTCAAGAGTGAATTATAAAAAATAATTCAGATTTACTTGGATATTTAATGTATAGGTGCTATTCTATAACTCTATGCATGATCTCCTTCTATCATTTTCACACATAACTCTAGTACCCAAGTGTTGTATCAAATAGAAGTTATATTCAGTTCCATTTTCTGCCCTACTGAACAGGAAATGTAGTAGGCACGGATAATCCAAAATAATTGGCTAGCTTTTGGTATTCATTTTTGTAGTTAATTTAACTTGAGTCCGTGTGGCTGAGAATTTAGAGTACAGATCTTCCTTGACTTAAAGGGTTACACCCCAATAAACCTGTCGTAAGTTGAAAATATCTTAAGTCGAAGATGCATTTAATACACCTAACCTGCTGAACAGCATAGCTTAGCCTGACCTACCTTAAACATGCTCAGAACACTTACATTAGCCTACAGTTGGGCAAAATCATGTAACACAAAGCCTATAATAAAGTGTTTAATATCTCTCGTAATTTGTTGATTATTGTACTGAAAGTGAAAAACAGAATGATTATATGGGTACAGAATGGTTGTAAGTGTATTGGCTCTTTACTCATGTGGTCGCGTGGCTGACTGGGAGCTACAGCTTGTTGCTGCCCAACATCACAGAGAGGATCATACCGTATATTGTTAGCCTGGGCAAACATCAAAATTCAAAATTTGAAGTATGGTTTCTACTGAATGTGTATCACTTTTGCACCATTGTAAAGTTGAAAAGTCATAAGTTGAACCATTGTAAGCCTGGGACCATCTAAAAGTATTGAGCCTCTTTGGAAAACCCAGCTCGAGACAAGCCATATCTATATATTTAATGTTTATTTATATTCGAGAGAGAGAGATAGAGACAGACAGACAGACAGACAGAGTGTGAACTGGGGAGGGGCAGGGAGAGTAGGAAACAGAATTTGAAGCAGGCTCCAGGCTCCACAGAGCCTGATGTGGGGCTCAAACTCTCGAACCATGAGATCATGACCTGAGCTGAAGTCGGATGGTTAACTGACTGAGCCACCCAGGTGCCCCTAGATAAGCCATAGTTTTAAGACTTGATGTCTTGTCTACCACACTCTTCATTCGTTCCAGTTCAAGAGTCCAGTAAAGAAGCTAGCACCTTCTTCCTACCCTTCCCTCCTTTCCCACACACACCTGTGGTAAAGGCACAAAGTAGGAGGCTATGGGAGAGAGAGAAAGATTGTTTGTTTGTTTGTTTGTTTTTAGGATAGTAACTTACAATTATGGAGGGAACCCCAGAAATCTTTTCCTTCTCATTTGAGCAGTGGTGGCATCAACTGGTGTCAAAGAAGATGCCCAACTGGTGGTAAAGTGTCTGGGCTTCTGAGGTTGGGACCTTCCTGAAGGGGGAATCTATAGTAGGGGAAACTGCTAAGGTCAAAGCAATACAGTGAAAACTTACCTTAGCATTTTGGACTTTTATAGAGCCATTAGTATAAGCCTCTGTGTCTCCACATTCTCTGTAGCCCGTGAGGTTGTGCTTATACAACGTTGTTTCTAGTGTTCTTCTATTTTCATGATGGCAGCATGACTTTCTCTTGAGTCCGTTATTACAAGTGTGGGGTCCGGAACAAGGGAAGGTTCATGATATTGCTCTGCTTTGCGCTGGGCAAACCTCTCTTGGCATACTATGTTTGGTTCTCAGCACTTCACACTGAGGGTCAGTGACAACCTAGTGTGTGTGATCTAAAGAAAGGGCCAAGATGGTAAGGGACGTTAATCATTGGAATGGTGGTTAAAGAAAGTGGAAAAGAGAAAACTTGAAGAAGAAATGTTGTTATAATAGGAATATTCAAATTTCTGAAAAGCTCTTACACCAAAGAGGAAGTAAAATTATGATTGTTAGTAAAATTCGTTAACCACTTTTTGAGAGTCTACTCTGTTTAGATATTGTACTAGGCATTCCACATATGTCGTATGTATTGCAAGATGAAGTTCCATTTCTATTTTATAGATGATGGAACTGATGCTCCGAGAGGTATAGTAACCTGCTGAAGGCCACACAGTTATTTAATGATTTCACAATTCAAACCAAGGTTTTTCTGATTCCAAAGCCTGTTAACTGTAAGAGTGTATGGACTCACAGCAAATACAGATCATAGGGAGACAGACCTTAGGGGACAGGTGCGAGAAGCTAGCCATCCCTGTTCCCTGGAGAGGAGGGCTAGGGCAGAAAGTGAGAGATCACTTATTGGGACTGTTGTGAAGAGAATTCATACGTGGAGAAGATGACTTTAAAATTACATTCCTTTGAATCTCTTCCACTGTGATCTCCTGAACTCCTGTTCCAGGTCCACTCTAGGCCCATTTGGCCTTTTGGTTCTCAGTGATTCTCATTTGGTTCTCAGAACCTACTACTGTCCCCTCGTGCGTGGGTCAGCATACTTGGATAATTTCTATCCTGAAGCAAAATAAAGCTTGTACAGAGGCTGTTTTTTTAAAATCATGCTTTGCTAGTACCTTCAGCATAATGGTGATTGTGTGTCACCTATGGCACCATCACAAGGGCTTCTGGGATTGTTGTGGAACCCAAACACAGCTGTAGGTGCACTGTACTGCAAGTTTGAGCCACTCTGACCAGTCTGTTGTGTAGCCGCTGATTTTAGTGCCTAGATGCTCTTTGCTGAAGATGCCATGCTGGCCTTACCATGTAGGGAAGGAGCATGTAGGGCCTTGGCTAGATAACAGTTTTAGCAATCGATCACACAGTGATGGAATGTAAAAGGCTGGGAAAGAACTCTTCTTCCTGAACTGCTTATTGTCATCTATTGATATCTTAAAAAATTCTGGAGAATGTTTATTGTTACTGAAGAATTTGACGGACTCCTGTTTTTTTACATATTGGCATTGATTTTACAAGGCAGTTTTGCTAGTTTAAAAAGTTTAAAAACAAATGTATTTATAATTTTTTGTTAATAAAATTTGTATTTTTTTGTAGCTTATTCACCTTGATGAAGATTGTGTAACAGAACTAGCTGTACATCACAGAAATAACAGGCAAACAATGGAGGATTTAATTTCATTGGTAAGAAATATGACATGAATTTGAGAATAATATCTTTTGTTTTATTGTTCTTTATTGATAAAAGAAATATCCTGATAAAGTACATGGAAAATAGTATAGCATTTTTCAGACCTATGATTTTATCATGGATGTAACTATTCCACTCAATTCTTTTCTCATGTCTGCTGGAGATCCTCTTTAAAAATGACATTGATTGGGGCGCCTGGGTGGCTCAGTCGGTTGAGCATCTGACTTCGGCTCAGGTCACGATCTCGCGGTCCGTGAGTTTGAGCCCCGCATTGGGCTCTGGGCTGATGGCTCAGACCCTGGAGCCTGCTTCCGATTCTGGGTCTCCCTCTCTCTCTGCCCCTCTGCCGTTCATGCTCTGTCTCTCTCTGTCTCAAAAATGAATAAACATTAAAAAAATAAATAAATAAATAAATAAATAAAAAATGACATGATTTGGGTTTGACTCTTGATTTTGGCTCAGATCATGATCTCATGGTTCATAGGATCGAGCCCTACATCAGGCTCTGTGCTGAGCATGCAGCCTGCTTGGGATTCCCTCCTTCCCTCCCTCCCTCTCTCCCTCCCTCTTTCCCTCTCTCCCTCCCTCTTTCCCTCTCTCCCTCCCTCTTTCCCTCTCTCCCTCCCTCTTTCCCTCTCTCCCTCCCTCTTTCCCTCTCTCCCTCCCTCTTTCCCTCTCTCCCTCCCTCTTTCCCTCTCTCCCTCCCTCTTTCCCTCTCTCCCTCCCTCTTTCCCTCTCTCCCTCCCTCTTCCCCTCTCTCCCTCCCTCTTCCCCTCTCTCCCTCCCTCTTTCCCTCTCTCCCTCCTTCCCTCTCTCCCTCCTTCCCTCTCTCCCTCCTTCCCTCTCTCCCTCCTTCCCTCTCTCCCTCCTTCCCTCTCTCCCTCCTTCCCTCTCTCCCTCTCCTCTCTCTCCCCCTTCCTCCCTCCCTCTACCCCCCCATGCATGTGCACTCTCTCTCAAATAAAGTTTAAAATAAAAAAATATGACATTGATTAAAGAGAATTACAGTGGGAAAAAAATAAAGAAATAGAAAAAACTAGTCCACAGAGAATTGACAGAGTTCTGATTTTACTACTTGAAATTCTATACATGGAACTATGATTCTGCTGTAGGAATAGGTAAACACAAAGCAACTTTCTTCTTACCCGAAAGCAACTCCATAGCATCACATCACCCCTAAGCTTGTGAAGCAAATACCATGAAATCATTATCAAGTTATTTCAGAAGCTTAATCTCTAGATCATACATGTGTTTTTTTCCTAGAGATGGAGGCACTCATAGTTGACTCCGAGTATAATTGAACCTGTTAGGCAGGGATTGAGCCCATCTTTTCTCCTGGTTCAGTACTGTCTTTCATTGTCTCTGATTTGTGGTTTGTTTTTTTTTCTTTCCTAATTTGCAAGGTAAAGACTTAAGCAAAATTTTTTTTTTCTAAAAAAAGCTTTGCTAAGCCACAATTCTTTTCAATGAGGAGGAGATATAAAAGATTTCTTTTGGATGACGTAATAAGCAAAGGTTCCGGAATGTGTATGCAAAACAGAATGATAATGTGTTTTGCATGGAAAATGCCTTTGAAGGAATGACAAGGATTAGGAATTGCTGCAAGGCCCTTCCTTAGTCTTTTATAATGAGAACTTGAAGTTTCCATTTAAGCAACTTAAAAATAAAAGTATGACTTTTTCTTTAGGATGATCTTTCATAGAAGACTTTCAGGTACCTAAGATTTCTTTTAAATTTTTCATTTTAGAAGTTTTTAAATGCCTACAAAAGTAGAACAGTTTAACATTGATCTTCCACATACTCATCATCCAGGTTCAACAGCTAATGACATTTTGCCAGTTTTATCTATATCCCAGTCCCCTCTCCCATTTGCCTTTTCTAACTAGGATATTTCAAAGCTCGGCCCAGACATCCTGTCATTTTATTGAGAAAAGATTTGGTGTGTGATCACAGACTTTTATTTATTTATTTTTAAACGTTTATTTATTTTTGAGAGAGAGAAGAGAGAGAGCCGAGCAGGGGAGGGGGAGAGAGAGAGAGAGAGACACAGAATCCGAAGCAGGCTCTAGGCTCTGAGCTGTCAGCACAGAGCCCGATGCAGGGCTCGAACCCCCAAACTGTGAGATCGTGACCTGAGCCAAAATCAAGAGTCGGATGCTTAACTGACTGAGCCATCCAGGTGCCCCATATCACAGACTTTTAAAATCTGAATCCTAAAAGTAATATACTTAGAATTTCAAGAACTATTGAAAAATTATCTTTAAAATAGTATCCTTTATGTGATCTTTACATAATTTTCAAACTTAAAAGGGAAATGGGAATAGGAATTATTTTCTTTACTTCTGATATAGGAAAAGTAGATAATGAAGCACGATATTGTTTTCTGGTGTTACATCTCTAAAGCTCTCAGTGATTCTGAAAGCTAGGCATGAACAACATCAAGAATGCTGTGAAAAAAAGGAATAGTTTTTCTTCCTTTGGACTCTTCTCTCATTCTTAAATGTCTGCTTATACTTACTTTCCAGTCCTAGGGATGAGTAGAATATAGGCTATTCATTCTAAATGTGAGATTCTCAACCTTGTGTGAATCCTCTGGGAATCTAAACTAATCCTGATGCCTAGGTCCCACCCCCGGAGATTACGGTTTAATTGGTTTGGTGTGTGTCCTAAACATCAGAATTTTTAAAAGCTTTCCCAGTGATTGCAGTATGCAGCCAGGAGTTGAGAAGTACTACTCTAAATTCTTGCTATTCAAAGTATGCTTTGACCAGCAGCATTAGCGTCACTTGGTGCTTATTAGAAATGCAAACTCTCAGAGCCTACTTCAGACTTATTGAATCAGAATCTGTATCTTAATAAAATCCCTAAGTGATACATATGTACATTAAAAGTTGAGAAGCATTGGTCTCAGTCAGTGGTTTTCAACTGGGAGTGATTTTGCCCCTCGGGACATTTTTGGTTGTCACAACTGGGGTGTGTGTACATGATAATGGAATGTAGTGGTTAGAGGCCAGGATGCTGCTAAATATCCCACAATGCACAGAACAGACCCTCACAAGAAAGAATTATCCAGGTCAAACATCACTAGTGTTGGTTGGAGAAATCTTGGTTTAGGTAGTCTCAGGGAATTCACATTGGTCCTAAGAACTTTCCAGTTTAAGGAGCCTCAGGAACAGCAGGTTTGAGATCAGCTGTGTCTGTTATACTTGTTTTTGGCACCTCAGGAGCTTTGCCTTTACTTTGGGGTCTGGTTAGACAGGACAGACAGAGATCAGGTTAGTGTGATCCGTCCTGGGATGGTGCTGCTGATCTTTGTGCAGAGAGAGAAACACTATTATTGTCAAACATTGGCCTCCTAGAAGTCCCGCTTTTATATTATATACATGAGCACTCTTAATCTGCTTTTTATATGCAGCAGTTAGAGTTTCACTGTGTCATGATTTTGGGCTATCCCGCTGTAGCCTGCCCGAGAGCTTCCAGTAGTGGTGCCAGAGCTTCCTTCCACCTGATTGCTTTCCTTACTGTTCCCCTCTTCTTCCAGCTGTGAGTGGCTGTGATTTGTGGGGGCAGCCAGTCATCTGGTATGGGGACTTCATTGAGGGTCACAAGTGCATATGAGAACCAATTCAGACCAAGACAGATCCCTTCCCCCATCCCTGTAGTGCAAATCTCCCTGTATTCTGGTGGCAGAAGTTTAAAGGCCTCAAGGACCAAGGTCAAGGGAATGATAGTGAGCCACTCCTCAGTTTCTCAAAACACTCTGTACCAGTAACTTGCCTGCCCTCAGCCCAGGTGCCTGGGCAGTTCTTTAACATTTAGCCTGTGTGAGCAACAGCTGGGGATTTTTAAATGTTTTTTCTTTTTTTAAAAATTTTTTTAGTTGTTGTTTTTAGAAATGCAACCTTCTTCATAATAGGTAAACCTGTTGGAGCTGCCTAAAAGATAATGGAGACATTGGTTGTGTTAGACTTGTGGATTGACATCACCTGAAAATGTAACTAATGTGCCGATTCATCTGTTATTGAACACAGAACTCCCCTGTGCATCTGATTGTGACGAGTTGTATGCAGTGGCTATGGCCAAAAAAAGTTATAAAAAGGATGCTTTTTTTTGCTTAGGGGTAAAGAGGGGTTAGAGTATGGTTGTAAAACTCTGAGGCAGCTTTAGAAAACTCCATCTAAAACTGTCCAGGTATTGTTTACAGTGCCTGGATTGTGCCAAACCATTGTTGGTACGCAAATGGCAACTTGTTTCTGAGCCATTCTGTAATCAGTTTATGGCATCTCTTTCAAAGAGGTAGGGCTATCATACATGAGACCATAGATGTGGCAGGTGGGGAAAAAAAATCTTGAATGTAGTTTTTGGAAAGTGGAGAGTGGTTATAACTAGATAGTTTTTACCCAGTTCCCAAGTACCTTCTCCATGAAACCTTATCTGACCTTCCCCTGATCCTGTCTGGATTAAAGGCAACATTCTGTGATAATTTATCACAGTATTTTATACCTCTTCCACTCGATTGATAGGTCCGTTATAGATTTCAAAGCATACATGATGACTGTGGCCATCTAAAATATTAACTGATAAAATTTAATAAAAACAGGGTTTTTATTTAGACCTTTTTGGTAGTAGACCTTTTTGGATCATGTGCCTTTTGAGGAGATACGTGCATTAAATATTATTCAATGTTGGGGCGCCTGGGTGGCTCAGTCGGTTAAGCGTCCGACTTCGGCTTGGGTCATGATCTCACAATTCGTGGGTTCGAGCCCCGCACTGGGCTCTGCTCACAGCTCAGAACCTGGAGCCTGTTTTAGATTGTGTGTCTCCCTCTCTCTCTCTACCCCTACCCTGCTCACGCTCTGTCTCTCTCTGTCTCAAAAATAAATAAACATTAAAAAAATATTATTCAATGTTATTAAAATTTAATGCTCTTATAGGGTAGAGTCTCCTAGTCTTATGAGTGCATTATTTAGAAACTTTCAGTTATACATAATGGATTGAACAGATATGTTTACATCCAACACTTGCTAAAACCTCACTAAAATAATAATAAAGGGGTAAAAAGGTAAAACATTTCGCAAGCGTGATTGGAATAAAAGAGGAGACAAAAAGTAATGTGAGTAAAATTTTGGGAGTTATAAAATAGGTAAGTGGCAGCTGACATAGCATTTTAGAGAAAGCTGAAAGCTAAGTGCCTGCACTGGGAAAAAAAAATAAACAAATTGATTAGGACCTTAGGCTCCAGAAAAGCTTAGGAATCAGAGGTACTCAGAACCTCTGAAGTTAGGGAAGTAAGTAGGGTAGAACAGGAAGATTGGTTGAAAGTCTGTATGAGAAACAATTGGACCCCTAAATCCCTTTCTTTACTTTGAGCTGCATGATAGCCACGTCTTCCTCACCCCAGCGGAAGATAGGAGATATTGACCAAGAGGCACTGTTGTACCACACACAGCTTGTCCATTTTGAAATGGACGCATGGGCACATGCAGTCCTCAAATTTAACAGTGAACCACTACCTCTAACCCCTTTCCCTCTTCAACTCTGAGAATGCTAGAACCAGGAATTTATCCTGTTTGCAGTGGGGGTGGGGAAAATATTGGAAGACTCATTTCTAGGGAAAAGCCAAGGGGGAGGACCTACTATACCTAATGGTTGGGAGTTTAGATTCCTGTCTGTTCATTATAGAGGGAAGCCCCCAAGCTGATGAGCAGCCTCAAACTACACACAGACCCTTTAATTAGCTGTGCTTTATAATTCCTCCCCTTTAAATAGAGACAGTCAGCCAAAGATTACTAGACATTTGAGGAAAGCCTCTAACATGAAAATCAGAGATCAAAACAAGTGGTGGGGACCAGGGGTGGGGGAAGAGGAAGAAAAGTAAAGATATTCAGAAATAGAAGATAATGCAGGGAGTGGAAGAAAATGGCTAAGAAATGATAATTAATATTCTCAGAGATAAGAGAAGCTATTTCTTTTTCGAAATAAGAATAAGATGACTAAAAAGGAACATTTCAAGAGATAGCTCTTGAAAGTTTAAGATATGACGACAGAAATGAAAAGCTTAGTAGAAATGATTGAAAATGAAATTAAAGGAAAATCTTTCAAAAGTAGAACTTAAAGACAAAGAGATGCATAAATAGAAGAGAATGGATAAGAAAGGTCCAACATACAAATAATAGAAGTTGCAGGAAGACAAAACAGAAGGAAGAATGGAAGAAAGCATCAAAGAAATAATACAAGAAGAAATATTCCAGAACTGAAGGTTTCTAAGGTAGTAGAACTGAGTTTTTAAGAATGAAGGGGCTTAGCCAGGGTTTGGAAATGTGGATGAAAATAGATCTCCGCAAAGTGGAATTTCAGAAAAGTGGGGGAAAAGGGAATATCCAAAAAATATCTAGAGCCAAAAACAATCCCCAAAAGATCATAAACAAAGGCTTGGAATCGGAAAGACTTTGGATTTTTCAGTAGTTATATAAGAAGTGAGAAGACCATGGAATAGTGTTTTCAAAACTGAAAATTATTATCATCCTAAAACTATATATTCAGCCAAACCAGAATCAAGTGTGAGGATGAAATGCAGTCAGTCACCAGGCATGCAAGATCGCAAAAAATTTACCTCCCATCCATCTACCTTCAGGAAGTTATTGGAGAATATATTGCACCCAAACAAGTGACCAAGAAAGAGGAATCCTTAGGATCTAGGAAACTGGTGACACATTGTAGAATAGAGGTGAAGGTAATCCCTAGACTGACAGTTAAGTTGCAGGTTGAGAAAGAAGCCAGTCCAGAGTGGAGCATGGAATGCACACATCAGGTGGAATGTCTCCAAAATGGCAGCGGAGTGGGGGCCAGATCGGCTGGTGTATGTGGACATGTTGAGGGGAGGTGAAGAGTGCTGGAGAGTGTGCAGATGAATTAGTAAGACGAATAACTGCCTCTTTTTTATTTAACTTCAGGAAAAACCAAGATATTAAAGAAGGAAATGCGAAGATAGTACCCTGCATGGTTTAGGTGCAATTCCATATTGGTTGTTAAGATATTAGAATACTTATATCCTCACTGGTAAAGAACTGCTACGAGTGCCCTCCCCGTAGCCCATTACCTCCCTTAGGTCCCGTGGGCACCTCCCTCCAGTCTCCCCTGGAACCCAGTGATTAAAAGGTTAATAATTGTCATGGCACAGGTCCCCCAGGACCCTACTCACTCTCAGCCTCTGTTCTAATTGCTTAGAGTCAGGGTACCAATTAAATATTTCGAACATTACCCTTACTTAGTTGTGAATACTATTTACATAATCATAGTAGTATAAATATTGATTTAACTAAAAATTGTCATAAAATTATAGTGGGAGGATACAGGGAGGAAGAATGTATGGGGCAGGAAGGAAAGTTCTTATTTTCCATACTAGGAAATTCATAGATAATATCTGAAGCTGAAGAAAAATTTTAAAGCCATTAAATTTAAATTAAATTATAAGCAACATAGAAACATAGGCCAAATAGCTTAAAGTATTTAAAAGTGGTTCCCTCTGGGGAGTGGAAAGTGTGTGTGTGTGTGTGTGTGTGTGTGTGTGTGTGTGTGTCTGTCTATGTCTGTGTGTATGAGAGAGTGAAGGAGACACGGTACAAGGGACGGTTATTTTTTCTGAATGGAAAAAAGTTAATGTAAAATAAAACATTATTTCAAAAAACAACTTTCGTCTTGTAAAGAACTTTGATTTTCTTTTTTCCAGTGGCAGTATGATCACCTCACAGCTACCTATCTTCTGCTGCTAGCCAAGAAGGCTCGGGGAAAACCAGTTCGTTTAAGGCTTCCTTCTTTTTCCTGTGGACAAGCCAGTGATACCCCGTTCACAAACACCAAGGTAAATGTTAGAACCTTTTGTGTGAACACCGACTGCTCTGGCCTCACGCCTGCTCCATTCATGAGTGGGTCCACCACTGGTGTCAAGGAGCCAGAGGCAAGACATTTTATGATTTAGATATTTTTGGTGAGGAAAATGGGAAATTCAGAACTTGAACTCTAAAAATTTCAAAGTTAACATGGCATGGAAATAATCCTCTCTTCCCCTTTGTTTTTCACGAAAATAATTTTTGATTGTTGTAGAAGAATTTTAAGTCACAGATAAGCTAAAGGAAAATAGAACTTATGCATAAACCTACTCCCTGTAGATAATATAGTTTTATTTTACTATGACTTTCCATTCTTTTTTGGTGTGTTTATTTATATAATTTATTTTAAATGTTCAGTTTTGAGAGGCAAAGTGTGAGCGGGGGAGGGGCAGAGAGAGAGGGAGACACAGAATCTGAAGCAGGCTCCAGGCTCTGACCTATCAGCACAGAGTCTGACACGGGGCTTGAACTCATGAACCACAACACCATGGCCTGAGCCGAAGTTGGACGCTTAACTGACTGAGCCACCCAGCTGCCCCTATTTATATAATTTATGTATATAATTAATACAAGTGCTTTTAAAGGACACTTGTATTATTGGGTTGGGGATAAAAATTTTTAAAAATTATTGGGAGTAAGATTTCTGAAAATAGGATGTATTGTCTTTTATATGACATGAAATACTTTAATGAATATTTTGATACTCATTTATGTTGATGGTTTAGGTTTTTGTTTTGAGCAATAGTTATAGCTCATATAACTCAAATACCTTGTATGAATTTGTTGTGACCATATTTTTTCTACTTTTGTCCTTTTTGTCTCATTTTTCTTTGTCATGAGTGTTTAGAATGATGGAGAAGCTTTACATTTTTGGAAGCACCATGTCATTCCTAAGAACTCCCATTAGTCTCTATCTTCTGAGTTTTTGTTACCTCCCATGGTTTAAAATACTGCCTTCCAAATCCTTTGCTGGATGCGTGTGGGAACTTTGGAATATAATCAGTCTGATTAATTTAGGTTGCAATTTAAACTATTCTAGCACTAGGAAATTGTACTTTTATTATTCTCAGAGAGAGAGGTAGTTAGCTCTCTTTATTTAATCCAGTATAGCCCAAATGACTATGTGTGAGGTGATTTTATTTCTCTGCCTCTCAAAATTATGTCAAAAGAAAAGCTACCTTTTTCATGATCTTGTGTTGAATCTCCCTCTGACCTCCCTGAATTCCTTTAATGTTTCATTTAGATCTCTCTCTCTCTTTTTTTTTAAATGTTTATTTATTATTGAGAGACAGAGACACAGAGCGTGAGCAGGGGAGGGGTAGAGAGAGGGGGAGACATAGAATCTGAAGCAGGCTCCAGGCTCTGAGCTGTCAGCACAGAGCCTGATGCGGGGCTCGAACTCACAAACTGCAAGATCATGACCTGAGCCAAAGTCGGTCGCTTAACCAACTGAGCCACCCAGGCGCCCCTAGATCTCTCTTTATGGCACTTATCAATCATGTGCTGCAGGTATAGGGAATCTTATGTCCCTTCCAGACCCTGTCAGTCTCTGCCTCTCTCCTTTCCTCCCTAGTTGGTCTTTTGGCCAAACTAAGCACTAAAAGTGCCAGGAGCTTTACTTAAAAGTGTACGGGTTTTTTTTTTTTTTTTAAGTACCAGGAGCTACACTTAAAAGTGTAAAGGGATCTCTGAAGTGAAATAATGTCATTCCTGGGATGGTTTTCTAGTCTATTCTTGGGAGAGTTTTGTTGGATTGGTGAATACACCATGCCCAGACAGATCTTTTACCCATGGACTCCGTGAGTTGTCCTGTCACTCATCCTGCCCACATTTCCAGACCCTTTAAACTTTCAGACTGAAGTGAAGATCTTGGGGTCAAAGAGAACACAAAATCATGAACTCTGTTTCTGATCAAGGTAATTGCAGAATGGCGTTAGATAAGTCTGTACCTAGAATAAACTTCAGCAAAATTTTTACATTTATAACACCTTTGTTAACAGTTCTGAGATATTTTCCTAAGCCATTGAATTTTCTTACATCTGGATTGGCCCAATCTCAATTCACCTGCTTCTAAGAATTATGAAGTATTCAAGTATCTGGGAAGATACTTACTCTTCTCTTTCAACTAATGAGCATTGACCCTGATTGTGTAATTATTTGGGCATTATTGAATCAATTTTTATGGTAGGTAGATATTTTAATAATAAGCAATAGTGTAGAAATAAAATTTTGGGTTATTTTCTGCTTTTTATGCAAATCATTAAAACTTGAAACATAGTTTCTTTGTACTGTTCTCCCCTTTGGTAGAATCACCCTTTTTTCTCTGAGGTGTTGTTTATAAGAAAGTAAGTAATCCTGAACTGCTAATCAACAGATGGCATTTTCAGCAAGACAATAATACAGTCTGATCCAGGAATCAGATTGGTTAAAGATTTGGTTTGACTAAAGATTGAGAGGTCAAGAGGGCGAAAGTAAGAGGAAGAGAAGGAGGGAGTGAGTTGGGAGGGTAGGTGAGAGCTAGATTGTAGAGAGCTTTGAAATGCCATGTCAGAAGGGTTAGACTTTATGCTATAGGTAATGGGAACCATTGATTTTTGAGCAAGATAGGATAAGTCACTTGACAGGACTGTAATTTTGAAAAATGTATCCAGTGGTATATAGACTTGTTCAGTTAGGGATGTGTGTGTGCTGTTACTCTCTATGGCAGTGCTCGGGATGGCCATCGTTCGTTACTTTTCTCCACTGAGCCTAGATTTAGCTTTAGTATTTTTCTCCGGCTAGCACTCCATGTAGCCAGTTCTAGTTGATGATAATTGGAGAACTCTGTCATCCCTGGTTGAGAGGGTAGAAACACTGGTGGCACAGACCATACTGTCTGTTTGAATAGTTCAGGTCTGAGAAGATGTGTCCTTGAATTAGAACAGTGGCAGTGGGACTGGAAAGTAAATGGTGACGTATGAGAAATTCAAGTAAAATTGTCTGGCTGGCTTAACTAGATGTTGAATTTCGGAAATGGAAGGAGGGAGAAATAAAAGATCCAATTACACTCCATAGTCTTAGAATTTAGGGTGTGTCTAGTATACCCTTAGTTTATGGAGGCGGGGGAGATAAATGACTGTGGGGGTATTGTTAGCACAGGACCCCAAATACTCTGTCCCCAGGAGACCTGTCTTAAAGCTAGTTTATTCCTACTGGGAAAAATTGCTACATATTCTGCATGTATTTGCAAAAAAAGAAACCTGTATTTCAAAGTCATTTCTTTTATGTTTTCTACTTTGTTAGAGCGCGCTTTTTTTTTGAAACATTTATTTATTTTTTGAGAGACAGAGTGAGCAGGAGAGGGGCAGAGAGAGAGGGATTCACAGATTCCGAAGCTGGCTCCAGGCTTGAGCTGTGAGCACAGAGTCCAATGGGGGGCTTGAACTCACGAACCATGAGATCATGACCTGAGCCAAAGTCGGATGTTTAACTGACTGAGGCACCCAGGCACCCCAGAGCTTTTTTATTTGTAGATTTGCAGTCGAGTTGTTTCTCTGGTGTTATAGTAATTATCTGATAATAAAGCCAAATTTATCTTTGGCTGAAGAGTATATATGTAAACATGTTCCAAGACATGTTTGAGAGTCAGAGATTCTCCTCATAATTTGTGTTGGCATTTTTTGACTTCCTGTTTTCTGTGCTGGACGGTGAGCTCCTTTAGTATACTATCTGATTTGTTTCTGCTTCCAGGGCCTTGCCCTGTGCCTCGAACATAATCTTTTAAAAATTGAACCATGATGGCATTGTCTCTGAGTTCTTCTATTTTTTGAATAGTCAAAGAATCTGAGTCTAGAAGACATGACAACAAGTGATGAAAATGATGTGGCTGGATTGATAGACTATGACTGGTGTGGAGACAGTTCATCAATAGGTGTGACCACCCCACAAACACCACAGGTTGGTTATTTATTTTACTATTTAAAGCAGTGTATGTTGCCTAAATTATAAAAACATCTAGACTCTAATGTGAGTATGTATAGTAAGTCTGTGTAATATACGGTATTGGGTGTGTGCTTGCAAATTTAATGAATTCCTAAGCCATTGAAGACATTAATGAGAGATTTGTTGGAATATGAACAAAAGGGAAGCCATTTATTTCCAAGTTGAACAAAGCCAAGATTCCATTTTAGAGCACTTTACTGTTCCTCTTTTCGCTTGTCTTTTTTCCCCCTGCCCTCCCTTCCCCTCCCCTCCCCCTTTCCAAAAATGAAGTACAGCTTACATATAGTTAACTATTTGTTAACACTGTTTTAGTGTGCAGTTCTGTGTGTTTTGACAAATGCATACAGTCCTGTGACCACCATCAAAATCAAGAACAGTTCTGTTGCCCCCTCTCCTAGAGTCCCTCATTGTAGCCAACTCCCTATTCCCCCCAACTCAGAGCAGCAACTGATCTGTTTTCTTCTCCTTTTGATAATCTTTTTTTTTTTTAATCTTATTTGGCATTTGTTGTACTTATTGGATGTACAGTGAATGTTATTCCTCCACTCTCTCTGAGGGGGCCACGCAGAGTGCACTCTCTTTGACAGCAGTGAAATACAGGAGCAGGTGTGCATGTTTCTACTCAGGGAAGCTCACTAGAGACTTAGAATCCAAAGTTTTTACTGGGGCTGGTTACACAGGCTCTCTATGTTGGTGGAATTCGTCACAATCACAGAAATTCTAGACTTCTAGAAGAAAAGCTGTCGTTCATCATAAATCACACTGCTTGTAGTCTGTACAGTCTGGTACAGCAGGGTTTGGTGCTCCAGCCATACAAACAAACTTATCCCAACAATGTTGGGAATTTTCTAAAAGCTGGGTTACCTAGCTTCCATCCAGGACCTGCTAGGCTAACTCTTGTGTGCAGCAGGGCCCCTATTACATATGTATAAGAGTGCTACCACATATATACTTAGGAGTGGAATGAGTATCTTCAGTGTTAACAGATAATGCCAGTTTTTTCCCCAAAGTGGTTTTATTAAGTATACTTCAACCAGAAGTAGAAGACTGTTCCCATTGCTTTACATATTTATTAATACTTGATATTTTTGGCTATTTAATATTTTAATATTTAAATATTTTCTCATCTGGTGAGTATAAAGTTATATCTCCTACATTGAAAAGTCCATTCTTTCACCACCAGATCTACAGTGGTGCTTTGATCATATATCAAGTTGTCATAGGAGTGTATCTGTTTCTGGGCTATATTTTGTTTTATTGATTTTTTTTCACCAGTACTACACATCTTAATTACTTTAATTTTGTAATAGTTCTTCTCTCTGGTTGGCCAATTCTTCTTTAAGAATGTCTTGGCTACTCTTGTCCCTTTGCATTTCCATATACATTTTAGAATCATTTGGACAAACTTCACATACACTCAAAAATTGAAATTGCATTGAATTTAAGATTCAACTTGGGAAAAATTGAAATCTAGACCCTCAAATCCCCCTATCCATAAACATAGTATATCTCTTCATTTATTAGGTTTTAGTTAATTGCTTTTAATAAAGTTTTATAAATTTCCCCAGAAAGGTCTTATATTTTTATTAGATTTATTCCTAAATACTCTTATTTTTTTATTGCTGTTGGGAGTGGTAGGTCTTTTAAAATCACAGTTTTGTATCTGTTACTGGTGTATAGATATGAAATTGATTTTTGTGAATGATCTTATATTCAGTAACTTTCCTAAACTCTTAAATTCTTATAATGTGTCTGTGTATTTTTTTGAGTGTTCTGTGTACAAAGTATATCATCTATGGGTGGCAGTTTTGTTTCTGCTTTCTAATTCTTTTATTAACATTTTTTTAATTTTTTTTTTTTTTTTTTTTTTTTGAGTGATTGAGAGAGAGACTGTGAGCAGGAGAAGGGCAGAGAGAGAGGGAGACACAGAATCCAAGCAGGCTTCAGGCTCTGAGCTGTCAGCACAGAGCCTGATACGAGGCTCGAACTCATGAACCATGAGTTCATGACTTGAGCCAAAGTCAGATGCTTAACCAACTGAACCACCCAGGCACCCCTCTTCCTTTCTAATTCTTAAACCTTTAATATCTTTTGTTTTTTTTTTATTACTGCACTTAGTAGACCTAGCAATATAGCAGACACTGTTTTTCCAAGTTGTAAAAAAGAATACTTCTTTTATCATTAAGTATGATGTATGTTCTCTCTTTCCCTCTTAAACCTTCCCCTTCCCACTCTCCCTCACTCTCCTTCTCCTTGTCAGCCTTCCTCTCTCTCCACTGCACCTCCCACCCTGTGTTTTTCAAGTTAAGACCTGTTTTTCATTTAGTTCTGGTCTGCTAAGATTTGTTTAAATTTTTCTTTTATAGTGTTTGTTTATTTTTGAGACACAGAGTGTGAGCAGGGGAGGGGCAGAGAGGGAGGGAGACATAGAATCTGAAGCAGGCTTCAGGCTCTGAGCTGTCAGTATAGAGCCTGACGCGGGACTTTGAACTCACCAATACGCGAGATCATGACCTGAGCCTGTGTTGGACGCTTAACCAACTGAGCCACCAGGCATCCATCCCTAAGATTTGTTTAAAGTCATGAGAATCTGTATTGTAGAAAATACCTATTGAGAAAATCATCTATTTTTGTTTCTTTCACTAGTTGATATAATTAACTACATTAAATAATGTAGTTTGTTATATGTTATATCAATAGTTATGATGTTAAGCCAGTCTTGTATTCTTTATATAAGCCCAGTTTACTATCTTTTTAATACACTGCTGGGGTTAGTTTGCTAGTATTTTGTTTAGAATTTTTGCTTCTTTGTTCTTAAATGAAAATGTCCTATAGTTTTCTGTCTCATATAAGTCTTTTTTTCTTTTGAAAATTTTAGTTTTATTATTACAGACATTATACATGGATACATTCATCTTGTAAAACATTTAGACAATATAGAACAATGTCAAGTAATGCATGAAAGTCTTTCTTCTTCTCTACTTGCATTCTATTCCATCCATCTGATTTTGGTATTGTGATTATAGTAGTCTTCTAAAACGAATTGGGATGTGTTCCTTTTTTATTCTCTGGAATGGTTTTTAAGAGCTAGGGATTGTATTTTCCTTGAATGCATATAGGACCATGCAGAAAGTATGAATTTGGTCCCTAAAATTGCAAATTATTAAAGGAGAATTTTGCTTCTCCAGAGTTAAGCCTAGGACAGACAACATTGTTGTGCTGTCCTCTTTACAGGGCGGATTTATATTTAATTCACAGTTTGATTTTAGATTTTTTAAAATAATTTTTTTAATGTTTAATTAATTAATTATTTTTAATGTTTATTTATTTTTGAGACAGTGCAAGAGACAGAGTGCAAGCAGTGGAGGGGCAGACAGTGGGAGACACAGAATCTGAAGCAGGCTCCAGGCTGTGAGCTCTCAGCCCAGAGCCTGACACGGGGCTCGAACTCACAAACTGCGAGATCATGACCTGAGATGAATTCGGACGCTTAACCGACTGAGCCACTCAGTCACCCCAATGTTTATTTATTTTTGAGAGAGAGGGAGAGAGAGAGAGAGAGGAAGAGTGGGAGGGGAAGAGAGAGAGGGAGACACAGAATCTGAAGCAGGCTTT